>NW_027362876.1:3780000-4380000 GCF_046119375.1 Phyllobates terribilis | reverse complement strand
TGTGTACGAGGTGTACGGAGCAGAGCCGCGTGTGTACGAGGTGTACGGAGCAGAGCCGCGTGTACGAGGTGTACGGAGCAGAGCCGCGTGTATACGAGGTGTACGGAGCAGAGCCACGTGTGTACGAGGTATACGGAGCGGAGCCGCGTGTACGAGGCGTGCGGAGCGTAGCCGCGTGTACGAGGCGTACGGAGCAGAGCCGTGTGTGTACAAGGTGTACGGAGCGTAGCCGTGTGTACGAGGTGTACGGAGCAGAGCCGTGTGTGTACGAGGTGTACGGAGCGGAGCCGCGTGTGTACGAGGTGTACGGAGCGGAGCAGCGCGTGTACGAGGTGTACGGAGCAGAGCCGTGTGTACGAGGCGTACGGAGCGGAGCCGCGCGTGTACGAGGCGTACGGAGCGGAGCCGCGCGTGTACGAGGCGTAAGGAGCGGAGCCGCGCGTGTACGAGGCGTACAGAGCGGAGCC
Source organism: Phyllobates terribilis (assembly GCF_046119375.1). Classification (NCBI taxonomy): domain Eukaryota; kingdom Metazoa; phylum Chordata; class Amphibia; order Anura; family Dendrobatidae; genus Phyllobates; species Phyllobates terribilis. Next base: position 4,379,533 of record NW_027362876.1, on the reverse strand, counting down.
GCGCTTTTGCGAGGCGTACGGTGCGGAGCCGAGCGTGTGCGAGGCGTACGGTGCGGAGCCGAGCGTGTGCGAGGCGTACGGAGCGGAGCCGCGCATGTACGAGGTGTACGGAGCGGAGCCGTGTGTGTAAGGATCGGAGCTGCGTGCATACGAGGTGTACGGAGCGGAGCCGTGTGTGTACGGAGCGGAGCCGCGCGTGTACGAGGTGTACGGAGCGGAGCCGCGCGTGTACGAGGTGTACGGAGCGGAGCCGCGCGTGTACGAGGTGTACGGAGCGGAGCCGCACGTGTACGAGGTGTACGGAGCGGAGCCGCGCATGTACGAGGTGTACGGAGCGGAGCCGCGCGTGTACGAGGTGTACGGAGCGGAGCCGCGCGTGTACGAGGTGTACGGAGCGGAGCCGCGCGTGTACGAGGTGTACGGAGCGGAGCCGCGCGTGTACGAGGTGTACGGAGCGGAGCCGCGCGTGTACGAGGTGTACGGAGCGGAGCCGCGCGTGTACGAGGTGTACGGAGCGGAGCCGCGCGTGTACGGAGCGGAGCCGCGTGTGTACGAGGTGTACGGAGCGGAGCCGCGTGTGTACGAGGTGTACGGAGCGGAGCTGCGTGTGTACGAGGTGTACGGAGGGGAGCCGTGTGTGTACGGAGCGGAACCGCGTGTGTACGAGGTGTACGGAGCGGAGCCGCGTGTGTACGAGGTGTACGGAGCGGAGCCGCGTGTGTACGAGGTGTACGGATCGGAGCCGCGTGTGTACGAGGTGTACGGAGCGGAGCCGCGTGTGTACGAGGTGTACGGAGCGGAGCCGCGTGTCTACGAGGTGTACGGAGGGGAGCCGTGTGTGTACGGAGCGGAACCGCGTGTGTACGAGGTGTGCGGAGCCGCGTGTGTATGAGGTGTACGGAGCGGAGCCGCGCGCGCGCAAGGTGTACGGAGCGGAACCGTGTATGTACGAGGTGTACAGAGAGGAACAGCGTGTGAACGAGGTGTATGGAGCGGAGCCGTGCGTGTACGAGGTGCACGGAGCGGAGCCGTGCGTGTACGAGGTGTACGGAGCGGAGTCGTGCATGTACGAGGTGTGCATATCTGTGCACTGTAAGGTGGCTTCCGGACAGGTCATGGATGGGAGGTATGTGTCCCCGAAGTACCAAGCTTCGGTGATGTAGGACCCGAAGAAGCAGGCTCCAGCACACATAGTGCTGAGAGGGAGTTAATGGGCCCGGATTAAAGGGCCGGGTTATACGAGCAGCTGAAAGAGCTGGGGGTCATAAATTCATATATATGGGGTACAATGTCCCCAGCATCACATTTGCCAGTAAATGCAACTATACTCACAGAGCATACCACAGTTATTTCATTAGTGCTGGAAAAAAATTGCATTGAAATGAAAGGCAACATGTTTCAAAATGAAAGAATGTAATAATGTTGCAAAGTTGAGCACCTTCACAGGATAAAAGAACATCCAGGGCTACTGCCACTCTCATAACAAAAGGGATTAGTTGTACATCAATCCCTATCCGAGGGACGGATGTGCCTTGTGACGCTGACACACTAAGGTTAAGTGGACACGTAGCATTTTTAATGCGTTTTTGCGGCAGTTTTTCAGTGCGAAAACGCATCAAAAACACTCTACCAGCTATTGCAATGGTAATCCTGATATGCTGTGCACATGATGCGGAAATTACCATTGCGGAAACAAACGCAGCATGACCATTATGCCCAGAGTTTCCGGAGTGTTTCCCGCCCATTGACTTTAATTGAAACGCAGAAAATCCACAGGTATAATATTTATACCTGCGGATTTGCTGCGTTTCAATTAAAACCAATAGACTTGAAACGCTCCGGAAACCCGCTGTGAGTGGTACCCAGGTTGGCTGGGGAGGACTACTACTCCTCTCATCCGACCACCGTTCCTGCTCATAACAGTGTCAGCGGCGCAGCTGAAGAGATCAGTAGTTCTCCTCAGCCGAGCAGGGAACCACCAGTAGTTAAAAAAAGAAAAAAAAACACTATACTCACCTGTCTGGCGCCCCCGATGTCCTCCCGATGTCCCCCAGCGATGTTCTCCTCCCGGTGGCTGGTGATACACTGCAGGGAGCACGCTCGCTCCCAGCAGTGTACTGCGCTCTATGGACCTGCGGTCACTTGACCTCACCGTAGGAACATTCTCAAGAATGTTCCCATGGTGGTAAGCTCAACGGGGCTGATCAGCTGATCTTCAGCTGATGAACCTCAGTGACCTCCTGCAGCAGCAATGTACACTGACAGAAGTGATTTTACACCCCTGTCAGTACACATTGCTGTCTTCTACAGTAGTGACATCAGTGATTGCTGATGTCGCTGCTATAGAAGTGACATGGATCGCTGAGGGACAATCATTGACGGTAATCGTGGACTATATCATGGCGGCGGACAGGTGAGGGATATGGTTGTTTGTTTGTTGTATTTTTTCAGGAGACGAGGGATTCGGGGACTGAGAGTGTAATAAAAAAATTTTTAGAACCGTGTGTTTTCTATTTCATTAAAATACTTTATTCTGGCCGTGTATTTATTGATAAAGCGGCAACCACTCTACTACGCAGTTAGTAATGGGGGCGTCTTATAGACACCCTCCATTACTAATCTGGGCTTCACGTCAGCCGCAATACAAGGCTGACATGAACCCCAACCCCATTACCCCACTCGCCACTGCTACAGGGCAGTGGGAAGAGCGGAGGCTAAACACCAGATTTGGTGCATCTTATGGATGCGCCATTTCTGGGACTGCTGAGGGGTGATATTAAAGGCCGCTTAGGGGGCTAGTATTCATGGCCCCTTCCCTGGCTATTACTGTCAGCCCGCAGCTATCTGTTTAGCCTTTTCTGGTTAGATTTTTATAGGGAGACCCCTATTTTTTTCTGAGGTCCCCCTGTAATCTAGCCAATAAAGACTAAACAAACAGCTGTGGACTGATATTAATAGCCAGGGAACATTGTTGGGTAATGGCCCCTTCCCCAGCTACTAATAGCAGTGGTCGGCTTTCCTTCTGCTGGTTATAAAAACGACGCAGGAGCCCACGCCATTTTTTTTTTAAATTTTAGGCTCTGTGCCCATGATCCGGATGTAGCAGCGTTTTGGATGCATATTTTTTGCTGTGTCCAAAACACTGCGTTCTATTGAACACAGGTAAATCCGCATAAAAAGAAATTGGGAAAAGTCTCCAATAAAAAATAATTCTCACTTTATTTGTGCAAAATATTAAAATATATAAAAGTCCATGATAGCGGAGATACAATCTCGACGCATTTCTGGCTTACGCCCTTGGTCAGTGATCATCACTGACTAAGGTGCGTAAGCCAGAAACGCTTTGAGATTGCATCTCCGCTATCACGGACTTTTATATATTTTAATATTTTGCACAAATAAAGTGAGAATTATTTTTTATTGGAGACTTTTCCCACTTTCTCTTTATACTGGCCACGAGTCACGGCATTATGGGTCTGAACTCAGAAGATATGAACAGCAGGATGGATTAAATGCATGGTGAGGCATATATTGTTTTGTTGTTTTTTTTTAAGGTAAATCCGCATGTGTTAACTGAACCATGCGGATTTACCGCATTCAATACTTTCTAGTAGTCCAATTTATATTGCGGAGACTAGCGACTCCGCAAGAGAATTTGACATGCTGCAGTCCTGAAAGACGCGCCCCATGTCAGTGTCCATGGATGATCCGCAGCCTCTGATGCACGCATAGTGAACATGGGATTTCTAGAGATCCCATCCACTATGTGTAACATCTGAATGCTGCGGGTTTGACGCTGTATAAACAAGCGGCTCCTGATCATGGCCATGTACCCAAACTCACCCGCAGCATGTCAATTTCTGTAGCGGACACACTGGTCCACGTCTATTTGGCTCAAGTGGTCCGATGGTAGGTAATTTCAAATGTGGACACCAGGGGTGGATTAAGAGTAGCAAGGGCCCCGGGCAGTTTAGAAGGCACGGGCCCCCTCCACACACCTGATTTATCACGTGACATGTCACATGATCCCCTGTGATAGATCATGTGATAGTTCACGGGAAATTAATTTGGCACAATATTAATTGTGCTACCCCATCTGAGAGCAGCACAATATAGGGGCAGATACCATGATTCCAGCGATGTGTCACTTTTTCAGCTGCTTGTTGTCATTTTGAGAAAATCACCGTTTTATCTGCTGCAGATCTAGCAGCTCTCTGAATGCTGCGCTCTGTATAGCCCCACCCACACCACTGATTGGCAGCTTTCTGCCCATGCTCAGTGTACACAGAAATCTACTGATCAGTGATGGGGGTGGGGTCCTACAGAACTTACTAGTCAATTACCTTCTAACAAATCAATGATTTTATCAAAACAACACTAAGCAGCCCAGTAAGTGACACATTACTGGAATCAGTGCCTCTAACCCTACATTATGCTGCTCTCAGATTAGGTGGCAAAAACCTGATGACAGATTCCCTTTAAAGGAGCTGTAAACACAAAAAAAGTTTGTATTAAAAAAAATACAAGCCATTTGTGAAATTAACTTTTTTTCATTGTTAATTCACATTAGACTGTATCTTCAACACTTTTGTCAGCAGGTCTTATTACAGACTCTGAATAGGGCAGCTCTCTCCCTCTCCCTCAGCAGAAAGTCACAGCATGGTTAAAAAACGGGATCTTTTATGATTTTCTTATAATAAATAAAAAAGGACATGCAAGTCCTCCAAACTATTTTCCGTTTCTGTATAGGGGAGGTCCTAAATCTTTCTTGTTCTTTAGTTGATCACATGTCAAAAATGCAAAGCATTTACTATGAACTCGCCTAAAAAAATATGCACTTGGAGAGTAATATCATCATCTGCATGTAAATATTTCTTGACTCTAAGGGCTCGCTCACACTGTCGTATAACACGGCCGAATGCTATGTGATGTTTTATCGGATAGGACTCGGCCCTATGTTATACTATGGGACAGTGCAGATCTGCGATTATTGGCATGAGAAAATAATCTCATTCGATATTCGGACCATGTGCACCCATACAAGTCTACGGGTGCACGTAAAACATTGGACTGCACTCGGATGTCATCCAAGTGCAGTCCGATGAACACTCACAGAGACTATGGAGAAGATGGAGAAATTAAGTTCTCCATCTTCTCCATATCTGTGCTGCGAGAGAATCGGATCACACTCAGTTGAAGCTCTGACAGAGTTTGAGCCGAGTGTCTAGCATAATTGGCCCTATTCTCTTGCATGAGAGAATATATGGCTTAGTGAGTGGACCCTAAAACTGAATAGTAGTGACGGACAGGCACCTCACAAGCGGGATCCATGTAGCTCTCAGATGTCATGTAGGTAGGGCTTCATTCCATGGGGTAGGGCTTAATTTCAAGGTATATAAAAAAAATGGACTTCAAATAAAAATTAAATGAACACAAAAAGCACTAATTGAATTATTTTTTTCGTATTTATGTTTGCAGCCCCTTTAAAAACCCTTTGAGGACCAAGGCACATATATGTCCCATAGTTTTAAACTGGAAAAAAATTTGATTGAATAAAATTTAAGGTCCTCCAAGGTTTAAGTAGGTCATAAATTCATATGAATACTTGCTCATACAATTGCACATGCCAAAAGATGAAGAAGAACAGAATCAAAAATATGACATTAAGTGGAGTACTTACAGGTATTCAAGGTGAAAGAGACCAGCAAAGGCATCGTCTCGAATGACAGTAAATGAGTTAGAATTCAGCAAGCTGAAAATGAAGACAGCAGGTTAGAAGCGAACCAGACTTTATGGTGCTCAGAATTAGTCAAGCAGAATTTATTGACTGCTGTTGCAAAGCACTGAGACTCCCGCAGTGTATAGATGGCGCCGTGCGGCCTCCCGCTGTGTATAGATGGCGCCGTGCGGGCTCCCGCTGTGTATAGATGGCGCCGTATAGATGGCTACGTGCGGCCTCCTGCTGAGTATACGTGTATAGATGGCTACGTGCGGCCTCCTGCTGAGTACAGATGCCGCACGGCGCTCCCCCCAGAGACAGCAGGAGGCCGCACAGCGCCATCTATACTCAGCGGGAGACCGCACGTAGCCGTCTATACACAGCAGGAGGCCACACGGCGACATCTATACTCAGCGGGGGGCCGCACGTAGCCATCTATACACAGCGGGGGGCACACGTAGCCATCTATACACAGCGGGGGGCCGCACGGCGCCGTCTATACACAGCGGGGGGCCGCACGTAGCCATCTATACACAGCGGGGGGCCGCACGTAGCCATCTATACACAGCGGGAGGCCACACTGCGCCCTCCCCAGAGACATCAGGAGGCCGCACGGCGCCAACTATACTCAGCAGGAGGCCACATGCAGTCATACACACACACAAACATATACAGACACGCATAAACACATTTGAAACACAAAAATACATACAAACAGACATCACACAATGACATCTGCCCACACACACACAAACAGACAGACATCACACACACACACACACCTGCCCACACACACACACACACACACACCTGCCCACACACACACACACCTGCCCACACACACATCTGTGTGTGTGTATGTATGTATAGTGTGTGTGTGTGTATAATGTGTGTGTGTGTATAATGTGTGTGTATGTATAGTGTGTGTGTATGTATAGTGTGTGTATGTATAGTGTGTATAATGTGTGTGTGTATGTATAGTGTGTGTGTATGTATAGTGTGTGTGTATGTGTGTGTGTATAATTTGTGTGTGTGTATTTTTTTTTTAAGTTAAAAACAAGTAAAATGCATGTGGCATCAATATCAAGACTCCAGATATAAGGGCCTATTCACACTGAATTTTGCAATGCATTCATCTCCTCTTTCCAGGCTTCTATCTAAATCCCTGAAAAATGGCATTCAGATGTGCCTTGACATAGCCATTGATTTGAACAAAGGCAAACCGAGGCTAAAGTCTGAATCTTTAGGCTCCATTTGCTCTGCTTTCAGATGTCTCATTTCAGACAGCACAATCCTGAATTTCAGGGATTCAGTTGTAAGCCTTGTGTAAAGACCTGAATGCAGCGCTGAATGTAGTGTGAATAGGTCCTTACATCCTACACCACCTCAGGGGATTGTTGTTATGGAGTATTGCCCCTGGGTGGCCGCAGTTATGACCACCACCAGGGCTCGCGGTCACCCACCCTAGCTTTGGTATTCTGGGGAGCTGGTATAATGAATATCTGAGAAGAGCCCTAGAGAAGCAAGAACATTGGACAACCAAGAGGTGGTGGCCTAAAGTCAGGTGTAGTGTTCAACAGGGCAAGACTTTCTAACCTGCCCCCCCCCACACACACACACATACACACACCTGCCCACACAGACACACACACACACACACCTGCCCACACACACACACACCTGCACACACACACACACCTGCCCACACACACACACCTGCCCACACACACACCTGCCCACACACACACACCTGCCCACACACACACACCTGCCCACACACACACGCACCTGCCCACACACACACACCTGCCCACACACATACACCTGCCCACACACACACACACACACCTGCCCACAGACACACACATATACACACACCTGCCCACACACCCATATATACACACACACCTGCCCACACACACACCTGCCCACACACACCTGCCCCCACACACCTGCCCACACACACCTGCCCACACACACACCTGCCCACACATACATACACACACACACACCTGCCCACACACACACATATACACACACACATATACACACACACACATATACACACACACACCTGCCCACACACACCTGCCCACACACACACACACACCTGCCCACACACACACCTGCCCACACACACACACACCTGCCCACACACACACACCTGCCCACACACACATATACACACACACCTGCCCACACACACACACCTGCCCCCACACACACACACCTGCCCACACACACACACCTGCCCACACACACACCTGCCCACACACACACACCTACCCACACACACACACCTGCCCACACACATACACACACACCTGCCCACACACACACACACCTGTCCCCACACACACACACATATACACACACACACACACCTGCCCACACACACACACATATACACACACACACATATACACACACACACACATATATACACACACACACCTGCCCACAAACACACACACACACACACACCTGCCCACACACACACACCTGCCCACACACACACACATATACACACACACACATATACACACACACCTGCCCACACACACACACACATATACACACACACCTGCCCACACAGACACCTGCCCACAAACACACACACACCTGCCCACACACACATCTGCCCACACACACACACACTCACCATCCCCCGGCTCCATTCTTCCTGCCTGCTCTCTCTTCTCCATTGCAGCAGTGCAGGCCGGGGCGCACTGCATGACGTCACAGCTAGGAGACACGGCCGCGCACAGGGCCGTGTCTCCTAGCAGTGACGCGGCCGGGCCAGCACAGGGAAGTTAACTGCTGCAGTGCTGGCCCGGCCGATGAAGAAGTAGCGGCGGCAGCTGCTGGGGGAGCGGTCCGGGCCCCCCCCTCCCGCCACTGCTACCGCTATGTGCCGCGGCGGCCCGCACATATAATGAGGGCAATCCGGCATTAGACACCCCGCCTGGAGCCGAGGGCCCCCTGCCGGCTCGGGGCCCCGGGCGGTCGCCCGGATTGCCCTCATTATAATCCGCCTATGGTGGACACTGTGTGGCATGCCCCAATGTCCTACGCTGTACCAGCTTTTGCTCGACAGATGGCACAAAGAAATTTGATATCAGACATTATATCACCTGTGGTACTTCTAATGTCATCTATTATGCTACCTGCAGCTGTTCATTGATTTATGTCGGTTTGACATCGAGAGAGCTGCGGGTACGCATATGGGAGCATGTGAGGGACATTATGGCTGCCAGTTCGGCAAATGATCCAACTCAACTCAAGACGATACCACGCCATTTTAAGGCTAAACATGATTGCAATCCCCGTTCCTTCATTGTGCGGGGTATTGACGTAATACATATGGGGATTCGGGGGGCAATGTCAGGAAGAGACTTGCCCAGAAAGAGTCACAATGGATCATGCGCCTGAACACAGTAACACCTAATGGCCTGAATGAGTCGCTAAGCTTTTCCTCATTTTTGTAACAGTAAGCTTATCTTGTATACCTTTATCCCCACATGTTTGTATTAACACATGTGGGGCGGGTGATTATAAGAGGAATTATTTTTTATGTGGTTTTAATTCCAATGTTTTCATTTTATTTCTTTCTCTTTCCTTCCTCTTCCCAGTCCATATTTATGAAGTCCTTGTGACCCTGCTCACGTTTGGAGACCAGCGAGATTCGGATATATACATTTGACCTCATGTCCAGACGGGAGATATGATTATCAAGATCTATGATTGCTGCTATTATACATATGCGACTTTAATATTTATATTTACATATATACTTTGATTAATTAATTTTTGTTGTATGCAGCATCTATTTCTATGGCCTTCTCCCTATTTTTGACTATTAAGTTCCCCCTTCCCCCCTTTTGTTTCACTGTTGCTCCGTTATGTGATCCCAACTTCTCCAGAATGAGCTCTGTTACACTGCTTTCTGACATGGCTGAGCGCGTGCCCGCGGTGGGGATCGTGGCGCCCGTGCGCGTGGCCATCTGAAGGCTGCCCTGCGCCTGCATCAGAATTAATTCCGGCGCATGTGCAGTTTGGCGGTGTGACGGCCGGGGCGCGCGCGCGGCGTACTCCCTCAGCCACATGCATGCGCCGTACCTGGTGTCTTTGACCCCATGTCACGTGGTCCGTGGAGACCGCCCCCGGCTTAGCTGGCCACTTCCGGATGCGTGCCCCGCCGACCAGTTTTCTGCATTCCAGGCTCCATGGGGATAGACGTATATATATACTTTCTGGGTCACTATGATGGCATTACTTTTTTACTTTGAAAAAGCGGCTTGGAACGCAGCGAAACGTACGTTGGGCCATCACTCTCATCATCTTTCTACCTCCCCCTCTGCTGTGCTTTCCTGTCAGGTAATTATCTCGCTGGTTTGATTTATTTTTGGTTATGGAGATGGGCATATAGCTATATACTAAGAACATTTAACATCTTCATCTTGTTCCATTTATATCTCAGTGAGATTATGTGAATCATGATAATCCTGTGATTTTTATCCCATTTTTTTCATTTCAATTTACTATTACCTATAACTAAATTATTTCTGTGGGCAATGTGCAATTTCGCAGTCTCATGGATTCATTTTAAATATACTACCCTACTTGAAAGCACTTTATCATCTGACACTACCTCATTGTCTTAATTTCTATTTGTACCCTTTTATTGTGTATAACTAAATAAATATTTCTTGCAATATTTGCTGAGTTCTTTCTCCTCCTTTGTTTATGCTATTCTCAGCATGCATGTGGACAATCATCTGTAATAGTACAGGTGGTTGCCCACTTTTTTGCTTTGTTTACACTGATGGCATTTTTGATTTATTTGACACAGGACTTCGCTGCAGATTTTGACCAATTGAAGTGTTATTGTATGTGGTGGATTCACATGTACCGACAACAAAAGTGCAGCATTAGAACACCTCATCTTGGACGCAAGAATATGCTGCATCCAAAGCACTGCTTCTTGCTGTTCGTGGTGACGTAGCGGCTAATGTAACAGCTGTGAGCTGTTAATAATAGCCAGGGACCATGTTTGCAAATAGCACCTTCCCAGGCTAAAAATAGCAGCTCGCTGCTGCCCCAGAAACTACATGAATAGAAAGGCTAAAGAAGATTGGAATGGAATTAGCTGACACCTAGCTCTTTTGTTTGGTGATGACAAGGTGTCAAACAGACCCTTTCATGACCAAACCTAATTAAAGTAAAGAGTTAAATAAACACACAGAGTAAACACTTTATTTGAAATACAACAGACACATTCTTTAATCATTTAAATTATATACTCACCCCAGTTCTGACGGTAATCTGTAAAAAAATACTTATTTCCGTATAATTTTCTATTGAGGACTTCTTATTAGATGCGATTGATCAAAAACTATAGCACGATATTCTTATGAAAAAAAAATATTGATTTATTCTCGGATTGTCCATTAAAAAGAATGATTGAAATAGTTACATAAAATAGTTAGTTACAAAGTGATTGTCCATTTGTCCATAATTAGCTTAATTGTTGAGAGTCACCCATCTTTCCCTGGGATCCTGGATGGTAGATTGCTTCTGCCTGTGTCCAGCACGTGTGTCCGGATGACACCATGTGTCCGGGTAAACAACATGTCTCCTTGGGCCTACATCAGCAGCTGTTTTCTTCACACATAGATTCTTGTCCTGTGTCCTGTGAAATGGCACTAGCCCCACTTGTCTCTAACATGGGCTTTTATAACTGGTCATATAACACCTGTTTTCTGCATATGGCACTGAACTAAAAATACACAAATAGCACATGTCATCTAGAAACCCTAGCACGATGGCTGATGCAATCTTATGCAGTATATGGTACAGAATTTAGAATAAAATGAATATCCATAATTAATATTTAACAATTCCCCCTTTTTGAGGATGACAGACATCAACTGAAATCCTCGAAGTAAATAGGTTCATCATTAGGATAACAGGATCATTTTTCTTTTCTTCTTCCTTGACAATATCATTTAATGTCCATAATAATAATATTAATATCAATATCAGTTTATTGTTATATGTATTCAATAGCATAATGATATGAATTCATGTTATGGTAAGCCGTGACTAATATTCATTTAACATGTATAATGATACTTCCCTAAATCTAAATCGAAGTAATCACGGGTCCAATCGTCATCATCTGATGTCATCGGGTCTTCGTCTCGTCTTCTTCTTGGTTCTTTTAAAACACAGTCTTTAGATGAAAACTCCTTTGAAATAAATGACAGCGTGTAGCTATTGTACAGTCCATAATTGTATTCATTATTGTTCAGTCCATAAACTGTACTCTTTATTAGAAAGATCATGTGTGTCAATTGATAAGAAAACAAAGTCCATGGATGAAATGTAGCTTTAATATCTGTGCGATGTCACCTGGACTTACGTTGGATAGTTCTGGAATCTTCCCCGTGTCGTCCGCACTGGTCTCGTGTCACTTTTGGAACAGATGTGACATCTTTGGTCAGCAAAGCAAGGGTTAGCTTGACACTTCCCAGCTTTATATAGCCCCATAACCAGTACTCAGTCCTTAATGTACAGGACACATATGTCAGGCTGGCAGCTTTCTGACACTCCTTCATTATTCAGCAGCTTTCAGGTGATAGGAAACCACTGGAACGTGATGAAAACTTGAACACAACCCAGTTCATATAGGATCATCGTCCTCTGTAGTCATGGTTATCAGTGGTGTGAATGCAGGGGCGTACATAGAAGTCATGGGGCCCCATAGCAGAAGCTCTAATTGGGCCCCCCCCCCCCAAAAAAAAAAAAAAAAAATTTGTCTGTGTCACAGAAGAGCAGATCTCATAACTTTCCAGCCTTTACATAGTAATTTTCCTCCTTTTGAAGTTGTAGATTCCTCTTTCATTGCCCCATAAAGTAAATAAAGTATGATGCCAACAAAAGTGCCCCCCAAACAAAGTATGATACCCCCATGGTGCATTCCTCCACATTAGCCTCCATACACTCTCATGGCCCCCACACAGCCCTCCAAACAGTATAATGGACCCCACACACACCTTCACACTGTATAATTGCTTTCATACAGTATAACGGCCCCCCACATAGCCCTCAAATATTATAATGGCCCAACATAGCCTTCCATATAGTATAATACACCACCGATAATCTTCCATATAGTATAATGCGCCCCCATAATCCTCCATATAGTATAAGGCTCCCCCATAATCTTCCATATAGTATAATGCTCCCCCCATATAGTATAATGTGCCCCCCATAATCCTCCATATAGTATAATGAACTTCATATTGTCCTCCATAGAATATAATGCACTGCCCATAGTCCTCCATACAGTATATTACACACCCCATAGGGTAAAATGCAGCCCATATAGTATAATGCCACAGTCCTGCAGTATTATGGGCACCACGTACTCACTGATTTTAAAATACTGTATATTTTAAATAAGCCGACCCGAAAATAAGCTGAGGCCCCTAATTTTACCACATAAAAATGGGAAAACCTATTGACTTGAGTATAAGCCTAGGATGGGAAATGCAGCAGCTACTGGTAAATTTCCCCATCCTGGTATGTGTGGCCCCCTCAATCCCACAATCCTTGGTATGTGTGGCCCCCACAATCCCTGGTATGTGTGGCCTCCTCAATCCCCCAGTCCTGGTATGTGTGGCCTCCTCAATCCCCCAATCCTTGTAAGTGTGGCCTCCTCAATCCCCCAATCCTGGTAAATGTGGCCTCCTCAATCCTGGTAAGTGTGGCCTCCTCAATCCCCCAATCCTGGTATGTGTGGCCTCCTCAATGCAAGTATCCTGGTATGTGTGGCCTCCTCAATCCCCAATCACTGCACAGTCCTGTCTGCAGCAGCTCATGTCGGCATCTGAGCAGCGCGCGCTCTCAGTTGCTGAGGTGAGCTGCTGCTGCTGCCAGCACATTCACTCCTCTCCACGCCGGGACTATGTGCGTGAAGAAGCGTGAATATGCTTCCTCTTTAGCAGCGGGCACTGACAGGAGCCGCGGCTCAGCGCTCCTCCGTGCCCACTGCTGAAGAGAATGAATATTCCCTCTTCTCCACGCCCATATTCATGTTCCTTTAACAGCGGGCACATGTAGTAGCTGCGGCAGGGGCTAATGCGTGTGCCCTGCTCCTCCACTGCCGCAACCCGCTCCTCTGACGCCGCAACCTCCTACTCACCTATCCTCCTCGTTCCCAGGCTGCTTGGGGAACGCCACTGTGTGAATGTATTTGACACAGTCTATTATAACACTCAGCATTCACAACATCTTTAACTTCTGAGATTTCCGGATATCGGTCGCTTCTTCTTGTAACTTTTGAGAGTCTCTATGATTTTTAAATATGAGTAAATAAGTCTTTATTAAGATAGAATTCATAATTGCGATGTCTTGATTGAAGTCTTCATTCCCTAATCTGATACCAAATCTCGCAATTTTCCTAACCTATAATATCACAGCGTACCATAGCAATCAAGAATATCCATCTAATTATTATCAAAATATTAAAATTAATTATGTTAGGAATAATAAAACAATAATTGATAGTAATTCATTATTAATCAAGTTCTTCATGTGATGGAATATTTTTGTGTCATAGGTGTAATTACCTTTTCCAACCCATAGGTGTCAGTGTGTTTTGAAACAACAAGTGTTTATATCTTTATTAAACCAATAATACCAAAGAATATATACTCCTGAACCAAAATGAATAAATATATGAATGAAAGAATGACTTGTTGTGTTTACTCAGAAAATTGAAACATTTTTTCTTCTTATATTGGAACCATATCATTGTATTTAATGAAGCAATATTCTTGTAGTAGGCATTACTTTATTAAATATTAATGTGCTTTCTCAATTGAGATTTTGAGCTGAAATAAAATCAAAAAATGAGAATTAAAAATGAAAAATAGAAAAATAAGAAAGTAAGAATAAAATTTAAAAATGAAGATTAAAATTAAGACTAAAAATAATAATAATAATGCCTTTTATGTTAATTACAAATGCAGAGTAATTATATTTTTCATAAAAATACTCTTATATTTCAATTATCTGGATGATTTCATATTTGTCATAACCTTGTATTACCAAAAATGATTAAAATATGCAACTTTGCATATAACCCCTTCTTTGTTATACCATTGTACCTTATTACTATTTTTCCTTTATTAAAAATGTGTGAAAAATAAGTATCGATCAAATGTGATTATGTAATCAGGATCAAAAACACATTCCCCCTTAAGGCCAAAAAATATTATTTTAGAAAATAATTTATATATCAGAACCAAATTAAAAATAATTATTCTTCTATAAATATTTTTCATAAATTTCATATCAATGTGTAGCATATATTTGTCTGAAGAGATGTGTACATATTTAGGTAACCATTAAAAAATAATAACCTTGAATACTATAAAATTATCATTTGGAAAAATTATTGTAAATGTAAATTTGCTTTATAAACCATTTTGATGTGTGGTTGCCCTTATCCACTATTAGCTAAATCAAGAAATAATAATTACCAAAGAAATATAGAAATGGATATATATACAGTACAGACCAAAAG
Source organism: Phyllobates terribilis (assembly GCF_046119375.1). Lineage (NCBI taxonomy): Eukaryota > Metazoa > Chordata > Amphibia > Anura > Dendrobatidae > Phyllobates > Phyllobates terribilis. The sequence goes on along the minus strand of NW_027362876.1, from coordinate 4,364,219 downwards.
TTTGGACACACCTGCTCATTTAAAGATTTTTCTGTATTTTCATGACTATGAAAATTGTACTTTCACACTGAAGGCATCAAAACTATGAATTAACACATGTGGAATTATATACTTAACAAAAAAGTGTGAAACAACTGAAAATATGTCTTATATTCTAGGTTCTTCAAAGTAGCCACCTTTTGCTTTGATGACTGCTTTGCACACTCTTGGCATTCTCTTGATGAGCTTCAAGAGGTAGTCACCGGAAATGGTTTTCACTTCACAGGTGTGCCCTGTCAGGTTTAATAAGTGGGATTTCTTGCCTTATAAATGGGGTTAGGACCATCAGTTGTGTTGTGCAGAAGTCTGGTGGATACACAGCTGATAGTCCTACTGAATAGACTGTTAGAATTTGTATTATGGTGAGAAAAAAAGCAGCTAAGTAAAGAAAAACGAGTGGCCATCATTACTTTAAGAAATGAAGGTCAGTCAGTCCGAAAAATTGAGAAAACTTTGAGTGTCCCCAAGTGCAGTTGCAAAAACCATCAAGCACTACAAAGAAACTGTCTCACATGAGGACCGCCCCAGGAAAGGAAGACCAAGAGTCACCTCTGCTTCTAAGGATAAGTTTATCCGAGTCACCAGCCTCAGAAATCGCAGGTTAACAGCAGCTCAGATTAGAGACCAGGTCAATGCCACACAGAGTTCTAGCAGCAGATACATCTCTTCAACACCTGTTAAGAGGAGACTTTGTGCAGCAGGCCTTCATGGTAAAATAGCTGCTAGGAAACCACTGCTAAGGACAGGCAACAAGCAGAAGAGACTTGTTTGGGCTAAAGAACACAAGTAATGGACAGTAGACCAGTGGAAATCTGTGCTTTGGTCTGATGAGTCCAAATTTGAGATCTTTGGTTCCAACCACCGTGTCTTTGTGCAATGCAGAAAAGGTGAACGGATGGACTCTACATGCCTGGTTCCCACCGTGAAGCATGGAGGAGGAGGTGTGATGGTGTGGGGGTGCTTTTCTGGTGACACTGTTGGGGATTTATTCAAAATTGAAGGCATACTGAACCAGCATGGCTACCACAGCACCTTGCAGCGGCATGCTATTCCATCCGGTTTGCGTTTAGTTGGACGATCATTTATTTTTCAACAGGACAATGACCTCAAACACACCTCCAGGCTGTGTAAGGGCTATTTGACCAAGAAAGAGAGATAGGGTGCTACGCCAGATGACCTAGCCAACACAGTCAGCAGACCTGAACCCAATCGAGATGGTTTGGGGTGAGCAGGACCGCAGAGTGAAGGCAAAAGGGGAAACAAGTGCTAAGCATCTCTAGGAACTCCTTCAAGATTGTTGGAAGACCATTTCCGGTGACTACCTCTTGAAGCTCATCAAGAGAATGCCAAGAGTGTGCAAAGCAGTCATCAAAGCAAAAGGTGGCTACTTTGAAGAACCTACAATATAAGACATATTTTCAGTTGTTTCACACTTTTTTGTTAAGCATATAATTCCACATGTGTTAATTCATAGTTTTGATGCCTTCAGTGTGAATGTACAATTTTCATAGTCATGAAAATACAGAAAAATCTTTAAATGAGAAGGTGTGTCCAAACTTTTGGTCTGTACTGTATATTATATAGATAATACTTATTTATGTATTATAATTTTCTCAGAATTAAATATATTTGTGTACCTTCACATAAACATTTTTTTTCAAACATACATGAAATGAGGCCTCTGTCACACTTAGCAGATGAAGTAAATGAGCAGCTGCTATTTCACTGACATTCACAAATTTGTTGAACCATACATTCCACATACAAAGGTATGAACATATATATATATATTTATTTAACCCAAATTTTTTTGTATCCTAATTATCAATGCGCATTGTAAACTATTAAATGTAATATCTTAATATTTCTTTGAATATTCCCTAAGTACATATAATATGATATAATATTTTCTGAAATTTAGGACACTTGAAAAAAAAAATTGCTCTTGACTTGCTAAAATAGAAATGCCTTAGATTCTTTTTTTTTACTGGCTACCAGGTTTAAACTACACCAACTAAAAATAGGATGAATGGAAATCCATATTATTTGCTCAAAGTTCAAAGGCTGCAGCTGTCACACACGTCATGCTGTAAAGTTACTTTAGTTATAAAGCACAAATAATTCATGCACAAAAAATATTAGCAGCACAAAAGATCTAATTAATAAGTGTTACACATAATATAGTTCAACTAGTTATGTTATTATTTTAAAATGTTATACACATAAAATCATGCAATTTTTTCCAACTTCCTGTGTGAATAAAGAAATAAACCAATTTTAGAGTTGTTTGATCAAAATCCTGCTTTGGAATGAAAACTCTAAGGGTACATATAAGATAATATTAAATATCAAATTCATGCAGAAACATAATTATTTAAATATCTTATGCATATATTGATTCTAATGTAATCCAAAATATTGCCGCTTTAATTTATATATGACGTTCTAATTTATTAATTTATTTTTAATTATTACAACAAATATATATAAATACAATTATATACAATCTCTACTGTATACAAGTGTATATATATATATATATACAAAAATCTATATAACTTCACAATTTTACTGTATAAAATAATAAATAACTAATGATACATTGTAATACTTTTATACAACATATAATTACGGTTTTTCCTTAGCCACTCCCTAAACCAATTATGTCTCTTGTCAAAAATCTCCAGAAAAGCTCTATTTAGAAAAGACATTTTTCTATCTTTTAAAAGCTCAGATAATTGCCTGTTCTTCAGTCTACATTCCATGATGTCATTGTGATCTGGTCGTCTCACTTGCCTCTGTCTGTCTATTTCGGCCATTTTGTTTTTTAGAGAGAAGTCATAGTTTTGAATTTTTAACTCTTTCTGAAGAAATTGACTTTTGAATCATCTGATATGGCTTGTAACATATATGAAATCTTCTACATATTTTATACATTTCATTTTGAGGATGAGTCATTGCACGCGGCACCCCCGCCGATCAGCTGTTATCGGTGCCGGCAGCGGCTACCGCCCTCCAGAAGTCCTTACCTGTGCCGCTTGGCCGTCCATCTGTAGTGGCCGCCGTGGGGTACTTCGCATCCGCCTTCCATTCAATTGAACGGGAGGCTGATGTGCAGTTACAAGCGGCGGCCACTACAACTTGATGGCCAAGCACTGCAGATAAGGACTTCCAGCCGGCAGCAGCCGCCACCTGCACAGATAACAGCTGATCGTTAGGGGAGGCACGTACGGGACGCCAACCAATAATACATTGATGCCCTATCCTTATGTGTGCCCCCGGAACGCAAGTTGTGGCACCAATGGAACAGTGCCAGATCGGGACCTGTATATGAGTGTTTTTATTTTAACAAGGCCAAACATGAGGAATGAGAAATAGTTGTCCTAGTAGTGGACAAACCCTTTAAGAAGATACAATTTTCGGTTAAAAATGAAAAAGGCTTCTCCCCTGTGTGAGTTCTCGGAAGTTTAATAAGAGTTGATTTCCGTGTAAAACATTTCCCACATTAAGAACATGAAAATGACTTCTCCCCTGTGTGAGTTCTCTGGTGACTAAGAAGTGATGATTTCTTCACAAAACATTTTCCACATTCTGAACACGAAAAAGGCTTCTCCTCTGAGTGAATTCTCTGGTGCTTAACCAAATCTGATTTCTGGCTAAAACAGTTTCAACATTCGAAACAGGAAAAAGACTTCTCCCCTGTGTGATTTCTCTGATGTCTGATAAAACGTGATTTCAATTTAAAACATTTTCCACATTCTGAACAAGAAAAAGGCTTCTCTCCTGTGTGGGTTGTCTGGTGGTTATCAAGATGCACTTTCTGTTTAAAACATTTCCCACATTCTGAGCAAGAAAAAGGCTTCTCCCCTGTGTGAGTTCTCTGATGTCTGATTAAACTTGATTTATTTGTAAAACATTTTCCACATTCTGAACAAGAAAAAGGCTTCTCCCCTGTGTGACTTCTCTGGTGATTAACAAGATTTGTTTTCTGGTTATAACAATTTCCACATTCTGAACAGGAAAAAGGCTTCTCCCCTGTGTGGGTTCTCTGGTGACTAACCAAATCTGATTTCTGGATAAAACATTTTCCACATTCTGAACAGGAAAAAGGCTTCTCCCCTGTGTGAGTTCTCTGGTGATTAATCAAATCTGATTTCTGTTTAAAACATTTCCCACATTCTGAACAGGAAAAAGGCTTCTCTCCTGTGTGAGTTCTCTGGTGCTTAAGCAAATCTGATTTCTGGCTAAAACATTTCCCACATTCTGAACAGGAAAAAGGCTTCTCTCCTGTATGAGTTCTCTGGTGATTAACCAAAGCTGATTTCTGGATAAAACATTTTCCACATTCTGAACAGGAAAAATGCTTCTCCCCTGTGTGAGTCATCTGATGTCTAATAAAACTTGAATTATCTGTAAAACATTTTCCACATTCTGAACAAAAAAATGGCTTCTCTCCTGTGTGAGTTGTCTGATGGTTATCAAGATGCACTTTCTGTTTAAAACATTTCCCACATTCTGAACAGGAAAAAGGCTTCTCCCCTGTGTGAGTTCTCTGATGTCTGATTAGACTTGAATTATCTGTAAAACATTTCCCACATTCTGAGCATGAAAAAGGCTTCTCCCCTGTGTGAGTTCTCTGATGCCTGATTAAACTTGAATTATCTGTAAAACATTTTCCACATTCTGAACAAGAAAATGGCTTCTTCTGTGTGTGACTTCTCTGGTGATTAACAAGATTTGATTTCTGGTTAAAACATTTCCCACACTTGAAACAAAAAAATCTATTCTCTGCTGTGTGAATGTTTTGATGTGTAAGAAAAGACTTTTCAAGGAAAAAACTATTTCCATATTCTGAACAGAAAAATGGCTTCTTAGCTTTAGGAGCAGTTTGTTTTTTAATACTTATTTCGTGACTTTGATTTTCCTTAGTGTTCGGTAATGAATCAGAAGACAGGACCTGTTTCAAAGTATCAGATGACTGATCTTTGCTGTGAAGGGATGATGGTATATCTGGAGAAATGGCATTCACTTCAATTGTATCCTGTGTGATCTCAAGGTCATCTGATTTAAAAATTGAAGATGTCAGCTGTTCCTCTGATCTCCTGGTACAGTCATCTGCCAAGAAGAAAACCAAGAAAAAAATCAGCCTTACTAACACCAAATCAGATAACAAATGCACTAGCATTTTAGTGTTTCTTGCGTGTACTGGGGTGTCTGTCTATGTGGGGTGCACTTATATAGTGCTAGGCAGCCCTCCTGATCTAATAGTATGGGCAACATCACTAGTCACTCTCCACAAGGAGAAATGTTACCCCTTAGACCTCAGTCCAGAGCCTCTCATCTATCCAAATCAGTTCTCATACTTTGCACTGACGAGGGCCAACAGCCTGAAACTCCGCGTCTGCAAATTAAGATTCTGATTTGGCTTTTATCCTAAGTCATATTGCACGACTCGTTAAAGGGTTGATTGCGACTTGTAAGATTGCTGCTTCCAATAGGTGGCGCTATAGAGTTCAAGTCCTCTTTTTCTCTGAAGAGGCAATTTGCATATTAAATTTCCCATAAGAGCATTGCTTGGTGAATAAGCCTCCTTACCTTGACGTGCCAGAGCTGGTATCTCACTCTCTGCAAGGAGAAACATTACCCCTTAGACCTCAGTCCAGAGCCTCTCACCTAGCCAAATCAGTTCTCATACTTTGCACTGACGAGGGTCAACAGCCTGAAACACCATGTCTGCAAATTGAGATTCTGATTTGGCTTTTATCCTAAGTCATATTGCATGACGTGTTAAAGGGTTGATTGTGACTTGAAGGATTGCTGCTTTCAATAGGTGGCGCTATTGAGTCCTAGTCCTCTTTTTCTCTGAAGAGGCAATTTGCATATAGGCTAAGCCAGACACTGTGCATCAAACCTGCCTGTGTGACTGGCGTCCTATGCAAGCTTCATCTGTGTGCATCTTTAATACTAAGTAATCACCCTCTCCATGAATTGGTAGGTTTGTGAGTAGTTGCTCCATAAAGTATTTTGCACCTGTGCTGCCCCCCACACCCCTTTATCATGGGGGTCTGTGGCATCCTGCTAGTGCATCTGTTATATGATTTGGTGTTGGTAAGGCTGTATCTTTTTCTGTGATTTTTGTTATATTTTGCCTTATGTTAGCCGTCATTATTCACCAGGACAATAACAGTTCACAGTCTAATAGAAAACCTCATAGGATGAACCAGTAGAGCCGTGGTGTTCAACTGTTTGTTCATTCTGTCTCCCAAATATAAAAAGCCACCAAACAATGTTATGTAGGTGAAATAATATCAATAAAAACTTCTACTCATCTCACAAAAAACAAGTCCCCACTCAAGGACTGTCAATCTGTCCATCTGTCAATGGAAAACCAGAGGTTTCCACATTATTAGTGGCTCAAAGGCTTTTGAAAAGCAACATGGCTTCCATAAACCAATCCAGCAATATCCACTATCCCAAAGTCAAATCTCCCCCTCGTTTCTGAGCCTTGCAGTGCGCCCAAACCACATTTAGCCTCCATGTATTTGGCATTTCTATAGTGAGAAGAACCCACTTAATTTACGGTGTGTGTCTCCTGGAGCACAATCTGGGCACTATGTGTTCGGTAATGAAATTATATATTTGTAATTTTCACTCTCCATCATCCACTGTGTGCTAATTTCCGGAAAGTGCCTGTGGAATCAAAATAGTCACTACTCCTATAGATTATTTCACTGAAGGTTATAATTTCCAAAATGGAGTCACTTTATGGGAATTTGTACTGTTCTGGTTTTCTGCAATTTGGTCACATTAGGGTTTCTGTAAATGGTGGGTCCCATCTCCTCTGGGATCTGCTCCAGCGACGTCTGCTTCTCTCACCAAGAGCCGCCTTATTCATCCTGCAGGTGGCGCTGGTCATGGAGGAGACGTCAGAACCAGAAGCTACTAGGCGGTACAGCTTCTGTCCAGCCACTAAGATTAGGGTATCTGGGACCTGTAGTACCATCCAGTCTGGCAGTATGGGTGTGTGTGCTGTCCAGCTGGAGTAATCTGCTCCGTGCTTTAGCCAATTGGAAAGCACCACACCCTGCTAAAGCTCAAAGCATATTGCCGGAAGCTAAAACACAGCCAAATAGGGCAGCAGTGTGTACCTGCCCAGATCTTCAGAACTAAATGCACTACCAGGGTGCTGCAAACCCACATAAAGATGGCGGCTACACAGGTGCAGAATACTAATGAGACAATCACTCACAACCTACCATTTCATGGAGGGGGTGACTGCGTAGTATTTGAATTGCACAAGAAAAGGCTTGTATATGGAGCTGTTCACACTTGGATAATGCACAGTATCCGACTTACAGCCTATTAGTTACGGCCATACTATTAGATTAGGTGGGCTGCCTGGTACTATCCAAGTGCACTCCATGAGAACAGACACAGTTTACAATGCCCGCACTGATGGGCCTGGCTGCACCCTGGGATAAAAAAGTGCAAAAATGCATATATATAATATATGGATAGTACCGGGCAGCCCACATAATCTAATAGTATGGGCGTAACTAATAGGCTGTAAGCCGATACTGTGCACTACCCAAGTGTGAACAGCACCCTATACAAACCTTTTTGTGAGTAATTCAAATACTAAGCAGTCACCCCTCCATGAAATGGTAGGTTGTGAGTGATTGTAGGTTGGTTGTGAGTGATTGTAGGTTGGTTGTGAATGATTGTCTCATCAGTATTTTGCACCCGTGTAGCCGCCATCTGTATGTGGGTATACTGCACCCTGGTAGTGCATTTAGTTCTGAACATCTGGGCAGGTAAACATTGCTGCCCTTTTTTGCTGTGTTTCTTCCTGAATATTGGGGGAATTTTAATTCTTCTTAGTGTGGCTTTGCTTTTTGTGCATATTACCAGAAGCTGCCAGATACAGCCCTGTTCTCCTCTGGTTCAGTCCTCTGTGCTCAGCTCCCGGCTTGTGTATTTGTTTCCTGTTGTGACCTCGGCCCATTTACTGACTACTCTTGTGTGATTTTCTATTTTCATTGACCTCCATGTTGTGACCCGGTTAAGTGACTATTCTTCTTGCCATTTCACTCAATAGAACAGCAGGAAACACTGTGGCCCAAGCCTAGGGGTCTCTGTCTAAGTCCAAATCCATGTAGAGGGGTTAAAGGGTGATGAGCAAGGCAAACCCTGAGATCTGGAAAATGGAGTAGATGACGCCAAGCCTGTTTGTGGTAGCCATCTTTTGCGCTGCCAGGTGACCATGAACAGTGTCCCCAATATATTGTGTCTGCAAACTATTCGAGCAAGATCTATATTCAAATAGCTAAATGTCGCTCCTTCCCTTCTTAACCTGCCATGTGCCCAGACAGTAGTGTGTAACCGTATATAGGGGATTGTCGGATTCAAGAGAAGTTGGAAAATAATTTGTAAGGTCCATTTGTTTCCTATTATTCTTTGTGAAGAATTCCAAAGTTATCACCAGATAAAGTGACACATGTCAGATTTGAAAAATGGGCCCAGATAGGAACACAAAACTGGCTACAAGAAGGGGTTAAATCAGAGTATTTTGGGCACTAACTACTGTAGTCAAAACTGTGACTATAGACAATAACACATCTACTGAAATGATCAAACTCAACAGTTTCCATCAGTAAGTAGTGAGTAACTAGCGGTGAAACCTCTCTCTGGTAATTGGAGTATGGGGCTCGGTGGCTCTTGAGAATCTAAACTCTTGTAAGGGACATTATTTTCTGTCAGATGAGTTTCAAGAAGAAATATTAGACACTCAAAGAGAACTTTTTATAATAATGCAGAGCTGAGGCGTCTTAAATTTAGCTTAGAGATATATCATGGCACAGGTGTAATGTTTTTTTGCTTAGTTTGTCACAATCCTGTTTGAAGTTAGTTTTAAAAAAAATTGATAAGTCAGGATAAAGGGAAACTCTGCTGTTATTGTACAGAAATTCACACTTGGCCTCACCGCACATTTAATGTTGTCGATCATAAAAGTGAAGTTTGGCCAGAAAGACTGGACCTGGTCTTGTAGGGACCATATGAGCACATTCATCAGCACAGAAGGGAGAGAAGGTAGATTCATCCAATAAGATATCAGGGATCTAGGAAGCCAACAACATCATTACCCTCCGCTTTCTCTTACAGATCCATCATAATATTTTACTTCAAGTGATTTTCTAACTTGTCATCAGGTAACGGTCAGCATCTTCTAATCCCAGGGGGGAGGTGGATCCTCCAGGTTGTAAGTTCTATAGAAAAGGGCTTTCAGTGCCCAAAATCATCTGAACAGTTTTGGGTGGAGGAGAATGTTGTGGTCTAGAGGCAAAATGGTGATCACACGATTGTGATACAGCCGGACTACACCACCGATAAAGCAGCCACAGCCGGTGACTAAGAAGAATCTGTGACTTCTCTGCATTTAGTGTTTACTAGTGATGAGCGAGTACCGTAATATTCGTAATCGCTATACTCGCTATATATATAGTACTTTGTAATAATTGCGTATTCGTTCAGAATAGCGAGTACAATGTAAGTCAATGGGAAATGCGAATAATTTTCTGCTGGACCCTACAAAGGGGCCTGAGGAGAAGATGATGGGAAAGTGAAATGGATGGGAAAGTGATGAAACAGAATGGGAAGAGCCTGAATGTGCCTGAATGCATTTCTGACTCACATATGGTTTCTGGGGATAAGTTTGTCGCAGTGTTACACCACTTTTACAGACACACAAGAACAACTACCAAACTTAACCTAAATAAGGCTAAATAAATCAGAGAAACCAAAAAATACCCCTTTTAGCGTTTGTTCACACATACTGTTGTGGCTTTTTTTTTCGCCTTTTATAATTGGGAGGGCCCTGACTTATACATTTTGTAGGTCCGTCTGTCATACATCATCTTTAGTGCGCTATTCCCCAGCACTTTACAAGCACAGCTAGAAAGTATCAGTATGTATGTAGATCTTTGACCTGAGAGGCCTCAGGTGGCTCTGTAACATGCGTTTTGGAGGGACAGCTATTACTTAGACATTTGGGCGGTCCCTCCATCATTGACAATCAGATAGTGGAATACACATTCCATAGCAGTTTACAATATGCTCATTGCAGCATTGGGCTTGACCCTCCTCCTCCACCACCATGTGAGACTCGGGCCCTAAATTCAAATGTTCAGATCGCCTGCAGAAAGCAGGAAAGCTGAGTTTTGTGAGAGCCCTTGTGTGGCCCTGTAACAAACATTTTGAAGTGCCCTCCTCTAGAAATTTTGGAGTTGCCTCTTGTGTACACTTGAGAGTGCCCTCACTTAGTCATACTGTAGGGCCCTCATTATTATTTAACTAATTTAAGGGCAGAGACTACAGAGAAAATGGCCAAGATACATGGAGTACTAGAAGGTAGCAGTGAGTGCGGACTACGACCCTCAGGTATGGCTGAACTCAGTGAACCGTAAAAATAAAACTGCACTAGTCAACTCGATGACAAGCTCAAATATATCACTTGTGCAAGTCACTGGACAAAGTATTTATGGTGCCCCCCCTCCAGGATGGGTTGGTGAAGCTTCTTAGAGATTGGCTTAGAGATTTTGATTGTCAATATTCCCCAGATTATATAGCAGGAGAAGACTTATTGATACTGTACTACTTGGTCCAGTAGAATGTGCATCGTATTTCCAAAAATTACTCCTGGGGCTGGGGGCTGTGTCATAGGTGCAGGAAGATTGCATGACAAGGGCCTCCCTTGACAAACATTACCTACGATGGAGTATTGTAGTAGTTGTGATCCTCAATTTAAGTTTTCAGAGGGCCATCAGTCGGTCATCAACAATCAGTGTAAATTTCTATTGAATATGTATCCCCTATCTCACAATGTGACACAACCTGTGAGAAGGGCCTCCAATGACAAATATTAGTTTGGAAGGACTACTGTACATTCCAGATTTGTCCACTGCACAATGTGCATATGGTTTGTGAAAATTAGGCCTATTGGCTAAGTCATGGTTGACGCAGGAAGCCACCATCCCAAGGGCCTCCAATCACAAATAGTAGTTAGGTTGGAGTAGGAATACTGTCCTGGTTTGTCCACGGCACAATGTACATAGGATTTGTAAAAATTAGCCCTATTGGCTGTGTCCCGGTTGACTCATTATTTTGGCTGTGCCTTTGACAGCTAGCTTGGCTTGTGCCATCAACATCTGAAAATCTGTCAACAAAACCCAAAATGCCAAAAAAGCCTGTTGTTAAGGGACGTGGACGTGGTGTTGTCAGTGGTGCGCGAGAAGCCACTCAGTCTGTGTCAGGTCAGAAGAAGCTTGATGCATCCACAATGTTCCTGGAAAAAGTTCCCGGTCTGGAACGTAAACATGTGTGGAAGCCACAAGAGCGAGAGCAGATTCTGTCTTGGATAGCAGACAAGGCCTCTACGCATTTGTCAAGCAGCACCAAAACTTCCACGACCACACAGTCTACTGTGGATACACAGAAGGCTGGCCCTTCCAATCCTGAAGCTGGTTCTCCTTCCTCCCACCATTATCAGTCACAGGAGACATATGACCCCAAGCTTGGCCACTCCGAGGATCTGTTTGGTACGTATCCTTTGGTTGGCTCTGGCCTATCACCATGCAGCATTGAAGAGGGACAAGAGGTGGCGGCGTGCGTTGATGCTCAAGTATTTTAGGACCTACAACCAGAAGAAAGCCACTTGGAGGAACGTCATTTACTGTCTCCAGAGGCGGAGGCTGATGATGATGAGACACAGTTGCCATCAGGTCAGCCTACAATATCAACTGGGAAGGAGGATGAGATAGAAGACGAGGTGGTCGATGATGAGTCCACTGATCCGACCTGGACCGTTGGCAGCAACACAGAGGAAGATGGACCAACACAGGCACCAAGGGGTCGTGGTTTGCCCAGAGTGAGTAAAAACTGGGTCAACTGTTCCCAAGAGCACCCCCGCTGTGCGCCAAGTCAGGGCAAGAGGGCGTTCAGCTGCTGTGTGGAATTTTTTTTTCTAAAAGTCCTTCAGAGAAAAACATTGTTGTCTGTAACATCTGCAATACCAAGTTGAGCAGAGGCCAGGGCAAAGGCAACCTGAGCACAAAGAGTATGAGAAACCACATGGCAGCCAAGCAGCCGAGTAGGTGGACGGAACACCAAGGTACCAAATCTGCGCCTGCGGGTCAAACCAATAATAATAATACTCTTTATTTATATAGCAACAACCTATTCCGCAGCGCTTTACAATTCAGAGGTTCATATTCAACAGTCATAAGTAACATAGCTAAAGATAATATAATAATTAAAGGAAAAATAATGATGACCCTGCTCATAAGAGCTTACGATGTACAATGAGGTGGGGGGTGACACAAAGGACAGGGACTTATTTACAATGATGGTCCAGTCATCTTGAGGGGATGAGGGATAGACAAAGGTTGCATAAGCTGATCACCAGCCAGTATCTGTAGTGCTTTTGGGTTCCGTGGAAACTTATGCCATGTCGCCTGGGCTATGTCCTTCAGAATCTGCTGTTCAAGAAGCAGGCGCTCATACCTCCTGCCCACAAGCTGCAGTTGCTCACACGCAACAAACATCAACCACATCCACTTCCTTGTTCCAGCAAAGTGTCCAATTGTCCGTGCCTGAGAGCTTGGAAAGAATGCGTAAATGCCCAGCCACGCACCCACAGGTACAAATACTAAACTCGCACATTGCCAAATTGCTAGCTATGGAGATGTTGGGCTTGTGGGAACACAGTCTTCCATGATCTCTTGGCTGTGGCTGCCCCACGATACAGTGTTCCCAGCCGCCACTATTTTGCCCGATGTGTCGTCCCTGCGTTACACAAGCACGTGTTAAACAATCTGAACCATGCTCTCACCAACACCGTAACCGGGAAGGTCCACCTAATAACAGACACCTGGACAAATTGTTGTGTACAGGGATGATACATTTCTGTCATGCCACACTGGGGGAACCTGGTGGAGGGTGGGACAAAGGCGCAAACTGGAACATCACACATCCCACCCACGCTAAGAATAGCGGTTCCAACTTCTGTCAGGGTCTCCACCTATTCAAATTCCACTTCCTCTCTCCCCTTCTCCTGCTCCTAATCCTCTGCTGAATTATTCTCCCCATCACTGCCAAGCTGGGACCTGTGCAGTAGTGCATCGGCAAAGTGGCAAGACGCTCTGCTGAAGCTGATCTGTTTAGGTCAGAAAGCACACACTGCAACAGAGCTGCGACAAGCTGTAAAACAACAGACCAATCAGTGGCCTCCGGTCGTCTGCAATAATGGGCGTAACCTGGTGGCGGCTTTAAAGATCGGCAAGCTGGTACACGTGCCATGCATGGCTCACGTGCTGGACATAGTTGTTCAGAAATTTCTGAAAACTTTCCGTGACTTCCTGTACCTACTTGAGAAGGTGAGCCATATTAGCGCCCATTTCCGCCATTCCTCTACTGCTTTTGCTGCTTTTACAGTGCTGCATAAGCGGTTGAATTTGCCAAGTCACCGACTCATTTGCGGCCTGCCCACGCGGTGGAACTCCACCTATCTTAGGTTTGCGAGGATTAGTGAACAGCAGAGGGCAGTAGCTGAATACCAGCTTCAGTATACAGGTCAGACTGAGAGTCAGCCACGACACATAACATCTGTTGAGTGGGTGTGGATCGCTGACATTTGTGAGGTTGTTGAGAACTTTGAGTACTGCACCAGCCTTGTGAGCAGCGATCAGGCTATTATCAGCGTAACCATCCCGCTACTGTGTCTCTTGAAACAATCACTGCATAATCTCAAAGAGAAAGCTTTAAGTGCCCAGAATGTTGATATGGAGCCAGATTTCCCAATGGGTGATACTACCCAGCCCAGCCAATATTCTGAGGCAACATTTGGTGAAGAGGGGGAGGATGAGGAGGGAGAGGACTTGTTTTTCTGTGCTACCGAGGGGTAATGCTACAGAGGGGACACCCAACCCAAGCTTCATGTCTGCCCAGCCTGGATGGGCTGGAGAGGAGGAGGTGGTGGAGGAGGAGGAGGCGAGTCAGCGTGAGGAGAGGGTGGGTACTGTTTCTACTGTTGGGGACACAGAACATTTGCCTTTTTGCAGCTTGACCCACATGGCACAGTTCATGTATAAGTATCTGTGGCAAGACCCTCGCGTGATACACATTTTATCCAACAGTAATAATAATAATAATAATAATTTTTATTTATATAGACCAGCACAACAGTAAAGGCTATCTGTGCCTGTAACAATGCCAAAGAGGAATAAGTTGCAGAACATGGTCAAGGGGTACTTAAGTGACCATCCGTGCGTCCTTTCTGACACTTCAGTTCCCTTTAATTATTGGGTGTCTAAGCTAAACACTTGGCCGACCTCTCCTTATATGCCTTGGAGGTGCTGGCCTGCCCGGCTGCTAGTGTGGTGTCTGAGCGTGTTTTCAGTGCCGCTGGGGCAATCATCACTGATAGGCGCACACGCCTCACCACGGAGAATGCAGACAGACTTACTCTGATTAAATTCAAAAAGGACTGGATATCTCCACAGTTTGTAATCCCTCCAGATGAGAGCAAGCCAACCTAAATTTACCAAAAATGCAGATTCATGCTACTGCTGTTAACGTCAACCCCTTCCCATAAGAACCCGTTTCCTTCCTTCGTCAACCATGACTCAGCCCATAGGGCTAATTTTTACAAACTCTATGCAGATTGTGCAGTGGACAAACCAGGACAGTATTCCTACTCCAGCCTAACTACTATTTGTGATTGGAGGCCCTTGGGATGACGGCTTCCTGCGTCAACCATGATTCAGCCCATAGGGCTAATTTTTACAAACCCTATGCAGAATGTGCAGTGGACAAACCAGGACAGTATTCCTACTCCAGCCTAACTACTATTTGTGATTGGTGGCCCTTGGGATGGTGGCTTCCAAAATAGTGGTTAAAATGGCCTGGTGCGTGCTTTATAGCAGGCGGTAGGAAAAGTTTGGACTACTGCTTTGTGTAGGGCACAAAATGCTTTTTTAAGTGGACTAATATGGACAGAAGGCAGGCTGACACCCCAAAATAGTGGTTAAAATGGGCTGGTGCATGCTTCTTTTGTAGCAGGCAGTAGGAAATGTTTGGACTACTGCTTTGCGTAGGGCACAAAACACCTTTTTAAGTGGACTAATGTGGACTGCAGAAGCCAGGCTCTGACCCCTAAAACAGCAGGGAAAATAGACCGGTGCTAAAAAAAAAAGGCAGCACAAAATGCTAGTTCTGTGTGTGCTGGAAAAATATTGCTTTGCCTCTGACAAGAGCTGTTTTAAGATGGACACTGAAAGAACACTAGCTAATACACTCCCTACCTAATACACAATCTCTCCCTCCCTGTTCTCTGATTTTGTTGTGTGCCTTCAGCTCTGAAAAGAGCTATTTTTTGGTGGTATTATGGAGCTAGTGAGCGGCTCCTTTAAACACAAAACTAGCATACACTGCAGGTAGCCCTTAAAAGGGCTTTTGTTTTATCAAGAGGCCTAAACACTCTCCCTAGCAGCTCAGCGATCTTACCATAGGCTATTACAACATAGGCTCCAGATGCAATGTGCACAAAATGGCGGCGGTAGGGCTTAAATGGACCCCATGACGCTGGGCAGCCAGCCAATCACAGTAATGCCACAACCAAGATGTCTGCGGCATTACTGTGATTGGTTAAGAAGCCCAGCATGTTTAGTGGCAGCAGAGAAGGCGCCAAAACTGCAGGGCGGGACATCCGAATATAGCGAGGCGAGTACACAAATACTCGCAGAATAACGAGTAACCCGAATACCGTACTATCAGTGTGAAAAGCGAATATTAACAAATACACTCGCTCGTTACTAGTGGTTACTACTCACCTGGGTAGTCATATGTAGGAATCTCCTCCTTACACCACTCATCACCCCATACATATGTCTCTGTAGTATTAATATGGGTCTGATCTTCACCCTGAAACAAATATTGTAAAAGTCACAGACAGATGGAGAAGTCACATCTATGATCAGCTCTAATCCTGCCATCTCCACCGTTCTCATTACACAAGTATAAAACATATAATACTGGTGGATAAAACAAGACTGAACACAAGACCTTCACAGCCATCTACACATCATAGGGGAGATCTCATGACACCTTCTCTCCATCTACCTGATGATCCTGAGGAACATTGGGATCTTCTTGTTTACAGGCATGTTGAAGAAGAGGACGGGGACATCTGTCTGGTGTTGTCCTCTTACTGGATAGATCTGGAGGAAACACATACAGGGACTGAATTAATTCTTTACATACAGATAATTATAGGCCGTGTGTATTTAGTCCTGTCTCTTACGTGGAGATGTGAGGGGCTGGGGAACCTCCATCATGATGTCTTTGTACAAATCTTTGTGTCCTTCTAAATACTCCCACTCCTCCATGGAGAAATAGACAGCGACATCCTGACATCTTATAGGAACCTGACACATACAATGATACCGTCATCCCCCCGATCCCTTCATAGCGTTACTGTATAATGTCCCAGCATTCCCAGCTGTGTCACCTCTCCAGTCAGCAGCTCAATCATCTTGTAGGTGAGTTCTAGGATCTTCTGGTCATTGATGTCCTCATGTATCAGGGGGTGAGATGGAGCCCCGGTGATTGGGCTCTGTGGTCTTCCCCATCCCTCAGACACAGGGGCCTGACAGCGCCCACTAGAGGTCTTCTTCACTATTGTGTAATGCTGGTTATGGAGAGACAAATTATTAAATCTCACTACAGACATTTCCAGAGTCCTCACCTCTCAAGTTCTGTCCATCTGTAACTCCCATAGATAAGAATGAGGTAATGTGACGTCATCAGAATCTCTCACCTCTCCAGTAAGTCGGAAGAGGATCTCTAGGGTGAGGCACAATATCCTCTCCGCCATCTTGTCTCTGTCCATACCCATCTTTGATGGGTCCATAACGAAAATTCTCTTAAATAGAAGATCTTCACTGAGAGCATCCGATATTGTAGGGACCTGAATGAGAAGATGATAAGCCAATGTAACATCATAAAAATACTGTGTAATTACACAATTACTGGAGATAATAAGGGAAAACATATGAGGAGATATATCATTTTACAGTATTTAGTTTTCTTCTTTACATCTAGTAATAAAACCTATATATTTTAGGCCACAGACAACAAGCAGTTTCTTCCTTGGAGTCTGTAGCTGAACTCGTTTCTCAAAGACTCATCTTCCATAATGCTAATTCTCATCTCATTTACCGACACTGCAGTCGACATTAGCAATACTGCAGGAGATATTCATTACACGTGACATGAGAAATAATTACTTCATGAATAGGACGACATCTTCATCTTCTACTACGGCTGTAGAAAGATATTTGGCTAGAGTGCTTTACTGACTACATCTCCACCGGTCGTCTATATGAATGTTTTCCGTCTTCCCCGGACTGTAATGTTCTATCACGTTAGATCTCATGTCTGATTCACACACAGAAGTTTGAGGCTTTCACACATGGTAAGGTTTTTAATATTATACAGAGTAGGACTATCTCGAATGGGTGCACCTTGCTATGGTGGGATAGCTTTCATGCTATTTTTGATCAAAAACAGTGTTGATAAGAACCCTAATTTATTTAAATGCACTTTTGCTTTTTATTTATTTATTTATTTACAGTAGGGTTTATGATAATTTTTCTTTATAGTTTTTTTCTGATTTATGGCCATAGTAAACATGCGTCTATGTGCTGCATGGATATCAATTTAAACCAAGCTCAAAATCTGTGTTTTTTCACGGGCACCATAGTGGCCGTATGGGCCGACGCTATGGATGATACACCCCCTAACTATCCAACTATCATTTGGTAAAAATCTCATAGGTCCTGGATTCATTAGTACCTGCACCAAGAATGGGGCTAAGTGAGTATTTATTAAAGGGAATCCACTTAAACGACTACCCCACGGCTGATTAAAGGGAATCTGTCACTCACTGGGACTTATCTGACCTCTAATATGGGCATACAGGTGATAGAAATGTGAATCTATACTTACCTGTATGGCCCATATTAGAGGTCTGTTTGCTGTGAAAAGGCTTTTTATTCAGTGAAGATTCCGATGCTTGCGGGCCGGGAAGAAATGCCCTGTGACGTGTAGTCACCATGTCCAGGTCCCGCGCACTTCACTTCTTGCGGAAGGCACAGTGGTACTGTGTACTAGGCAATCATAGTGCTGCAGGGATCTTGTGCACAGGCACTGGCGAGTCATGGTGACTTCCCGGCGCCTGGGCACAAGATCCCTTCAGTACTATAACTGCTTAGTACACAGTACAAGTTCGTCACTACCGTAAAAAGCGCGCAGTCGTGGGATCTGGACATGGTGACTGCACGTCACAGGGCACTGTGACGTGCAGGGGAGGTGGGAAATATTTTAATTAACACAGTAGGCGAGGATTTCTTCCCGTCCCCCGGCCAGCAAGCATTGGAATCTTCACTGAATTAAGAGCCATGTCACAGCAAACAGACCTCTAATATGAGGCATAGATGTATAGATTCACATTGCTATCACCTGTATGCCCATAGTAGAGGTCAGATAAGTCCCAGGGGGTGACAGATTCCCTTTAATCAGCTGTGGGGTAGTCATAAAACCAGATACATATCAAGGTATTGTAAGGTGGCTAGTGGTCGCATAGTCGATGGGAGGCATGTGTCACAGAAATGGCTGGTCTCTGTGATGTAACCCGGAGTGTTTCTCTAGGGCACATAAGCACTAAGAGGATTGTTCGGTGCACCTAGGAGTCGGGTTACGGGTAGCTAGGAGAGAATGGGCGGGTCCAGCTACCCACATACCTCACCTCTGGGTGTGGTTAACAGCCTATAAAATGAAGGTTGTTGTTTGGCACATGGTCTGTGTGTTTGGAGGGAGAAGGCCTCCTGTGTATGTTTGTCTTCAGACCAAGCCAGGACACTGGACGCTACCCCAGCTTGTGCCACACAGGCCTGGCTGAGCAGACACATGCTAAGGACATTTACTTTGTTTGCCTGATCTAAAGGCTATTTGCTTTTCTGTTTGGCTTCTGGGTTTATGAAGCAATAAACCCACATGAACTTTTAAAGGAACATGCCTCATATTTTCCTCCCGTCGCATCCAAGTGAGTAAAACCCCTACTATATGTATAAAGAAAAGGGTATGGTACGCAGAAAATGTTTCAATAATCCACCTCAACGCATTTCCCCCAACAGGTTCATCAGGAGGCTTGATACTGGGATGATAATTCATGATGTTCAGCATAGTGTGCCTAATAGCCAGGTGTCCATGTTTAAATAGCCCAATTCATCCAAAACCCCTCCCAGACTAGGAGGCCCATTCCCATTCCTAGAGGTGAATTGTCACAGGATATACAGAATGGAGTCTGTCTACAATAATGTACTGCACCTACGCTACTTCTCATGAGCTAGAGGACCGATAATGTCCATCCCCTAGTGTGCATGTTGGGAAGTGACGTGCTTTACACTGAAATGCCAGATAAACTGATTGCGGCCGCTCCACTCATACCTGTGACTGCGCATGGCCGTAGTTATCATTCCACACCGGAGTGCATCTAGGATCATTGTCCACGATTGCGCATGCCCAGATGTCTGCACTCCACACCGGAGCACATATGATATTGGATTGCATTCCACCAACAGAAAAATCCTATCTCTGAGATCAGCGTCATGGGAGACTAAAAACAGGTATTCCACATCCTCCCATCATGTAATAGGCATGTAGATCTACTTTATCACTACAGAAAATATGGGATGGTGGCCCACAGTAAATTCCTAAATGGTCAAATTTAACCCCCATTACATAATTAGACATACACAAGGAACACCACACTTGTTAGTTACTTAATAGTATAAGTGGGATATAACTGATAAGAAATAATTCTGATATAGAAGCTCAGATCTCTTGATGAAGTAAAACAATATGTGAACCATATTCACAGGGACTTGAGTAGAAATGGGTAGAGTATAAAATCCAAAAATGTAATCCAGAATGGGGCTGTATTCATACAAAACAGGCATAGGAAATTTGTTCATTCAGTCCCTTAGGGGCTAGTGAATCCAGTCTGGAAATCCACTCACTTTCCTTTTTGACTATACATGTATTGAGATCACCTCCTCTCACATTGGGTTTAACCATCTCAATGATGCAAAAGGAGATGTCTCTTGTTTCACCTCAATGTGCACTGTTCATGTGTCTCACTAATGGGGTGTCCCAACCATGGTGTATTTTGCCCAAATGCCCCCCACCTTCCTCCTATACTAACTCTTGGTCGTGCATACATAATCTAGGGGACAGGTGCATGTGGCCACATATAAAAGTCCTGAGGTTTTACAGTTGGAATAATCCCTCTGGAAAAAGATTTTACCTGTAGAGGAACTCGAGAAATATTTACATGGTCTCATCCAATTACATATACAACTTTCTCGGGGTTCTTCTATCCAGCCAAGTCCACTTGGGTGCAGGTTTTTATCGAAAATATGCACTAAACAGTCCCTAATTGACCAACCCTTTCTGAAACTTATTGTGGGAGTAGATCCCACAGCACCCTCAGGTCCAGGTCGGCCAGGGTTTTCTGAGGATATTAAAGATATGGTCACTCTGATTCTTTTAAGTTCCTATTACTCGTGTTATCCCATCTTTTTCTTGCTCTCTTGGTTAGCTATAGAGGAATGTCTGTCTCTCCCGATTTTCTGCAAACAATGGTACGGAATCCAAAATGTACTGTTGGTACCCTTTTTTCATGAATCTGGTGTTCATGTCTATTGCCTGTATATTAAAATCTGTGACATTAGAGCAGTCTCTTCTCAACCGTAAAAATTGGCCCTTGGATATTGCTTTTTTTTAAGGAGGATGGGGTGGTGACTATCCCACTTCAATAGTTTATTAGTGCTTGCAGGTTTTTGATAGATGAGTGTCCCTATGGTCTTATCCCGTACTTTCTTGATTGGTACATTCAGGAAAGGCAACTGGTAATAGTTGAATTCTGATATAAATCTCAGGCCCACTCTATTGACGTTGAGTTCCCTAACAAATTCAATAAACTTTTCACTCGTCCCTGACCAGATTAGAAAAATTTTGTGAATATATCTATACCATACCCCAATATATGGATGCCACCACTTATGATCATCCCTGAATATTGTGGTTTCCTCCCACCAGCACAGGAATAGATTAGCATACGAGGGGGCACAGGGGCTCCCCATCGCAGTACCCCTGAGCTGGTGGAAGTACTTCCTGTCAAAAAGAAAGAAGTTATGAGTAAGAGTGAATTTTAGAAGATCCTCCATGAAGTCATTATGTCTGCTACACTCTATTGATCTCGATTTCAAGAAACGTCTTGCTCCTCTGATACCATCCTCATGCGGTATATTACTGTACAAAGCCTCGATATCTAGTAAGGCCTGCTCCCCTACATGCCTGTATACATGCTCGAGGGTATACATGGAGGGGAGCAGGAAAAGGGAAAACCAACTCCAGAGGGATTATTCCACATGTAAAACCTCAGGTGGTACTGGGGGAACATTATACTGTGGGGGGCATCATACACATTGCATAAGGGGCATAATGGGGGCATTACACTGTGTGGGGCATAATGGGGGCATTACACTGTGTGGGGCATCATACACACTGCATAAGGGGCATAATGGGGGCATTACACTGTGTGGGGCACCATACATACTGCATAAGGGGCATAATGGGGACATTACACTGTGTGGGGGCATCATACATACTGTATAAGTAGCATAATGGGGGCATTACACTTGTGGGGGCATCATACATCCTGCATAAGGGGCATAATGGGGGCATTACACTGTGGGGCCAGTAAAGGGGCCCTGTACTATGAGAACAATATGTTTCCTCCCTTCTTGTCTCCATAGTTGGGTCATATGTATCTATTACAGGAAACAGAACAAAAACCTTATGATTCTTATAAAGGGGCAACACAAGACCCAAAAAGAGTCTCTGTGCTGAAGGTGTTAATGCCCCCTGCGCCCAATAATGGGGAATCTCCACATACCTCCACCTGCAGAGCTGCCACCACATATATGGCTGCTCTGTGCGCACAGGACCTGTGATGAGGTCACAGGAGGGGAGGAGTCAGGGGTCACATGATCAGGGGCTTCAGTGGATGCAGGACTCTGCTGTGCTGGTTGTCATGGTGCTGGATGAGCTGAAGTTTATGTGTGGGGTCAGGAGGGGTTTACAGTGTGGATGTAGCAGAGCCGCGTGTGTATGAGGTGTACGGAGCAGAGCCGCGTATGTACGAGGTGTACGGAGCAGAGCCGCGTGTGTACGAGGTGTACGGAGCAGAGCCGCGTGTGTACGAGGTGTACGGAGCAGAGCCGCGTGTGTACGAGGTGTACAGAGCGGAGCCGTGTGTGTACGAGGTGTACGGAGCAGAGCCGCGTGTGTACGAGGTGTACGGAGCGGAGCCACGTGTGTACGAGGTGTACGGAGCAGAGCCGCGTGTGTACGAGGTGTACGGAGCGGAGCCGCGTGTGTACGAGGTGTACGGAGCAGAGCCGCGTATGTACGAGGTGTACGGAGCAGAGCCGCGTGTGTACGAGGTGTACGGAGCAGAGCCGCGTGTGTACGAGGTGTACGGAGCAGAGCCGCGTGTGTACGAGGTGTACGGAGCAGAGCCGCGTGTGTACGAGGTGTACGGAGCAGAGCCGCGTGTGTACGAGGTGTACGGAGCAGAGCCGCGTGTGTACGAGGTGTACGGAGCAGAGCCGCGTGTGTAGGAGGTGTACGGAGCAGAGCCGCGTGTGTAGGAGGTGTACGGAGCAGAGCCGTGTGTGTGCAAGGTGTACGGAGCAGAGTCGCGTGTGTAGGAGTTGTACGGAGCAGAGTCGCGTGTGTAGGAGGTGTACGGAGCAGAGCCGTGTGTGTACGAGGTGTACGGAGCAGAGCCGCGTGTGTACGAGGTGTACGGAGCGGAGCCGCGTGTGTACGAGGTGTACGGAGCGGAGCCGCGTGTGTACGAGGTGTACGGAGCGGAGCCGCGTGTGTACGAGGTGTACGGAGCGGAGCCGCGTGTGTACGAGGTGTACGGAGCGGAGCCGCGTGTGTACGAGGTGTACGGAGCGGAGCCGCGTGTGTACGAGGTGTACGGAGCTGAGCCGCGTGTGTACGAGGTGTACGGAGCGGAGGCGCACGTGTACGGAGTGGAGGCGCGCTTGTACGAGGTGTGCGGAGCGGAGGCGCGCATGTACGAGGTGTGCGGAGCCATGTGTTTGAGGTGTATGGAGCGGAGCCGTGTGTACGGAGCGGAGCCGCGTGTGTACGATGTGTGAGGAGCTGCCCACTTACTAAAGACTATGATACTTTTCCATCACTGTTACAAATATAACGCTTACGTTGGAGTAAGAGTACAGTGAGGATTGGAAGGAAAGCAATATTGAATTGTGTGGATAAAACAAAAGCTTGTTTAAGGTTTATTCAAAAGTGGTTACAAAATAAGGAAAAAAATAGTTGATAGCACAGAAAGAAGTATCAGGTTATAAGAGAGAAAACAACATTCATAAGTTCTTAAGTATACAGCATGAGATGGTCCGTGGTGGAGATTCTCAAGGTATGAGACAGCTGCCCATTCATGTCTGGCTCTCCTTATATACCATCTCGCCTCATAGACGTACATTGGAGATTATTTTTACAGTTTCATAACCCAATATGGCGGCTTTCAGGTATATTAGTAACTTCTACCATGTTAGAACAAAACTAGTAACTCATGGAATATGCCTTTTGGCTACGTGCACAATTACTTTATGTTGGTATATTTTAAACATATGGCTAGTGACCTTTAAGGATCATTAGTTATCTCCAAATAACCCATATTGACAAGAGCCCTATAGGTTTGACATACAGAACAGGTGTCTCTGCCAAGATCTTCAAAATAACCCCTCAGTCTCGCTCTAAAAATGTTTAAAACTGAATATGGTTCGAACCAGAGCTTCAAAGTTTCTTATTATGTATTTATTTTATCATTAGAGATTAATATTTTACAGTCCCCCCTGATTATGATTTAAGAAATATCATAATCAATCCTAAACTCATTCTCTCACCATTCGTATCACATTCATTCTTTATTCTGAAAACCTTGTATCAACTCCTGTATTGAACGTCATCTGAGTTCCCAAAAACTTCTAAATTAAAAATAAAGACCATCTTCCTTTTTCATTTCTGTCTTTATCTTTTAATATATTTTCTTAATTTTACACACAAAAATCTGATAAAAAATGCACAGCAAGATCAAAATAAATATGATTATGATTGGATTTGTTAATACGCTTCCTGCAGCCATTTTTGCTGAAGACTGTGACCAACTAGTTACTGATCTTCCTAGATTTTTCCACCAAGATGAGCCTGACATACTTGTCCATTCATGTTCAATATCATTTAAATGGCCTTGTTCATGTCGGAATACAATTTCAGCTTCTTTTAGTTGTTTTGTTAACAAATTTAACAAACCTTTGTCTTTATCTCATTTGTCCACATATCCCAAGGGAAATTATATACACTGCTCAAAAAAATAAAGGGAACACTCAAATAACACATCCTAGATCTGAATGAATGAAATATTCTCATTGAATACTTTGTTCTGTACAAAGTTGAAGGTGCTGACAACAAAATCACACAAAAATCATCAATGGAAATCAAATTTATTAACCAATGGAGGCCTGGATTTGGAGTCACCCCCAAAATTAAAGTAGTAAAACACACTACAGGCTGATCCAACTTTGATGTAACGACCGTAAAACAAGTCAAAATGAGGCTCAGTATTCTGTGTGGCCTCCACGTGCCTGTATGACCTCTCTACAACACGTGGGCATGCTCCTGATGAGGTTGCGGATGGTCTCCTGTGGGATCTCCTCCCAGATCTGGACTAAAGCATCCGCCAACTCCTGGACAGTCTGTGGTGCAACGTGACATTGGTGGATGGAGAGAGACATGATGTCCCAGATGTGCTCAATTGGATTCAGGTGTGGGGAACGGGCGGGCCAGTCCATAGCTTCAATGCCTTCATCTTGCAGGAACTGCTGAAACCCTCCAGCCACATGAGGTCTGGCATTGTCCTGCATTAGGAGGAACCCAGGGCCAACCGCACCAGCATATGGTCTCACAAGGGGTCTGAGGATCTCATCTCGGTACCTAATGACAGTCAGGCTACCTCTGGCGAGCACATGGAGGGCTGTAAGTCCTTCCAAAGAAATGCCATCCCACAGCATTACTGACCCACTGCCAAACCGGTCATGCTGAAGGATGTTGCAAGCAGCAGATCACTCTCTACAGCGTCTCCAGACTCTGTCACGTCTGTCACATGTGCTCAGTGTGAACCTGCTTTCATCTGTGAAGAGCACAGGGCGCCAGTTGATACTTTGCTAATCCTGGTGTTGTGTTCTGTGGCAAATGCCAAGCGTCCTGCATGGTGTTAGGCTGTGAGTGCAACACCCATCTGTGGACATCGGGCCCTCATACCACCCTCATGGAGTCGGTTTCTAACCGTTTTTGCAGACACATGCACATTTGTGGCCTGCTGGAGGTCATTTTGCAGGGTTCTGGCAGTGCTCCTCCTGTTCCTCCTTGCACAAAGGCGGAGGTAGCAGTCCTGCTGCTGGGTTGTTGCCCTCCTACGGCCCCTTCCACATCTCCTGGTGTACAGGCCTGTCTCCTGGTAGTGCCTCCAGCCTCTGGACACTAAGCTGACAGACAGAGCAAACCTTCTTGCCACAGCTCGCATTGATGTGCCATCCTGGATGAGCTGCACTACCTGAGCAACTTCTGTGGATTGTAGAGTCCGTCTCGTGCTATCACGAGTGTGAAAGCACAACCAACATTCAAAAATGACCAAAACATCAGCCAGAAAGCATTGGTACTGAGATGTGGTCTGTGGTCCCCACCTGCAGAACCACTCCTTTATTGAGGGTGTCTTGATAATTGCCCATAATTTTCATCTATTGTCTATTCCATTTGCACAACAGCATGTGAAATTGATTGTCAATCAGTGTTGCTTCCTAAGTGGACAGTTTGATTTCACAGAAGTTTGATTTACTTGGAGTTATATTCTGTTGTTTAAGTGTTCCCTTTATTTTTTTGAGCAGTGTATTTGTGACAAACTGAACTGTATAGGAAGGATTTTCAGATTTCTTGTCCCTATTGACGTAATATTAATACTTCCTTCTTGGAGATAGGTTTATATTGTACGGAGGGAAGTGTGAAAACTATGGTCAGATTTTCAGCATGTACACAAGATGAGAAGAATACAGAAACAACTTCTTTTTCTGACATAACTTGGAAACAAATTTTGTTTGAGCTTATTGGAGTCACCAAGTCATGTATCGTGTGCACATTCTCAACTCTGGCATGACATGAGGTATGATTATGGAAACACAAGTTATAAATGACTTTATCCTGTCCAGGTAGACACATTACCTTAGAAACAAAATGTAAGTATGAAGAAATGTCTAATTGTCCAGTGTTGGTACCATCAAATGCAAAATCTGTGTACTGTAATAGATAATGTGTATTACTAACAGGAATGCCCAGAACAGTAATAGGAACCATGGTTTCTTCTCTTCCCGATATTGGGATTAGTATTCCTATACAAATGTTCTGTTCACATCCTAACCACTTATTTACCCACAAATCTGTGTGATTTAACGCAAAATTATATTCTGTAGGCAAATTTCACATTATTCCTAAAGGTGTAATTCTACTTTGCAATGCCTGTGCAATCATTTTCAGATTGGTGGAGTATTCAATCTGAATTTCTAGACATGCTCTGGCCACTTGGGATTCCTGTTCACTTTCTATTAGAGCTAAAGTAGCATCTTGTAGATGTGACACTGAAGATCCCAACACAGCAGCAGTGTTCAAAACCATCTTCTCAAGGAGTTGATGCAAACTTTTCAAATGTTTTACTCCTTTGCCTCCAATATACCCAATATTTTCTAAATCTGATTTAAGTGTATGTATGTCGGATGTCCATAGTGTTAATTAAACTTCCCACTGTTCCTAATCCCCCCAAAATACCTTCTAATATCCCCCTCTTACTTCTAACCTGTGTTGACGTTCTTCTCCCAAACCATTGT
The DNA here is from genome assembly GCF_046119375.1 of Phyllobates terribilis. Classification (NCBI taxonomy): domain Eukaryota; kingdom Metazoa; phylum Chordata; class Amphibia; order Anura; family Dendrobatidae; genus Phyllobates; species Phyllobates terribilis. The sequence goes on along the minus strand of NW_027362876.1, from coordinate 4,337,034 downwards.
TCTATTCCCATCTCCATGTTGATGAGATGTGATTGACACTGGGGATATCTGGATGAGATTTTCCAACTACACATGTTAAAAGTCCAGACCATAGTCATCAACACTCCATCCCTTAATAGAGGTTTAGATTGGAATTGATTGATTTGGAAAGGAGTAGATGGTTGAAACCTTGTCTGTGTACATACATTATCTACTGCTGACCAAACATTTACATCTTTACATTGTTTGTAATTATTTTTACTTAAAACACAACATTGGTAAAGTCCCGAATCCTTAGGAGATGGATTATCTAGAGAAAAATCAAAATTCTTATGCAACCATCTCACATTCCCGTATTGACTTCTATGTATAACATTTGTTGGACCATTTGAAAAACTTCCCAAAAATATTTTGTTTCTGGTCCATGTTAACAAAGACTCGGGAGGTAACTCTAACCTTGTGTTGCATTTCAATAAAAGAGACGACATATTTTCTTGACTATGTACTGCTTGTGGTGCAACCCTTACTTCTGGAGCGATAGTATTTGTTACTGTAAAAACTACAGATACTTGTACTGATTCTCTGGTTAGCTGGAAGTTCCATGTTTTTACCCAATCTTCATCTCCTTCTGTAATAGAAAGTAATGAAGGATAAAAAATTTCCCCAAAAGTTGTGTCTTTAACATAATCTCTGTTTCGGATGTTCTAACTTTCCCTTTTGCAAGCATATCATTAGGAATATCACCCGACCACACAGCTTTCTCTTCACCTCTTATCTCTATATTCCAGTATAACACATCTGTAGGATTACATTCCCATATGCCTGTCATGCCATGTGATACATAATGTATCTAATAATGTATCTAATCTCCTTGTAATTGTGTAAATTTAGACTTAGATCCTATGGCGGCATGTAATATTAAGTGTCGTGTATGAAGTGTAGCTCAATTCAGCATTTTACATCATAACCCATGCAAATGTTCCCAGTAATATCTACTGCATCGTCTGGCTTATCTTCATCTATTAGATTTTGTATACTTGATCCTCTTGGTTTCCGTGAATGTAAAGTTCCTTTGATATGTCCATTCACTTCACTAGTATTTGTTCCATGATATAAAATGTCTTCTGTGTAGATCAGAATTGAAATAGTACAAAGTAGCAGAAATGTGGTTCCCATCAGATAGTAGCTTTTCCTGGGAAACCTTTTCTTTTCTTGAAGGATTGGTGTTGAATCCCTTCCATCAAGGACATGGTATTCCGTATTCCAGCTCTTATTGGAATCCATTTCTTCCTAAAAGAAATGCAGTATCATTATTTTGCAATATACAATTTGCATTGATCAACGTGTACCCACAACTTTTGTTGTCTGCGGATATTTTTAACCATGTTGGATGCTGGTTGCACTAGGATCATAACTTGTCCCATGGTGTCGATTATTTCAAAGGGACCCTCCCAGTTACTTTCCCAAGGTCCACTCTTCCTGAAAGATTTAATCATGACTAGAGCCCCTTTTTTGAATTTGGATTCATATGGTGGCTCCATCCTCTGCATTCATGTGGAAGAAAGGTTTTCAAGTTTTCCTGCAACAATTGCAACCATTTGGACCTTGGAACAGCATCTTTTTGAGGTGTGGACAAAAATGGTTCATGTGGGAAAATTAATGGCATTTTCCTTCCTGTCAATAGTTCAAAAGGAGTAAATGGAGTTGTGGAGGAAGTTGTTCCTCTAACACTCAACAGTACAAAAGGCATCCACCCAAGTATTACCTTTGTCCAATAACATTTTGGCAATTCTGGATTTTATTGTCCTATTCATCCTTTCCACAATACCAGCAGACTGTGGATGGTAAGGCACATGAAACTATTGTACCCCTAGAATAGTACAAACTGCTCGCATGATTCTTCCTGTGAAGTGACTTCCTCGATCAGAGGTAATCTTTCTTGGGATCCCCCAAGTACAAAAGACACGATTAACTAATGCTCTAGCTATAGACAAAGCATCATCTTTCCTGACAGGTAAAATTTCAACCCATTTAGAAAAAACATCTACTACAACCAATGCATACCTGAGACCATTTTTACCTGATGGTAATGAACCAATATAGTCTATTTGTAACGTAGACCATGGACCATCTGCAGGTGCGGTTCGCAGTAGTGGCGATTTCTGTCCTTTTTGTCTTGGATTAATTTGGGCACAAATGAGGCATGATTGAACAATATTTCATACAGTCTCTTCCATCTTTTCCCAGTAAAATCTCTCTGAGAATGCCTAACAATTTCTGTTGGCCCAAATGACCCAAGCTGTCATGATTATATCTCGTGAACTCATCCTGTAGATGTTTTGGTACAACAGGACGCAAGTCCCCATTTAGGTCATGACACAAAACCCGGGAAGCAACAAGACTTGTATCTTTTTCTTGTTCTTCCGCAAAAGAAGGGATATGCGTGTCTGTTCTTTGAACTGCTGAAACCTCGAGAGGTTCAGGCTCAAACACTTCTATCAGGGCTGCCTCTTTGGCTAACGTATCTGCAGTTGCATTTCCAACAGATCATCATCATCAGACTTTTTATGGGCATGAACTTTGACAATTGCAAAACCGTTAGGGGTTTTTGAAGCTATCTCAAAAATTGTTTTCAGTGTGTCACTATGTACAAGAGTCTTGTTAGAAGAATCTACAGCCTCTTTTTTCCAAAACTGACAGGTAATCTGTCAATGATCTCACAACATAGGAGCTATCACTGTAGATTACAATGGGACACTGATCGTCAGCCTCATTCAGCTGTAGCACCATTCTTACTGCTTCTAGCTCTACCCTCTGAGCTGAAAATGACTCAGTAACTTTTGTTTTACCACCTGTCTTCTTGTGGGATAAAAAATGGCATATCCTGTATAATAGTGCCCATCTGAATAGAATCTGGAACCATCTACAAAGACTGCTTCATCTCTTACCTCGGCCTACCGTCTGAAAAGTGATAGAATCGGATCCTGAAAAGAATGGAGACAATCATGAGTTTGCCCTTCATATTGCATCAACTGAGGAAGAACATATTTGGCCTTATAATCTACCTCAATTTGATTGGAAGACAATGACAGTAACCAATGGGCAAATCTCTGATGTGGGATACCTGGGATATTTTTCTCAAAGAGAAGCTTTAGTGTAGAATGAGGAGTTTGCAGAATAATTTGGTTGAAACCAACAATGTGTTCAGTTGCTTTGACTGCAAAGTAGACGCCTACCAAGTGTCTTGCACAAATGTCAAAACCTCTTTCTACAGATGAGAGAAGCTTAGAAAAATAGCCCAAAATTCTCCACTCTTCTCCCTGCAATTTTAACAGAACAGCAGACACCGCTGTCTCTGATGTGTGAACTTGCAAAGCAAATGGAGCTGAAGGATCTACTGTGGACAAAGCAGGTGCATTATGTAAATTCATTTTCAATTGTTCAAATGAGGTTTGTTGTTCAACATCCCAAGGACCAAAATAATCATTATTTTCACCTTTCAAAAGATCGTACAAAGGCCTGGCCTTATCAGCAAAATCCTCAATGAAATTCCTAGAATAGTTTACAAGACCCAAAAAATGTCACAATACCTTGTGTGTGGTTGGGATTGGGAGAGAAGCGATTGCCTCTATTCTTTCCAGCAATGGCTGTCTTTTTCCTGGACTCAACAACACTCCCAGAAACCTGACCTCGGTCTGCATCAATTTGACCTTTTTAGTGTTAAATTTCAACCCTGCGTCATACAACAGTTCAAACAATTCTGTCAAAAGAGAAACACATGACTCCTTATTCTCAGTAGACAACAGAATATCATCCACATATAGCAGTATGCAATCAGGCCTAGAAAATCTGGATAATACCTTCACCAATGCCTGATGAAAAACACTAGGTGACAAATGTGCTCCTAGAGGTAACCTGCAAAACAGATATTGTTCATCCAAGAAAGTGAATGCAAACTTGTACTGACAGCTCTTTTCAAGAGGTATACTGAAAAAAACATTACTGATGTCTAGTACAGAGAAATATTTTGCCTTTGCATTTAGCCTTGCCATCATGTCATGAGTATCTGCAACAATGGGAGCAACATTGGGAGTATGTTTATTAAACATCCCCAAATCCAATATCATTCGATATCTACCATCAGATTTCAATACACACCATAAAGGATTGCTACTTACAGAGTTAGCCTTAGGTATGACACCTTGAGCTAGCAATTCCTGTATGATCTTATACATAGAACCAATTGAATCTGGAGGCAATTTATACTGACGCTGTGGAGGAGGATCACGTCCTTCTACATTCACAACAAAATCCTTCTTTGTACCCACCTCATTCCTGAACTGAGCCCAAAGAGAAGGAAAACATTGTACAATTTCAGTCAGTCCCTCATCACCACCAGTTTCAGGCCACAAATGATCTGATGACACAACATCATTCAAGCAAATACTTCCAACATGGCTATATTCACTAGGGTCAATGAATACAGGTTTACATCCATTAGAATCTTTATAGATCACTTGATTCCCTAGATCAATTACCCATCCAAATTTCTGCATAAAATCTATGGCAAGTATATTTTCAGAATCACGACAATGCCAAATGTCAATTCCTGTTTTGAAAGAACAAAGTATTTCCAACATAACATTGGGAACGAGCTTTGCTTTTGTTTTTCCTTTTCAGCTGAATCCGATAATATTACAACTTGGAGATTCTGGTTTTACCATCAACTCAAGGATAGTAACACTTAATTGTGCCCCTGTATCAATAAAAAACACAGCACTTTGTTCTGCCAAAATCACATTGAGAAATGGTCTTCCACATTCATCCAATGTAACACTAGTCACAAATTCCAATGGATGGGGTGTGGGAGCGTTCTTTGCTAGTCAGAGAGATGGAGATGGGAGCAGACCAGTGTGTCTTTTAAAAGCACTGTCCCTGCAATTTGACTCCTTCACTGTCATTTCTCTGATCTGTCTGATTAATGGAGCATACTGTGACTGTGTTTGTGTATTGTCAGTGTGAGGGGATGTGGGAGAATGGAATGGAGGGGCGGAAGGTTTGTTGGATGATTTTGGAATAAGTCAGTTTCCCCTTCCAAGCTTACCTGTTCCCGATGTACCTGCCTCTGATTCTGCTCTCAAAAATTTTCTGCATTGACACTTTAAGTGTCCAGGTATACCACAAAAATAACAATTAATATTGCTCCTCTGTGTGATATTTTTACCTCTATGTTCAGTGTAATCTCTGTTCCTAGATGTTAATGTGGGTTTAGGTTTTGGTTGAGTTTTTTCTGATGTCAGTTATCTATCTTTTTCCTCATGAACTACAGCTATTTTTGCCTTGACCTGGTTCCGCTTCATGGATCTCCTAATTTTGTCGATAAAAGTTGTTGCCTCCTGCAATGATGTCTGAACACTAGCCAAATGCACTGAAACAGGATCTAGGTACTTGAATTTTGTTACATACAATTTGATCATCAATGTTGGTTCCTCATTAGACCCAACAGGCATCACCATTCTATAGGCCTGTTCAAATTTGACCAAAAAAGCAAATGGGTCATCATGGATACTCGCACTCAAATGATGCAAAATGTCAAGAGAGGGCATGTCTCCTGTGGTAAATAATAGCAATTGTCTAAGTCTGTCTTCTTTTGTAGTATGTATCAGTTCATTATCCTCATTTAATCTGTGTGTGGTCTGTAATCTTTTTGCCATATGTGAGGGTAACCATACTCTGAATGTCTTGTCTTTTTTGTTCATCATTAAGATTGAATTTATCTTTATTAGATTCAAAAATGTCGGCATTATCAAAATCATCCATCTTCTCATTGTACTTTGGAATGTCTTACAATTTTCATTAATGGATCGTGTATTTTAAGCCTGATTCGTGCTACTCTGTCATGTAATTTTTTCCTTTGTAATTCATTTCCCTGTAAAGCTTCTCCTGAAACATCTGGATTTTGTGTGTCTGGTACAAATGATGTGGAGGTATTATCTTCACTTTTACTATTGGATCTTGTATGAACAGAAACCTTTTTTATGTCTTGGTGTAATTTGGACAATAACTCTGTCCGAGTATCAATTTGATCCTCCAATTGTTCAATATGTTCTGCCAAAATCAAACAATTTGGACAATCAAAGTAATCCCCGTCAGCGTCTTGTGTCTCAGTATGACTGGTCTCTTGTGTGTCCACCTGTTTTTTCGAAGACTAAATTATTGTACACACGGACCATAAGCATCACATTTTGAAGTTTTCTCTAACTTTTTTACAGAGAGAAACCTTTTATCAATACTAAGATTCTCTGCTTCACATTGGCTATACAAATAGACCATAATTGTGCATCTGTATGACTATGAACAAACTTAAACTATATGTTACTTTTCTTAGAATAGTCAAGAATAAAATCCATTTCTCACCTAAGGAATGGCTTTTCCCCTCCTGGATTGATTCAACCGTCAATGGATGGTCCTTTGTGGCTTTTCTGAGTTCCGCAGACCTCCACGTGGTTGTATGCTTTGGAAACACACTCCTCACCGTCCTGTAGATTCCATTTGATCTTTGTGAATATGTGGAATTCTTGATACTTGGACAACAGGTTTTTGGTGTTTTTTTTTAGCAAAAACTCTCCTCCCCCCATAGAAGTGACCCCGCTCAGTCCACTTCTATGGGAGCAGTGGTGTAAGGTGTAACCCCGCTCAGTCCACTTCTATGGGAGCAGTGGTGTCATGTGTGACCCCGCTCCGTCCACTTCTATTTGAGCAGTGATGTCATGTGTGACCCCGCTCCCTCCACTTCTATGGGAGTAGTGGTGTCATGTGTGACCCCGCTCCGTCCACTTCTATGGGAGCAGTGGTGTAATGTGTGATCCCTCTCCGTCCACTTCTATGGGAGCAGTGGTGTAATGTGTGACCCCTCTCCGTCCACTTCTATGGGAGCAGTGGTGTAATGTGTGACCCCGCTCCGTCCACTTCTATAGGAGCAGTGGTGTAAGGTGTGGCCCTGCTCCATACATTACAAACTGTGTATCTAATCCCATCCTGTATGATACACTCTGCTGAGTTCAATATCTAATCCCATAATGTGATATACTACACTTAGTCCTGTATCTAATAGCAGCATGTGTTACTCTAAGCGTATCTAATCGCGCATGTGATGCAGTCCACATATCTAACCCCAGTTTATGATACAGCGAGCAGCACCATCTATCAGGATCAGCTCTGCCGGCCGTCCTCAGTGACACTGTACTTGTCAGTATCGCTGGCGGTCACCAACAAAATGTGCGATACTCCCCAGACCGGTGTATTTAATCTCGTCATCGTGTGCGCTATGCCCCGGACCGGGGTATCTAATTCCGTCATCGTGTGCGATACGCCCCGGACTGGTGTATCTAATTCCATCATGTGATACACTACACTGAGCCCTATATCTAGATATGTGTAGTGTATCATGTGCTGTGAATAATCCCAGTGTGTGTAACACTCCGCGTATTGTTATGGTAAATATTTATACTTTGCTTTGATTATTATTTTAGACAATTAAATCTATCTACCGTATTTTTCGGACTATAAGACGCACCAGAACATAAGAAGCACCCCATATTTTAGGGTGGAATATAGAAAAAAATATTTTTTATAAGATGGGGGTCCATCTTATAGTCTGAATAGGTATTGTATCTTACCTGGGGGGCAGTGGAGAGAGGGTCACAGGAGGCAGGGTCCCTCAGGAAGTCAACGGCTGCAGCAGAAGAGGTCAGATGCTGTGGAGCCGGTGCCGGGCCAGGGCCTGTGCCTGGCTGAGGCCCTTAGCCTGGCCGGTTCCTGTGCTGGGGCCTGTGGCTGAGGCCTCTGGCTGGGGCTGAGGCCTCTGGCTAGGGCTGATGCCTCTGGCTAGGGCTGAGGCCTCTATATGGGGCTGAGGCCTCTGGCTGGGGCTGAGGCCTCTGGCTGGGGCTGAGGCCTCTATATGGGGCTGAGGCCTCTATAAGGGGCTGAGTCCTCTGGCTGAGTCTGAGGCCGGGGTCTCGGGTTGGGGCCTGTACCGGATTGAGCCCGGGGCCCTGGACTGGGGCCTGTACCATGCTGAGACCGGGACCTCTAGGTTTTTCAAAGTAGCCACCTTTTGCTTTGATGACTGCTTTGCACACTCTTGGCATTCTCTTGATGAGATTCAAGAGGTAGTCACCGGAAATGGTTTTCACTTCACAGGTGTGCCCTGTCAGGTTTAATAAGTGTGATTTCTTGCCTTATAAATGGGGTTGGGACCATCAGTTGTGTTGTGCAGAAGTCTGGTGGATACACAGCTGATAGTCCTACTGAATAGACTGTTAGAATTTGTATTATGGCAAGAAAAAATCAGCTAAGTAAAGAAAAACGAGTGGCCATCATTACTTTAAGAAATGAAGGTCAGTCAGTCCGAAAAATTGGGAAAACTTAGAAAGTGTTCCCAAGTGCAGTTGCAAAAACCATCAAGTGCTACAAAGAAACTGGCTCACATGAGGACCGCACCAGGAAAGGAAGACCAAGAGTCACCTCTGCTTCTGAGGATAAGTTTATCCGAGTCACCAGCCTCAGAAATCGCAGGTTAACAGCAGCTCAGATTAGAGACCAGGTCAATGCCACACAGAGTTCTAGCAGCAGACACATCTCTTCAACAACTGTTAAGAGGAGACTTTGTGAAGCAGGCCTTCATGGTAAAATAGCTGCTAGGAAACCACTGCTAAGGACAGGCAACAAGCAGAAGAGACTTGTTTGGGTTAAAGAACACAAGGAATGGACATTAGACCAGTGGAAATCTGTGCTTTGGTCTGATGAGTCCAAATTTGAGATCTTTGGTTCCAACCACCGTGTCTTTGTGCGATGCAGAAAAGGTGAACGGATGGACTCTACATGCCTGGTTCCCACCGTGAAGCATGGAGGAGGAGGTATGATGGTGTAGGGGTGCTTTGCTGGTGACACTATTGGGGATTTATTCATAATTGAAGGCATACTGAACCAGCATGGCTACCACAGCATCTTGCAGTGGCATGCTATTCCATCCGGTTTGCGTTTAGTTGGACCATCATTTATTTTTCAACAGGACAATGACCCCAAACACACCTCCAGGCTGTGTAAGGGCTATTTGACCAAGAAAGAGAGTGATGGGGTGCTACTCCAGATGACCTGGCCTCCACAGTCACCAGACCTGAACCCAATCGAGATGGTTTGGGGTGGGCTGGACCGCAGAGTGAAGGCAAAAGGGCCAACAAGTGCTAAGCATCTCTGGGAACTCCTTCAAGATTGTTGGAAGACCATTTCCTGTGACTACCTCTTGAAGCTCATCAAGAGAATGCCAAGAGTGTGCAAAGCAGTCATCAAAGCAAAAGGTGGCTACTTTGAAGAACCTAGAATATAAGACATATTTTCAGTTGTTTCACACTTTTTTGTTAAGTATATAATTCCACATGTGTTAATTCATAGTTTTGATGCCTTCAGTGTGAATGTACAATTTTCATAGTCATGAAAATAACGAAAAATCTTTAAATGAGAAGGTGTGTCCAAACTTTTGGTCTGTACTGTAGATATATAGTAAATTAGTGCCTCCCAATTTAGTTTGGCTATATAATTTACCATGCAAATAGAGAGTGTGTCTGAAACTCTTAACACGTCAGGATGACAATCAAAATGTCAGATATTAAAAGTAAAACACCCCTGTAGTTTGTGTTCTAAACAGGCATAATTTAAAATAATAATAATATTCCTAATGGGATTTGAACCATAATACTGCAGTTTCAGAGGCTGATGCCTTACCATTGAGCTATCCAGTCAAGTGATAGTAACTGGCAGCTTTACTTGTCTTATGAGATTCACCATGAAAATACTCACGGTGACAAAAAGTCATTGTGATTCTGATTTGAAGAAAATCACACATCAGACTCACACATCAAAATCAAACATCATTTGAATTTGGCTTGCTTGCAGTCTGTGCATAAGTCCCAATGAGTTTTATTATTATTACAGTTGTAAAAGTCACTTGTCAAAGTCACTTGTCAGAATCACTTGTCAGACAGGGTATTTAGCCTCAAACTGACATCATTCTGAGGTTTGATTTTGATATCTGATCATGTCCTAAAATGGACACTGTACTACAGAGACCCCTGTACGGAAATATTAGGGCTCCAGCGACATCAAATCTATTATACAGAGAATAGCGCTATCTCCATAGCTCTGTACACAAGGACATAGAGACCAGACAAAGTACTCATATTCAGGCAGCTTCTATTTTACTCCAACCCTCTTTATAAGAACAAGATCAGAATCTCATTATACCGAGCAGAGAAGCTCCAGGGACAAAGACCCCGTCTGCTCCTAACACGCTGGGGGTCTCATTTGTGGCCCCAGCGTTTCTTGTACAATAAATCCCTTTCTCATCCAGTCCTGTAGTAATGACTTTGTTATCAGGTTTTGTAGGAGGGTTCGTCTGACTCCATCATATGTTATCAATATCTGTGCGAGAAACAAGAGACGTCCAAGTGTCTCGCCCAGGGGAAGATATGGGGGAAACTCGGTACCCAGGCCTTTACCTTCTGTGGGATGTCACGGCAGTCGGCTCCCGGGCCCGTACCCTGGGGTCACTCTTTAAAAGGGGGAAGTTATTTATAGGGGAATTGGTGGTTTTTGGAATTTAGAGTTCGGGACGCCACCTGTGGTTCCTGGTAACGGATACCAGCACTGCTTCAGACCGCCGGGGGTGATGGGATGGCAGCTGAGTTGTTTCTGCTCCCCACAGGCGTAGCGGGTCCCCCAGGACAGGGTTAATGGAAGGGATGCAGGTGAGAGGTGGCCCAGTCAGGTCAGGGGAGAATGATCGACACGCACACAGGGGTTTGCTTCAGTACCTTTACTGGTGTAGACAGCAGGTATGGTCCAGGGTACTTGGTAGGAAGGGTTCACTTCTGGACTCTCCCCAGTGAGTGGGTATAAGGCCTCCTGATCCGTTTCTTCCTCTCTCTGAAGCTTCTGACCCGCCTGGAACTGGGCCTAGCTTCTGTACTGTTCACTCTTTCACCTGTCTGCTTGGTGGTAAGAACTTTCCTCCACTATCCCTGGACGCTGGGGCCTTCGTGGTTCCTAGTTCTTTAGATTTTTGTAGCTTCAGGTTGACCAGGGGTCTGGAACCCTCCTGGCATACCGGTTGTTCCTACTGGGCGTAGAGGACCCTGTAGGCACGGACCCAGTGTCTGGCTTGTATTCTGGGGTGAGCCTCAGATGCTCCTCTGCCCCCTTATCACTTCTCTCTCCTTGCCTCCGGCCACACTCGAGGCCCCAGGCTTCAGCACGTGCTTTGGGCCTTCACTTGCCCTCAGCACAGCAGCTGACAGAAGCTGCTTCTTCACTGAGCACAATCTCTGCTCACTAACTAACTAACTAACTAACTCCACCCTCCAGTATATATCCCTAACAGGCTCCCTCTGGTGGTATGAGGTGGAAGGGTGGAGGTGTCTGTGTGTAATGAGGGCCTCTTGTGGAGAGGTCCATCCATGCCCCTTTTGGGTCCTGTGGTACCTGTGAATAGCAGGGTGCCACACAAGCGCAGTTTTTTTGAATGTCCAGTGTCAGTTCTTCTCCCGTCTAATAAAGAGCCGTGGTGTCTCCGCCCGAACCTGGGAGTATACAGCTGTATACAGCGTACACACACAACTCCATATATACACCGCTCTGTACACACACGGCTCCATACACACACGATCTGTACACACGCGGCTCTGCTCCGTACACCTCGTACACGCGCGGCTCTGCTCCGTACACCTCGTACACACGCGGCTCTGCTCCGTACACCTCGTACACACGTGGCTCTGCTACATCCACACTGTAAACCCCTCCTGACCCCACACATAAACTTTAGCTCATCCAGCACCATGACAACCAGCACAGCAGAGTCCTGCATCCACTGAGGCCCCTGATCATGTGACCCCTGACTCCTCCCCTCCTGTGACCTCATCACAGCTCCTGTGCGCACAGAACAGCCATATATGTGGTGGCGGCTCTGCAGGTGGAGGTATGTGGAGACCCCATTACTGGGCGCAGGGGGCATTAACCCCTTCAGCACGGAGACTCTTTTGGGGTCTCTGTGTGGTGGGAACAGTGAGGTAACAGCTGTGGACAGAATGCGGCTTAGCTGGTTCCCGTCCACATTAGATCCATTCAGACGACTGCAGGATGAAGGACAGAAGCCCAGAGAAGTCTATCAGGCACCCCCATTACTAACCCAGTAAACTAAAAGAAAGAAAACACCCAAAAATATTTTTTTTGAAAACAACTCCCCGACAGACAACAGAGGAATAAAGTTCAGAGAAGAAGCTTCATAGAAAGACATTAAAGTTACAGACGTCATTTAACTCTTTGGGAGAAAGTGATTCCAGGGAGTAAATCCAGAACACGTCTCTGTAGAAGTTTACTGCGTTGTGATTGTGAATCCGCTGCGGTCGTTTCTTCTAACACCGACCATCGGAGATCAAAACTTTTATCACCATCTCCGGGAAATGTCTGGCCACGGTGGTCTCCCCAAACTTCTGCTCTTCTTCATTCTTTTCTTGCAGCGGCCGCAGTGGATTTCATCCTAGACTCATAGAGCCGAACAGAGGAGTGTTGTTTCTTCAGTCTGATTGTAATTGATCGTGACGTTTGTCCAATGTCCACTTTAAAGAATTTGTCCACTACTTTATATGAACCCCCCAACGTACCCCCCCCCGGAGCCCAGAAATGTTTCTGTAAATACCTTGCGGTGCCTTTTCTGCCTCCTTGCGGCACTACCGCTGGCCACTCAGAGGCATCACGTGACCCGTCACTGATGTCACATCAAGTGAGACTAACATCAGTGACGCGCTCCTCGCGGTGGATGCTGGGCTGTGGGCGGGGTTACCCCGTGCATCACACCCAGCATCCCCCGCTCGCTTTCCCAATGAATGAGGAGAGGAAGAGCGTGCGGTGGATGCCGGGTGTGACGTGCTGGGTAACCCACGCCACAGCCCAGCGTCCACCGTGAAACGTATCAGTGAGTACCACCTTCTGCAGCCGGAACTTGACGTGACATGAGCGGATGTCAGAGCTGACTGCAGCCAGGGGTCACGTGATGCCTGTGAGCGGCCAGTGATAGCGCCACTCACAGGCAGAAAAGGCACCACAAAGTATTGAGAAACACTTATGGGCCCCGGGGGAATACATTGGGGGATCATATAAAGTAGTGGACAACCCCTTTAACACAAGGGCACTTTACCGAGTAAATCACAACAGAAATGTAGCAGGTAAAATCCACCAATATCCACAGGTGTCCCATCTAATTTGTGGGAAAACTATCATCTTTAATAATCCTCCAACAGTTCTTGAATGACAAACGCGGAAAAGTGCCCCTTTATGGATTTGAAAGAAAGTCTGTTTAGACACTTTAGCTTAATAATAAAATGGTTAGAAAGCGATTTATCCTGAAGATTCACAAATTGTGGGGTGGTTTTAAAAATGTTATGTTTAGGGTGTTTTTGTGAATGAATCATGTATTGCTCCCATAGTACAGTGCCCCTTTCTTGGCCCCCACACACAGTATACTGTTCCCCTAGTACCGCCATCCACCCACACACTGTATAATGTTCCCACAGTACCTCCATCCCCAATTTTATTTTTTGGGGGTGTTTTTCATATAATATATGGAAACCTACATGAAAATGCTAAAAAATTCCTATCCTATCCAGAGAAAAAAAATACATTGTATATGGAGAATTTGGCATCAAATACCTCTTGTGTTGGTGTTCTTACAAACAAGCTTTTATAATGTCTCAAACTTCTGTGTGTGAATAAGACATGAGATCTAACGTGTTAGAAGATGACAGTCCGGGGAAGACGGGAAACATTCATATAGACGGCCGGTAGTGATCTAGTGGGTGACAGGACTCTGGCCAAATATGTTTCTAGAGCCGTAGTTGAAGATCAAAATGTCATCCTCATCATGAAGTAGTTATTTCTCATGTCACGTGTAATGAATATCTCCTGCAGTATTGTTAATGCCGATTCCAGTGTCGATAAATGAGACGAGAATTAGCAATAAGGAAGATGAGTCTATGAGAAACGTGTTCAGCTACAGACTCCAAGGAAGAAACTGCTTGTTGTCTGTGGCCTAAAATATACAGTGCCTACAAGTAGTATTCAACCCCCTGCAGATTTAGCTGGTTGACACATGCGGAATTAACTTGGCATTGTGACATTTGTACTGTAGATCAGCCTGGAAGTGGGAAATGCACTGCAGCAAATTTTTTTTTTTTTTTTTTTTTTTTTAAAAACGTTAAAAGTTAATTCAGAGTGTCATTTATTATTCAACCCCTCAAACCACAAGAATTCTGTTTGGTCCCCCAAAAGTATTAAGAAGTAGTTCAGGCACCAAGAATAATGAGCTTCACATGTGTGGATTAAAGATCTCTTTTGCCAGCCTTTTCTGACTATTTAAGACCCTCCCCAAACTTGTGAACAGCACTCAGACATGGTCAACATGGGAAAGACAAAGGAGCAATCCAAGGCCATCAGAGACAAGATCGTGGAGGGTCACAAGGCTGGCAAGGGGTACAAAACCCTTTCCAAGGAGTTGGGCCTACCTGTCTCCACTGTTGGGAGCATCATCCGTAAGTGGAAGGCTTATGGAACTACTGTTAGCCTTCCACGGCCAGGACAGCCTTTGAAAGTGTCCTCCCGTGCTGAGGCCAGACTTGTCCGAAGAGTCAAGGCTAACCCAAGGACAACAAGGAAGGAGCTCCGGGAAGATCTCATGGCAGTGGGGACATTGGTTTCAGTCAATACCATAAGTAACGTACTCCACCGCAATGGTCTCCGTTCCAGACGAGCCCGTAAGGTACCTTTACTTTCAAAGCGTCATGTCAAGGCTCGTCTACAGTTTGCTCATGATCACTTGGAGGACTCTGAGACAGACTGGTTCAAGGTTCTATGGTCTGAGGAGACCAAGATCGAGATCTTTGGTGCCAACCACACACGTGACGTTTGGAGACTGGATGGCACTGCATACGACCCCAAGAATACCATCCCTACAGTCAAGCATGGTGGTGGCAGCATCATGCTGTGGGGCTGTTTCTCTGCCAAGGGGCCTGGCCATCTGGTCCGCATCCATGGGAAGATGGATAGCACAGCCTACCTGGAGATTTTGGCCAAGAACCTCCGCTCCTCCATCAAGGATCTTAAGATGGGTCGTAATTTCATCTTCCAACAAGACAACGACCCAAAGCACACAGCCAAGAAAACCAAGGCCTGGTTCAAGAGGGAAAAAGTCAAGGTGTTGGAGTGGCCTAGTCAGTCTCCTGACCTTAACCCAATTGAAAACTTGTGGAAGGAGCTCAAGAATAAAGTCCACATGAGACACCCAAAGAACCTAGATAACTTGGAGAAGATCTGCATGGAGGAGTGGGCCAAGATAACTCCACAGACCTGTGCCGGCCTGATCAGGTCTTATGAAAGAAGATTATTAGCTGTAATTGCAAACAAGGGTTATTCCACAAAATATTAAACATAGGGGTTGTATAATAATTGACCCACACTTTTATGTTTAAAATTTAAAAAAATTCAACTGAGCAACATAACTTTTTGGTTTGTAAGATTTATGCTTCTGTTCATAAAACCTACTCTCATTTGCAGTTTGAAGGCTCTAACTTATTTGCATCTTATCAAACCAGCTAAATCTGCAGGGGGTTGAATACTACTTGTAGGCACTGTATAGGTTTTATTACTAGATGTAAAGAAGAAAACTAAATAGTAGAAAATAGTAAATCTCATATGTTTCCCTTTATTATCTCCAGTGATTGTATTATTACTCAGGATTTTTATGAATTTACATCGGCTCATGTTCTTCTCATTCAGGTCTCTACAATATCGGATCCCCTAAATAAGAAAATTTTTCTGATTCATTCATTAAGCATGGATATGGACAGGGACAAGATGGCGGAGAGGATATTACGCCTCACCCTAGAGATCCTCTTCCAGCTTACTGGAGAGGTGAGAGATTCTGATGATGTCACATTACATCATTCTTATCTATGGGAATAACAGCTGGACAGAACTGGAGAGGTGAGGACTCTGGAAATGTCTGTAGTGAGATTTATTAATGTGTCTCTCCATAACTAGGGTTACACAGTAGTGAAGAAGACCTCTAGTGAGCGCTGTCAGGACCCTGTGTCTGAGGAATGGAGGAGACCCCTGAGCCCAATCACAGGGCCTCCACCTCACCCCCTGATACATGAGGACATCAATGATCAAAAGATCCTAGAACTCACCTACAAGATGATTGAGCTGCTGACTGGAGAGGTGACACTGCTGGGAATGAGGAATGCTGGGACATTATACAGTAACACTATGAAGGGATCGGGGGGATGACGGTATCATTTTCTGTGTCAGGTTCCTATAAGATGTCAGGATGTCACTGTCTATTTCTCCATGGAGGAGTGGGAGTATTTAGAAGGACACAAAGATCTGTACAAGGACGTCATGATGGAGGTTCCCCAGCCCCTCACATCACCAGGTAATAGACAGGACTAAATACACACGACCTATAATTATCTGTATTTAAACAATGAATTCAGTCCCTCTATGTGTTTCCTCCAGATCTATCCAGTAAGAGGACAACACCAGAGAGATGTCCCCGTCCTCTTCTTCCACAGGACTGTAAACAAGAAGATCCCAATGTTCCTCAGGATCATCAGGTAGATGGAGAAAAGGTGTCATGAGATCTCCCCTATGATGTGTAGACAGCTGTGAAGGTCTTGTGCTCAGTCTTGTTTTATCCACCAGTATTATATGTTTTATACTTGTGTAATGAGAACGGTGGAGATGGCAGGATTAGAGCTGATCATAGATGGGACTTCTCCATCTGTCTGTGACTCTTTCAATATTTGTTTCAGGGTGAAGATCTGACTCATATTAATACTACAGAGACATATGTGAGGGGTGATGAGCGGTGTAAAGAGGATATTCCTACATATGACTACCCAGGTGAGTAGTGACCACTAAATGCAGAGAAGTTACAGATTCATCTCAGATAATAGTGTAGAAAACCGCAGCACTGCTGGAATAGGTGAACAAGTAGGGTCAAAGCCATTCAAATAGCAAATGAATCTTGGCACTCAGACAGGCATAATTTTAATGTATTTAATTGCAGTCCAACACAGATACTATTGTTTTGGTCCTTAAAACCTTCATCAGTGTGTACTGCAGCATAAAGACAAAAAAATTAAAAACTACATATATCAGACAAAAGCATAAAAAGTACCGTATTTTTCGGACTATAAGACTCACCGGACCATAAGACGCACTTAGGTTTTAGAAGAGGAAAATAAAAAAAAATGTAAGCAAAAAATGTGGCCATGATGCCCTGTTAAGTGGTGGTGAATATTCATTGCCTTTAATAGCGGTCACTCTGAGCGCAGCAGGAGCCGCGCTGCGGCTACAGTGTGCGCGCTATTAGGGAGAATGAATGGTCACTGCTCCCCACGCACACAGTCCCGGCGTGGGGATCAGTGACTATTCAGGCACATAGCGTGACACAGCACTGGAGGAGAGAGGAGGTGAGTATGAAAGTTTATTTTTTTTTTTGTGCCGCGTGAGGGGGATCAGGGGGTGCCAAGCATACCTGGATGAGGGGGCCATACATACAAGGATGAAGGGGGCCATGCATACCGGGATGAGAGAGGCCATACATACAGGGTGCCATACTTACCAGGAGCTGCAGGCACAGTGTGCCGGTTATTAAGGAAAATTTAATATTCACTGCTCCCCACGTCCATGGGCGTGGGGAGCCATAAATATTAATTTTCTTTAGTAGTGGGCACAATGTAGGCTGCAGAAGGCGGCAGTTGCCTCCTGCGCACCGCTACTCCGCCACTGTCACTTCCCCCACATCCCCCACCACCCACAGCCACAGTGTATATCGGACTATAAGACGCACCCCCCCCTCCTCCAAAATTTTAGAGGAAAAAAGTGCGTCTTAAAGTCCGAAAAATATGGTAGTAGAAACAAACTGTCATAAGGTATTTCTGAAATTCATATAATCATCTGAAAATCAATAACATTACAATAGAGAGCACATAATAATAATAAGTGTGACCTACTAGACTGCTAGGAATATAGTTAAAGGTGAAAGCAGGAAGGACACAGTGTCTCAGTGGAAAGACAGGATCTAGGGAGACAAACAGCTATAAGAACATCAGCCTCATAGGGAATTATCCAATCGGTACCTGCAGATATATGTAGAAACCTACCCAGTAGTGAGAGCAGGAAGTATGACAGGCGTGAAACGTGGCATCCGCCGCTGGTTCCAAAGGTCGCCATGTCAAGGGAGGAGAAAGCCTAGTATATGTGGTCAGAGGGCGGGACCTAATGTCCCAGGAGACCAATCAGAGTGAACCGCTGGTGTAACATTCCTGGAAGTGGACTGAAGCGATAGGAGGCGGTGTCTGGATAGCAGTGACATCACCGGAAGTGACGCCGTGTCGAGTGCCGCTATCAATTGCCTGAAGGCATAGGAGGCGTGACTGGAGAAACTGAGGGCGAACGTGCGTTCCACGGTGCAGGACGTGCATGTCAGAGGCTGCGTCCTGCGTTCCACAAGCAAGAAGACTGTGTACTGAGTGGGTAGAGTGCGTTACAGAACAGGGGAGTTTGCGTTCCACTGTGGGATGAGGGATGGACGCCGTGCAGGACTATAGGACAAAAGAATAATAAGCCTGGAAATATCACAGGAGGTGAACAGGTGTAAGTGGATCAGCCTGTGGGCCGTGGAGGATGATGATCAGTGATTAAAATAAGGAGAAGCCGTTCTGCAACATAAAGAATACAAAATAAATACCATGATAATGAGAGAAAATTAATCTCTCTAAAATGACATGCAAATACTGTATCTCAAAACACATACAGTACAGACCAAAAGTTTGGACACACCTTCTCATTTAAAGATTTTTCTGTATTTTCATGACTATGAAAATTGTACATTCACACTGAAGGCATCAAAACTATAAATTAACACATGTGGAATTATATACTTAACAAAAAAGTGTGAAACAACTGAAAATATGTCTTATATTCTAGGTTCTTCAAAGTAGCCACCTTTTGCTTTGATGACTGCTTTGCACACTCTTGGCATTCTCTTGATGAGCTTCAAGAGGTAGTCACCGGAAATGGTTTTCACTTCATAGGTGTGCCCTTTCAGGTTTAATAAGTGGCATTTCTTGCCTTATAAATGGGGTTGGGACCATCAGTTGTGTTGTGCAGAAGTCAGATGGATACACAGCTGATAGTCCTACTGCATAGACTGTTAGAATTTGTATCATGGCAAGAAAAAAGCAGCTAAGTAAAGAAAAACAAGTGGCCATCGCCCAAGCATGCTCGCTGAAAGGGTTAACAGAACATACTCGCTCATCACTAGTTCTAATTTATTAATTTGTCACCAGTAAGAGAAACTATATTCTCTTTTCCATGGTATCACCTATATTCATTGATAATGAACACGTCCACTAGAGGGCGTCTCCTACTAGTTCGACGTTGTCTCACTGCCAATAGTTCCCATATAATGAGGGACTAACCACGTTACTGGTAGCACAGAGGCTCTGGAAAAGTGAAAATGGCTCCTTGCTCCTCAAAAGAAATTCAGCAAATTCTGCTCTCCCAAATGCAAATGCTCCACTTCCTTCTGAGCACCACAGTGTGCCCAAACCGCAGTTAACGTCCATATGTTTGGCATTTGTGTAGCGATGAGAGTCGGCCTAATTAACGGGTGCATGTCTCCAGAAGCATGAGCTAGGCACAATATACAGGCACTACAACGTACTGGCCACTACAACGTACTGGTCACTACAAAGGTAGTTTGCAATTTTCACTCAGCAACATCCACTGCTGCTTGTTTCTGGAAAAAAAAAACATGGAGTGAAAATCTACACTACACCTGTAGATAAATTCCCAAAGGGGTATATTTTACAAAATGGGGTCACTTGAGGGGGGATTCTGCTCTTCTAGCACTTATGGGCTTTGTATATGGAGTCCTGCTCCGTCCTTCCCGAGTCTCGCTGTGTGGCTAAGCAGTAATGTACAGTCACATATGGGGTATTTCTACATTGAGCAGAAATTGTGGGATAAATTTTGGTGCCATTTTTATCCATTTCCCAGTGTGAAAATGCAAAATCTAGGGCTAAAACAAAATTTTAGTGGGAAAAATGTTATTATTTTTTCTTCACTGTCCAATAGTATAAAATTCTGTGACCCCCCATGTGGTGTCAATATGATCACTGCTTCCCTAGATGAATTCATTGAGAGGTTTAGTTTGTAAAATAGGGTTTCTTATGGGGGAGGTTCTATTGTTCTGGCACCTCAGGGGCTCTGCCAATGTGATATGGCACCCTCAAGCCAGTCTAGCAAAATCTGAACTCCAATATGGCACTTTTTCCCTTCTGAGCTTTGCACTGTGCCTAAAAAGTAGTTTTCGTCCACATATGGGGTATCAGCATACTCAGGAGAAATTACGCAACAAATTTTGGGGTCCATTTTATCCTGCTATCCTTGTGAAAATGAAAAAAATTAGGGCTAAAACAACATTTTTGTGGGAAAAATATCTTTTTTTCATTTTCACAGATCAACGTTGTAAAATTCTGTGAAGCACCTGTGGTTTCAAGGTGCTCACCACACATCTAGATAAGTTCCCTGAGCGGTCAGGTTTCCAAAAAGAGGTCACTTGTTTAGGCAAATCAGGTGTTCTCCAAAAGCGACATGACACTCGCAGACCTGAAAGGTCTTGGAATTACTGTTGCAGAAGGTCCTTCAGCTGCTTGGCTCCTGCAGCCTCTGTTCTGTTGGTAAGCTTCCTCTCCTGCTCTTCACCGGACACATAGATCAGTGCAGAGCAGAAGAATAGACAACAGCTCTTTCTGTGATTGGGGAGGATGCGGTATCCACTTTCTACTCCATCACAGGAAGCCGCCTCTGAACTATAAGACGCACACACTTTTAAACAAGAGTTTTTTTCTTGTTAAAAAATGCATTATATAGTCCACATAATATGGTAACTAAATTCCTTAAGGGGTATAGTTTCCAAAATGGGTTCACTTGTGGAGGTTTTCCTCTGTTCAGGCACATCAGGGGCTCTCCAAACACGACATGACACCCGCAGACCACTCCATCAAAGAAACGTCATTCCTTCCTTTCTGAGCTGTGTCGTACGCCCAAACAGTAGTTTCTCCCACATATGGGGTACCTGCGTACTCAGGAGAAATTGCAGAAGAAATTGTGTGGTGCAATTTTTCTTGTTACCCTTGTGAAGAAGCAAAATGTGTGGCAAAAAAACATTTTTGTGGGAAAAATTAGATTTTCTGTATTTTCACGGCTCAACATTATAAACTTCTGTGAAGAACATGGGGGTTCAAGGAGCTCACCATACTTCTAGATAAGTTCCTTGAGGGGTCTAGGTTCCAAAATGGTGTTACTTGTAGGGTGTTTCCACTGTTTAGGCACATCAGGGGCTCTCCAATCGCGACATGGCGTCCGCTAATTATTCCAGCAAATTTTACATTTAAAAAGTCAAATGGCGATCCTTTTCTTCGGAGCCCTGCCATGCACCCAAACTGTTTTCCCCCACGTGGAGTATCAGCATGCACAACAAATTTTGGAGGAAGCCTAAAAATTTCCTTCCACATTCCATTAATTCCTGTGAAACACCTGGACGGTTACTAAACTTCTTGAATGTAGTTTTGAGCACCTTGAGGGGTGCAGTTTTTAGAATTTTGTCACTTTTGGGTATTTTCTGTCATATGCATATTGACAAATTACCGAGAGGGTAAAAAAAACCCTGGTTGAGGGGTGTATAAAAAAATCTCTTTTATTACTGCTTTACTAAAATGTGGTAAAGAAGTAAATTAAAACTACACTAGTTTGTCTGTGCCCTTACTCTGATATTAAGTCTCTAGAAACTGTATAGTATTAGAATACATCTGATATCATGAGCTCATTATATTCATTATAGTTTTCCTTTATGTCTGCAGTTCATAGATTAGTTGATCACATTATTTACTAGGACATACACAGGTTCCCTAGTGCTACCGAAAATATATACATAGCCACCCCAACAAGTTTCGCCATGTCTGGCTTCCTCGGGGGGGCTGGGGCTATTATTGGCTGGACAGAGCCAGCGCCACCCAGAGCTTGTTCTTCCGACGTCTCTTCCATCACCAGCACTGCTTGCAGAATGAATAAATGGTAATTACTTACCGGTAATTTTTTTTTCCTGAAACCCATGACAGCACCATACAAGAGAGTAGTATCCGCCCCTATTACTGGACAGGAAGCCATGAGCGAAAAATAAAAAGGCAACTCCCACTTCCTCCTTCAATGTGGTTTCCAGGAGTCAAGTAAGAGTCACCCAATTCATCATCATTTTTATTTATACATTCACTCAAGCACATTCTTCATTGTGAGAAGAGAAGACTAAGAACCATCAGCCAAAAGTCAGAGGGAGGGAAAATTAGGGTGCTGTCATGGGTTTCAGGAAAATCAAATTACCGGTGAGTAAATATCGTTTTTCCCTCCGCCATAACAGCACCATACGAGAGACCATAGCAACGGAGTCCTTCAATAGGGAGGGAGCACCCCTGTAGGATCTTACACCTGAAGAAAGATACCCAGAATATCCTAGTTTAACAGATAGTGCTTCAAGATTGAATGATATCTAAAAAATTCACAATCAACATAATGTCTATCGATTTGGAGCTTAAACCAAAAGCGCCAAAAGAGTAAACAGGATTTTTACAACACTCTGTCCTCTTTATCTCCCAGAGAAAGGTCTATATTTAGAGACCTCACTTATATACATGGTTGAATATCTTTTGATTTGATTAGATATTGATTTGATTTGATTTAGATTTGATTAGATATTCTGTTTTCATTAAATCAACTAACCAACAACTGAAGTATATAAGAACTGGTGCTAAGACTCGGCGTGTAATAGAAGCAGAAGTTAATTGATTCAGGGAACCTGGTAACCTTAACTAGGCTTTGACTAGGGTTTCTACCTTAATATTTTTGGCATTTTCAATTGAAGGCCCCACGTAAGGCCAAGATCTGGGCCATAAGAATCTTTTTTAGGGTCAATGATCACATAATCGTTCAAAACTACTCAACTCTATGCTATCAAGAGTAGATAGAGCATCCCAGATTGCCAAAATGGGGATTTCAAAACCAGCAGAAATATTTAGTACTCTATATCCCTTAAGGTGTAACGTTAAGTTCCCCTAAGAAATGTATTTAAGCTGAACGGACACTTATAGTTCGAGATTTCCATCCTGGGGAGTTTCTGGCTACCACAATCTAGCCAAGTACCTAGAAAGGGTAAGACACAAATCTAAGCTATTCCAAAAGAAAAGTCACAATCCACCGTTCATGCAGGGATGATCGTATTTACGCTATTCTCCTATAATAGCATCAATTCAGCAACTTTATAATCCAACCATGGAGATTGTTAGATTAAAGTACTTCAAATGCCAAATAGTTTAGTTTTCAAGCAAAGAAACTAAGTAAACCGAGTGATAACCATCACCTCTGATACACTTTTTTTTTTTTTTCCAAAGCAACTCATTCAGAAAGAGATCTAGATCTCTTATGGTATTGGTCAAATCTCAGATGGTCTTAAGCTAAGGTATTAGCATCCCGTCCCGTTAAACATGTACCATAAGTACGTATCATCCTGTGCTTGAGTAATAATCAGAACGGTCTTACCTCAGTGTGAACGCATTTGTCTTAACTTGCAAAGATGCTTCTCCTTCACCACAGGAGTCTCACGGGTACGGGGACATTTTAACTCATCCACTGATTCCTCCTTTTATAGGTTTATTGCAGCGCTGCCGTCTTATCACTTCAAGAGCGCACTGACTGAATATTTAACCAACTCGCCACTTAGTTGAGTCTACCAGTTTATGACTTTAATCCCAAGAATACATAGTGTAATATGGCTCCATTGACTTAGTTTCCAATTAGTCCATCTGCACTTCTAACTGGGAGAATACACTGGTCTTGAAATAATTTTACCAGATCCGGTATAATCGTGTCTGTCGGGCAACTCCATTAGGAGGATGGACTGGGATATTTACCGGTTCGTCAGTCCCATAACGGCGAGTCCAACTCCTACCTCCCTTAGTAGGGCAGACCGGTAGTGCTGGCCAACTCAATACAATCAAGTTTATCTTACCATTCCGAATCAGGAGGGTAGATTGAGGCAATGTTTTGTTTATCAACCATCGATACCGGTGAGTCCAGCTCGCACTTCCCTTAGGAAGGCCGATCGGTATAGTGCTGCCTTACTTGGCACAATCAAGTTCATCTTACCATTCCATACCAGGAGGGTAGATTGAGGCAATTGGTGGTCTATCAACCAACTCATACCTCCCTTAAGAGGTCAGACCGGTATAGTGCCGCCCTCTTGGCACGATCAAGTTTCCTATCACTCTAAACCAGGAGGGTAGATTGGGGCAAATGTTGGATTTTCAGCCCCCCACCGGTGAGTACAACTCGCAGCTCCTCCTACCATTTCCTATTTGGTATAGAGAGTTTAATCACTTAACGTCCAAAAGGTCATTCGAAGACTCTAGGTAGGAGTTTTAAGTGGACTTATAGTGGTTTCTTTTAAGCTTAGCGCAGGAGGAGGGGGGGGGACTGAGCTGTAGATGTTTATCAGCCAGTTCATCTAAAGAGATTGAGGCCTCTCATATGATGAGAGGTTGAAAAAGTTGAGCTTGTTTAGCTTAGAAAAACGACTCCTCAGAGGGGATCTCATTTACATCTATAAATATATGTGTGGTCAGTACAAAGGACTAGCACATGACTTATTCCCTTCAATAACCATACGAAGGACCAGGGGCACTCATTACGGGTGGAAGAAAGGCGATTCCAGCACCTAAAATAGGAAAGGGCTGAACTTTATGGACCTAGGTCTTTATTCAACCTATGTTACGTTACTAATGATCCTAGATTGTGAAGATCAACTGGACTTAAATTGTTATTATTCTTTTAGCGCCCCCATTCACACCTTTACCAAGAAGACCACTGGGACACAAATGTTAAATGCAGACTATTTCAATATGCTATCCAAGTATGAGGGATTGACTGAATCTGGACTCAGCAGCTATCCTTTGGACTGTATTTAATAGAATCACCCCAGACCGAGGGCATCGACTAGAAACCTTCCTTACCAATATCAGTAATATTGCTAGTAAAGGGTAGTGAAGCTTTGAGACCTTAGTGAAACAGATCTACAGGCCCCAAGTTGCCTGGCTAATCGGGCAACCCCCTGTGAGGCAGACAGCTGAGGAAAATTCTAGACCTAACGTGGCAGGTTTTTCCACAACTATGAAGCGGTCTGAAAAAACCTTCAGACAGGCCAACGTTAGACATAAACCCACACCTGAATTGGCATGAGGCCTAGCCCTGAGGCTCAATACGCAAGCCCTGAGGCTCAATACGCAAGCCACGAGGCTCAATACGCAAGCCACGAGCCCTAGCCGTGAGGCTCAATACACAAGCCATGAGGCTCAATACGCAAGCCACGAGGCCTAGCCGTGAGGCTCAATACGCAAGCCCTGAGGCTCAATACGCAAGCCCTGAGGCTCAATACGCAAGCCACGAGGCTCAATACGCAAGCCATCAGGCCTAGCCGTGAGGCTCAATACGCAAGCCATGAGGCTCAATACGCAAGCCACGAGGCTCAATACGCAAGCCATCAGGCCTAGCCGTGAGGCTCAATACACAAGCCATGAGGCTCAATACGCAAGCCATGAGGCTCAATACGCAAGCCACGAGGCCTAGCCGTGAGGCTCAATACGCAAGCCATGAGGCCTAGCCGTAAGGCTCAATACGCAAGCCATGAGGCCTAGCCGTGAGGCTCAGTACGCAAGCCATGAGGCCTAGCTGTGAGGCTCAATACGCAAGCCATGAGGCCTAGCCGTGAGGCTCAATACGCAAGCCATGAGGCCTAGCCGTGAGGCTCAATACGCAAGCCATGAGGCCTAGCCGTGAGGCTCAATACGCAAACCATGAGGCCTAGCCATGAGGCTCAATACGCAAGCCATGAGGCCTAGCCTTGAGGCTCAATACGCAAGCCATGAGGCCTAGCTTTGAGGCTCAATACGCAAGCCATGAGGCCTAGCTTTGAGGCTCAATACGCAAGCCATGAGGCCTAGCCGTGAGGCTCAATACGCAAGCCATGAGGCCTAGCCGTGAGGCTCAATACGCAAGCCATGAGGCCTAGCCGTGAGGCTCAATACGCAAGCCATGAGGCCTAGCCGTGAGGCTCAATACGCAAGCCATGAGGCCTAGCCGTGAGGCTCAATACGCAAGCCATGAGGCCTAGCCGTGAGGCTTAATACGCAAGCCATGAGGCCTAGTGACTCGCCCCCTGGGCCGTGGGGCACTCGGATCCGGACAATAGGGAAACGGTGGGAGTAGTAGTGGCAACCCGGTTCCGTGGCTCAGGGTGGTCAGGCCAGTGGTAGTCCGTTATGTGCTGTTGATTTTATCCGACTACGCCACCCGTGGATTTGCGGTCATTAGGAACCGCCGCTGCAAGGCTAACCGCTGGGGCTGATGATGTATGCAGCTGGGATGGTGTGACTTCCCACGGGAAGAGTGCGGCCCCAGGGCAGTGTAGTGGATGTTGGGAGTGATGGTAGTGAGAGTCCCAGTGCTGATAGTGCTGGAGGAGCAAGGAGCACACAGACAACAGGTTGCAGTCCAGGGTCTTTACTAGAACAGGTAAATTGACCCACAAACAGTCCCGGCTAGGAGGGGACCTGGATGTCTTAGAGCAACGGGGAAATTGGCCCTGGTCAGGGTGAGGGTGTAGGCCTACCGTGCTTTCTGTGCTCCTTCTGGCTATCTCCTCCTTATAGGGTAACAGCCCACGTTTCCGAGCTCTCCGTGTATTCTCGCCTGTATGGCCTGCGACGTGGGTTCCTTTCTGCTCCCAGCCTTGTACGGCTTTGCTGGTCCCTTCTGTTGTGGCAGGGCCTCCAGGCTTCTTAGGCCAAGGAATATACAGTCCCCTGCGAACTGGTTATCTGCTGGGGGATGTGGAATCCTCCCAGCCTCAGACACCAAAGTCTGGTAGATTAAGTCCTCTATCTGCCAAGACAGGCTCACTTCGCCTCTTGTCTCTGGCTTGTGGCTCTCCTCCTGCCACACTTCCTCTTAGGTGCAATACAACTTTCTGTCCCTGCTCTGCTCTGGGACACGTCTCAGTCCTGAGACAGGTCATTCGGTTCTCCCTAACCCTGCCCCCAGTACCAGCTTTTATAGGGGCAGCCAGCTCCCCCTACTGGCCTGAGACAGGATGCATTGCATGCTAATGTTCCCCTGACTAGAGAACCTCCCCCTTGCTCTCAGACACAGCTTTAATATATTTGTGGCATCCAGGCCAGGGTGACACATTCCCCCCTAGTGAAATTTAGTACTCCGGGACTAAACAATAAACAAAGACAATATGCATAACCATAAAACATTAACAGACAGACGACGCACAGATTGAGTTCTTAAGGTCACAGTGTGGCCTGTGACCGGGTGTCCATATCACCAGCACAACGGGGAGCCTTAACCAGGTGGGGGTCTGTCCTACCCCAAGTCCTTTACAGTCTTAGTTCATTCCTGGGCTAGGCTCCGAACGCAGTCCATACAAGGTCCCGGTTATAAAAAGTCCATAACCTTTGAGTCCTTACGGTAGCTGCAAGAAACTGAAACACAGAATTACCAAACATGCATGTAACTTTGCAAACAATTCAATATTTGGCAACAGGGTCATTTACAATCTTAGCGCGCTCTATATTTTCCAGCGAGCGGGTATCTGCCCCTTTGTGCTCCTGGTTGACCTACGTAGCCCACTGTCTGGTGGTGGACCAACCTGGCTTTCCCCACTAGCGTTAGGGGTACAGCTACCAGCTGGGTGTACAGGTAGGGCAGGCAGCTGTCTGCGGGTCCTTTGGCTTACCGCAGGCATGGCAGGCTCACTGTCAGCAGAGCGTTGACTCTCCTGGGCTGCTGGTACAGGCTCTTCTGCCTCTGGAACTGCTTGCTCCTCTTCACCTTCCGGCTCTGGTGTTGGTTGTTGCTGTGCCGGTTGCAGGAAATGCAGGACGGGTACCACTATGGCATCATTTATGCGAGTCCAGGACTGAGGGAACTCTCCGAGAACGGTGCTGATCATTTCTTCCTTGTCCTCTGCGGGTTCAAGGTCACTCTGATCCTCTTCTGCACTACGGAGTTGCTCGGGGCATCTTTTGAGGTGGTCCCTGGAGACAACACTAGTGGTTTCTCCTCCGTCCTTGGTGATTACGCACACCTTTGGGTTGTCATGGTCAGACTGCAGTACGGTGTAGGGTTCCCTTTCCCACTGGTCGTCCAACTTATGTAGCCTTCTCTTCCACTTCAGGACCTGCTCACCAGGTTCTAGGGGACCAGCAAGGGCGTGTTGGTTGAAGAGTCTTTCTTGCCTTTCTCTCACCTGGGCCAGGCTCCTCTCCACACTCTCCTGTACCTTCTTGTACAGCAGTTGCCTTTCTGTATCCCAGTCTGCATCCAGGGAGGTGTCCTCAGGCGTTAGGACTCCCATCTCCAGGTCTACGGGCAGCTTACCTGGTCTGGCTCGCATCAGGTAAGCCGGGGTGCAGTTTGTAGCATTCACAGGGATATTGTTGTATAGGTCTACTAGGTCCGGCAGTTTTTCTGGCCACAGGCTGCATTCCTCCAGGGGCAACGTCTTCAGCAGATCAATGACTATATTGTTCATCTTCTCACACATCCCGTTGGTTTGGGGGTGGTAAGGCATTGTACAAATCTTCTTACAGCCATAGAGGTTGCAGAACTCTTGGAAGATTTCAGCCTCGAACGCTGGACCCTGGTCTCTCAGGACCTGTTCCGGATACCCGTGTGGACGACAGAAGTATTGCTGGAAGGCTCTGGCCGCTGTTTGGGCTGTCAAGTCTTTTACCGGGACCACCACGAGAAAACGGGAATAGTGGTCCACGATTGTCAGGGCGTAGATGTACCCTGACCGACTTGGAGCCAACTTGACGTGGTCTAGAGCTACCAGCTCAAGAGGCTGCGTGGTGACGATGGGCCTCAAGGGTGTCTTCTGGCTGGTGCGGTCCTTCCTCCTTAGGTGACAAGGGCCACAGTCTCTGCACCACTTCTCCACAGCTCCTCTCATGCTGACCCAAAGGAACCGTCCTCTTAGCAGGAACTCCAGTTTCTTCCAACCGAAGTGCCCCGCTCTGTCATGGTAAGCCCCCAGGACCATAGCTGCATCCCGCCTTGGAACCACGACTTGCCAGGTCAGCTCGTGCGTCCGGTGGTTGACAATCCTTCTGCACAACTTGCCTTCGTAGAGGAACAGCTTGCTCTTCTCCTTCCATAGCTGCTTAGCTTCCTCTGGAGCATCCGGATCCATGCGGGCGTCTTCCTGGGTCAGCAGATCTTTCACCAGGCGGATGGCAGGGTCACTATCTTGGGTCTCAGCCCAGCTGTGGTGAGGTAGGGGATTGATCGTCACGGTTGTTAGATCCTCCTCCTTCACGCGGTGGGAGTATTGAGCGGCTCCATACCGGTGAAACGCGGGGAGTTCTATCTCCTCCAGCTCTTCTGGGTCTTCGTCACCTTCAGGTAAGTGAGGCTTCCTCGATAGGGCGTCAGCGTTGGCATTGGTTTTGCCGGCCCAGTACTTGATCACAAAGTCATAGTTGGAGAGACGGGCCATCCACCGCTGTTCTAGGGCACCCAGTCTTACATTGTCCAGGTGTGTCAACGGGTTGTTGTCCGTGTACACGGTGAACTTTGCGGAGGCCATGTAATGCTTGAAGCGTTCCGTTACGGCCCACACCACTGCCAAGAATTCTAGCTTGAAGGAACTGTAATTCTCCGGGTTCCTCTCGGTGGGCCTCAGCTTCCGGCTGGCGTACGCGATCACCCTTTATCTGCCCTGTTGGTTTTGGGACAGTACGGCTCCCAGTCCCACATTACTGGCGTCCGTGTGGAGAATAAAAGGCTGGCCATAATCAGGGTAGGCCAGGATCTCATCCCCCGTGAGGGCCATCTTCAACTGGCGGAAGGACTCCTCTTCCGGTTTATCCCACTTGAAGGGAGGCTTTTGGCTCCTGGACTTAGACTGTCCGATCAGGAGGTCCTGCATAGGAGCTGCCATCTTAGTGAACCCGGGGATGAACCTTCGGTAGTAGCCTACCAACCCGAGAAACTGTCTCACCTCTTTGATGTTCGAGGGGCTTGGTCAGCTCTTGATTGCCGTGACCTTGTCAGGGTCGGGGGCTACTCCTTCCGCACTTACCACGTGCCCTAGGTACTGGACCTTTGGTTTCAGCAGGTGACACTTCGATGGTTTCACCTTCAGGCCATAGCCTGCCAGGGCTTCGAACACCTCGGCCAGGTGCTTCAGATGGTCCTCGTAGGTCTTCGAATAGACGATCACGTCGTCCAGGTAAAGGAGGACCGTCTCGAAGTTTCGGTGCCCTAGACAGCATTCCATCAGCCTCTGGAAGGTCCCTGGTGCGTTGCAGAGCCCGAAGGGCATACAGTTGAACTCACTCAGTCCCATCGGGGTGGTGAAGGCGGTATTCTCCTTGTCAGCCTCTGCCACAGGAACCTGCCAGTACCCGCTAGTAAGGTCCAAAGTAGAAAAGAAGTTAGCTGATTTTAGTGCGGCTAAAGACTCCTCTATTCAAGGCAGCGGGTATGCGTCTTTATGGGTGATACGGTTGATTTGTCTATAGTCTACGCACATTCTCATGGTGCCATCTTTCTTTTTCACCAGAACCAAGGGGGCTGCCCAGGGGCTACAGCTATCTGTAATGACCCCAGCTTCTTTCATTTCTCTTAGCATGCCCTTTGCGTTCTGATAATGTGCAGGGGGTACAGGTCTGTGTCTTTCTTTTATCGGTGGGTGGCTCCCTGTGGGGATGTGGTGTTCTATCCCCTTTACTCTGCCAAAGTCTAGCGGGTGTTTACTAAAGACTCTCTCGTACTCCTGTACCACCCGGTAGACTCCTTGTTTTTTGTGCAGGGGAGTGGAGTCAGCACCCACATGGAGTTTCTGGCACCAGTCCTCCTTTTGTTTCTGGGAGCCGTTACCCTCCGCCTGTGGAGATGGAGGCAAGGGTTCCACGGCCCTGATAGCTTTGTGTTCGACAACAAACAGTTTGGCGAGTGTAGCGTACCTGGGTAAGTGTACTTCCCTCTCACCAATGTTGAGGATGCGGACGGGCACCCTCCTATGACGGACATCAACCACCCCCCGGGCTGTCAAAATGGTGGGCCTGCTGTCCGAGTATGCGGGTTCTACCATGGCTTGGTTGTCTCTACTTCTCAACCCGATTGCAGTCCGACATCAGATCATCATTTCACTTTTCGGAGGCATGGAAATGGGGAATGGGTCACTCAGTCTTACGCTACCGATCTCACAACCAGAAAGTTCTACCTGCTGCCGTCTCATCAGGGCTTTTATCTCCTTGTTGAGGACTCTCTGTTGGCTGGAACAAGCATTCACCGCCACCTGTTGTAGAATTACAATTACCTCTGAAAGACAATTTTCAATCACGTTAGTACCCACAGTTATTTTAGGGTGACTTTCACGACGGTCAATTTCCACAATAATCACTCCCTGTGCCGGTAGTTCAACTTTACCAATTTTAATGGTCATCTCCTTGAACCCCATCTGCGGCACGGGTAAGCCATTACTGGCGATGATGCTCAAGTTACTGTCTGGATACCGTGTGATATCAGCATCAGTCCAATACTGCTTAAAAAGTACATAAGGGATAGTGGTTACTTGTGACCCAGTATCCAGCAAGGCACTCATGGGGATACCGTCCAGCACCACGAGTAAAACCGGGCGCCCCCCAGCGTACTTATCACGCCAATTATAAGGGCCTGGTGATCTTATGCCTGGGGGTTGGCCCTCTGCCCCAGGTTGGACCCGTTTAAATTACAGTACCTGGAAATGTGTCCGGGCTGGTTTCATCGACGGCAAATGGGCTGTCCATCCTCTGCGTAGGGGTCTGTGGGCCTCCCTCGGAACGACGGGATCCTCCTCTGTCGACGCCACGGGACATCCTCCGGACTTGAAGCCAGCTCGATGGGTCTTGACGGGTCCACTTGCAACGCCTGGACGGTCCTGGTCAATGCCGCGACGCTCCTGGTCAGCTCCTGGACTTGGTGGTGCAGGTCTTTCGACGGGGCTTGGTTCAGGGCCTGTGCATCAGCCCCCACGGGGTCCATAGAGGAGGGCGCCCCTCCTGGTGGTAGGTGAGAGCAGGGGGCCGGGGGTTTATAGCGCCACTGGTTGCAGGTTCACGGAGCACCCTTATGGTCCTGTCCTTAAATTGGGCAAAGGTCAGATCAGGGTTCTGAAAGAATATGAGGCGCAGTTGGGCCCTGTGGGCGCTGGACAGCAGACCTTCTATGAATTGTTCTGTTAGTAGTCTATCCGTTTCCTGCACACTGCCAGGGTCAGTTTGTTGGATGGCCCTTAGGGCTTCCTGCAAATTTAGGGCATAGTCTCTGATGCTGTCCTGTGCCCGCTGCTTACATCCATAGAACCTCATTTTAATTTCAGCTTAGGTACGTGTGTCAAAGGTACCCCGCAGCCGGGCCAGAATACCCTTCACGGTTCTTTTCTCCTCAGCGGGCCATGACTTTACCTCCCTTTGGGCTGCGCCAGTTAACTGCCCTGTTAATATGCTAACCTTCTGTTCCTCTGTCAGGGGGTAAACCTGGAACAAACTGTACAGCCTTTCCTTAAAGTCAGTTAGGGCATGGGGCTCCCCTGAGTACTTGGGCAGCCAGGTCGCTCCAGGGATGTAGGGCAGGGAAAAGGTCATCACCGCTGCTGCAGCCGCGTTGGTGGTAATGGGTGCCTCTGTGTCCGACATCTTCCTCCCCCCTAGTTAAGCGTGGCCTACCTTCCGACGATCCTCTTCTGTAGGCCGCGGCTCCGCTGCTGCTGCTCTGGACGAGGACCTTGTGTCGCATCCTGATGACGTCAGCGTCGCTCTCTCTCCCTTCCAGGACCTTGCGCAGCGTCGGTGCGTGGGGCGGAGCTTCGGATCTCGCGCGGTTTGGACGTCCACGCCCCTCTTCTTCCCGTGCGGCGTACAGAAGATGGCGTCCGATGGCGGGAAAACGGCTGAAGATGGTGGGAACCGATGGAAGATGGCGGGAGATGGCTGGAAATGGCGGGAAACGGCTCAGGACGGCGGGAAACCTCTTTTCAGGTAAGTGCAAAGTCTTTTTCAGGCACGCAATACCCGTTTGTGGCGGGTTGGTTGCAATCCTGCCGACTACGCCAAAGCTGAC
Organism: Phyllobates terribilis; assembly: GCF_046119375.1. Classification (NCBI taxonomy): domain Eukaryota; kingdom Metazoa; phylum Chordata; class Amphibia; order Anura; family Dendrobatidae; genus Phyllobates; species Phyllobates terribilis. The sequence continues at coordinate 4,303,656 of NW_027362876.1, read as the reverse complement.
TCGCCCCCTGGGCCGTGGGGCACTCGGATCCGGACAATAGGGAAACGGTGGGAGTAGTAGTGGCAACTCGGTTCCGTGGCTCAGGGTGGTCAGGCCAGTGGTAGTCCGTTATGTGCTGTTGATATTATCCGACTACGCCACCCGTGGATTTGCGGTCATTAGGAACCGCCGCTGCAAGGCAGACCGCTGGGGCTGATGATGTATGCAGCTGGGATGGTGTGACTTCCCACGGGAAGAGTGCGGCCCCAGGGCAGTGTAGTGGATGTTGGGAGTGATGGTAGTGAGAGTCCCAGTGCTGATAGTGCTGGAGGAGCAAGGAGCACACAGACAACAGGTTGCAGTCCAGGGTCTTTACTAGAACAGGTAAATTGACCCACAAACAGTCCCGGCTAGGAGGCGACCTGGATGTCTGAGAGAAACGGGGAAATTGGCCCTGGTCAGGGTGAGGGTGTAGGCCTACCGTGCTTTCTGTGCTCCTTCTGGCTATCTCCTCCTTATAGGGTAACAGCCCACGTTTCCGAGCTCTCCGTGTATTCTCGCCTGTATGGCCTGCGACGTGGGTTCCTTTCTGCTCCCAGCCTTGTACGGCTTTGCTGGTCCCTTCTGTTGTGGCAGGGCCTCCAGGCTTCTTAGGCCAAGGAATATACAGTCCGGTGCGAACTGGTTATCTGCTGGGGATGTGGAATCCTCCCAGCCTCAGACACCAAAGTCTGGTAGATTAAGTCCTCTATCTGCCAAGACAGGCTCACTTCTCCTCTTGTCTCTGGCTTGTGGCTCTCCTCCTGCCACACTTCCTCTTAGGTGCAATACAACTTTCTGTCCCTGCTCTGCTCTGGGACACGTCTCAGTCCTGAGACAGGTCATCCGGTTCTCCCTAACCCTGCCCCCAGTACCAGCTTTTATAGGGGCAGCCAGCTCCCCCTACTGGCCTGAGACAGGAGGCATTGCATGCTAATGTTCCCCTGCCTAGAGAACCTCCCCCTTGCTCTCAGACACAGCTTTAATATATTTGTGGCATCCAGGCCAGGGTGACACACTAGCAGTGAGGCTCAATACGCAAGCCATGAGGCCTAGCCGTGAAGCTCAATACGCAAGCCATGAGGCCTAGGCCAAACAAACGTAGGTAGGTACGGAATCATTAAATTTAGATTCTTCCAGACTGATGTTATCATTTCAGCGCCCAACTGGGCCCCTGCTTATTGCCACTCACTAGAGGTTGCTATAGAACACAGCATGGTGTTTCATGATTCACTGATGTTCCATGATTCACTGGTGTTCCATGATTCACGGCTGCTCCTGCCGTGAGCTCCAGGCTTCTACATCCTTGAGGATATAAAACCACATTGAAGGAGGAAGTGGGAGTTGCCTTTTTATTTTGTGCTCAGGGCTTCCTGTCGGGTAATAGGGGTGGATCCTACTCTCTCGTATGGTGCTGTCATGGGGCTCCCAAGGAAAAAGATGGCTCCTGGTGACAGAAGCACATGTTGCAGTAGGAGATCCCAGAGGAGATGGGACCCACCATTTGCAGAAGCCCTTATATGACAAAATGGCAGAAAACCAGAGCAGTAGAAATCACCATAAAGTGGCTCCATTTTGGAAATTATATTCCTCAGTGAATTAATCTATAGGACAAGTGACTATTTTGACTCCAAAGCCACTTTCCTGAAATTAGCACGCAGTGGATCTTGTAGAGTGAAAATTGCACATTTGTCATTTTATAACCCAACACATAGTGACCAGATTGTGCTCCAGGAGACACACACCGTAAATTAAGTGGGTTCTTCTCACTATAGTAATGCCAAATACATGGAAGCTAAATGTGGTTTGGGCACACTGCAAGGCTCAGAATGAGGGGGAGATTTCACTTTGAGAGGTAAGATATTGCTGGATTGGTTTATGGAAGCCATGTTGCTTTTCAAGAGCCTTTGAGCCACTAATAATGTGGAAACCTCTGTTTTTCCATTAACAGATGATGGACCTGAGTGGTGACTTGTTTTTTTGCGAGTAGAAGTTTTTATTGGTATTATTTTCACCTACATAACATTGGTGGCTTCTTATTCCATATTTGGGAGGCAGAATGAATAAACAGTTGAACACTACACTCTTCTGGTTCATCCTATGAAGTTTTCTATTAGACTGTGAACTGTCATTGTCTTGGTGAATAATTAGATTTTTTTGCATAACTTCCCATTTTTACGGACAGTTTAAGTAGAAATGTTCAAAAATATATAATTACAAGGATTTTTATTAAAAAATAATAATTGGTTTTATTATTGGCAGATGTCTGTACCAGGAGATCAGAGGGACACCTGACATCTTCAATTTTCAAATCAGATAATTTTGAGATCCCACAGGATACAATTGAAGTGAATGCCATTACTCCAGATATACCATCATCCCTTCACAGCAAAGATCTGTCATCTGATCCTATGAAACAGGTCCTGTCTTCTGATTCATTACCGACTACTAAGGAAAATCAAAGTCGCAAAATAAGCATTAAAAAACAAATTGCTACTAAAGCAAAGAAGCCATTTTCACGTTCAGAATATGGAAATAGTTTTCCCCTCAAAAAGTCTTTTCTTAAACATGAAAAAATTCACAAAGCGAAGAATAGATTTTCTTGTTCCAAGTGTGGGAGATGTTTTAATCAGAAATCAGATTTTGTTAGGCACCTGAGAACTCACACAGGGGAGAAGCCATTTTCCTGTTCAGAATGTGGGAAATGTTTTACAAAGAAATCAACTTTCATCAGACATCAGAGAACTCACACAGGGGAGAAGCCATTTTCATGTTCAGAATGTGGAAACTGCTTTACAGCGAAATCAAATCTTATTGCACATCAGAGAACTCACACAGGGGAGAAGCCATTTTCATGTTCAGAATGTGGGAAATGTTTTATAAAGAAATTAACTTTTATCAGACATCAGAGAACTCACACAGGGGAGAAGCCATTTTCATGTTCATAATGTGGGAACTGCTTTACAGAGAAAACATATCTTATTGCACATCAGAGAACTCACACAGGGGAGAAGCCATTTTCATGTTCAGAATGTGGGAAATGTTTTGCAAATCAATCAAATCTTATCAGCCATCAGAGAACTCACACAGGGGAGAAGCCATTTTCATGTTCCGAATGTGGGAACTGCTTTACAGAGAAATCAAATCTTATTACACACCAGAGAACCCACACAGGGTTGAAGCCATTTTCATGTTCAGAATGTGAGAAATGTTTTGTACAGAAATCAAAACTTATTGCACATCAGAGAACTCACACAGGGGAGAAGCATTTTTCATGTTCAGAATGTGGGAACTGTTTTACAGAGCAATCAACACTTATGGAACATCAGAGAACTCACACAGGGGAGAAGCCATTTTCATGTTCAGAATGTGGGAAATATTTTGCAAAGAAATCAAATCTTATAAAACATCAGATAATTCACACAGGGGAGAAGCCATTTTCATGTTCAGAATGTGGGAAATGTTTTGTACAGAAATCAAATCTTCTCAAACATCAGAGAACTCACACAGGGGAGAAGCCATTTTCATGTTCAGAATGTGGGAACTGTTTTACAGCGAAATCAACGCTTATCGAACATCAGAGAACTCACACAGGAGAGAAGCCATTTTCATGTTCAGTATGTGGGAAATGTTTTGCAAAGAAATCAAATCTTATCAAACATCAGAGAGCTCACACAGGGGAGAAGCCATTTTCATGTTCAAAATGTGGGAAATGTTTTAACCAGAAAGCAAATCTTGATAGCCACCGGAGAACCCACAAAGAGAAGAATGCCGCAACTACACCCAACTAGTCTCTGTACAGATTATAAAGGCCCTAGCTGCACAACTAAAAACGCCACGGACCTAACTCTCTTAATAGGCCATTGAGGAGTTTTTTGTACCTCCTGAGGAACCAGAGGGGAGGCCACAACACGCTGTCAACCAGGGGAAAGGAAAGTATAAAGTAAAATATGAAAACCCTGAGTGAGAAACTAAAATACATTCATATACACTCCCTGACAGAAGTTATGTCGCTTATCCATGTTATGTAAATAAAAGATTATAACCTGACGTTAAATTCATCCATTGGTTTTATAAATTACTCTTTTGAAAGCTGAAACCCTCCCAAATTTGGTTTCGGTTAAGAAAATAGATTGGCATCAATGGTGAAATATTGATCATTTAATGAACACCGAATGGTCAGATTTTGGCAAGACCAAAGTTTTGTCGCCCACAGAAAGTAATGTGATATTCAAGCAAATAATTATCTTAAAATAAAAATATATGTTGCATAACATTGATGAATGAAGTTGTGGTGCTATTAGAGTCATATTTAATATTTTGTGTGACTTCCATGAGCTTGAAGGACTGCATCCATGCGGTTCAACAATGATTCATACAATTTATTAATGACGTCATCAGGAATAGCAGAGAATGCAGTCTTACATGCCTCCCAGAGTTCATCTAGATTCTTTGGTTTTGTCTTCCAAGCTTCCTCTTTTATCCTACCCCAAACTTGCTAAATGATGTTCATGTCTGGTGACTGGGCTGGCCAGTCCTTGAGCACCTTGATCTTTTTTGCCTGGAGGAACTTTGTTGTAGAGATGGATGTATGAGATGGAGCATCATCCTGCTGCAGAATTTGACCCCTTTTATGATTTGGAATGTAAGAGGTAGCTAATACTTCTTGATATTTTAGGCTATTGATATTGCCTTCCACCTTGCACATGTTTCGCACCCCCCCATACTGAATGTAACCCCAGACCATGATCTTTCTGGGTGTATTTTGGATCCATACGGGCTCAAGTAGGGCTCCTGCAGTATTTGCGGCGGCTGTGGTGTAATTCCACTGAACATTCATCAGAGAAATCCACCTTCTGCCACTTTTCCAGCGTCCATTTGTTTAGCAGGCTGTGGGACTTTGCAAATGCCTCATGGTTTTTTATTTGTCTTTTGTTTAGTGCTGGCTTCTGGGCACTGATTCGACCATGGAGGCTATTTCGAGACAGAATCCTACAAACTGTTCTAGTTGACACAGGGACTTGAGGTGACCAGGCCTGTTGGAGCTCTGCTGCAGTGGAAGAGGGGCTTGCTTTGGATTTCTAACCAATTAACGTTCATCCTGTGCAGTTGTCTTACGGGGTCTGCCTGACCTGGGCTTGTCAAACACATCTTCAGTCTCTTCAAATCTTTTTTTAATTCTTTGTACTTGACGCTGAGACACATTAAAGGTGCCAGCCGCCTCTGCAGTGGATCTGGTCTCCAGCCTCTTGATAATCAAGGCTTTGGTCGCAGGGTGGATTTTTGGCATGTTGTCAGAGCTCAAGTTGCAGTTCAAGTGAAGGTCTGGGGTGCTGAGTTTCTTTTTATACACACCCACTAATTAACCGATCATTTACTGAGCACTGGTGAGGATGTAAATTAGGATTGGGTGCATTATATGACCAGGCGACAAAACTTTTGTCTTACCAAAATCTGACCATTCTGTGTTCATTAAATGATCAATATTTCAGCATTAATGCCAATTTATTTTCTTAACCTAAACCAAATTTGGGAGGGTTTCAGCTTTCAAAAGAGTAATTTATAAAACCAATGGATGAATTTAACGTCAGGTTATAAGCTTTTATTTACATAACATGGATAAGCGACATAACTTCTGTCAGGGAGTGTAGGGCAAAGAAGGCAAGCTAAGGAGAACCAAAAATAAAAGGAACAAGTATAATCTCCCAGAAACCTAACATTGTTAGAATGAAAAGGTACTGGGAGGGAAAGCAAACTGACCGGGAGGATATTTTCACCTTTGTGGTGAAACTTACAAAATTCATCCTCACCAACTGTAAATGTAAAACCTGTCCATGTGTAATGACCACGGACAAGATAAAGATTCCCAACTCACATCAGGACCACAAGATCTCAGGTACTTTCAGCTGCATCACAACTAATGTAGTGTACTTAATTATATGTACCAAATGTCCAACTGGGGGTCTGTATGTAGGGGAGACAGGGCAAAAACTTAGAACAAGGATGAATTCTCATTGTCACACAATAAAAGAAAAAAGAATAGATCTATCTGTGGCCAAACATTTTTGTATCCCTGATCACAGCATCATGGACATGAAATTACTTGTATTAAAAGGTAACTTCAAATCTCAGAGAGACAGCGTTATGACAACCTTTGACACTCGGAGCAGGAATGAATGTGTCACTTGGATTTATGTCTTTTTACTAGTGATGAGCGAATACATTCGGCACTATTCGTTACTCGCACGAATAGTACACAATTCAGGCTATTCTGCAAGTAATTACCTATTCACCTGGGTATATTCGAGTGACCCGCCCAGAATGTTTGGCGCTTTATTTGCAGCCAATGAACATGCTGGGCTTGCTTGCCAATCACAGTAATACCGCTGCCATCTTTGTTGTGGCATTACTGTGATTGGCTGGCCTTACAGCATCGTAGGGGGATATTTAAGCCCTGCCGGCGCCATTTTGCACATAGTAAATGAGGAATCTATGTAGTGTGAGAGCAGGGAGAGTGAAAGCAGCGTATAGGGAGTGTTTGAGTCCAAAAAGCTCTTTTAAGAGCTATTTAGAGTGAAGATTAGTTCTCTAAATTTAAAAAGCCATTGCGCTGATACACTGAGGAGGATAAGTGAGGATTGTTGGAAGGATAATAATGAATGGGTTTTCAAATGTTCAGTGAATTTTATTATTTTATTAATTCATTAAAATACTGTTAGAGATTTCATAGATATATAAATCAGTATAAAACCAAGGAGTCGAGCTATTTTAAAAAAGAGACCACTTGGTCAGTCTTCCAGGGATCCAGAGCTGATTAGGACCTGTAATAGGATATATAAAGACTGTGATTACTAGCCTGTATAGGTTAGATGTTTTATGGTAGGACTACTGTACATGTATTTACCTTAAAATGTGAGAAGGTCTCTGTAGATGATGAAGAGGAGGATGAGGAGGGGTGTGGGTCCTCTTGTGAGGTAGGATGTCAGAATTGATGCTGAAATTAGAAATCTCATTAAAGAGAAGAAGCTCTGTCTTGTTTCGGTTAATTCGATTATTTTGAATTATTAGAGGACTTACATAAAGAGCACAAATCTTGATGTTTAATTATTATCCAGGGGTGTCCCCCAGGTGGAAGGGTGTATATTCCTGTGGGGCTGTAGGAGGTTGATTCCGATTGATGTAGCTGGTTGAGCCTGTGGCCTAAACCGAAAATATACAGTTTTATGGTGTTTAAAGCTTATTGTATGTTGTATCTGGTAGTTCGAAGGTTTACCTGGTTATGCTAGGGTGTTACTTATGGGTGATCCTTGAGGGCCCTATTAAGGTTTTGCTTTTATCCTGAAGAAGCAAGAATCCCGGTGTCAGCTACAATAAGATGGTGCCCTAGGGTAGTAAAGTTGTTTAGGAAAGTTCGTATACAGTGTGGCTCACCTATAGAGATGACTTGGCGACCTAAGCGATGGGTATCTGTAACTGGCAGATAGCCCCCTTCCGGGGAATAGCAGCTGGATAATAATTAAACATCAAGATTTGTGCTCTTTATGTAAGTCCTCTTATAATTCAAAATAATCGAATTAACCAAAACAAGACAGAGCTTCTTCTTTAATGAGATTTCTAATTTCAGCATCAATTCTGACATCCTACCTCACAAGAGGACCCACACCCCTCCTCATCCTCCTCTTCATCATCTACAGAGACCTTCTCACATTTTAAGGTAAATACATGTACAGTAGTCCTACCATAAAACATCTACCCTATACAGGCTAGTAATCACAGTCTTTATATATCCTATTACAGGTCCTAATCAGCTCTGGATCCCTGGAAGACTGACCAATTGGTCTCTTTTTTAATATAGCTCGACTCCTTGGTTTTATACTAATTTATGTATCTATGAAATCTCTAACAGTATTGTAATGAACGAATAAAATAATAAAATTCACTGAACATTTGAAAATCCATTCATTATTATCCTTCCAACAATCCTCACTTACACGGAAGAGGATATCAGCGCAATGGCTTTTTACATTTTGTTTTATCCCCTCAGTGGTTTATGGTGACACATACCGTTTGCTGCAGACCCACTGTGTTAACTTACCAGCGCCCCTATTTTTAGATTTTTACACACACCCAAGATTAGTTCTCTGTTAGGTTGAGAGAGCGTAGGCTGAGATTTAATACGAGGGAGAGGAAAAGGGCGGCAGGGTGTTAGCATTGCAAGTACATGCTGCAGATCTCTGCTAGGTTGCATTGTGTATAGTCAGAAGCATATAAACCGAAGAACATGGCCGTATAGATAAACCATAGTTCATATGTGGGCGCTCCCATAAAGTACAACCTACAAAAAGAGTGGAGTGACTGAGCCCCAAAAAGAGTCAGGTCACCATCATAATGAGTCCAGATAAAAAATCTGTTTGATTGTGTATCAAAAATCTAAAAAGAAGGTCCCACGGACCCTCCTAAATAGAGCACAACCAATAGAATAATATGTCATGGGTGAAAACTACACAAAGGACAGAGAGATAACCATGTGACTCCACAAATACGGGTACACGAAAAGAAGTGACAATATTATCAATCCAAGTATCAATAAATCAAGTTACCAAGTAAATGGACAACGTAACTTACAATTAATTACATTAAATGTCCTATGTTAATCCATTCCTGGACACTTCAACATGAATAAACAACCAAAATATCCAGATCAATATATACTAAACGTCTGGACAAAGAAGAGATACCAGCTGCTTATAAAAGGTGTATATTATATTTCATCAAATTGATAAAACCAATTAACAAGACAGGGCAACAACCTGTATAAAGGAGCGACACATACATGAGCTGGGAGGGAAAATTAACCCCCAAAAAAGGCCAAAAAACTGAATGTCACTAGTAAACAATAAATTAATCAATATAATGCCATATACGTATATATACAATGTACTTGTTACTAAGTGACATAAATCATACACATGATGGTAACATAGATTTACAAAAATGTATTTAAATCAATACTGAAGAGACTGTCCTAATGAAAAAATTCACAAAATACAGCCTAAAATGCCAACGTTTAAGGTGCCAGTGCTTCAGTGACTATGATGGTCATACAGGTAATGGATAGCCATGTCATGATGTAAAACAGGCCTATGAATACAGGGAAACTGCAGACTGGATCAATCATATATACACAGGGTAAAGTTACCTAGTCAATCCACTGTCACCACATGCAGTGTCGTCCCCACCCGACACTGTTTCGCCAACGCTTCTTCCGGGGCTTGTCTATAGGAATAGGGGCCGTGATATATAAATATTGTACCATCCAATAGAAAATTGCCACGTCAGAGTGTCCGCGTTATTGCTTGTTGTCACATGCCTGGAGTGGGTGGTGCAAACACGCATCGGTCCATCCCTTATGGCAAATGGGACTTCCTGAGAAGCACGCTGTGACCAGCATGCTGAAACGCATAGCGGTCACGTGTGCCGGCACTTCCGGAAGTCTGAAGGGATATGTGCGCTCTATCAATCTATCAATTTGGATTCAGTCAAGGGATATGGGGCCCAGGACATATAGAGGTCTATACAGTTAGGTCCATATATATTTGGACAGAGACAACATTCTTCTAATTTTGGTTCTAGACATTACCACAATGAATTTTAAACAAAACAATTCAGATGCAGTTGAAGTTCAGACTTTCAGCTTTCATTTGAGGGGATCCACTTTAAAATTGGATGAAGAGTTTAGGAGTTTCAACTCCTTAACATGTGCCACCCTGTTTTTAAAGGCACCAAAAGTAATTGGACAATTGACTCCAAGGCTATTTCATGGACAGGTGTGGGCAATCCCTTCGTTATGTCATTCTCAATTAAGCAGATAAAAGGCCTGGAGTTGATTTGAGGTGTGGTGCTTGCATTTGCAAGGTTTTGCTGTGAAGTAAACATGCGGTCAAAGGAGCTCTCCATGCAGGTGAAACAAGCCATCCTTAAGCTGCAAAAACAGAGAAAACCCATCCGAGAAATTGCTACTATATAAGGAGTGGCAAAATCGACAGTTTGGTACATCCTGAGAAAGAAAGAAAGCACTGGTGAACTCATCAATGCAAAAAGACCTGGGCGCCCACGGAAGACAACAGTGGTGGATGATCGCAGAATAATCTCCATGGTGAAGAGAAACCCCTTCACAACAGCCAACCAAGTGAATAACACTCTCCAGGAGGTAGGCTTATCAATATCCAAATCTACCATAAAGAGAAGACTGCATGGAAGTAAATACTGAGGGTTCACTGCACGGTGCAAGCCACTCATAAGCATCAAGAATAAAAAGGCTAGACTGGACTTTGCTAAAAAAAAACATCTAAAAAAGCCAGCACAGTTCTGGAAGAACATTCTATTGACAGATGAAACCAAGATCAACCTCTACCAGAATGATGGAAAGAGAGAAGTATGGTGAAGGCGTGGTACAGCTCATGATCCAAAACATACTACATCATCTGTAAAACACGGCGGAAGCAGTGTGATGGCTTGGGCATGCATGGCTGCCAGTGACACTGGGTCACTAGTGTTTATTGATGATGTGACACAGGACAGAAGCAGCCGAATGAATTATGATGTATTCAGAGCCATACTGTGTGCTCAGATCCAGCCAAATGCAGCCAAACTGATTGGTCTTCGTTTCATACTACAGATGGACAATGACCCAAAACATAAAGCCAAAGCAACCTAGGAGTTTATTAAAGCAAAGAAGTGGAATATTCTTGAATGGCCAAGTCAGTCACCTGATCTCAACCCAATTGAGCATGCATTTCACTTGTTAAAGACTAAACTTCAGACAGAAAGGCCCACAAACAAACAGCAGCTGAAAACCACCGCAGTGAAGGCCTGGCAGAGCCTCAAAAAGGAGGAAACACAGCGTCTGGTGATGTCCATGAGTTCAAGACTTCAGGCAGTCATTGCCAACAAAGGGTTTTCCACCAAGTACTAGAAATGAACATTTGATTTACAATTATTTAATCTGTCCAATTACTTTTGGTCCCTTTAAAAACAGGGTGGCACATGTTAAGGAGCTGAAACTCCTAAACCCTTCATCCAATTTTAATGTGGATCCCCTCAAATGAAAGCTGAAAGTCTGAACTTCAACTACATCTGAATTGTTTTGTTTAAAATTCATTGTGGTAATGTCTACAACCAAAATTAGAAAAATGTTGTCTCTGTCCAAATATATATGGACCTAACTGTATATAAAATATAATAGGACATTCCTCATACAATATAGGGAATAGAAGGAGAGAAATACATGAAATATTCCCGAATAGAAATAAATATAAAATAAAAACCCAATATGGAACACTTATCTTAATGAGAATAATAGACCAAAGTATAAAAAGAAAATGTGCCTAGTGCAAAGAGTATGTAGTATTCTGAAACCCATACTATATAAAAACAAGCTAGGATAGCTATATATTTCCAATTTTATATAAATAAAGTGCATAAGTGCTCAATATGAGGGCAAGGGTAGTGACCCTAGATAGTCCATACACATTAAAATTAAATATAACTTAAATACCTAAAACCTACAATAAATATGCAAAAGTTGATACATAACATAAATACAGTGGATACGGAAAGTATTCAGACCCCTTTCAATTTTTCACTCTTTGTTTCATTGCTGCCATTTGGTAAATTCTAAAAGGTTCATTTTTTTTTCTCATTAAAGTCCACTCTGCACCCCATCTTGACTGAAAAAAAACAGAAATGTAGACATTTTTGCAAATTTATTAAAAAAGAAAAAACTGAAATATGAAATATCACATGGTAAGTATTCAGATCCTTTGCTCTGTATTGAGTAGAAACTCCCTTTTCAGCTAGTACACCCATGAGTCTTCTTGGGAATGATGCAACAAGTTTTTCACACCTGGATTTGGGGATCCTCTGCCATTCTTCCTTGCAGATCCTCTTCAGGTCCGTCAGGTTGGATGGTGAACGTTGGTGGACAGCCATTTTCAGGTCTCTCCAGAGATGCTCAATTGGGTTTAGGTTAGGACTCTGGCTGGGCCAGTCAAGAATGGTCACAGAGTTGTTCTGAAGTCACTCCTTTGTTATTTTAGCTGTGTGCTTAGGGTCATTGTCTTGTTGGAAGGTGAACCTTCGGCCAAGTCTGAGGTCCAGAGCATTCTGGAAGAGGTTTTCATCCAGGATATCTCTGTACTTGGTCGCATTCATGTTTCCTTCAATTACAACCAGTCGTCCTGTCCCTGCAGCTGAAAAACACCCCCATAGCATGATGCTGCCACCACCATGTTGCACTGTTGGGATTGTATTGGGCAGGTGATGAGCAGTGCCTGGTTTTCTCCACACATACCGCTTACAATTATCACCAAAAAGTTCTCTCTTCGTCTCGTCAGAACAGAGAATCTTATTTCTCATAGTCTGGGAGTCCTTCATGTGTTTTTGAGCAAACTCTATGTGGGCTTTCATATGTCTTGCACTGAGGAGAGGCTTCCGTCGGGCCACTCTGCCATAAAGTTAAAAGTAAAAACACAGGAGAAAACTGAGTGTACAGCATATAGAAAAGACTTTATTAGTAAAAATATAAATACATAATATTACATATATAGTAAATAGATGCAAATAGGGAGATGATACAGAACCACGGAAGCACGTAGCGGCTATCCACAGCTAACAAATGTAGCAGGATAGTATAAAGAGGGGGAGAGGGAAGAGCGACCCAGAGTAGCAAGTGCTAATGATGGACAAAATAGGAGAGGTATGTATAGAAGGATATCAGTACTTCAAGTAATAGTGGATACATATCCCATTTTTCCCCCTAATGGGGCCAGAGTAGGTATAGTCCATAATATAAAATACACTCACTCACATTTGTTAGCTGTGGATAGCCGCTACGTGCTTCCGTGGTTCTGTATCGTCTCCCTATTTGCATCTATTTACTATATATGTAATATTATGTATTTATATTTTTACTAATAAAGTCTTTTCTATATGCTGTACACTCAGTTTTCTCCTGTGTTTACATTTATCTTGAGTAGGCAGTTTTTTGTGCGACTATGGGGTGTGAGTCGTGGCTCTTCCGCACTCCATACTCGTGATCCTCACTATGCTTGCCGAAGTGTTTATTATCACTCTGCCATAAAGGCCCGACTAGTGGAGGGCTTCAGTGATAGTTGACTTTGTGGAACTTTCTCCCCATCTCCCTACTGCATTTCTGGAGATCAGTCACAGTGATCTTGGGGGTTCTTCTTTCCCTCTCGCACCAAGGCTCTTCTCCCACTATTGCTCAGTTTGGCAGGACAGCCAAGTCTAGGAAGACTTCTGGTGGTCCTAAACTTCTTCCATTTAAGGATTATGGAGGCCACTGTGCTCTTATGAACCTTGAGTAATGCAGAAATTCTTTTATAACCTTGGCTAGATCTGTGCCTTGCCACAATTCTGTCTCTGAGCTCCTTGGGCAGTTCCTTTGAGCTCATGATTCTCATTTGGTCTGACATGCACTGTGAGCTGTGGGGTCTTATATAGACAGGTGTGTGCCTTTCCAAATCAAGTCCTATCAGTTTAATTAAACACAGCTGGACTCCAATGAAGGAGTAGAACCATCTCAAGGAGGATCACAAGGAAATGGACAGCATGTGCCTTAAATATGAGTGTCTGAGCAAAGGGTCTGAATACTTATGACCATGTGATATCAATTTTTCTTTTTTAATAAATTTGCACAAATTTCTACATTTCTGTTTTTTTCAGTCAAGATGGGGTGCAGAGTGTACTTTAATGAGAAAAAAATGAACTTTTTAGAATTTACCAAATGGCTGCAATGAAGCAAAGAGTGAAAAATTTAAAGGGGTCTGAATACTTTCCGTACCCACTGTATATATTAGTATAAAAAAAAACTATACATTTAAGAACCACATCTAACATAGTGATACATTAATTCACATAGCCGACTATATTGTCACTGTAGTCTTCTATCCCACACGTATAGAGTCATCCGCGAGGATAGACGTGCAACTGCCTTGCTCGTACAGTTGAGCTGGTCCCCCAGCCACTGGAAACAGACATCCCGCATGACCCATCAACCCAGGCAAAAGCTTTCCTAAGGATGAATAAAAACAATTAAAAACAAGCACGAATACATATACAATAAAACCATAAGATATTAAAAGAAACCCCCATCTACTCTTTAGCCTCTATTATAGGAAGGAACTGAACCCAAAGCTTTCATTAAGTCCTGCCGGTGCTAGGGTACCCAGTCGATAGATCCACTTACTCTCCAATTGTGCTAAAATCTTCCCCAGGTCCACTCCTCTTGCTCCCATGGTGACTTGATCAATATCTATGATGCGGAATTCTCTTGGGCTGCATTGATGGTGATGTAAAAAATGGCGTGGTAAAGTTTTGAGAGTGCTAGGGTCTTCCACCGTTTTGGCTTTGATAATGTCCCTAACATGCTCTCTTACTCAAATTTTTAATTCTTTAGTAGTAAGTCCGACATATATCTTTTTACAAGGACATTGGGCATAATAAATTACGCCCTTCGAGGTACAATTTAAATGTGCTCTTATTTCAAATGTTTTGGAGCCACCAAAATTATCAAACTTCTTTGCCTTCTTCAAATAACCACACGCCTTACAAAGCCCGCACGGAAAAAAAACATTAATTTCTTTCCTGTTTATCTCTACATCTCTCCAGATTATAGTGACTGTAAACCAACAGATCTTTTAAGTTTGGACTTCGCTTCGCCACCATTGAGGGTGCTGGGGGGAGGATTTGACAGAGGATAGGATCTGTTAATAGAACTTACCACTGCTTCTGTATTATTGATCTCACTTCAGGCCACTGATTGTTATATACCAAAATAAATCATACCTCCTCCGATTTGTTGATGTTTTTTTTATTGCCATAAATTTATTGATCTCTTGGGGTTCGTGCTGCTATCCTGTAACTCCGTCTGATTGACCTACGGCTATATCCCCTCTTCAAACCGATTTGCCAGTTCTGTCACTTGTTCCTCAAATGTTTTCTCATTAGAGCATATCCTCTTGGCCCTAAGGAACTGACCTATTGGAATTCCTCTTATGGTGGAGGGTGGGTGTGCCAATTCTGCGTGCAACAACGAGTTTGTCGCAGTTGGTTTCCTAAATATGTCAGTAGTTATAATACCATTCTCAGATACCCTGATTTTTAAATCCAAGAAGTCCAGACTTCTTCCAGATTTCTATGTTAGCCGAATATTCAAATTATCATTCAGCTTGGTCATAAGCCTCTCCAAATCTCTGGCCGTAGCCTCCCGCGCAAACCATATATCATCAATGTATCTCATCCTTCCCTGGACGGTGTCCATCTCAACAGGTGGTATCCGCCTGGAATATATCCCGCTCCCACGAACCCAAAAAAAGGTTGGCGTAGGAGGGGACACAGGAGGCCCCCATATCGGAGCCCTGTTGTTGTAAGTAGACACATGTCGAAGGACAAATTCCAGGAGGACCACGAGCAGCTCGGCCAGGGACAGCTTAAGACCACTTGACTTCAGATACCACGAAACCACCCTAATACCATCTTCATGTTTGATGGACGTATAAAGTGTCTCTATGTCTGCAGTGACCATGACTATATGGTCACCGAGGCAGAGGTGATCCAATCTTTGTAGGGCGGCCGTGGTATCTTGTAGGAGGGCAGGCCAGAGACCAAGGGCTTCAAGTAGTGATCAATTACATTAGATATAATTTCACACAAACTGCCGTTACTGGCAACAATTGGCCTGCCTGGGGGATCAATCAGATTTTTGTGATGTTTTGGAATTAAGTCAAAGGTGGCCAAACGGGGCTGTAGTTTGCGCACCGTATCCAACAGCTCTTTTGGTATCACACCCTGTTTGAATGCCCTTTCGAGGATAGACACCAATTCATCCTGGAAAGAGGATAGGGGGTTATAAGAAAGTTTTTTTTATAACAATGGGGGGTATTCAGAAGTTTACATGCTTGCTTTTTGTAAAGGCTGACTGGCCCGACAACGACGTTTCCCCATTTATCCGCAGGTTTAAAAATAACATCTTTCAATTTTTGTAAATATTTTAGCGACATTTTTTTCCATTTTACTTAGGTTAGATTTCCAAGGCGTACATTGGGAAAGATTCTCAATGTCCAAAGTGACCAACTTAGTGAATACCTCAATGGCAGGACATAGGCTGAGGGCTGGAAATTTCTTAGATTTGTTACATAGATTACGGGGAAAGTCACTAACCTCTGAATTACTTTCTGCCTCCAGAGATTCCAGGGTTTCCAATGCTTCCCTTTCTTCTCTGGTAGGAAATAGGTCATGCAACGCTGTTTTGTAATGTCATTTTTTGTAAATGAGTTTCCTTGCAAATAGATGTGTATCTTTCACCGTAGTGAACTGGTCTAGGTGATGAGAGGGAGGATAGGTAGGGCCCTTCTCTAAGAGTGTTAGTTGAGTTGTGAATAAGGTATGGGTAGATAAATTAATTACCTTATCTGTCACCACCTACCTTTTATATACAGCTGGTATCTCTTCTTTGTCCAGACGTTTAGTATATATTGATCTGGATATTTTGGTTGTTTAACGTAACTTACAAGCACGGTATACAATCATACATATGTGTTATCCTGGCACAATGTTGTGCACAACGCCCCCCGAAGAGCCTCACGCGAAACACGCGTCGGGTCCCCAGCGAGACACCGGTCCATACAGCACTATGGGTATGTTATGACTCATCTTCATGTCAGTGTCAATTTCTCTTCCCAGGCAATGTCAGTATATTTCTGAACATCATAGAAGGTTACACGTGTCTTATGGGCACCTTTACTGTTATGATGCCAGGATAACACATATGCATGATTGTATACAGTGCTTGTAAGTTACGTTGTCCAATTACTTGGTAACTGGATTTATTGATACTTGGATTGATAATATTGTCACTTCTTTTCATGAACCCATATTTGTGGACTCACATGGTTGTCTCTCTGTCCTTTGTGTAGTTTTCACCTATGACCTACTATTTTATTGGTTGTGCTCTATTTAGGAGTGTCCGTGGGACCTCCTTTTTTATATTTTTAATACACAATAAAACTGATTTTTTATCTGGAATCATTATGCCTGCTGAGCTATGCAAACTAAACTATTTACCAGTAATTTTCCTGAGTCTGCTGTTGGCATGTGTCATAAAGGCAGTATAACGAAAAAATTACTCTGCTATTGGTTAAATAAAAAGCCTATATTTATCTAGCAGTTGTGCATTTAGCGCAAAGCCTTCTGAGATACGCAAACTAAACTATTTACCACTAATTTTCCTGAGTCTGCTGTTGCCGTGTGTAATAAAGCTGATAGCTTACAAAAATTGCCCACACATTGCTACATACAGGGAATTTATACATAACACATCTGTGAGGCTACTTGTGAAAAATAAAGCCAGGGAATTTTTTTCCATAAAGCATTCAATATGGGAAAGGGTGACGTTGAGGAACGGGGATGTGGATGTGGTGGTGCCCAAAGGTCAGAAGTAGTGATGAGCGAGTGTGCTCGACACTGCTTGGTTCTAGCCCAAGCATCTCACTGCTCGACATTCTTGGCGAGTATTTCCGGGATGCTTGGGCGGGAGCTCGGGTCCCCGTCCTGCATGTTTGGTGCTCTTAAGAGAGCCAATGAACATGCAGAGATTGTCTGCCACTCACTGTAATGCCATAGCCATCTTGGTTGTGGCATTAGAGTGATTGGCTGGCCGCATATCGTCATCGGGTATATATAAGACCTGGTGCCCCTATGCTCATCACAGTCTAACCCGGAAACAGGCAGAGTAGGGAGAGGTGCTGCTGTGTGAAGGACAGAATTGGCAGTGTAATAGTTAGGTATAGGTATTCCACACCAAGATAGATATCCATCTGAACTAACAGTCCTTCTGAAGACTAATCCAGCTGCATATATTCAGTGGTGATAGCAGGAGTTAGGCAGGCAGGTTTTGTGGACACTGTATACAGCACAATAGGGTCCATTGCACGTTCTGTCTGCTCCTGCTGTTACAGATATCTGTAGACATGGCCACAGATATCAGGGGCCAGGTCTAATTTTTTTTTTATCTTAATCCTGATTAGTAGCTTAAAAAGCAATACAGTACACCATTTTGCTGCTCCATATGCTTGTTAGCAGAATACAGGCATTTTTTTTAATTTTATTCACATTGCTGTATTGTAAAGCAGAGACAATTTTCCATCATCACACCTGATCCCATATTACTGCCGTAATAATAGACATTTTGTTGAGCGTGCCAAATATACTCTATTTAAAGTCAGCCAGCTGTGTATTGTTGAACTTATTCACACTTGGTGGTTGAACAATACTATACTGAAAGGCCCCAGCCTAAAACCGTGATCGTCACACCTGATCCCATATTACTGCCATAATAATACAGACATTTTGTGGAGCATACCAAATATACTCGATTTAAAGTCAGACAGCTGTGTGTTGTTGAACTTATTCACACTTGGTCGCTGAACAATACTATACTAAAAGACCCCAGCCTAAAACTGTGGTCGTCACTAGTGTTGAGCGAATTTGTTCGGCGAATGTGCGAAAGTTTCAAATTCAGCACGAATATGGCACATTTGGATTCGTGATCACAAAGGCGAGCAAACTTTCTTAAAATCTGAAAAGTTTAAGAATTTGCGTGGGACCATGAATACAGGGCAACCACGGCGTTTTGAACAGTTTTGTTAGCATAGTGCAAGTGTATGATGGGCGGTGATATGTGCCAGGTGAGTGTAGGGGCTGTCTAGAGCTTAGAACAGATCAGATCAGCGGTGCACTTTTTTTTCTTTTTTCCTGTGGGCGGTAACTTTAACTGAGGAAAGCGCAGCCAGCCAATCATAGCGCAGGAAGCATCTACACTGTCCAGACATAAGGGCTTCTGCAATTGGCTGCAGAAATCACATGTCCTCTCAATGTAAAAAGCGGCCATGTTCCCTCAGCACCATTATATCCATGTCACTGCTGGAGACAGACGCAGCTCAGTGTTCTCCTGTGTAATGAGAGATATTAGCTAGATAGATGGGCGCTTGTGTGGTAGTCAGATAGTGTAGATAATTCCTGGCCTGTGTACCTCTGCAACCTCTGGTGCAGCACATTTTTGGTGTTCTTGTGCAAGTACTGAGATTCTGACAGAAACAGAGGGCCCATGCCATACAATAGTGCTGTGCACCGCTGGTATAGAGCTCCATGGCTCAGTATACCTTGAATCTTTTTTTGCACTTGCTAATGTGATCAAGCAAGCGCAGTGCACCTTTTCATTTAGTGGGGTTGAAAATGTGCTGTGCACAGTCTGCAGAGCTTCTTATTGCAGAGCACAAAATCAGTTTTTTTCTGTTGCTATTGTGATATTGAAAGCTGTGTGCAGTAGTTTTTTTAGTGTCAGATACTATTTTAGTGGAGTTGAACTTCAGGTGGTTTCGGCTATGTGCCCACGTTGCATTTATGAAGCAGAAAATTTCTGCTGCATAAATGCAAGTCCTCTCCCGGAAAAACGCATGCGGAATTCCGCACGTGTTTATCGCGCATTTTTCGCGCGTTTATCACGCGTTTTCCACATGCGGAATTGCCTTGCGTTTTTTATGCATTGGACAAAGGCAATTCCGCTTGCGGAAACGCAAAATTAAATGACATGCTGCGGATTTTTGAACGCGGCATAAACGCTGCGGAAAAATCCGCAGCATGTGCATAGAACTTGCGGAATCCCATTGGGGACCATGGGGTGCGGATATACATGCGTTTTTCAAGCGTTTACGCTGCGGAAATTCCGCAGCATATACGCTTGAAAAATGCTACGTGGGCGCACAGCCTTCAGAGTAAAAAAAAAAATTTTTCTCTTGCTACGCCCAGTCCAAAAAATATTTTTTCCTGTGCCAAAAGTCATACAGTGCTATAAGCCAGCTACTAAGTCAGTGGCGGTCAAATTCAGATGGACGCAGAACTTATGCAGAGCAACCCAAAAATATACTGCTGGCTAGATCTGCGTTTGAAATATTTGGGAGCATATATTCTATGTCATACTGGCCTCATCCGCATTAAAAAAAAAAGTCTTCTGTTCCTAAAGTAATACAGCAGGGGACATCTCAGTTTGAAATTGTTTGGAGAATATCTCGTAGGTTTTATCGGCCTCATGCACACTAACAAATTTCTTTTGTGTATTAGTAATGTTATGCGGCAGGCCATATCTTACCTTGTCATTTAGTGTCACTGAAATTCAGGTGTGTGCTGAGCTATTGCACAGGAAAAAAACATATTTTTCTTTAGTTAATTGCTTGCTCCTACGTCTGTATCTGACCAACATGAGTGGGAAAAAGAGAGGACGTGGTAGAAGGGGGAATAGGCTTGGTGTTCAAGGTGTACGTGGGGTATGTGGTAATGTTAGTGAAAGCACTAGTGAACTAACACAAACAGGTCCTATCCAAAGACAACTGACAACTTATGTTAGTCCTTTGGCAGCTGCACAGCAATACGCCTTGTTGATAAGGCCCAGAAAGAGCAGGTGCACCAGTGGATGGCAAGCTCTGCTTCCAGTGGCATCTCCTCCTCTTCCTCCACCTCAACATCACACGCAGTACAGTCCTCAGAGGTGGCACCCCAATTACTCATGTTTTCCCCTCGTCAAAACTGCCCAGCTGACTGTAGCGAACCACAGATGGGCGAGTCTGTAGAACTATTCACCCATTCTACACCATGGGCATCAGAAGTGTACTCTTAACAGTCACAGAGTCAAGGGGAGGAAAGCATCTGCACCGATGCCCAAATTTTTTTTAGCTTGGATTCGGGGCAGGACGAAGTAGGGTAAGAGCAGGTTCCTGAACCTCATCACCAGACGTTAACCACAGGGGAGGGAGGTGATCCAGATGAGACTCAGATACCTGAGGCTCATGCGGATTGTACTGTGCTGTCAGGGCAACAAGAGGAGAGGGGTCACTCTGAGGGCGAGGAATGGGATAACACATTGGATGATGACGAGGTTGAAGATCCTACTTGGTGTGAACTCAGAGTCACGCAGCGGAGTAGCTCATCAGAGGAGATGGAGGAGGAAGACGAGGAGGTTACATTTCACCCTACGGCACAGATATGGAGTGATGCAAGCACGAGGAGCACTGCATCCTTCCTTGTCTAAATCTACGTGTGCCAGGGTGCATTTCACCACAGACACCTGGACGAGTAAGCATAGCCAAGGGCGTTACATCTCGCTGACTGGGCACTGGGTGACTCTGGTGGCTGTGGGGGAAGGGGCTGATCCACAAATCTTGGAATCCCCAAGGCTTGCAGAAGAAACCTCTGCATTTCCCACTTCCTCCGCTGCTTCTGCGTCCTCCACCTCCTCTAGGGCCTCCACCTGCACACTCAACCTCTGCCTTAACGAGACACGCATTCCAAGGGTGCGGAGCGAATAGACAACACCTCCATAATGCGCAGTCAGGGCTCACCATAATCAGGCAGTCTTCAAATTAATATGCCTTGGAAATCGCAGTCATACAGGTGAAGAGTTGTGGGCAGCTCTCCAGGCTCAGTTTGAGCAATGGCTGTCTCCGCTGAATCTAGAGCCAGGGAAGGCCATGTGCGATAACGGTGCGAACCTGTTAGCGACCCTAGGCCGAGGCAAGCTCGCACACGTGCCTTGCATGGCTCATGTCCTCAACCTGGTGGTACAGCGATTTCTCCGCCACTATCCTGGCCTGGATGAGCTGCTTCACAAAGTACAGAAGCTGTGTGGTCACTTCCACCGTTTGCAACCCTCATGTCATCGACTTGCATCGATACAGAGGTGTTTGTCTGTGCCAGTTAACAGGTTGATCTGCGATGTGCCGACGTGGTGGAATTCCACTCTGCACATGTTGCAGCGAATATGCCAGCAGCAACGAGCTCTGACTCAGTATGTCATGACATATAGCTTGGGGCAACGCTGTACGGACTTGGAGCATATCACGTTTGCGCAGTAGGAACAGATTAAGTACCTCTGTGCCCTTCTGCATGGTTTTGAAATGGCTACTAAACTGGTTAGCACCGACGATGCCATCATCAGCTTCACTATTCCGGTCATATACATGCTGGAGCAAACTTTGAATAATCTGCGGCAGGAGGTGGTGGCCCCAGAAGAAAGGAGGGTGCGGAAGGGATACCAATGTCTCAAATTTCCAGACTGTCGTCACACAGGTGGATGCCAAGTGACGGTGGATTATAGCGATCAAGGGGGTTTGGTGATACCAGGAAAATTGTTAGTGAAGGTGCAAGAGCCGAGGAACTAATGGAGGAGGAAGAGGTGATGGGTGAGCAGCTATCAGAGGATGAAGAGGATAATCCTCCCCTCCCGTTTGAATGTGGAGGAGATGGAGGAAACAAGCATCAGTGTTACGTAGCCCACAATACAGCCTGGCTTTGGACCTACTGGAAGAGCCCGACTTATGAGTGCTTTTTTGATGCTCTATCTGCAACATGATCCCCGTATAGTTAGGATTCGAAATAATACTAAATATTGCCACTCTGTTAGATCCACGTTAAAAGAGTTAATTTTGCCAGATGCTTCCCGCTCTGGAGAGGGACCCGCTTATGTTGGAGTATCGAAACAAGCTTTTAAGCAACCTTAATAGAGGTTTTCCCCAAGATAACAGTGAGACACACAGTGTGCATCGCAGCTGTAGTCTTTCAACCTCCAGCACGTCAGTTTGTCAACGCCAAAACATTAGCAGCAGCAGAGTAAGTGGCAGAAGCAATTTCTGTGAATCCTTTCACATATTTTTTGCACCAGCTGGTGCACCAGCACAACAGAGTACAAGTCTGACACGTGGTGAACGACTGGAGAGGATGGTGCAAGAGTATCTAGAGTTCAATATCAATACCATCAGGGAGGGTTTGGACCCTTTTACATTTTGGTCTTCAAAAATGGATGAATGGCCTGAGCTCGCCTCTCACACCTTGGAGGTTTTATCATGCCCGGCAGCTAGCATTCTCTCTGAACGTGTCTTCAGTGCTGCTGGTGGTGTCTTGACGGATAAGCGCACCCGGCTGTCCCCTGAAAGTGTAAACCGCCTAACTTTCACCAAGATGAACAAATCATTGATCTCCAAGGACTTTTGCACCCCAATTGCAGACTGTACATAGTAGGCGATGTTGTTGTTTTGAGTGTGCTGCATTAATCTCTTGAAATTGCAGTCTGTGATATGGCTTCTGTGCCTGCTCTTGCTGCTGCAGGTTTTAGGCCCTAATTTTGGGAAATGTGGAGAATTCTGATTGTGTCTTCATCCATTGGGTTGGCTGTAGTGGGACATGTTTGGGTCTGCATTAAACTACATGTAGTCTGATGACATTGATGCCACTTCAGTGGTGTTAGGCAATGTGAACACTCCTGGTTAGGTCACCATCTCCTGGGTTGGCTGTACTGGAAGAGGTGTGGGTCTTATTTACACTATTTGTACAGTAGTGAAATTGATGCCACTTTGCTGGCGTCTGCCACAATTTTTTTTAAATGTGGGGAATCCTGATTGGGTCTCCATCTATTGGGTTGGCTGTAGTTGAACTGGTTTAGGCCTCCTTTGCAATACTTATACTCTAGTGAAATTGATGCCACTTCGGTGGTGTTTCTTAGGCCCTCATTTATGGCAATGTGAACACTCCTGGTTAAGTCTCCATCTCTTGGCTTGTCTGTACTGGAAGAGATCTGGGTCTCATTTACACTCTTTCTACTGTAGTGAAATTGATTACACTTTGCTGGCGTCTGCCACTAATTTTTGGAAATGTGGGGAATCCTGAATGGGTCTCCATCCATTGGGTTGACTGTAGTGGAAGAGGTTTTGGTCTCCATGCATTTCTATAGTTATACTGTAGTGAAATTGAGCATTTGGTGCAGATATTATTCTCCTCAAATGGGTACACAAACATGATAAACTCTAAATTGATTTTCAATAAACAACCATCAGCCGCCCCATCAAACACCTCTGTTGCTTCTTCCTCCTCCTCTGTTACCATGCCAAGTTGTGTCACGCAGGTGTCCGACAGAACCAGCTGTATACCCGCTGCAGTTAGGCTGAGTGACAGCCCGTGAGCTGTAAGTGAAGCGGACATGCCTGCTGTGTTTGTCTCTCTGAGCACACCACACGTTTCTCAATCCACCCTAACATCTGCACCTCACTCACGGTCTATCGGTTTGTCTATTTCACCATACTCTGCCCTCTCTCAGCACTGCAGCCAGCCCTCAATCCCGCTGTTGTGGTCACGTAAAAGATAGTTTCATCCTACACATGACAAAGCTAAGAGGTTGAACTCCACCATCTCCAATCTGTTGGCCACGGAAATGGTGGTCTTAGGCCTTTTTTTTAAATGTAAATAATGCCGATTGAGTCTGCATCTCCTGGGGTGGCTGTAGTGGGACAGGTATGGGTCTGCGTTAAACTACTTGTAGTCTGATGACATTTTTGCCACTTCGGTGGTGTTAGGGAGGGCAATGTGAACACTCCTGGTTAGATCTTCATCTTTGTGGTTGGCTGTACTGGAAGAGGCGTGGGTCTTATTTACACTATTTCTACAGTAGTGAAATTGATGCCACTTTGCTGGCATCTGCCACTAATTTTTTTTAAATGTGGGGAATCCTGATTGGGTCTTCATCTTTTCCTGTTGGCTCTAGTGGAACCTTCCTGTTCTGCAGTCAAAGTTGTGTAAGGTTGCGTACTAGTCCTTGCTGCACTCCTGATACAGACTCTGCCTGCTGCACTCCTGATACAGACTCTACCTGCTGGACTCCTGATACAGACTCTGCCTGCTGCACTCCTGATACAGACTGTGCCTGCGGCACTCCTGATACAGACTCTACCTGCTGCACTCCTGATATAGACACTGCCTGCTGCACTCCTGATACAGACCCTGCCTGCTGCACTCCTGATACAGACTCTACCTGCTGCACTCCTGATACAGATTCTTGAGAATGTTCCCACGGTGAGGTCACGTGAGCGATCAGCTGATCACTCACGAGTAGTGTTGAGCATTCCGATACTGAAATATCGGGTATCGGCCGATATTCGCGGTATCGGAATTCCGATACTTAATTCCGATACTTTTGCAATATCGTATACCGGAATCGGAAGTTCCCATAATGCAATGAGCCAGTTTCATTTTATTCAGCCAATGAGGATCCTAAGAAGTGTGGGCACATCCTGTTAGGCATGTAGGCATCTTAATTAATGGCATGGCTGTGATTGGCTGCTGAAATGATGTCAAGATGCACTATAAAAGCCACCGCTGCCATTTTCAGCTCACTCTGCTGTGAATTCAGTTAGGGATAGGATGCTGTTGTTCTGAGGGACAGTTTTAGCTACCTGTTTGGTCTATTCTGCTTTAACCAAGCTACTTTATAAATCGCTGTGCCTTGCAGCGCTAGTGCACAGTTCTCTGTGCTGTTCACAGCTGTCTGCAAGGTCTCTGTGTGTGAGTGCAGCTCACCCTGTAGTGTGTGCTTCAACCACGTCTGGTTGTAGTAAACTCAGTGTGTGTCACTGCCTCATACATTGTCCTTTTTTGCCAATTCATAATTTTTCCTGATATCTCCTATTAGTCATAGAATCATAGAATCATAGAATCATAGAATCATAGAATGGTAGAGTTGGAAGGGACCTCCTGGGTCATCTGGTCCAACCCCCTGCTCAAAGCAGGATTCACTAGATCATCTCAGACAGATGTCTGTCCAGCCTCTGTTTGAAGACGTCCATTGAAGGGGAACTCACCACCTCTCGTGGCAGCCTGTTCCACTCATTAATCACCCTAACTGTCAAAAAGTTTTTTCTAATATCTAATCTGTGTCTCCTCCCATTTAGTTTCATCCCATTGCTTCTAGTCTTTCCTTGTGCAAATGAGAATAAAGATGATCCTTCTACAATGTGACAGCCCTTGACATATTTGTAGACAGCTATTAAGTCTCCTCTCAGTCTTCTTTTTTGCAAGCTAAACATTCCCAAATCCTGCAACCGTTCCTCATAGGACATGGTTTGCAGACCAGTCACCATTCTGGTCGCTCTTCTCTGAACTTGCTCCAGTTTGTCGATGTCTTTTTTAAAATGTGGTGCCCAAAACTGTACACAGTATTCCAGATGAGGTCTGACCAAAGAGGAGTAAAGACCGATAATGACTTCACGTGATCTAGACTGTATGCTTCTGTTAATACATCCCAGAATTGTATTTGCCTTTTTTGCTGCTGCATCACACTGTTGACTCATGTTCAGTCTATGATCTATTAGTATACCTAAGTCTTTTTCACATGTACTGTTGCTTAGCTCTATTCCTCCCATTCTGTATATGCTTTTTTCATTTTTATTGCCCAGATGTAGTACTTTGCATTTTTCCCTGTTAAAAACCATTCTGTTGGTTGCTGCCCACTGCTCCAGTTTATTTAGGTCTTTTTGAATCCTCTCTCTCTCTTCTCTAGTATTAGCTATCCCTCCTAGCTTTGTGTCATCAGCAAATTTAATCAGTTTACCCTCAATTCCTTCATCTAAATCATTGATAAAGATGTTGAACAATACAGGTCCCAGGACGGAGCCCTGTGGTACCCCACTTGAGACATTCATCCAGCTGGATGTGAAGCCATTTACAACCACCCTTTGAGTCCGATCACTAAGCCAGTTATGAATCCACCTAACAGTTGCCTGGTCCATTGCATACTTGGTCATTTTTTCAATAAGGATGATGTGAGATACTTTGTCAAATGCTTTGCTGAAGTCAAGATATACTATATCTACAGCATTTCCCTGATCCACCCAGTCAGTGATTCTGTCATAGAAGGAAATTAAGTTAGTCTGACATGACTTGTTAGTTACAAACCCATGCTGACTCTGGTTAATCACTTCATTCTTATCCATGTACTTACATACATGTTGTTTAATAATTTGTTCAAAGATCTTTCCTGGTATAGAAGTCAGACTCACCGGCCTATAGTTCCCTGGGTCCACCTTCTTCCCCTTTTTGAAGATAGGAACAACATTTGCTCTTCTCCAGTCTTCTGGGACTTCTCCTGTTCTCCAAGAATTTTCAAAGATTATGGAGAGTGGTTCTAAAATTTCTTCTACAATCTCCTTCAGTACTCTGGGGTGTAATTCATCTGGACCTGGAGACTTGAACTCATTTATTTTAGCTAAATATTCCCTCACAATCTTTCTGTTTACTGATAACTTGGATTCCTCTATTCCTTTAAAAGGACAGTGAATATCAGTTGATGTTACATTTTCTTTCTGAGAGAAAACAGATGCAAAATAGGAATTAAAAAGTTCGGCCTTCTCAACATCCTCTCTTACCATTTCTCCATTTTCATCCTGTAAAAATCCTATAGCATCTTTGACTTTTCTTTTACTTTTGACATACCCCCAAAATCCTTTTTTATTGCTTTTGACATCTCTTGCAAGCCTTAATTCATTGTCAGCTTTAGCTAACCTGATACGTGCCCTGCAGGATCTGCAGACTGCATTATAATCTTCTTTAGATATGCCTCCCTCTTTCCATTTAATAAACATTTCTTTCTTTCTTTTTAGCATGTGTTTAAGTTCTGTGTTCATCCATCCTGGTTTCCTTAAATGCTTCCCATTCTTCCTACTTTTCGGGATTGTTAACGATTGTGCTTTGAGAATCTCATTTTTAAAAATTTCCCATCCTTCCTGGACATTTTTGTCCTTAAGGACATCCAGCCATTGGATCCCTCCTATTCTCTTTCTGAGTCTCTTAAAATCTGCCTTTCTAAAATCTAACCTTGAAGTTTGAGTCTTCACATGTCTTCCTCCTCTAGTTATCCAAAATTCTATAATAGCATGATCGCTGCCTCCTAGGGTCCCAGCCACCTTTACCTCCTCAACCATTTCCTCCCTGTTTATAAGGATTAGATCCAAAGTAGCAGATCCCCTTGTTTTCTCCCCTACCTTTTGGAAGATAAAGTTGTCAGCAAGAGAGGATAAGAATTTGCTTGACCTGTTAGTTTTACTTGAGAGAGATTCCCAACAAATGTCTGGATAGTTGAAATCTCCCATGACCACTACGTCATATTTTTTGGAGAACTTGGTCATTTGATACATAAAGAGTTCATCCATATCTTCAGCTTGCCCAGGTGGCCTGTAGTAAATGCCTACAATGGTGTCCTTTCCGTTGTTCTCTCCTTGTATTCTTACCCAAACAGTTTCCACAGAACTCCCAGTCTCTGAAGCTTCAATCTCTGTGCAGATATACGCTTTTCTAACATACAATGCAACACCTCCTCCTCGTTTATCAAGTCTGTTTCTTGCAAATAAGTTGTATCCTTTTAGCCTTTTATTCCAATCATGTGTATCGTCCCACCAAGTTTCAGTGATTCCAATGACATCATATTCCTTTTCCTGCATTAGTAGTTCCAATTCTCCTTGTTTGTTGCCCATGCTTTGTGCATTTGTATAAAAACATTTTAGTTTGTGATTGGTTTCTCTTCCTCCCATATTTTTATTATTTAGATTTTTTTGTCTTTGTTCTTCTTTTCCACTTCCAGTAGCAGAGATCTCAATAGTATTTGTCAGCTGTATGGCTTTTTCTGGCCTTTTGCTTCCCTTCCCACATTGTTCTAGTTTAAAGCTCTTCTGATGAGTGTAGCAAGGCGACTTCCAAATACATGTTTTCCAGTCTTCGTAAGGTGCACCCCATCTCTAGCAAGTAGTCCATCGTATAGGTAATTCATTCCGTGATCCAGAAATCCAAATCCTTGTTGACGGCACCATCGACGTAGCCAGTTGTTCACCTGTAGAATCTTATTCCACCTCATTGTTCCATGGCCATCCACTGGGAGGATGGATGAGAAGACCACCTGCGCTTCCAATTCTTTCACTTTCTTGCCTAAGTCTTCAAAGTCACTGCAGATGGTTTCCAGGTCCTTTCTTGCGGTGTCATTTGTCCCCACATGTATTAGCAGGAATGGGTAGTGATCTGTAGGTCTGAAGAGTCTTGATATCCTGTCAGACACATCTTTAATTTTTGCTCCTGGAAGACAGCACATTTCTCTTGAGGTTATGTCTGGTCTGCAGATAGCGGCCTCTGTTCCTCTTAACAGGGAATCCCCCATGACCACCACTCTCCGTTTTTTCTTCACAACATTCTTCTTTCTCCATCCAGGAGGATTCTGAGGGCTTACAAGGTTATTCATTGCTGGCAAAGTCTTATCTTGCTGTATTTCTTCATGGTTCTCCTGTGTGAGAGCCTGGTACTGGTTCCTGAGCAGTATGGGTGCTGACTGCCTCTCGATCCTCCTGCTTCTGTGGGTCACATGCTTCCATTCCTCTGTTTCGTCAGGTGCAGTTCGAATTTCTTCTCTTTCTGAATCATGAAGAGATAATTCTGCTCTGTCTAAGAACTCTTCACCTTCCTTAATGATTTTCAAGGTAGTTAACCTCTCTTCTAGATTTCGCAACTTTTCCTCCAACAGGGACACAAGCTTGCATTTCTGGCATGTGAAGTCTGGCTTTTCCACTGGCAAGTCTGTGAACATGTAGCAGGATATGCAGCTCACCAAATGGCTCCTGGACTCTTCCATGTTCTTATTGTTAATGTTCTGAAAACAGTGAAAAAAGCTTAAAAAAAAAAGCTTCAAAATGCGCGCGCCGGCAGGCGCGCGGTTTACCGATGTCCTCTTTTCAGCTCCAACAGCCAAAATCCAGTGTTCTTTGAGCTTGCGGAGACTCTTCACTTACCCCAAAATGCAGTGGGAATATGCAAATTATCTCCTCAGGACTCCTCCCCTGGTTTACCGATGTCCTCTTTTCAGCTCCAACAGCCAAAATCCAGTGTTCTTTGAGCTTGCGGAGACTCTTCACTTACCCCAAAATGCAGTGGGAATATGCAAATTATCTCCTCAGGACTCCTCCCCTGGTTTACCGATGTCCTCTTTTCAGCTCCAACAGCCAAAATCCAGTGTTCTTTGAGCTTGCGGAGACTCTTCACTTACCCCAAAATGCAGTGGGAATATGCAAATTATCTCCTCAGGACTCCTCCCCTGGTTTACCGATGTCCTCTTTTCAGCTCCAACAGCCAAAATCCAGTGTTCTTTGAGCTTGCGGAGACTCTTCACTTACCCCAAAATGCAGTGGGAATATGCAAATTATCTCCTCAGGACTCCTCCCCTGGTTTACCGATGTCCTCTTTTCAGCTCCAACAGCCAAAATCCAGTGTTCTTTGAGCTTGCGGAGACTCTTCACTTACCCCAAAATGCAGTGGGAATATGCAAATTATCTCCTCAGGACTCCTCCCCTGGTTTACCGATGTCCTCTTTTCAGCTCCAACAGCCAAAATCCAGTGTTCTTTGAGCTTGCGGAGACTCTTCACTTACCCCAAAATGCAGTGGGAATATGCAAATTATCTCCTCAGGACTCCTCCCCTGGTTTACCGATGTCCTCTTTTCAGCTCCAACAGCCAAAATCCAGTGTTCTTTGAGCTTGCGGAGACTCTTCACTTACCCCAAAATGCAGTGGGAATATGCAAATTATCTCCTCAGGACTCCTCCCCTGGTTTTTAGTGTGGTGGTTCCATCCGTATTCAGCTAAATTGGTTCCAAATACTCTATATAGGAGTAGATAGAGAAATTTTTTTTGTCTTGCAGCGCTAGTGCACAGTGCTCTGCATCTGTACTGTTCACCGCTGTCTGCAAGGTCTGTGTGTGTGAGTGCAGCTCACCCTGTAGTGTGTGCTTCAACCCCGTCTGGTTGTAGTGCACTCAGTGTGTGTCACTGCCTCATACATTGTCCTTTTTTGCCAATTCATAATTTTTCCTGATATCTCCTATTAGTGTGGTGGTTCCATCCGTATTCAGCTAAATTGGTTCCAAACACACTATATAGGAGTAGATAGAGAAATTTTTTTGGTCTTGCAGCGCTAGTGCACAGTTCTCTGTGCTGTTCACCGCTGTCTGCAAGGTCTGTTTGTGTGAGTGCAGCTCACCCTGTAGTGTGTGCTTCAGCCACGTCTGGTTGTAGTGCACTCAGTGTGTGTCACTGCCTCATACATTGTCCTTTTTTGCCAATTCATAATTTTTCCTGATATCTCCTATTAGTGTGGTGGTTCCATCCGTATTCAGCTACATTGGTTCCAAACACACTATATAGGAGTAGTTAGAGGAGCCTTTCTACAGCATTGTGCCCTGCAGCCCCAGCCAGATTAGTATTAGCCTAATTTTTGTAGCCTCATCTATTGCATTGTAGGTTACCTTCCTACATTGTAATAGCTACAAAAAGTTTGTGATACTATCGGTATTACATCTTTGGGCACATCCAGTGTCTTTTTGTGACAAAAAAAACCTAAATAAAGTTCACCAAACACTCCACTTTACAGTTGTGTAGGCCACATTAGCTCATATTAAAGTCTAGTCCACACTTTATAAAATTAGTGTTTCTTATACCTGTTAGCAGCTGTTCAGGAATAAGCACACTAAGCCCTTAGTACTTTTCTGCCTATCTTTATCAGTCTACCAAGATGAAGAAGGCAGGGAGTAAGGCATGTGGTCGTGGTCGTGGGCGTGGAGTTTCTGCAGGGAGAGGACGTGAGGATTCTGTGCCTGCAGGGAGAGGACATGGGGATTCTGTGCCTGCTGCGGGCACCAGTGACTCAGCATCCCCCAGTTTTACCAGGGAACAGTCCTTTATGCGCAGCTTTGTAGGAGCTAGCCGCACCCCACTGCTGCGGGAGGACCAAATTGAAGCCGTTGTCGGATGGATGGCAGCTAACGCATTGACTTCAATTAGTTCCAGATCCTCTCAGGTCCTGAGCACTGAAGAGCACCCATCTGTCTCTTCACCACCTGCCAAATTGCCCTGGCAGTCAGAGAGCCCTGGACAGGAGCCATCTCTACTTCTGTTCTCTGAATCTCTTGGCTTGGAAAGAGGGGGCCAGCCAAGCAGAATTCGAGAATTTGAAGAAGAGGTAGTATGCAGTGATGCGCAACCGTTTTGTCTCTCTGAATCTGAAGAGGCGGGTGGGCCAGTGCCTATGGTCAGCAGCACACCTCAGTACGCATCTGATGATGAGACTCAGGTGCCACTTTCTGGTGCGTACTGTACTGTCGAGACTACCCAGGGGAAGCAGTTGTTTGAAGAGGGTGGTGTAGATGATGAGGTCCTTGACCCATCATGGCGTGAGGGACAGGAAGGTGGTGGGAGTAGCTCTGAGGAAGAGATTCCCCGAACAACCCAAAAAGGAGGGAGAGGGAGGGGGCAGACTTGGTTGCCTGTAGCCTCCACTTCGGCACCCATTAGGAGCATGGCTCTTCCAAAATCCAAAGCGGGCGCTCCCAAGACTTGCAGTGCCTGGTCCTTTTTTGACACAGTTGTAGATGACATTTGCTTTGTCAAATGCAAGCCATGTAATCAGAAGGTGAAAAGAGGGAAAAGTGTCAGCAACCTCAATACCACAAATATGTGGAAACATGTGCGGACCAAGCACGTGGTGGAGTTACAAAAACACACTGAAGACCTAGGCCAACTTACAGCGCCACCTACCACCTCTTCAGCTCGTGTTGTAGCCTCTTCCTCCAGCTCACACACAGCTGGTTCGGCTTCCTCACAGGATCGCCATGGAAGAATCTCTGGCACTGTTGTACAGAGACACAGTGTAATTCCACCCACAGCACCACTTTCCCTGTCATCCTCACACTCCCAGGCCAGTCTACAGCCATCGTTAGCACAGGCATGGGAGAAAAGGCGCCCATACTCGGCAAACCCCCGAGCACAGGCTCTGAATGCTGGCATTGCTAAACTACTGGCCCTTGAAATGCTATCATTCAGGCTGGTGGAGACTGACACCTTCCGTAACTTTATGGCATTGGCAGTCCCACAATACAACGTGCCCAGCCGCTTTTATTTCAGCAGGCAAGCCGTCCCTGCCCTGCAACATCATGTGGAGGGAAAAATTAAACATGCGCTACAAAACGCCGTCAGTAGCAAGGTCCACCTGACCACCGATGCGTGGACCAGTAAGCATGGACAGGGACGATACCTTTCCCTCACTGCCCATTGGGTAAATGTTGTGGAGCCGGGTACAGATCTTGAGAGTGGCGCTGTACGTGTTCTGCCAACTCCAAGGGTTGCAGGAATCCAGTCTGTACACATTGACTCCTGCTCATACTCCAGTTCCTCTGAATCAGCGCTGCAGGAGCCGTCACGGTCTACCTCCACATCGACCCGTGAACGGTTACCTGTTATGATGACCGATACGAGCACAGCCGTGGCCAAACGTCAACAGGCCGTATTAAAATTAATTTCTTTGGGGAATCGAAGCCACACAGCGCAGGAGCTCTGGAATGCCATCAAGCAGCAGAGTGACGTGTGGTTTGTGCCAGCGAATCTCCAGCCAGGCATGGTAGTGTGTGACAATGGCCGAAATCTGGTGGCAGCTCTGGGCCTAGGCAACCTCACTCACATCCCATGTCTGGCACATGTGCTCAACTTGGTTGTGCAGAGTTTTTTGAGGGACTATCCGGATCTTGATGCACTGCTTCACAAGGTCCGCATAGAGTGCGCTCACTTGCGGCGTTCCAGCAACGCAAGATCACGCATTGCAGCTCTGCAGCGCCGATTATGTCTTCCGGAACATCGCATCATATGTGACCTACCCACCAGGTGGAATTCAACTTTACATATGTTGGAGAGGTTGTGTGAGCAGCAGGCAGCAGTAATGGAGTACCAGCTGCAGCAGGCGCAAACAAGTCGCAGTGCGCGCCGTTCACACTTCACCACCACTGAGTGGGCCTCTATGAAGGACATTTGCCACATTTTGCGTGCCTTCGATTATTCCACGCGGATGGCGAGTGCAGATGATGCACTAGTCAGCATGATTATCCCCCTTATCTGCCTGCTTGAAAAAACACTGCAAGCATTAAGAGACGAGGTTTTGGAAGAGGTTGAGGATGAGGAGTCACAAATGCCATCTGCTTCTCTACAGTCTGCGCAACGTGGTTCCTCACAAAGGCCTAGGCAGGGGACACTTTGTGAGGAGGATGAGGAGGAGTTAATGGATGAGGAAGACATCTGTCCAGAGGAGGGAGGTACACAATGCTCTAGTAGTCAGTATCTAGAGCGAGGGTGGGGTGATGCAGAGCAAGCAGAGATCACTCCTCAAGCAGGGGACAGCGTTTCTTGGCCAGTTGGCAGTCTGCAGCACATGGTTGATTTCATGCTGCAGTGCCTGAGAAACGACCGCCGCATCGCCCACATTCTCAACACGGCTGATTATTGCGTGTCCACCCTCCTAGATCCTCGCTACCGGGACAACTTACAAAGCCTCATAACACAGTTGAACCGGGAGCGTAAAATGCGGGAGTACGAAGACGCACTGGTGCATTCCATCATGTTCTCCATTCCAACCGAGAGCAGTGCTGCTAGTGCTTTACAAAGCAGCTCAGTGCGTCGAGGCAGTGGAGGAAGCTCTGCACAAAGAGGGAGCAGAAGCAGCGCCTCAGCACAAGGCAAGACCAGTATGGCCGAAATGTGGCAACGTTTTGTGTCCCCACCGCCACAAATGTCTACACCATCACAGACGGCTCCAGTCAGCAGGAGGCAACGTTTCCGTCAGATGGTGACAGACTACATGTTTTGCCCTCTTAGTGTACTCCCAGACGGCTCTTCTCCCTTCAAGTTTTGGGTCTGTAAGCTGGATACATGGCCAGAGCTTAGTCAGTATGCATTGGAGGTGCTAGCTTGCCCTGCTGCTAGTGTATTATCGGAACGCGTCTTTAGTGCCGCAGGTGGTGTACTAACAGACCGTAGCATGCGACTATCCTCCGATAACGTTGACCGGCTTACTTTTCTCAAAATGAACAAGGCCTGGATCTCTCATGAATTTGCCAGTCCTCTTCCAGAATAAATGATTGGTTGGCAACAGTATCCAGGTCTCCTGTTGTGTTCATGTTTCTACCACCTGAACTGTAATCCCTGAGCTCCAACACCTCCAGTTGGCACTCAGAAGTGCCGTCTGCACAGTCAACACTTGCTGCCGTATTATTGGGGTTCAGTAACATCAGCTGTTCCCCTGCTGTGCGGACGGCAATTTCTCCTGCTCTGTCCACATTCTCACTACTACAGATTTTAAAGTTGCTCCAATTACACCTCTGGCTCCTCTGTTTTTAGTATTTACCCTGGGCTCCAATACCGCTAGTTGCTGCTTGGAAGTGCCGTTTGCACAGTCAACACTTGCTGCCGTGTTATTGGGGTTCAGTAACGTCAGCTGTTCCCCTGCTGTGCGGACGGCAATTTCTCCTGCTCTGTCCACATTCTCACTACTACAGATTTTAAAGTTGCTCCAATTACACCTCTGGCTCCTCTGTTTTCAGTATTATCCCTGAGCTCCAACACCGCCAGTTGGCGCTCGGAAGTACCGTCTGCACAGTCAACACTTGCTGCCGTGTTAGTGGGGTTCAGTAACGTCAGCTGTTCCCCTGCTGTGCGGACGGCAATTTCTCCTGCTCTGTCCACATTCTCACTACTACAGATTTTAAAGTTGCTCCAATTACACCTCTGGCTCCTCTGTTTTTAGTATTTACCCTGGGCTCCAATACCGCTAGTTGCTGCTTGGAAGTGCCGTTTGCACAGTCAACACTTGCTGCCGTGTTATTGGGGTTCAGTAACGTCAGCTGTTCCCCTGCTGTGCGGTTGGCAATTTCTCCTGCTCTGTCCACATTCTCACTACTACAGATTTTAAAGTTGCTCCAATTACACCTCTGGCTCCTCTGTTTTCAGTATTATCCCTGAGCTCCAACACCGCCAGTTGGCGCTCGGACGTGCCGTCTGCACAGTCAACACTTGCTGCCGTGTTATTGGGGTTCATTAACGTCAGCTGTTCCCCTGCTGTGTGTCCGGCAAATTCTCCTGCTTTGTCCACATCCACTGAACTACTGATTTAAAACTTGCTCCAATTACACCTCTGGCTCCTCTGTTTTTAGTATTTACCCTGGGCTCCAATACCGCTAGTTGCTGCTCGGAAGTGCCGTTTGCACAGTCAACACTTGCTCCAGTGTTATTGGGGTTCAGTAACGTCAGCTGTTCCCCTGCTGTGCGGTTGGCAATTTCTCCTGCTCTGTCCACATTCTCACTACTACAGATTTTAAAGTTGCTCCAATTACACCTCTGGCTCCTCTGTTTTCAGTATTATCCCTGAGCTCCAACACCGCCAGTTGGCGCTCGGACGTGCCGTCTGCACAGTCAACACTTGCTGCCGTGTTATTGGGGTTCATTAACGTCAGCTGTTCCCCTGCTGTGTGTCCGGCAAATTCTCCTGCTTTGTCCACATCCACTGAACTACTGATTTAAAACTTGCTCCAATTACACCTCTGGCTCCTCTGTTTTTAGTATTTACCCTGGGCTCCAATACCGCTAGTTGCTGCTCGGAAGTGCCGTTTGCACAGTCAACACTTGCTCCAGTGTTATTGGGGTTCAGTAACGTCAGCTGTTCCCCTGCTGTGCGGACGGCAATTTCTCCTGCTCTGTCCACATTCTCACTACTACAGATTTTAAAGTTGCTCCAATTACACCTCTGGCTCCTCTGTTTTTAGTATTTACCCTTGGCTCCAATACCGCTAGTTGGCGCTCGGAAGTGCCGTTTGCACAGTCAACACTTGCTGCCGTGTTATTGGGGTTCAGTAACGTCAGCTGTTCCCCTGCTGTGTGTCCGGCAAATTCTCCTGCTTTGTCCACATCCACTATACTACTGATTTAAAACTTGCTCCAATTACACCTCTGGTTCCTCTGTTTTTAGTATTTACCCTGGGCTCCAATACCGCTAGTTGCTGCTCAGAAGTGCCGTCTGCACAGTCAACGCTTGCTCCAGTGTTATTGGGGTTCAGTAACGTCAGCTGATCCCCAGCTGTGTGTCCGGCAAATTCTCCTGCTCTGTCCACATTCACACTACTACAGATTTTAAAGTTGCTCCAATTACGCCTCTGGCTCTACTCTGTTTTTAGTATTTTCCCTGGGTTCCAGCACCGCCAGCTGTTTCCCAGCAGTGTCTTTGGCACGGGTACTCCCTCCTGCCCAGCCTGGTTCCAGCACGCCAGCTGTTTCCGGGTAGTGTCAACGTCACTTTGCCTCCAATGCGTTGTCCTGTCGTGTTGCGGTCGAGTTAGCCGACTCTATGGTGCCTGCAGTTTAGGTGACTCCTATGTGGGCTGCGGGATCTGGCAATGAAGGCTGGTTCCATAGTACCAATAGGACAAGCACCCCCTGTAGGACTGTGGGTTTTGGTAACTGCGGCCGGCTCGCGGCCTTGAAACTTTTTTTTACATGGGTACCTTCTGCTACCCATCCGGGTTCCAGTACCGTCAGCTGGTTCTCGGCAGTGCCTTTGGATTAGTTGCCTCCTCGGTATCCAAGTTCCACCAACGTCTGCTGGTCCTTGGTAGTGCTTTCTGGCACAGGTACCTCCTGCTTGGTAACCGAGTTCCAGTACCGTCAGCTGGTCTTCGGTAGTTCCATTTGCTCTTGAACCTTCTACTACCCATCCGGGTTCCAGTACCGTCAGCTGGTTCTCGGCAGTGTCTTTGGCACGGGTACTCCCTCCTGCCCAGCCTGGTTCCAGCACGCCAGCTGTTTCCGGGTAGTGTCAACGTCACTTTGCCTCCAATGCGTTGTCCTGTCGTGTTGCGGTCGGGTTAGCCGACTCTATGGTGCCTGCAGTTTAGGTGACTCCTATGTGGGCTGCGGGATCTGGCAATGAAGGCTGGTTCCATAGTGCCAATAGGACAAGCACCCCCTGTAGGACTGTGGGTTTTGGTAACTGCGGCCGGCTCGTGGCCTTGAAACTTTTTTTTTCATGGGTACCTTCTGAAACCCATCCGGGTTCCAGTACCGTCAGCTGGTTCTCGGCAGTGCCTTTGGATTAGGTGCCTCCTTCTCGGTATCCAAGTTCCACCAACGTCTGCTGGTCCTTGGTAGTGCTTTCTGGCACAGGTACCTCCTGCTTAGTAACCGAGTTCCAGTACTGTCAGCTGGTCCTCGGTAGTTCCATTGGCTCTTGTACCTTCTGCTACCCATCCGGGTTCCAGTACCGTCAGCTGGTCCTCGGTAGTTCCTCAGCCTTCTTGTACCTTCTGCTACATTTCCAAGTTCAAGCTTTTTGAAATGGTTCTTGGTAATCACTCTGGATCTCCCTGACGAGGACCCTGAAGACGAGGACCCCAAAGACCAACCCGAAGAAGACGAGGACCGTGAAGACGGCGACCCTGAAGACGAGGACCCTGAAGACCACCCCGAAGAAGACGAGGACCCTGAAGACCACCCCGAAGAAGACGAGGACCCCGAAGACGAGGACCCTGAAGACGAGGACCCTGAAGACCAACCCGAAGAAGACGAGGACCCCGAAGACGACGACCCTGAAGACGAGGACCCCGAAGACGACTATCCTGAAGGCCACCCCGAAGAAGACCAAGAAGATGACCCTGAAGAAGTTGACCAAGAGGACAAAGAAGAGAAGACAACCACCAAGATACAGAAGAACAAGAGACAGAAAACCAAGAAGCAGAAGTACAAGAAGCTGCAGAACAAAAAGCGGAAGAACATTAAGCATAAGACTAAAAATTAGAGCAAAAGATAATATCTAAATTATAAGCAGAAGATGACTAAGCAGTGTATGGGGGTGAGTCCGTTCCTCCTCGTGGTGCCCCTGGAAAAGACCTGCTGCAGCAGGCCAAACTGAACGCGGACAAATCCTGTTGTAAATCTTTTGTGATGGGCAGAACGAAAGGTGTAATGTTCAAACTTTTATAGATAACAACTACAGGAATGCCTGTCACAAATAAGAATATGATGAAGAAGAAGATGAAGAAGGTGAAGAAGAAGTGGATGAAAAAGATGCTGATGCTGAGGATGATGAAGGAGAAAGTGTGGGAGAAGTAAAAAAGAGGGTGAAGAGCATGGAAGTAGTGAAACATAAATATCTGACAAAATATAAAAATACTTTACATAGTCAATATTTCCGTAACTCAGAACTTCTTAACAAAAATATTAATTCCTGCTATTCCATTTGATTGGGCTAAACCTCTATGCCTTTATTGTCTCCCCCACCTCCCCCAATACATTCTACATTATTCTTAGTTGTTTTCCTTCATGTAGAATTAACCTACAAGGAAAGAAAGGGTTTATTTTCATTCCGATATTTCTGTCCCATTGACTTGCATTGGTTTCCGGTATCGGAATCGGCGATATCCGATACTTTTGGGGTATCGGTCCGATCCAATCCGATCCGATATTTGCCGATATCGGAAGGTATCGCTCAACACTAATCATAACAGATATAAAGGAATACTATGTCATAAAAAAGAAATCCTGCCGTTATACCAATAAATAGCGTTATCAAGGTATATGTGACAAATTATCCCACTAGAACTATGCTAATGCACCAAACTAGAAGCATTATGAAATACTTTGGACACCAATGATGCAGGAGCTCTAACTATTAGTGCGTCCGCCCCTGACGCGCATTTCAAACCAGCCTTCGTCAGGTGGCACGGTCTCCACTTATTCCCTGACTTATACACTACGCCAGATGAAGAAAAAAGGCGATGTAGTGCAGCCCTGCACAGTAACAGGACCTCCCTTTTGTTTCCCCCATGGAACACCCATACATTTCAATTGAATGTGTGTCCTCGGATGTACATTCAGTTGAAACCAGTGGGCCCACTCTATGTCCTGCTCGGGGACACGCCAAAGATCTGGGCCCATCGAAGAGTTGTCCGATGTCCCATTCAGGGGTGGATTAAGAGTAGCAA
This sequence comes from Phyllobates terribilis, assembly GCF_046119375.1. Lineage (NCBI taxonomy): Eukaryota > Metazoa > Chordata > Amphibia > Anura > Dendrobatidae > Phyllobates > Phyllobates terribilis. The sequence continues at coordinate 4,263,863 of NW_027362876.1, read as the reverse complement.
GGGCCCCGGGCAGTTTAGAAGGTGCGGGCCCCCCCACACACACACACCTGATTTATCACGTGACATGTCACCTGATCCCCTATGATAGATCATGTGATAGTTCACGTGAAATTAATTTGGCACAATATTAATTATAATATTTTTTTTTTAGGCTGTGTGCCCACTATGCGTTTTTTAAGCGTTTCCGCAGCGGCAATTCCGCTGCAGAAACGCTTAAAAAACGCTTGGTAGAAGGTCTGCCATGTTCCCCAATGATAATCCGCATGTGCTGTGTACATGCTGCGGAAATTTCCGCTGCGGATTATCATTGCGGAAAAATCCGCAGCATTACCAATTATTTTGTGGAAGCGCTGCGTTTTTGCCGCCATTGACTTGCATTAGAATGCATGGAATCCGCATCACTGCATCTGTACATGCGGATTCCATGCGTTTCAATGTGCGGATGGTACCCGGGTGTGGAGGACAGGAGACTCTCCTCCGGACCCGGGTACCGTAGAACCGGTAAAAAAAGAATAAAATAAAAAATAAATATTATACTTGCCTTCTGATGGCCCCCGGTGTCTTTATCCGATGAGTCCTGGCTTGCTGGCAGCTCGCGATGGTCTGAAAAGGACCTGCCGTGACGTCATTTAGTCATGTGAAGGGGCACGCGACCGCTGACGTCGGCAGGCCATCAGAAGGTAAGTATATATTTTTTAATTTTTTACAATTCTTTTACGGGCACACTACATAAATCCATGCCGGTTGCATGGATTTATATAGTGTGACCAAGTTGTCAAGCACTTTCCAAGTGATGCTAAAATCGCTTTGAAAGCGCTTGTCAACCTGCATGCGGAAATGCATGTGAAGAACGCTTCACATCCGCTTGTCCCTGGCAGGAAAAACGAATGTAAAATCCGCATGTAAAATCCGCATGTACAATGAGCATGCGTTTTTTCTGCCAGGGAGATGCAGAAACGCTCAAAAAAAATCTGGAACATTTCTGTATCGTGGGCACATAGCCTTACATTAATTGTATGACTCAATATTGAGCACACGTAGCCATCTATACACAGCGGGAGGCAGCATGGTGCCATCTATACACAGCGGGAGGCAGCACGGTGCCATCTATACACAGCGGGAGGCAGCACGGTGCCATCTATACACAGCGGGAGGCAGCGCGGTGCCATCTATACACAGCGGAAGGCAGCACGGTGCCATCTATACACAGCGGGAGGCCGCACGTAGCCATCTATACCCAGCGGGAGGCCGCACGGGGCCCCCCCAGAGACAGCAGGAGGCCGCACGTAGCCATCAATACACAGCAGGAGGCCGCACGTAGCCCCCCCCCAGAGACAGCAGGAGGCCGCACGTAGCCATCTATACACAGCAGGAGGCCGCACGTAGCCATCTATACCCAGCGGGGGGCCGCATGGCGCCCCCCCCAGAGACAGCAGGAGGCTGCACGTAGCCATCTATACACAGCAGGAGGCTGCACGGCGCTATCTATACACAGCATTGGGCCGCACGACGCCATCTATACACAGCATGGGGCCGCACGGCGCCATCTATACAAAGCAGGGGGCCGCACGGCGCCATCTATGCACAGCAGGGGGCCACACGGCGCCATCTATACACAGCAGGGGGCCGCACGGCGCCATCTATACACAGCAGGGGGCCGCACGGCGCCATCTATATACAGCAGGGGGCCGCACGGCGCCATCTATACACAGCAGGGGGCCGCACGGCGCCATCTATACACAGCAGGGGGCCGCACGGCGCCATCTATACACAGCAGGGGGCCGCACGGCGCCATCTATACACAGCAGGGGGCCGCACGGCACCATCTATACACAGCAGGGGGCCACACGGCGCCATCTATACACAGTGGGAGGCCGCACAGCGCCCCCCTCCCCCCCAGAGATAGCAGGAGGCCGCATGGCACCATCTATACTCAGCAGTAGGCCGCACGCAGTCATGCACGCAGTCACGCACACACACACAAACATATACAGATATACATACACGCATAAACACATTTGAAACACAAAAATACTTATAAACAGACATCACACAATGATATCTGCCTGCAAACACACACACAGACAGACAGACAGACAGACAGACTCACCATCCCCCGGCTCCATTCCTCCTGCCTGCTCTGACTTTTCCGGGGCAGCAGTGCAGGCCGGGCGCGCACCGGTTGACGTCACAGCTAGGAGACACGGCCGCGCACAGGGCCGTGTCTCCTAGCAGTGACGCGGCCGGGCCAGCACAGGGAAGTTAACTACTGCAGTGCTGGCCTGGCCGATGAAGAAGTAGCGGCCGTGCGCCGCTCGCTGCTGGGGGAGCGGTCCGGGCCCCCCCTCCCACCACTGCTGCCGGTATGTGCCACGGCGGCCCGCACATATAATGAGGGCAATCTGGCCATAGACTCCCCGCCCGGAGCCTCGGGCCCCCTGAAGGCTCGGGGCCCCGGGCGGTCGCCCGGATTGCCCTCATTATAATCCGCCTATGGTCCCATTGCTCCAGTCCGGCCCTGGTTACAGTTCATGCTAGTCCAGACAACAGAGTCGATCGCACATGTATCCAGTCAGCAACTACAGTCCTCACATACATAGTTCATCACATACAGACGATGGATACCATGACCGTAGAACATCTATCTAACTCCAGCAACATATAGTACAGTCTCAACTGGGGTTCTCCAAACTTATTTGTGGGTTCAGTGTTGGGCAGAGGAGCAGACCTGTATTCCACCAGATGGAGCCATGGTGTTTTGGACTGTTACTGAAGAGACCCTCTGGAGTGGAAGTCGGAGACTTTATACCCACAGTTCCCATTCAGGACATTCCTCCACAGGATTGGAGAAGTTGGGGGGAGGTGATACTTCACTGTTCAACTAACCAGCATATTTATCCTAAATTGTGTAATTAGTAAACTGCAGTGGGCTGATGCAATATATACTCAGCAGGCATTTACAAATGAACATACCACAAGAGTGAACGTACAGTCTCATATGAAACAATGACTCAATTGAGGCCTCTGAGAGACTAACAAGAGTAATGGAACGATTGATTTACCTGATTACCAATTTTGTGTCTGGCCTTATGGATACATAAGATCCAGCTTGCATGTCTTTCTCTGCTTACTATTACTGAATGGAAACAGTGATTCGTGATGCTGAACGCTCTCCAGGAGAGACCCGTGCACCTCAATCTCATGAGCAAGCAAATCTCCAATAAAAGTCAACAATAAGACCGACATAACCAGTGCTCCGTGCTTGAAAAAGTCTGTATCCCTTAGAGACCTGCACTCTGCTCTACGTCCATTGGTCCAATAGTCTTTAGTCCGTGGCCAGCTCCTCACACTGATGAAACTGGTGTAACACCTGTACAAGAGATAGCAGCCACAACACTTATTACTCACATCTTCATCTGTTTTACATAGAGGCAGAATCATTTTATATCCTGGTGGTGGTGCTTCACTTGTAAATTACTTTAAAGCAGTACAGTTGCTGGGCCTGAAAACTCCATTCCTTTTTTTCTGCCCTTCACTGACCACTGTTCTTCCAGTAATTCCCTTGCCCCAGCCTGGAAAGTCCAGTATTTACTCACTATGACTCCCAGGTGTAGCCTACACGTTACCTTCTCTTCAGTCGTACTGTCCATTGACAATATGGAAAGGAGTCTGCTGCTCACTGAGCAGCTGCTCACTGGGGTAGATGTGGGGGAGGGTGGTAGTAGGGAGCTGCAGGACAGTGAGGGGGGGTAGAGGGAAGAGTACCAGGTAGGCTAGTCCTGATCTGGCACACCCCAATAAGTTTGCAAAGTTGGTATATGAGGGGGGTGACGGTACAGGGGTAGCACTGCTGCAGCAAGACAAGTCCCCTGAAAGCCAGAGGAGTGTCAGCTCCAGTAAGGAGGGAAATAGGAGAGCAGGGCACGCCAGGCAGGTGCTGGTAGTGGGGGACTCAATTATTAGGGAAACAGATAGGGCAATCTGTCACAAAGACAGGGATCGTCGAACAGTGTGCTGCCTACCTGGCGCTCGAGTCCGGCACATCGCTGATCGGGTTGACAGATTACTGGGAGGGGCTGGTGCAGACCCAGTGGTCATGGTGCACATTGGAACAAATGACAAAGTTAGAGGTAGGTGGAAGGTCCTTGAAGATGATTTCAGGGAATTAGGCTGCAAGCTGAAAGCAAGGACCTCCAAGGTGGTATTCTCTGAAATACTACCGGTACCACGTGCCACGCCAAAGAGGCAACCGGAGATTAGGAAGATAAATAAGTGGCTCAAGAACTGGTGTAGGAAGAAGGGATTTGGGTTCCTGGAGAACTGGGCTGACTTCTCAGTTGGCTACAGACTATACCTCAATGGGTGCTGGGGGAGAAAATGGCTAGAAGGTTGGAGGAGTGTTTAAACTAGGGATTGGGGGGAGGGTATTCATTTTATAGGTGGGGAAGATAGTGCAGATAGTGACCTGGGCACAAATAAAGAAATTGGGGGTGGGGTTAGAACAGTCAATAAAGTAAGAAGGAATAGTGGTACAGAGAGATACATAAAATGCATGTACACTAATGCCAGAAGCCTCACCAACAAAATGGAGGAATTAGAATTAATTTTGTTGGAAAATAATTATGACATGGTGGGGATAAGTCTCCAAAAATAATGGAAGCAGCGGAGAATATCCTCGTAAAGCAAATAGATGAAGCAGCAACTCAAGGAGAAGTCATTATTATGGGGGACTTCAACTACCCTGAAATACATTGGGGGACAGAAACCTGTAGTTCAAGCAAAGGTAATAGGTTTTTGACAACTATGAGAGACAATTACCTTTCACAACTGGTTCAGGACCCAACAAGAAGGGGGGCACTGCAAGACCTAATATTAACCAAAAGGCCAGACCGCATATCAAATATACGAGTTGGGGGTCACTTGGGTAATAGTGATCACAAAATAATACATTTTCATGTAATCTTTAATAAGATGTGTAGTAGAGAGGTTTCAAGGACACTAAACTTCAGGAAGGCAAATTTCCAACGGTTGAGAGATGATCTTAGTGCAATAAACTGGGACGATATCCTGAGACATAAAGCTACACAAAGCAAATGGGAGACATTTATTAGCATCCTGAATAGGACCTGTGCACAATATATACCCTATGGGAATAAACATGCTAGAAATAGGAGGAAACCACTATAGCTAAATAGAGCTGTAAGGGGCGCAATATGTGACAAAAATAAAGCATTTAGAGAACTAAAGCAAGTAGATAGTGATGAGGCATTAAATAAATATAGAAAATTAAATTAATTCTGTAAAAATCAAATCAAGGCAGCAAAGATTGAGGCAGAGAGAATCATTGCCAGAGAAAGTAAAAATAACCCCAAAATATTCTTTAGCTACATAAATAGTAAAAAACTAAAAAATGATAGTGTTGGCCCCCTTAAAAATAGTCTGGGGGAAATGGTGGATGAGGATGAGGAAAAAGCCAATATGCTAAATGATTTTTTTCAACCGTATTTACACAAGAAAATCGCATGACAGAAAACATGATCAGTGATAACAAAAATTCTCCATTAAATGTCACTTGCTTAACCCAGCAGGAAGTACGGCGGCGTCTAAAAATCACTAAAGTTGACAAATCCCCGGGCCCGAATGGGATACACCCGCGAGTACTGCAGGAATTAAGTAACGTCATAGATAGACCATTATTTTTAATCTTTAAAGATTCCATAATAACAGGGTCTGTACCATAGGACTGGCATATAGCAAATGTGGTGCCAATATTCAAAAAAGGGACAAAAACTGAACTTGGAAATTATAGGCCAGTAAGCTTAACCTCTACTGTGGGTAAAATCCTGGAGGGTTTCCTAAGAGATGCTATACTAGAGTATCTGAAGAAGAATAACCTCATGACCCAATATCAACATGGGTTTACGAGGGACCGTTTCTGTCACACTAATCTGATCAGCTTTTATGAGGAGGCAAGTTCCGGACTGGACCGAGGAAATGTAGTGGATGTTGTGTATATGGACTTTTCAAAAGCTTTTGATACGGTTCCACACAAAAGGTTGATACATTAAATGCGAACAATGGGGATAGGGGAAAATATATGTATGTGGGTTAAGAATTGGCTCAGTGATAGGAAACAAAGGATGGTTATTAATGGAAAACACTCAGACTGGGTCTCAGTTAACAGTGGGTTACCACAGGGGTCAGTATTGGGCCCCCTTCTTTTTAACATATTTATTAATGACCTTGTAGGGGGCATACAGAGTAATATTTCAATATTTGCAGATGACACTAAACTCTGCAGGGTAATCAATACAGAGGAGGACAATTTTATATTACAGGAGGATCTATGTAAACTAGAAGCTTGGGCTGATAAATGGCAAATGAACTTTAATGGGGATAATGTAAGGTAATGCACTTGGGCAGAGGAAATAAAATGTATAATTATATGCTTAATTGTAAAACACTGGGCAAAACTGTAACTGAAAAAGACCTGGGTGTATTGGTGGACGACAAGCTCACGTTTAGTGGCCAGTGTCAGGCAGCTGCGGCAAAGGCAAATAAAATAATGGGATGCATTAAAAGAAGCATAGATGCTCATGAGTAGAACATAATTTTACCTCTATATAAGTCACTAGTGCAACCACACTTAGAATACTGTGTTCAGTTCTGGTCTCCGGCGTATAAGAAAGACATAGCTGAACTAGAGAGGGTGCAGAGAAGAGCGACAAAGCTTATTAGAGGACTGGGGGGTCTGCAATACCAAGACAGGTTATTACACTAGGGGTTATTTACTGTGGAAAAACGAACGCTTAGGGGTGATCTTATTACTATGTACAAGTATATGAGGGGACAGTACAAAGACCTGTCTACTGATCTTTTTACTCTGAGGCCAGAGACAGGGACAAGGGGGCATCTTCTACGTCTGGAGGAAAGACGGTTTAATCATAATCACAGACGGGGATTCTTTACTGTAAGAGCAGTGAGACTATGGAGCTCTCTGCCGCATGATGTTGTAATGAGTGATTCACTAATAAAATTTAAGAAGGGCATGGATTCCTTTCTTGAAAAGTATAATATTACAGGTTATATATACTAGATTCCTTGATAGGGCGTTGATCCAGGGAACTAGTCTGATTGTCGTATGGAGTCGGGAAGGAATTTTTTTCCCCAATGTGGAGCTTAGTGTTTGCCACATGTTTTTTTTTTTGCCTTCCTCTGGATCAACATGTTAGGCTATGGGTTGAACTAGATGGACTTAGTCTTCCTTCAACCTTAAAAACTATGTTACTATGTTACTTTGCCTGTGCTGTCTCAGGGTTACCCGCTAACCCACAGCTCTACCTCCTTAAGCTCCTGGCCGTATCCAGTGCAGCTGACCTCTTTCTGTCTATAGTCCACTTCACCACACAGGGTACAGGCTGCTCTGGCCATATTACTCTGCCACTGGATCCAGTTACAGAATCTTGCTATCTCTGTTCTGCTTCCTTCCAGTCTCACACTCCTCACTATGCGGCCTCATCTGTCACACTCTCTGTATTTGGCGTCACCTCGCTACTCATTCCAGTGCTGACTTCTCTAAGCAGGAAGAAACTCTCTTCTTACTTCCAAACACTCCTCCCATCTGTAGGGCCAGCTGACTGTTAAGTCTTCCTTACCTAGTTGTCCAATCTACTACAGCTCTGATGGGAGATATTACATTAAATTCAGCATTAAACATTGCTCAACCATTATACTTGTTATAATGACACAAACTGTAAAAGTCTTCTGGGACGGTGTCAGACATCTTCACACACTTTTACTGTATAACCACGAGTCACTTAAATGTCAGGGACATCGATCTGTCTAGTTAGGGGCAGAAGTGATTGTGAATCAATGTCACCTCTTCTGGTGCAGATGAAAGTGACAACAGGAGCCCGGGAGAGGAACAGCGAGACACCCCGAAAGAGGGAATGGTGCAGATAGTGGCCTATTATGACTGCACAAGCCCATGTACATTGGTAGCGTACAAACAAGGGGAACAAATACCTGAACCTGGCAGATCCAAATTCAGACTGGTAGAAGCACTACTCTGACCCTGGTCTGTCCCTACATGATGGTGGAGGTTGGCACCCTAAGATAACGCAATGGCGCCCCCTATCAATAGTGGCTCACCCTGAATGCTCCTAACAACTCCTAGTTTATCTATGCTTGTGTAGCAACTTACTTGGGAAAATAGGTTAAACACTAAAAACTACAACTGACCTTGCTTGCTCCTGTACAGACTAGATACCTTGACTACACAGTCCCCAGCGGTACCTGCGGGTGAAGAGATAGACCTAACCACAGACTAGGAGATGGCAACTATGGCCTAAACTGCCTAAAAGGCAGACAAGTTGCTTCACGTTCCTCCTAAAGAACCAGAGGGCAGAGCAGAGTGTGAATTATCTAAAAGAAGAGAAGTGTGCTGAACAAAGGAATAATCCCAAAGCAAGTAAACTAAGAAACAAAATACCAAGCAAAGAATACAGCAAGTACTGTTAACAAATATACTGCCTATTTTCAAATGATAAAAAGAAGAAAAGTGCAAAGTATAGCAAATAAACAGCAAAGCGAAAAACCCTAGCTCCAAATATCAACAGAATGGCAGAATATCCAAATGAATCTATCACCAGCAGGAAACGAAGACTATAAAGCTGCACCCAAAATGTGATAGGCATCCAAATAAAAATACAAATGTGTAAAGCTAAGCAGGCTGCAGCCAGAAAAGCAGAACCCAAACACCCAGTGAAAAGGTGTGTGTCCTGTGGCTCGGCAGAAAGAGAAGCCGACCACAGAACACAAACTGAAGGGATCAAATCCTGGAGCATGACATTGCCACAGACAATTCCTCTCTCTTCCTCCTCCCTGACTTCTGTAGTTTTCCATTCCTGTTGTGTCTTGGTAATTGTGGGTAACATGTGGCGGCCCATTCAGGTTGTACAGGTGGTCTGGCTCTGCCAGGACGGCATCTATACGTGCCGTCACAAGAAGGTTTGCTATATCTCGCAGCACAGTCTCAAGAGGACGGAAACAAACTCCATGTGGACGGCATGAGGGGCCAATATCCTGTAGTGGACAAGGGACAAATACCGCCACACCATGACCAGATCACATATTACCACCACATAGTGACCGAATACTACCATACTGAGCATTAATACAAAAACAGAATACTAATATTACCATTACTAATAGTGCCATTATTCACAGGAGCTCTGTGTATAGTATACAGTGTATAGTGTCAGTGTACAGATAACACACTGACTCACTGGTGATGTCTCTAGTTGAAGTCCTTCATCTCCACTTTTCCTCTTCATCCATCGCAGACCGCCATCACTTCTTCTCGCCAGGACTCGTCTCTGCATAAAATAACACAGTTATCTAGAGCAGCTTACAGAGCACATTCCCCAATATTTCCCCAACTTCTACACTACACCAGATGAAGAAAAAAAGTGATATAGTGCCGCCCTGCACAGTAACATGAACCCCCCACAGAAAACAGTATCCTCAAAAATAAAATACATTACAGCAGTAATAATATCCTTTAATTAGCCCCTACAGTAATAATGTCCCACATCCTACTCCCATTGTCTTCATCCTGCCCCCATTGTCTCCATCCTGCCCCCAATGTCTCCATCCTGCCCCCATGTTTCCATTTGTCTCCATCCTGCCCCCAATGTCTCTCCATCCTGCCCCCAATGTCTCTCCATCCTGCCCCCAATGTCTCTACATTCTGCCCCAATGTCATTCCATTCTGCCCCAATGTCTCTCCATTCTGCCCCTATTTCTTTCCATTCTGCCAATGTCTCTCCATTCTGTCCACGTCTCCATTCTGCCTCCATGTGTCTATTTTGCCCCATGTCTCCATTCTGCCCCCAATGTCTCTCCATTCTGTCCCCAATGTCTCTCCATTCTGCCCCAATGTCTTTCCATTCTGCCCCAATGTCTCTCCATTCAGTCCCCATTTCTTCCCATTCTGCCAATGTCTCTCCATTCTGCCCACGTCTCCATTCTGCCTCCATGTGTCTATTTTGCCCCATGTCTCCATTCTGCCCCCAATGTCTCTCCATTCTGCCTCCAATGTCTCCATTCTGCCCCGTCTCAATTCTGCCCCGTCTCCATTCTGCCCCCAATGTCTCTCCATTCTGCTTCCGATGTCTCCATTCTGCCCCGTCTCCATTCTGCCACCATGTTTCTATTCTGCCTCCATGTTTCTATTATGCACCCAATGTCTCCATTCTGCTCCCCTTTCTCCATTCTGCCCCCCTTGCCTCCATTCTGCCCCAATGTTTCTATTCTGCCCCAATGTCTCCATTCTGCCCCCCTTGTCTCCATTCTGCCCCCCCTATCTCCATTCTGCCCCCCTGTCTCCATTCTGCCCCCCTTGTCTCCATACTACCCCTGGTTTCTATTCTGCCCCCAATGTCTCCATTCTGCCCCCGTCTCCATTCTGCCCCCCATGTTTCTATTCTTCCCTCCATGTCTCCATTCTGTTCCCCATGTCTCCATACTGTCCCCATGTCTCCATTCTGCCCCCCGGTCTCTATTCTGCCCCGTCACCATTCTGCCCCCTATCTCCATTCTGCCCCCTATCTCCATTCTGCCCCCCGGTCTCTATTCTGCCCCGTCTCCATTCTGCCCCCCTGTCTCCATTCTTCCCCCATGTTTCTATTCTGCCACCCTTGTCTCCATCCATACTGCCCTTTGGTTTCTATTCTGCCCCCAATGTCTCCATACTGTCCCCATGTCTCCATTCTGCCCCCTATCTCCATTCTGCCCCCCGGTCTCTATTCTGCCCCGTCTCCATTCTGCCCCCTGTCTCCATTCTGCCCCCTATCTCCATTCTGCCCCCCGGACTCTATTCTGCCCCGTCTCCATTCTGCCCCCCTGTCTCCATTCTTCTCCCCTGTCTCCATTCTGCCCCGTCTCCATTCTGCCCCCCATGTCTCCATTCTGCCCTCAATGTGTTTCCATTCTGCCTCCAATATGACTCCATTCTCCCCAATGTGACGCCATTCTGCTCCCCTGTCTCCATTCTGCCCCCCTTGTCTCCATACTACCCCCTGGTTTCTATTCTGCCCCCAATGTCTCCATTCTGCCCCCGTCTCCATTCTGCCCCCCATGTTTCTATTCTTCCCTCCATGTCTCCATTCTGTCCCCCTTGTCTCCATTCTGCACCCATGTTTCTATTCTGCCACCCTTGTCTCCATCCATACTGCCCTCTGGTTTCTATTCTGCCCCCAATGTCTCCATACTGTCCCCATGTCTCCATTCTGCCCCCTATCTCCATTCTGTCCCCCGGTCTCTATTCTGCCCCGTCTCCATTCTGCCCCCCTGTCTCCATTCTTCCCCCATGTTTCTATTCTGCCACCCTTGTCTCCATCCATACTGCCCTCTGGTTTCTATTCTGCCCCCCAATGTCTCCATACTGTCCCCATGTCTCCATTCTGCCCCATATCTCCATTCTGTCCCCCGGTCTCTATTCTGCCCCGTCTCCATTCTGCCCCCCTGTCTCCATTCTTCCCCAATGTTTCTATTCTGCCACCCTTGTCTCCATCCATACTGCCCTCTGGTTTCTATTCTGCCCCCAATGTCTCCATACTGTCCCCATGTCTCCATTCTGCCCCCTATCTCCATTCTGCCCCCCGGTCTCTATTCTGCCCCGTCTCCATTCTTCCCCCTATCTCCATTCTGCCCCCTGTCTCCATTCTGCCCCCCGGTCTCTATTCTGCCCGTTCTCCATTCTGCACCCCTGTCTCTATTCTTCTCCCCTGTCTCCATTCTGCCCCGTCTCTATTCTGTCCCCCATGTCTCCATTCTGCCCTCAATGTGTTTCCATTCTGCCTCCAATATGACTCCATTCTCCCCCAATGTGACTCCATTCTGCCCCCAATGTCTCCCATTCTGCCTCCATGTTTCCCATTCGACCCCCCCATGCCTCCATTCTGCCCTCAGTGTCCCTCACCCTGCCCCCACCCTGTGCGGTTTTGGTGATTTTTTTCCTCTATAGACTTCTATGTGGAGCATAAAAAAACGTCTGTAAGAAACTGCAGATACTTTTTTAAGTGCAGAATCAAAGCTTTTCTGTACTGTAAAAAACAATTAAAAACGCGGTTTCACATCTGCACCAAAATGCATCAAATAAGGGGGAAAAAGCCTAAAATAGTGCACCAAAGATGCAATAACCAGAGGAGATTGTTATTGTGTAGATTGGTGCACAGTATTTATGCTACGTGTGAACACGGCCTTACAGACACAAAAAAGCCAGATGTCATATAGTGAAACTACACAGAGATGAGAAAGTTCTGAAGGGTCCGACTGTGAATGAGGGAACAAAAAATAATCCACAGGTCCCAACTAGAGAAGAGCAGGACGCACAGATGATATTGCAGCAGCCCGGGCTAATCTAAAGCCGCGACAGGGCCTCCCGTCCAGCCACCAATTACCACTGACCTGGATGCTGGACCTGAGTCCCATGAGTCGATCCTCTCATCTCTAGTCCCAGCCGTCCTGGATACAGCAGACAGTCCCGGATTTAGGTCTATCCCTGCAGTCCCGAGTTTCTGCTGAATGTCCCTCACTGCCACCGCCCCTCTGATAACTCTTCCTGCCGGGGGAGAAAGACATGGTAAAAGGGCGTGGCTTGGTGTGTGGATAGGGGCGTGGTCAGACTACGCGTGCCGCATGGTTTCGCCCTCTTTCTAGTCCTCATAGGTTGGCGGTATGCTTGTACTGAGGAGATCTGGGATATCAGTGATTAGGTCCCATATTGTGCACTGTAAGGTCTGGAAAAGCTCCTTCTATCCGTCTCTGTAGCACCAGAGGAAGAACAGAGGGGAAAAGACAGGATTTTCTACATGTCGCGTTATGCAGATGTTCTGCAGATTTATCACAACCGTCCACAAGAAGAAACTGCCATCACAGAGTCGCCTTTAGTTGTTGGAAAAGTTTAAACTTAGTTTTGAATAGTTGCTATAGGCAACAAGGACTTTCTATTTATGCTGGGTCACATGATGCTGGTGCTGGGTGATGTCATGTGACGGAATGTTGTGGGTGATGATGTCACAGAGGGCGTTGTGATGTCACCCTTGGGGTATATAAGGGGACTCCATCCACCTGGAGCTCATATCTCATTGGCCATATCTTGGTGCTGAGATACCCCTTGGAGACAATGAGGATCGCCATATTGTTTCTGTGCTGTACCCTGTTCTACCCTGTGAATTACCATAGGCTGCCGGTGAGTACCTGTCTATTATTACATATGGAGGACGTTTAGAATCAGCTGCGGCAGGGGAAGGGGATGGGGAGGGGGGTCCTGTAAGAATTTACCTGCGGGAATAAGAGGTTATGGCAGGGAAAGGAGCTTAGGAGGTGACAGTCAGAGGGGATATAAGTGTGGGGTGACCCCTCTGACTCCCACATTCCTGCTTTGTCCTTGTAGTGATTAATGACTTTGGTGTTGTCCCTTATATATCACTTTGCAGTCACCAGTGATCGCTCCGCACTGTGATCCTAAACTACAGTCTCATTTACCTTTTTGCAAACGCCCAGAAGGGGAGGAGTGACATCACACCCATGTGAGCAGATCCCGCCCACTTTTACTGCAGTCGTAATGCGAGCTAGCTGTATTCTGTTTTCATGGAAATGTCAGCAGCTGCTCCCCCTAGTGTTTACAAGATGAAAACATCAAAACTGTTCAAATATTTTTTTCAGATTTTATACCATTAAAACCTTTTTAAATATATATGTGTATTTATATATAAATATAAATACTTTACAATTTTACAATTGTAAAAAAATTGCTGACACTTTCCCTTTAAAAGATCTAAAGACGTTCTGCTTCATGTGCCATTGTGACCAATCACAGCACAGATTATATTTTTTAAACTTTTCTTGAAAAACTGAAGCTGCTCCGTGATTGGAAATCATGTGGAAGGGTTCTCTTTTAGACATTTAGTTAGGTCCAAAGTATCAGTGACATGATGGATAGAACTGTGCAATGATGTCACAGAGGGCTTTGTGATGTCACCCCTGGGTATATTAGAAGCCTCGGCCCATCTGCAGCTTGTATCTCATTGACCATACCTTGGTGCTGAGAGACCTCTGGAGATGATGAGTATCATCCTATCATTTCTGTGCTTTACGTTACTCTACCCCCCACATTACAGTACACTGAGGGCGAGTATGTTCTCATCAATATGGAGGTCACAAGGATCAGCTAATGAGAATATCGCCTCTTGCAGGACTTCTCATACTGGACACGTGACCGTCCGTCATATGAAAGTCCAACTGTAAATAATATTCCATGGACCCTGGAGGTGAATCCCAAACTTCTTCCTGATCTTCTCAATGGGATATTTCTGAAAGTTGCTTGATAATGTATCCATCACTGTATAATAACAAGGGCTCTCTGTTTGACTGGATTGGGTATAAATATACAGGACTTTATTATGTTTTTTTTCTTTATTATAGGATGACCCACTACCCGTGGATCTCAGGAGAAGCGCCTATCAAGCTTCCATCAATCTTCCTCTTTGGCTCTTCCGTGACGTAGTTTTTGTTTCGGTGATGACACTACTGACAATACTAGAGTATTTGGCCTTAAGTCTTGTCCTGAGCAAGTGGGCAATGTCTGAACCTGGTGAAACAATCAGAAAACTCCTGAGAACAAAACCATTCTGAAGGAACAAAGTGCTTGTAAGGAGCCGATTTGCATCCCTCAGATTCAGGAGCAAGACTCCAGGAGAACACCTGTCCTGCCCAATGGCAAATGTTCTACTCCATCCATGGCTCCTGCACCGCAGGATGCGAAAAAGGTTCCTAGTTGCAACTATAAAGTGGCGTTCAGTGATATTGTCTGGGTCAGAACGATCCCTCACAACAATATAGGAAGAAGAGCTCGAAGTTCCACGGAGCATAAAGAGAAGTTACTGATTTTTCAGAGAAGCCAACAACCCAGAATTCCAGAGCCAAGAGCACCAGAACCTAGAACACCAGAACCTACCATGTCAGAACCTAGTATGTCAGAACCTAGAATGCCAGAGCCTGAAATGCCTACAACACCTCCACCCAAAATCAAGAGGAGAAGATGTTTCCTTAGATGTCTTAGAGGCGAGGAAGATTGAGAAGGCAACTGCTTGAACTTTCCCATTGCTCGTGTTTTCATCACAGGTTAGTCCTATACATGCTGTCTGATGGGCACCATCTTACTACATACAATGCAGCATTGCACCTGAAATCGAATGGATATTTTGTCACACACTTGCACTTTAGCACCTTATCATATGGCGCATATATCTATGAACGCTTTGCTAAGTATCACTGTCTAGTATGTGCTTCTGATGAACCTATTTTAGGAAAAAGTGTCGAGGTTTGGCATACTATGTACTTGAGTTTGGCGTACTATGTGCTTGTTGGTAAATTCTATTGCCATCTATAATCTACTAGATATTATAATATCTCTGGTGGGATGCCCCATGCCGAATTGTTGATAACTGACTATGAGCATCGTCCTCTATTTCTTATCTACTATGGTTACAGGTTGATGTGAAGAGAGCTGTGCCATTGGTAGCGATTTTTCTACTGATTTGTCAGTTATATTTATGTTAGTTTAGCAAATTTCTGCTTGTAGGGTCTAATGTTTTAGCATAGTGTATGTTCTGTGAGCTAAATTGTCATGCGTATGCACTAGATAGATTATAAATTGTGATGCTTATGTACTAGATAGATTATTAGTTTAATCGGTGATTTTTTAAATATTTTTTAACATCAGGAGACTCAAGAATCGCATCTTACAGAAGACAAGAAGCCTAAATGGCGAAGGGTGATGACCTGTTGATGGCCCACAGCTGGAGGGTCATTACCTCTTGATGGCACAAAACTGGACAGAAGATAAAAACATTTGATGTCACACAGCCGGAGGGTGATGACCTATTGATGGCCATAGCCAAAGGGTTATTACCTGTTGATGGCACACAGCCGGACAGAGGATCATTACCTGTTGATGGCACACAGCCGGATGGTCATTACCTGTTCATGTCGCACTGCCGGATGGTCATTACCTGTTGATGGCACACAGCCGGAGGGTGATGACCTATTGATGGCCATAGCCAGAGGGTGATTACCTGTTGATGGCGCACTGCCGGATAGTCATTACCTGTTGATGGCACACAGCTGGAGGGTGATGACCAGTTGATGTTGCACTGCCGGATGGTCATTACCTGTTGATGGCACACAGCCGGACAGAGGATCATTACCTGTTGATGGCACACAGCCGGTCAGAGGATAAGATCTTTTGATTGCATACACCGGGTCCCTCCCTGATAACAAGGAACCCTGGGGAATACTGGTCATCTTGATCCCCCACTGACTATATACTTGCTCCACCTCAGCCTACACCATCATGGAGGACACTTCCACCTGTGTCCACTGTAAGGTTGGACTTTCTTTTATAATTACAGAAGATTAATAAACATCATAAAGCTGTAAAACTATTGAGTAATTTATTATAAATTATTATAAAGAAATATAAAGTATAATAGATAGCTATAGAGGGCACATAAGACGACTAACTATAGAAAGCATGGTATCGCCTGATATATACTGTATATTCTAGATGGCGCTATTACACTAAATACATCACAACCTCCAGGGTGATATTACCGTACAATGCGAGATCACTAATAATGGCCACAGATTATGAGAAAATGACCAGCTCCATAGTCCTGGAGTTATTATAAATGTCTCTAGTGTGAGGCAGGGACTGGACGAGTGTTGGAGGGAGGTATATTCCCCCAGGACGTCCTTTATGTATCCATGCTGCAGAATCTGCCGTATACTTCTGTTCTAGCAGTCAGACATTTCACTCTGCAGATCACAGCCTCAACATTGTGTAAAACTACCACCATATATAAGAGCACTCAGAATAAAAACTAGCGGCATGCCGTGCACTGCCCACGTCATGTGTACGGGATACAGGACCTGCAGGACCTGGTACGACCATTATAGTTGATAGATTAATGATACCTGTGCAGATGAAGGGAAAAAAATATGTGCAACAACAGGAGGAGAAAGTCTCAAAATGTAATTTGAAGAGTATAATAGAGAAATGGGAAACTTCTGGAGATGCAGATAAGTGGTACCAGGGCGAAACGTAAGTGTAGTCAGACAAGGGAAAAGTGCAAATGATCCAGTGTAAAGGTTTGTTTAGTAGAAAAAATATTAAAACTTAGCTTTTATTAGCCATATAAAACACTGCTCCACAAAGAATACTATCATAGCTTACAGACCTACGCGTTTCAACAAATCATGTCTTAATTATGGCCCTACTACTAGAGTGACAAAAAGGCATATTTATATATATATATATATATATATATATATATATATCCACGTGCCTGTATGACCTCCCTACAACGCCTGGGCATGCTCCTGATGAGGTTGCGGATGGTCTCCTGTGCGATCTCCTCCCAGACCTGGACTAAAGCATCCGCCAACTCCTGGACAGTCTGTGGTGCAACGTGACGTTGGCGGATGGAGCGAGACATGATGTCCCAGATGTGCTCAATCGGATTCAGGTCTGGGGAACGGGCGGGCCAGTCCATAGCTTCAATGCCTTCATCTTACAGGAACTGCTGACACACTCCAACCACATGAGGTCTGGCATTGTCCTGCATTAGGAGGAACCCAGGGCCAACCGCACCAGCATATGTTCTCACAAGGGGTCTGAGGATCTCATCTCGGTACCTAATGGAAGTCAGGCTACCTCTGGCGAGCACATGGAGGGCTGTGCAGCCCTCCAAAGAAATGCCACTCCACACCATTACTCACCCACTGCCAAACCGGTCATGCTGAAGGATGTCGCTCTCCACGGCATCTCTAGACTCTGTCACGTCTGTCACATGTGCTCAGTGTGAACCTGCTTTCATCTGTGAAGAGCACAGGGCGCGAGTGGCGACTTTGCCAATCCTTGTGTTCTGTGGCAAATGCCAAGCGTCCTGCATGGTGTTGGGCTGTGAGCACAACCCCTATCTGTGGATGTCGGGCCCTCATACCACCCTCATGGAGTCGGTATCTAACCGTTTGTGCAGACACATGCACATTTGTGGCCTGGTGGAGGTCATTTTGCAGGGCTCTGGCAGTGCTCCTCCTGTTCCTCCTTGCACAAAGGCGGAGGTAGCGGTCCTGCTGCTGGGTTGTTGCCCTCCTACGTCCCCCTCCACATCTCCTGGTGTACTGGCCTGTCTCCTGGTAGCGCCTGCAGCCTCTGGACACAGCCAACCTTCTTGCCACAGCTCGCATTGATGTGCCATCCTGGATGAGCTGCACTATCTGAGCAACTTCTGTGGGTTGTAGAGTCTGTCTCATGCTACCACGAGTGTGAAAGCACAACCAACATTCAAAAGTGACCAAAACATCAGCCAGAAAGCATTGGTACTGAGATGTGGTCTGTGGTCCCCACCTGCAGAAGCACTCTTTTATTGAGGGTGTCTTGATAATTGCCAATAATTTCCATCTATCGTCTATTCCATTTGCACATCAGCATGTGAAATTGATTGTCAATCAGTGTTGCTTCCTAAGTGGACAGTTTGATTTCACAGAAGTTTGATTTACTTGTTATATTCTGTTGTTTTAAGTGTTCCCTTTATTTTTGGAGCAGTGTATATAGATACATACAGTGAGTACGGAAAGTATTCAGACTCCTTTAAATTTTTCACTCTGTTTCATTGCAACCATTTGATAAATTCTAAAAAGTTCATTTTTTTTTCTCATTAAAGTACACTCTGCACCCCATCTTGACTGAAAAAAACAGCAATGTAGAATTTTTTTGCAAATTTATTAAAAAAGAAAGACTGAAATATCACATGGTCATAAGTATTCAGATCCTTTGCCCAGACACTCATATTTAAGTCACATGCTGTCCATTTCCTTGTGATCCTCCTTGAGATGGTTCTACTCCTTCAATGGAGTCCAAATGTGTTTAATTAAACTGATAGGACTTGATTTGGAAAGGCACACACCTGTCTATATAAGACCCCACAGCTCACAGTGCATGTCAGACCAAATGAGAATCATGAGCTCAAAGGAACTGCCCAAGGAGCTCAGAGACCGAATTGTGGCAAGGCACAGATCTAGCCAAGGTTATAAAAGAATTTCTGCATTACTCAAGGTTCATAAGAGCACAGTGGCCTCCATAATCCTTAAATGGAAGAAGTTTGGGACCACCAGAAGTCTTCCTAGACCTGGCCGCCCAGCCAAACTGAGCAATCGTGGGAGAAGAGCCTTGGTGAGAGAGGTAAAGAAGAACCCCAAGATCACTGTGGCTGAGCTCCAGAGATGCAGTAGGGAGATGGGAGAAAGTTCCACAAAGTCAACTATCACTGCAGCCCTCCACCAGTTGGGCCTTTATGGCAGAGTGGCCAGACCGAAGCCTCTCCTCAGTGCAAGACATATGAAAGCCCGCACAGAGTTTGCTCAAAAACACTTGAAGGACTCCCAGACTATGAGAAATTAGATTCTCTGGTCTGATGAGACAAAGATAGAACTTTTTGGTGATAATTCTAAGTTGTATGTGTGGAGAAAACCAGGCATTGCTCATCACCTGCCTAATACAATCCTAACAGTGAAACATGGTGGAGGCAGTTGTTAGAACCCTCCTGTTAGTTTTTTCTATTTTGTGGTCACGTGACCTTCTGCCTATTTATTCCAGCTCCGCCCTTCAGGCTTTGCTGGACTTCAGTGTTACTTTGACTCTTAATCTAGCCAGGTGCTTTGTACCTACTGTATCTCTCTAGTTTGTTTGGTCCTTGGACCACTAAGTACTTTTGTCTGTTTGTCTTTTTCTGCTACTACTTCTGCCAGGAGGTGTCCAATTTTGTCCCAGTCCTTAGTTCTTTTAGGGACCCGTCCCTTTAATCTATAGGTCTGCGTTCAGACTAGCCGCGGACGAAGGCGGGTCTGTTCACAAGGAACAGGTTGCCCGCTGCATCGTAGGGAATCAGCTTAGTCCTATTGTATGGACAGATTTCCTCTCTTTCCTTAGTTCTTGTAGCAGATCATAACAGCAGTATCATGCTATGGGTGTGTTTTTCAGCTGCAGGGACAGGACGACTGGTTGCAATTGAAGGAAACATGAATGCGGCCAAGTACAGAGATATCCTGGATGAAAACCTCTTCCAGAGTGCTCTGCACCTCAGACTTGGCCAAAGGTTCACCTTCCAACAAGACAATGACTCTAAGCACACAGCTAAAATAACAAAGGAGTGGCTTCAGAACAACTATGTGACCATTCTTGACTGGCGCAGCCAGAGCCCTGACCTAAACCCAATTGAGCATCTTTGGAGAGACCTGAAAATGGCTGTCCACCAACGTTTACCATTCATCCTGACAGAACTGGAGAGGATCTGCAAGGAAGAATGGCAGAGGATCCCAAAATGCAGGTGTGAAAAACTTGTTGCATCATTTCCAAGAAGACTCATGGCTGTACTAGCCCAAAAGGGTGCTTCTACTCAATACTGAGCAAAGGGTCTGAATACTTATGCCCGTGTGATATTTCAGTTTTTCTATTTTATTAAATTTGCAAAAATTTCTACATTTCTGTTTTTTTTCAGTCAAGATGGGGTGCAGAGTGGACTTTAATGAGAAAAAAATGAACTTTTTAGAATTTACCAAATGGCTGCAATGAAACAAAGAGTGAAAAATTAAAAGGGGTCTGAATACTTTCCGTACCCAGTGTACATGCATGGAAATAAATGCAGAATTATATTTCTTAATACTGCAGTATCAGATCCTGTCTTGAATTTAACCCCTGTGGTATCCAATGTGAAAATCCACAGGGACTCCCGGTTCAGAAGTTTGCACTTATGATCCCCACCTCGTGTGGATCTATATACCTTCTCTATCTCCATATATTTAAAGAATGAGGTGTCACCTTTATGAACTCTCGCAAAATGCCTCGATACTGCTGATGTATTTATGGCTTCCAAATGAATCGCACCAGAAAGATGTCTTCTGATACGGACTTTCAGCGCACCTGTGGTACAACCCACATAGTGGACCTTACACAAGGTGCATTCTATAAGGTATATAACCCCTGATGAATTACAATTGAGGAAATCATGAATTTTATATTCTCTATCATTACTTAAGGACATAAAACGATCTGTTTTAACCGCATGTAGACACGCTTTGCACCGATTGGCTCCACATCTGAAGAAACCTTTTGTGCTGAGCCAATTTGGTTGTACAGTATTAGTCTCACTGGTGTATAAGCCAGGAGAAAGGATGGTTCCCAGAGCGGGCGCTTTCCTGGCTACAAAGCGGATGGCATTAGAAAGTAGGTTTTTTAGTTTCTTGCTCTGATATATAATAGGGTTATACTTTTTAATTCTAGATGTAATTTTCTTATACTGAGGACTATAGGTGGTAGAAAACGTTACCCTAGTATCCAATGTGTTAATGTTATTTTTCTGTTTATTTCGGAGTATATCTTTCCGATTTATATTGGAGACAATTCTACTCGCTTTTCTTAAAGACCACTCGGGATAGCACCTATTGGATAGTCTGTTACAAATTTTTTCTGATTCCTTCTGAAAAGTGATGTTATCTGAACAATTTCGTATTGTTCGTATTAGCTCACCGTAAGGGATATTTCTCTTAATATGTGTGTAACGGGTCTGGGAGGCGGAACCTCTGAGCTACTATACAAGGGGGCGGTCCTTGTAAGGGAGCGGGTGGCGACCAGGGAAGACGGGCTGGAAATCTCTGCAGGTGAACGGGACAGTCTCTGAGTGAACGGGACAGTCTCTGAGTGAACGGGCTGGAGGTCACGGCAAGTGACCGGGGCAGTCTCTAGGTATAGGGTTGGTACGACCTGTGGCGGCTGAAGATAGACGTGAGCTCCCAGGTGAGCAGGCGAGAGTCTCTGGATGAACGGGTGGTCACAGCATGTGACGGCGGAGCCTCCAGGAAGACCAGCGGACAGGCGACAGATGAGCGCTCCCAGGTGAGCGGGCAGAAGTCTCTGGACAGGCGGGTGGTCACAGCCGGGGACTCCTTAGGACGGCGCGCGCGGCCCCTTTAAGAGGGAGGGAGAGCGCGCGCGCCCTAAGCACAGTGGCCGGGAAGGAGCGCGCGCTGCCAGCAGAGCGGGAGAGGGACGCCGGGCACGGAGCAGAGCGGTGAGGGGAACAGCATCCCTGCCTAGCAGAGGGCAGGGACGCCGGCACTACAGTACCCCCCCCTTTAGGCCCCCCCTTTTTTAGGCCAGACAGAAATTTAGCAAGGATGAGAGGGGCATGGATGTTCTCCCGGGGCTCCCACGTTCTCTCCTCAGGACCAAACCCCTTCCAATCTACCAGAAAAAAGGTCTTCCCTCTTACCCTTTTGGTAGCAAGAATGTTCTCTACCTCAAACTCGTCCTCAGCGGAAACCGGAGCAGGAGGCGTACCTGTAGACTTGGAAAAAGAGTTAAGCACCACGGGTTTGAGGAGAGATACATGGAAGGAGTTAGGGATCCGTAAGTTGGCCGGGAGTTTCAATTTATAGGCCACCGGGTTGATCTGACTGATGACCTCCAGAGGACCGATGAACCGAGGCCCTAACTTGTAAGAAGGTATCTTGAGTCGAACATATTTAGATGAGAGCCAGACCTTATCTCCTGGACGAAATTGTGGAGGATCCAGGCGTTTTTTGTCAGCGTGTCTTTTCATACGCTCGGATGACAGAAGGAGTGCGGACCGGGTACTCTCCCATATGGAGGAAAATTTGCTAACGAGAGATTCCGCAGCCGGGTTGTCCACAGAGGTGGAGACAGGAAAAGGAATCCGAGGATGCTGACCGAAAACTACAAAAAACGGGGATTTGGAGGAGGATTCGCTCTCGTGATTATTATAAGAGAACTCGGCCCATGGTAGGAGATCCACCCAGTCAGAATGGTGGGCATTAACGAAGTGCCGGAGGTAACTGGTCAGGTTCTGATTGATCCGCTCCACTTGACCATTGGACTGTGGGTGGTAAGCGGAGGAGAAGTCCAGGGTGACGTCTAGTAGTTTACAAGTGGCTCTCCAGAAACGTGAGGTGAACTGTACCCCACGATCCGACACGATGTGGAGGGGCAGGCCATGAAGACGGAAGATATGGCGGATAAAGTCTTTAGCCAGCTCGGGTGCAGACGGGAGGCCTGGCAGGGGAATAAAGTGTGCCATCTTGGAAAAGCGGTCAGCGACCACCCAAATGACCGTACAACCGACAGAGACGGGGAGATCAGTTATGAAGTCCATAGCAATATGCTGCCAGGGGGCAGCAGGCACAGGAAGCGGAAGGAGGCGTCCGGCTGGCAGATGTCTCGGGACTTTGTTGCGGGCGCAGGACACACAGGCAGAAACAAAGTCTATTACGTCCTTGTGCAGGGTAGGCCACCAATAGTGCCGGGCAATAAGCTGGAGGGTCTTTTTCTGACCGGCGTGGCCAGCTAGCTTAGACGAATGGCCCCAGTGTAGGATCTTCTCCCGATCAGGTACTGAAACAAACGTCTTACCGGGAGGGAGACGATTTAGACTCACGGGAGCCACCTGCATTACTCTGGCGGGATCGATGATATGTTTAGGTTCTTCCTCGAGATCGGACACCAGAAAGGATCGGGACAAGGCGTCTGCTTTGACGTTTTTGTCAGCCGGGCGAAAATGAAGAACAAAATCAAAGCGAGCAAAAAACAAGGACCACCGGGCTTGGCGCGGGTTAAGTCTCTGGGCATGCTGGAGGTAAGCCAAGTTCTTGTGGTCAGTGTAAATTATTACCGGATGAAGAGCCCCCTCGAGTAGGTAACGCCACTCCTCCAACGCCAGCTTGATGGCCAATAACTCTCGGTCTCCTATGGAATAGTTGCGCTCAGAAGAGTAGAAGAGTTTGGAGAAGAAGCCACAAGTTACCATTCTCCCGGAAGATGATTTTTGAGTAAGTACCGCTCCGGCTCCAGAGGAGGAGGCGTCAACTTCCAGGAAGAACTGCTTGTTGCCGTCCGGGCGATGCAGCACCGGGGCGGAAGAGAAGGCCTGTTTTAGGGAAAGAAAGGCCTCCTCTGCTTCGGGCGGCCACTCTTTGGGATTAGTACCCTTACGGGTGAGCGCGGAAATTGGGGCAGTCCGGGAAGAGAAGTGTGGTATGAAGAGGTGGTAGTAGTTGGCGAAGCCCAGGAATCGCTGAATGGCCTTCAACCCCTCCGGTCGGGGCCATTTCTCGATGGCAGACAGTTTCTCAGGATCCATTTGTAGGCCGGTCTGAGAGATAATGTAGCCCAGAAACGGAAGCGAGGTCTGCTCAAAGAGGCACTTCTCATATTTAGCGTAGAGATGGTTCTGCCTGAGCCTGAGCAGGACCTGACGAACGTCCCTCCGGTGAGTCTGGAGATCTGGAGAGAAGACCAAGATGTCGTCCAGGTACACCACTACGCAGGAGTAGAGAAGGTCCCGGAAGATGTCATTGACCAACTCTTGAAAGACGGCAGGAGCGTTACAGAGGCCAAAGGGCATTACCAGATATTCATAGTGGCCGTCCCGGGTGTTGAATGCCGTCTTCCATTCATCCCCCTGACGGATACGAACCAGGTTGTACGCCCCACGGAGGTCTAGTTTGGTGAAGATTCTAGCCCCCCTCAGACGATCAAATAACTCCGGAATGAGCGGAAGGGGGTACTTATTCTTCACCGTGATCTGGTTAAGGCCTCTATAGTCTATACAGGGACGGAGAGAGCCGTCCTTCTTTTTGACGAAAAAGAAGCCTGCTCCCGCCGGGGAGGTAGATTTCCGGATGAATCCCCTGGCCAGATTCTCCTCAATATATTCGGACATCGAGCGGGTCTCAGCAGCGGATAATGGATAAATACGCCCACGGGGAGGAGAAGTACCAGGTAACAAGTCGATAGGGCAGTCGTATGGTCTATGAGGGGGTAGTGTCTCTGCTTCCTTTTTATTAAAGACATCAGCATAAGACCAATAAGGGATCGGAAGTCCAGGTAGATTAGCTGGGGTAGGAGAAGGACGGACGGGATGGACGGGAACCAGACAGGTCTTATGGCAGCCCTGTCCCCAGCGAAGGACTTCTCCGGTCTGCCAGTCAAGAACGGGTGCATGTCTCTGGAGCCAAGGTAGACCTAGCAGGAGGGCGTGAGAGAGTCCAGGCAGAACATGGAAGGAGATACTTTCAGAATGCAGCATTCCCACCTGCAGAGTAATGGATTCGGTGATGAGTTGGATGGGGCGTGGTAAGAGCCCCCCATCCACAGCAGCAACAGACAAGGGTACAGCCAGAGGTTTGGTGGGGATGCGGTATTTCTCTACCAGGGACTGTGAGATAAGATTCCCGGCTGCTCCAGAGTCAAGTTGGGCTAGTTCGAAATAACGGTTCTCCCCGTAGACGATTGAAACTGACAACAGCAGGGATGGAGAGGATTTATTCTTGTCTAGGTGGACCTCTCTGAGCGAACCTAGACACAGGCGTTTCCCGACCTCTCCGGGCAGGCACGGATCCGGTGCTCCTTACTGCCACAGTAGAAGCAGGTCCCCTCGGCACGGCGTAAGTCCTGACGGGTCTTGACCATCTTGGTCTGGTCGACCTGCATAGGCTCAGGAGAGTGTACCTGGTAAGAGACAGAAGGAGTGACGGGTTTCTGAAAAGTAGGAGCTAGACGTGGTAATCTCCTCTCACGGGTGACCTCTCTGGCACGCTCCTGGAACCGTAGGTCAATCCGGGTGGCAAGAGTTATTAAATCATCGAGAGTGGTAGGAATGTCCCGACCGGCAAGCTCATCTTTAATACGGCCGGACAGACCCTCCCAGAAGACGGAAACCAGAGCGTCGTTATCCCAGGCCAGCTCCGAGGCAAGGGTACGGAACCGTATGGCATTTTGGCCCACGGTGAGACTTTCCTGACGGAGGCATAGCAGAGATGATGCGGATGAGGTCTTCCGTCCGGGTTCGTCGAAGACTTTCCGGAAAGCCGTGAGAAAAGCAGGCAAGTTGGATACCAGGGGGTCTCCTCTCTCCCATAGAGGATTTAGCCAGGCCAGGGCCTCCCCGGTGAGATGGGACATGATGAATGCAATTTTGGCCCGGTCGGAGTTAAACTGGTGAGATAATAGTTCAAAGTGCAGGGTGCACTGATTTATGAAGCCCCGAGCCTGGGTGGAGTCGCCTCCGAAGCGAGGAGGTGCAGAAAGCCGGGGTCCGGGGTAAGATACCATGGTATTAGTGGGCAGTGGAGCTGCCGGATTGCGAGACATGGCACTGGCGGAGGTTGCTGGTGGAGCAGTCAGAGTGTCCAGGCGAGTATTGACATTCCGCAGGTGACCCAGAATGGACTCCTGTTGGGACCTTTGACGGGACAGTTCATGACACAGGTCCGAGAGCGAGGGAGCTTGGGTGCCACCGGGTTCCATGGCCCGAGCAAACTGTAACGGGTCTGGGAGGCGGAACCTCTGAGCTACTATACAAGGGGGCGGTCCTTGTAAGGGAGCGGGTGGCGACCAGGGAAGACGGGCCGGAAATCTCTGCAGGTGAACGGGACAGTCTCTGAGTGAACGGGACAGTCTCTGAGTGAACGGGCTGGAGGTCACGGCAAGTGACCGGGGCAGTCTCTAGGTATAGGGTTGGTACGACCTGTGGCGGCTGAAGATAGACGTGAGCTCCCAGGTGAGCAGGCGAGAGTCTCTGGATGAACGGGTGGTCACAGCATGTGACGGCGGAGCCTCCAGGAAGACCAGCGGACAGGCGACAGATGAGCGCTCCCAGGTGAGCGGGCAGAAGTCTCTGGACAGGCGGGTGGTCACAGCACGTGACGGCAGAGCCTCCGGGTAGGCAAGCAGACTGGTAGCAGATGAGCGCTCCCAGGTGAGCGGGCAGGAGTCACTGGACAGGCAGGTGGTCACAGCACGTGACGGCGGAGCCTCCAGGTAGGCTAGCAGGCAGGTAGCAGATGTGCGCTCCCAGGTGAGCGGGCAAGCTGGTCCATAGACAGACTGACAGGAGTTGGAAGGCAGACCGTCGGACCACAGGCAAGCAGGCAGGTAGCTAGCTGATGTGCGCTCCCAGGTGAGCGGGCAGGCTGGTCCTTAGACAGACTGACAGGATTAGTAAGGCAGACCGTCGGACCTCAGACTAGCAGGCAGGTAGCAAGTAATCAGGCAGGAATCTGGCAGGTAACTGGCAGGTAACTGGCAACGGGACCTGAGGGCTGAAGCACAGGTGAGACACAGGTGCAAACAACATTGCTCGGGCACCTCCATTTTGGAGGAGGTGCCTTATATATGGTAAAGTCCTCCGGCCATTGGCCGGGGACTCCTTAGGACGGCGCGCGCGGCCCCTTTAAGAGGGAGGGAGAGCGCGCGCGCCCTAAGCACAGTGGCCGGGAAGGAGCGCGCACTGCCAGCAGAGCGGGAGAGGGACGCCGGGCACGGAGCAGAGCGGTGAGGGGAACAGCGTCCCTGCCTAGCAGAGGGCAGGGACGCCGGCACTACAATGTGGCGGATGACAACATTTAGCTGATAGAATAGAATTTGAGGCTGTCGATTTTCTGTGGGGATTAATTTTGACCAATTCTTTCTCCTTGGTAGCCTCAAGTTCGAGATCCAAAAAAGTAATTTTGGATGAATGGTAGAACTAAGTGAATTTAAGATTAAAATTATTGCAGTTGATGTACTGTACAAATTGTACCACCTCCTCCTGTGTGCCCCCCACACCAGGAGGAGGTCATCAATAAATCTACCGTACCACACAATGTGTCCACTATATGTGTTATCATTATGGTAAATGAAAAGCTCCTCCACCTACACATCACTATGTTCGCTAGCGAAGGAGAAAATTTACTGCCCATGCTGACTCCTCTTTTCGGTAAAAAAAAAACTTTTATCAAAGCTAAAATAATTACGCTCTAAGAGGAACTGTACTGCTATGACCAGAAATTATTTTATTTCTATAGTGTACGAACTGTATGTGTCAAGGTGGTAGGTTAAACATGCTAAAGCAATATGGTGTGGAATTGAGGGGGTATAATGCCACCACATCACAAGACAATCATCCAAAGTTTTTTGGCCATTCAAATTTATCAAAAATGGTCACTATGAATTTTGAATCCCTAATGTAACTCGGAGTTTCCTGAACCAGAGGCTGTAGGTAAAAATCCATCCAGGCACTTAATTTTTCACCATGGGAACCAATCCCCACCACTATGGGTCTTAACCCCTTTACAGCCCAGGGCATACTAATACGTACAGTACAGACCAAAAGTTTGGACACACCTTCTCATTTAAAGATTTTTCTGTATTTTCATGACTATGAAAATTGTACATTCACACTGAAGGCATCAAAACTATGAATTAACACATGTGGAATTATATACTTAACAAAAAAGTGTGAAACAACTGAAAATATGTCTTATATTCTAGGTTCTTCAAAGTAGCCACCTTTTGCTTTGATGACTGCTTTGCACACTCTTGGCATTCTCTTGATGAGCTTCGCTGTAATCGCACCGACCCAAAGAATAAAGTCGTCTAATCACTTATACTGCACAAGGAACGGTGTAAAAAACAAACTCTAGGGTTAGGGTTGTGCTAGGGTTGAGTTTTTTTTCAAAAGCAAAAAAAAAAAAAAGATGACGATATGGCGATTAGTGTTGAGCACAAGTGCTCGCTACTTGAGTTTGCATCGGGTGCTCGGGTATGCATTGAGTATCGCGGGTGCTCGAGTCTCTGCCCCATATGCTTCACAGTCAAAAAAAACGTGCGGGGATTGCCTGCCATGCACCAGCAATCCCTGCATGTTTGTTTTGGGTGTCTAATAACCGTGAAACATGTGGGCAGGACTCGAGCATGTCACTCAAGCACGTGCGATACATGGTGCATATCCGAGTACACGATGCAAACTCAAGTAGCGAGCACTTGTGCTCAAGACTAATGACAACTTATTCAATATGATGACCTAATGTTATCAAATTATGTGTCGTACCGGGTTTAAAATGTTCATTATACCCCTTGATAAAATCCTTGAGGGGTGTAGTTTCCAAAATGGGGTCACTTGTGGGGGGTTTCAACTATTTAGGCACATCAGGGGCTCTTCAAACGTGACATGGCGTCCGCCCTCAATTCCAGCCAATTTTGCGTTCAAAAAGTCACACAGTGCTCCTTCCCTTCTGAACTCTGCCGTGCACCCAAACACTGTATTTTCCCCACATATGGGGTATTGGCGTACTCAGGAGAAATTGCAAAAAGTTTTTGGGGTCCATTTTCTCCTCTTACCCTTGTGAAAAATAAAAAAATTGCGGCTAAAACATAATTTTTGTGGAAAAAGTTTGATTATTTATTTTCATGGCTCCATGTTTAAACTTCTGTAAAGGTTCTCTGAGGGGTCTAGTTTCCAAAATGGTGTCACTTGTGGGGGGTTTCCACTGTTTAGGCACATCAGGGGCTCCCCAAACACAACATGGCGTCCGCTAATTATTCAAGCAAATTTTACTTTCAAAAAGTCAAATGGCGCTCCTTCCCTTCCGAACCCTGCCGTATGCCTAAACAGTGGTTTTTCCCCACATATGGGGTATCTGTGTGGTCAGGGGAAATTGAACAACAAATTTTGGGGTCCATTTTTTCCTGTTAACCCTGTGAAAATGAAAAAAATTGGATCTAAAGTAACATTTTTGTGAAAAAAGTTAAATGTTAATTTTTTTCTTCCACATTCCAAAAATTTATGTGAAGCACTTGAAGGGTTAATACATTTTTTGAATGTGGTTTTGAGCACCTTGGGGGTGCAGATTTTAGAGTGGTTTTACTTTTAGGTATTTTCTGTCATAAAGACCCCTCAAAGTGACTTCAAATGTGATGTGGTCCCTAAAAAAATGGTTTTGTAAATTTTGTTGGAAAAATGAGAAATCTCTGGTCAACTTTTAACCCTTATAGCTCTCTAATAAAAAAAAAAATTTGGTTCCAAAATTGTGCTGATGTAAAGAAGATATGTGGTAAATGTTATTTATTAACTATTTTGTGTGACATATCTCTCTGATTCAAGGGCATAAAAATTCAAATTTTGAAAATTGCTAAATTTTCAAAAATTTTCGCCAAATTTCATTTTTTTTCACAAATAAATGCAAGTGATATCGGAGAAATTTTACCACAATCATGAAGTACAATATGTCACGAAAAAACATTCTCAGAATCAGGGGGATCCGTTGAAGCGTTCCAGAATAATTACCTCATAAAGTGACAGTGGTCAGAATTGTAAAAATTGGCCTGGTCATTAATGTGCAAACCACCTTGGGTAGTAAAGGGGTTAAAGGTGGTGGGAAAATATTTTTATGTATTTTTGGAGGCGAATGGTAAACTGGAACAATTGGGTGATCTACGTATAAATATTCCATTAATTTTTTTTTTAGGGCCCCTCAGTGCAAACCTTCGTTTAATAGATTATACATAGCAGCATTAAACTCAACAGTAGGATCTCTAGCTAACTCCAAATAAACATCCCTATTTTCTAAATCCATCAAATTCAATTTTTTATACAATCCTGCATTCAGTACTATAGTGCCACCTTTATCCGCTGAGCGGACTAGTATGTCTGAATTATCCTTTAATTTTTTCAGAGCGTCTTTTTCTCTATATGTCAGATTAGAGTCCAAATGATTAGTAGAAGATAATTCATTCTTTAATTCCACTAGTTCTTTTTCAATTAAGTCCTGGAACTGATCCAGAACCAATGGTCTGGACTGAAGTGGGTAAAAGAAAGGATTACCAGCCCGAAAGTCGTCATTTAAATTTACATTTGGAATGAAAGATTCCGTCTCGAATTGTTTCATTTGTAATAAAGACTGTTGTTCTGTGAATAATAACATGGAATCCTGGCTTGTCCTAGGAGAAACTTCTTCTGAAGCTGTATTCTGTGGATTTTTCATGTCCATAAAATGACATCGGATGGTGAGGTTACGTGCTAGTTTGTTAACATCCAGAATTGTTCTGAAAATGTCAAATTCGTTAGAAGGTGAAAAGCTCAGGCCTTTAGCCAGGAGAGAAATTTGACTCTCAGATAAGATGTAGCTAGAGAGATTCCAAACAGGTGACTCTAATAATGGCGTTTTTTGCTCAGTGTTGGGTACTTGTTTGCATTTACGCTTACGTCCCGCCCTTGTGTGACCCGCCACTAGCTGTTTCAGTAGCGACTAGCCCTCCCTGGGAAAGGGGTGTACTCGGACGGCGGGCCCAGTTGGTAGAATGGGGAGGCAGTCGCGGCCTCAGCCCGGTCCGTGCCCAGGGCGCACACATTAAAAATAGGGGCCAGTTGATGAGTGGCAATTATGAGTGAATAAACGACTACGCCACCTGTGGTGTCTGGTGATGCGCCACCAGCGCTGCTGCAGTCCTCTGAGGCGGGATGTTGTGGCAGCCGATGGTAGTACTACTCCCCACAGGCGGACCAGGGCCTCAGGGCAGAGGAAAAAGGAGGATGAGGGGAGTTGTAGTAGGTGCAGTGGTGCGGTGTGGTGTTGCGCTGCAATAATGGACCAGAGGCAATGGATGTAGTCTTCCAAGCTTTACTCACGTTGTTAGAGGTCAGCTGCAAGGCTTCTCCTTGCTCCTCATGGCGTGCTGTGGCCACCAGAGAAGGGGGTTTGGCACACCCCGGTAGTTCAGGTGTGTCTATCAGGACCCCCAGCACCAGTGTGTTCCTAGAAATCTCCCCCTTGGGCCTCTTCTGTCCGTGTGCGGTGCGTGTTGCAAGGCTGGGTCTCCCTCTGGCTATACACAGAACAAGGGCACGGGTGGCGACTGCGCTCCGTCCGTTACCCGGTGGGAACCACTTAGCCTTCAGGCTTTTCCGACTGAGACGTGAAGTAACAAAGTGAGATATCGGGGGCCGGTACCCCTCTTGCAGCAGGAGTCCCACTAACTAGGCCAGAATGGAGAGTACAGGTGGCGTATGCCGCTCCGTCCGTATTCCCTGGGATCCTTTTGCCTGCGGAGCTCTCCTCCTCAGCTCCCCTCCAGGCCTTCTTAAGCAGGGACCTTGACCGGGTAGAGACCTCCGTTAACTCTATCCTGCTCCTCGTCTCGAGGCCAGAGCATGAGGACCGTGCATCTCCAGCACGCTGCAGGCTCCTACACAAGGCCACTGCCAGCTGTGAAGACCACAATCAAACAGCCTTGAACTTAAGATGGCTGGCTATTAAATATGTACTGTATCTACAAGTGTAACCTAAAAGTGCGTCCTCCACCCTCACCCACTACATGGTTCCCCCTATCTTTGGTTGCCTCATCTCCATTATCCTGCTGGGGCAGCACACTAGTGCATACTAGCCCCCCATAGGACAGGAGTGTGTAGTGTTGAGTGATGAGGTGGGGTCCTGACAGGTACTCCATCCTTACCTGGGAGAGGAGATACAACACCTCTTTCACAAGATGCAGTACCCCCCTGTGGCGACCGAACCTTCAGGGGCACCACATTCCCCCCTGGTGAAACACCGCACGTCCGCGGGCTGCAAAGAGAGCAAAACATTGTACAGACTTTTTATATGCTTTTTCACAACAATCAACAATCTTCCCATTATGGGAGGCTCTGATTCTTAAATGTTGCAGATAAATAGTACAAAAGTATAAAAACATCAAAGAGACATTATGCATGTAGACAGCTTGGTAGGAAAATAGAAAAAGAGGCAGTTCAGCAGCAAGAGGGACCTGTCCCAAACCCTCAACGTAGGCCCCGGGGTGGCTGCAGGGCATGGAGATCCTGTGTTGGACCTCCAGGAGAGCCACTCCAGACAGGTTTTGCTTCTGAGGTCTGAGGTAGAAGTAGAAGTGGGTTTTGTATAAAACCAATAGGGAGTATGTAAATAGATGCATAACTATATACAATAGAGTCTGTCTACAGCCAGTCCGCAGGGACAAATGTCTCTCTAAACCGGGAGGAAAACATGGTAATAAACAAAAACAATCAACAAGTCAACTCAAAGGTACAGCCTCCGGGGCCGCTTACTCCAGGTACCTCCACCTAGGGAAAGGCTCGTTCTTGCTCATGGAGCCAGACCGGTCCCCTACCAGCAGGTGCACAGGGGACTCACCCTGGAATACTCTATGCACATCCAGGGCGTACCACCCACGCTCCCCATGGTGGCGGGTGTACGACACCAAGTCACCCGGGTAGAGATTCCGGCCAGGGTCATCCCTCCTCATTTGTGGCTCGAAGTCTCTGCGGTTCACAAATACGTCCTGAGCAAACTGAGGACTCCTGATGAAGGCTCACCCTGCCTCCTGGTGGAAGCGGACGATCAGCCCTTCCTCTCGGGGGCTTGGATGGGCTGCCTCCTCCTGGCAGGCCTTGGACTTGGCGGCCTTAGCGCACACCTCCAGGCGCTCGCAGCGTACCCGCCTCTCCTTGTCCAGCTGGAGGAGCTCCTTGCGGCAGAAGTCCTTACGCCTCCGCGCTTCCGCCCAGGTCTCCTGGGGGAAGCCCATTAGGTCCCCCCCTGGTTGTCCCAGACCATATCCTCCGTGGCCGGGCAGGTAACCAGAGGCGCTGGCAGCGGCAAAAGCAGGGGTTGCTGCAGGTCCTTCGGTGACGTGGACCAGTCCAGGTTGGGGCAGGTGGTGTCCCGACTAAGCACAGGCTCTTCTAGGCCGGGAGTCGGGAGGCATTGCAGGCCTCCGGCGGAGAATGACACGTGGGCCTCCAGCTCCGGAGCGAAGATCTGCTCCCAAACAACGGCGCCCGGGGACAGGGGTGTCGGCATTAGATCCAATAGGGCCTCCGTGCGTCTCTCACCCGGGACAGGGGTTTGTATCTTACCCAGTCCTGGGCTGCACGCGGCCTCTGAGGTTTCTTCCTCCTGGATTGCTGCTCCGCTTTCTTGGCTTGCAGCACCTTGGCGGCGGGACCTGATCTTCTGCAGCACCTCCTCTCTCCATGTATCCATGCTGCGGACACCGCACGCTGGGCCTCTGCGACCCTCCGGGTCAGGTCCTGTGACTCCACTCAGAGGAACTCGGCCTCCTCCGGGGTCAGGTGTATCCCCCGTATTCCGAGCGAGGCAGCAGTTGGTGGGGTGGCATCGGAGCATCTCTCCTGCACTGCTTCCATCCTCGCTGCTGGGTGTGGAGTCTCTAGGATTGTTGTGGCCACACCTTGCTGTTGCTTACTCCTCCTTCTCTTGGGGCGGCTACAGGGTGGCTGGCTGACAGGCACTCCTTGGGATGTCCCATCCATCTTGATGGACACTACCTCGTGGACAGTCTCTAATGCAAGGGGCGGTTCTAGCTGTTGGCGCCATGGGGGAAGCCAGACCCACGATGGGAGATGCTGGGTGGTTGTCCTTTTTGCACACAATGGCGTCCGTTCTTCTTGGGCGGGCGCCATCTTGGGTGTTAAAGACAGTCTGTTGTAAAGGCGCGCAGTACCCGCTGGCAATGGGAATCACTTCTTCCGTTGCTGCGGGCACACAATCCTGCCGACTACGCCAGTGATGTTTGACCCGCCACTAGCTGTTTCAGTAGCGGCTAGCCCTCCCTGTGAAAGGGGTGTACTTGGACGGCGAGCCCAGTTGGTAGAATGGGGATGCAGTCGCGGCCTCGTCCCGGTCCGTGCCCAGGGCGTACACATTAAAAATAGGGGCTAGTTGATGAGTGGCAATTATGAGAGGATAAACGACTACACCAGCTGTGGTGTTTGGTGATGCGCTACCAGCGCTGCTGCAGTCCTCTGCGGAGGGATGTTGTGGCAGCCAACAGTAGTACTACTCCCCACAGGCGGAGCAGGGCCTCAGGGCAGAGGAAACAAGAGGATGAGGGGAGTCGTAGTAGGTGCAGTGGTCCAGTGTGGTGTCCCGCTACAATAATGGACCAGAGGCAATGGATGTAGTCTTCCAAGCTTTACTCACGTTGTTAGAGGTCAGCTGCAAGGCTTCTCCTTGCTCCTCACAGCGTGCTGCGGCCACCAGAGAAGGGGGTTCGGCACACCCCGGTAGTTCAGGTGCGTCTATCAGGACCCCCAGCACCAGCCTGTTATCTCCCCCTTGGGCCTCTCCTGTCCATGTGCAGTGCGTGTTGCAAGGCTGGGTCTCCCTCTGGCTATACACAGAACAAGGGCACAGGTGGCGACTCCGCTCCGTCTGTTACCCGGTGGTAACCACTTAGCCTTCAGGCTTTTCCGACTGAGACGTGAAGTAACAAAGTCAGATATCTGGGGCCGGTACCCCTCTTGCAGCAGGAGTCCCAATGACTACAGGTGGCGTATGCCGCTCTGTTCGTATTCCCTGGGATCCTTTTGCCTGCGGAGCTCTCCTCCTCAGCTCCCCTCCAGGCCTTCTTAAGCAGGGACCTTGACCGGGTAGAGACCTCCGTTAACTCTATGCTGCTCCTCGTCTCAAGGCCAGAGCACGAGGACCGTGCATCTCCAGCACGCTGCAGGCTCCTACACAAGGCCACTGTCAGATGTGAAGACCACAATCAAACAACCTTGAACTTAAGATGGCTGGCTACTAAATATGTATCTACAAGTGTAACCTAAAAGTGCATCCTCCACCCTCACCCACTACATGGTTCCCCCTATCTTTGGTTCCCCCATCTCCATTATCCTGCTGGGGCAGCACCCTAGTGCATACCAGCCCCCCATAGGACAGGAGTGTGTAGTGGTGAGTGATGAGGTGGGGTCCTGACAGGTGCTCCATCCTAACCTGGGAGAGGAGATACCACACCTCTTTCACAAGATGCAGTACCCCCCTGTGGCGACCGAACCCTCAGGGGCGCCACACCCTCTTCCTCTGTTTTTTGTAATCGTTCCACCAGCACTAGATAATTTATTTTTGATAAAATACAATTGTTGCATTTCTCCCATTGAACTAATAGATGAATCTGAGTAATCATCAGGGGTGGCAGCAAAAGAATTATCCGTAACATCATCATGCTCCTTAAAACTCCCTATTCCAGATCTCTGAAAACGTTTGTGGGAGCGTTTTTTTAAGATGGATGGTAATTGTTTATTCCAACTATAAATCTTGTTCTGCGCATAGTCCTCACTGTCCCTTTTGAACTTGGATCTTTTTATATCCATAATGGTGTTCTCCAACTTGGCCAAATTAGATTTCAGTTTGTCATTACAAATATTAAATTCTTTTAGTTGCACATATTTCCCCAAAGACGATTGTATATTTTTAATATCCAATTTAATTTAAGTCAGTTCCAGTTCCTCATGTCTGATTATGAGGTGCATAAGATTCAGTGAACATTGACTAACAATCGCATTCTGATCTTCTTGAAAACCATCATTGTATATAGTGGTGGCGACTTTTTTTTAAACGCAGACTTCTAGGGATCATTTCCTTTTTTATATATGTGTCCAAGGTTGTGAGATCCCACCAAACTTTAAGTTCTCTGGTCATTTTGTTTTCCATCTGGAACATGAGATCTTTAAATTCATCCGGTTCTGTTGTCACCACTGACGGTTTATTATCAAAAATAGATGCTAGTTTGTTCAGTCTAGCCGAACAATCGTCTGTGTCACTGAAATTCATTATGTCAAATTGAGGGGATGTGAAAATCCACAGGGACTCCCGGTTCAGAAGTGTGCACTTGCAGTCAGTCAAGCCAATGGCCTGGTAACAGGGGCCAAGCAGAGCCGGGTAAGTGGTAATACAAGTGGGCAGTGGAATGAGTCGAGGTTTTGGTAATCATGGTGTAACAGATCGGGCAGACTGACTGGGCAGGAGAGAATTTCATGTTTTCTTGATTATAGCATCATGCGGAGAATTCCTGCTCCTTAATATTAAAAGGGGTTGTCCGGGACTTTTTTTTTTACCATGGACCTAAGAACTAACAGGCAAGTATTTGCTAACTATGTGCCTGTTGTGCCAGGCGCCGATATTTGCTGGTTCAGAGTGGTCACGGAGCGCTCCTGACAGTGATTTTTCAGCTCCCGCTCTGATCTGTTGATGGGGTGTGACTGCCGGTGTCATGCTGATTGACAGCTGGCTCCCTGCTGCCTAACTGCAGGGAGCCGTCTGTCAATCAGCATAAAGTTGGCAGTCACGCCTCTTTGACAGAGCAGTCGGGAAGAGGAAGAGCTGTTCTGTTGACGTGAAGCAGCAGAATCGCTGTTAGGAGCGGTCCAGGAGCAATCTGAGCCACCACAGGGTAGAACAAGCACGTAATAAGCAATTACCTGCCTGATAGTTCTTAGGCCCATTGCATTTTTCTATCTCACCCTGTAGGAGTCACCTTCTCCTCAACCAAAAAGAGAAGGTGCATATCCACCGACATTGTGATACGCCAGCTTCCAGATCCAATTGCAGATAAAATTATGATTTTATTGTTAATCCATTAAAAAGATATACACATTGCAAAAATAAAATAAATAAAGGTGGAGACCTCTGTGAAACCTACACGTTTCGAACGCCAAACGTTCTTAGTCCTGCTATAGAAATACATGTAGGGAGTTACAATTTACATGCTCGACCGCCCCATCATATGGGCGTGTTGATCGTTCCTCACGCCCAATTTTCTAAGTAAAGAAATGATAGGGTGTGGGAATAACAGAATAAAAACAAGTGATCTAATCTTGAAAAGTAGGCAGTGTGTATAAAAAATACACAAAGATGATACAAACAATATGATATATACATTAACATAAAATCAAAAAGATAATAAAAGAAAAGTGCTAAACCTGTGTCAGAGAAAAAGCTCAGAGCTTAGCGCAAGGAAGCACTCCTTAGAAGAACTCCTTAGGAAAACAGATACAACTACAGCAAGCTGTACCTTCCAGGACTGACCAATGACCAAAATCCAAGCTCTGATTTAATAAGATCACGGTTACACCCACATACCTTCTATTGGTGAGCTCATATGAGGACTTGTCATAGGTGTGCTAGATCTTTTAGAAGTTTATGAGATCCCCAACTTTCAGGATATCTTCGCCCATGGAGGTCTCGGGCGGGAAATATCATGGTCATGTTTTCTATCATGATTTTACCTTTCTATAGAGATGAAACATGGCATGGATAGCATTATCCATCTAAACGATATTAAGTTGGGGGTGTTCGGCTGGCCTTACAATGATGTGAGTGAATGCGTTATGATCATCCCTTTGCTACGATGTCGAAAATACATCTCCCATGAATATTGGATCGATGCAAACCCCAATATTCATCACTGACCACAGTCTTCAGAGTGTCTGAGACAAGTCCTTTGAAAAGAGGAAGCCCTTGCATCGGAAATGTACTTATCCGCCTCTGAGTATGCAAATTCTAGACTTGTTGGCTGGTTCTCATCAGATTCTTTGCTGAATTTACCTGACCATGGCAGGAGGCCCTACGTCAATAGAGGTTGAAGTGTCAGCTCTTTCTCACTTTTCTAGTTATAATCCTATATGTTCAATGTGAGGGTGATATGTCCCCTCTCCAGAGATGTCTTTTTGGATTTTACAATTTTTCTTTACGACAGGGTGCAAAATTACCCTCCCCACCCCCAACCAGGATCAAACTGGGGTGTCTGGGGCCCCAATAGGAATTGATTCTAGGGGCCCACACTACAGCTGTATATGAAAACCTGTTAGCCATTATCTCGATTATAGTGGAGCGTCGGCTGTAAAATACAGGAGGCTCCTGCACCTCTTACTGTGCGATACCATAACTGGGATGTACAATTACGGTAATTTGCAGTAAAGGACTTTGTTGGTGAAAACAAGTTATGACCATAGGATCCACAGGAGAGGTGATAACTCCATAGGATCCACAGGGGAGGTGATATCTTATTGGTCAGTGATTGATTGGTCTGACCATTTGGGACTGTACCGACTGGAAGAATGGGGAATTTTTATCCCTGACAGGGCACTTTTATTCCTATTGTAAAATGGAGCGGCAGATCGGGTGTGTCATCTTCTCTGCCAGAAAAAGCCAAGTGCAGTGCTCATATAAAATACATATAATACAGACTGTCTTTGATGTGAGCTCAGGAGCAGATGATGGGAGTGTTACAGATTCCCCTTTAAAAAGGACCTTTTGCTGACAGCCTCTTCACATGGAAGCTCTGTGCTTTGCTCCTGCTCTGCATCCTTTCATTTCCACCTATTAGCAGTGAAATATTGATTCCTTCACACCAAAGGCTGGGGGAAAGT
Source organism: Phyllobates terribilis (assembly GCF_046119375.1). Classification (NCBI taxonomy): domain Eukaryota; kingdom Metazoa; phylum Chordata; class Amphibia; order Anura; family Dendrobatidae; genus Phyllobates; species Phyllobates terribilis. The sequence goes on along the minus strand of NW_027362876.1, from coordinate 4,224,717 downwards.
ACACAGAGAAGCTTTAAAGTGCACTCACACATGACCAGAAGCAAGCATCAGAAGGAGCAGAGTCCAGATAGTGGGCCTTCCAACATGGCGCCTCCTCCCCCACACCAGCCAGAGTGAGAGATGCTGAGGCTGCTGCAGCAAAGCTGGGGAGATCTGCCAGACTGACCTTAGATTCTGACCCTTCAGATGATTTACAACCTGATCAGGTATGCTCACAGAGGAAGAGAGATACAGAGACTGTGCAGGGGAGGCAATGTGGCACCACTCTCACAGCAACAGTTAAACAGAGAAGTGCAGGAAATGCAGAGCACTAACAACACCTATGGAGAAGTCAATGATTCTGGGCAAGAGCCTACACGACAAGATGTTTTCTCTGCTGGAAAATCCTGTAGCTTCTCATTAGAAATTCTCAACAAACACATGGGAGGGCTTAGAGAGGACAATAATCTCATCACACAAAACATGAAGAAAATAAACAGCCGAGTCAATGAGTTGGAGGAAAGAGTGAGTTCTGTTGCGGACCAAATGCCAAATATACATAAATATCTCAGGAGAGGTCTTCAGAATATCAATGCCCTTCTCAAGAAGGTTGATGACCTAGAGAATAGGCATCGGCGAAATAACATACGTTTAGTCGGGGTTCATGAAAAAGCGAAGGGTCGTAATTCAGTTGATTTTTTTTGAATCCTGGCTGACTATAATGTTCGGCAAAGACACTCTCTCTCAATTTTTTGCAATTGAAAGAGCTCACAGAGTTCCTACACGTCCTTTGCCACCGGGTGCTCCACCAAGACCTGTACTCATCAAATTACAAAATTTTAAAGAGAGAGACCTTATCCTACGAAAGGCCAGGGACCACTCTTCACTTACCCTTGATGGAAGGAAAATATCTATTTATCCTGACTTTTCAACAGAAGTTCAGAAGAAGAGGGTCAAGTTCTGGGATAGAAAAAGGAGGCTCTGTGAAAAGCAAATTTCTTATTCTATAATCTACCCTGCTCGGCTCAGGGTGGAGTTCATATGTTTGACTCCCTTCCAGATGCTTTATCATGAATGGATGCCAATAAGAGATCTCTGCGAAATGGAGCTGGATGAGAGACTTCTCCTTGAGGCGGTTTTCTCCAAGCACTTTTCATATACCATTATGAAAAAATGCCTATCCCTGAATCTATTCCGTTATTCTATTATGAGCGGGAAATGTTGAGCTATGATGAGTTATGTACCTGCCTTATTGTACATACAAAGTATTCTTATTTTGTGAGTGGAGCATCTGTGGAGAAAATCTCTTTTGACAGAAAACTTCATCCACTATACATTTACTTTCAATTATTTGGGTATTTTTCTTGTTTTTGGTTTCTCTTTATCCACTATAAGTTCATGCTCAAAACGTATAATTCTGCTCTCCATCTGGCTAAACAAGTCTACTTTACCACTCTCATCAGATCTCTAGCCAACAATCCTAAATGACTCTTTGAAACCTTCCACTCCCTCCTGAGCTCTAAAGTACAGACCCCCGTCACCAACCTAAGCACTGACGATCTGGCCACTTATTTCCTACAAAAAATCAATCATATCTGTCAAGACATTTTTACACAATCCCCTCAGAGTCTGGATTCCCTTCCCTCCCGCACCTCAAGTTCACTTTCCATCTTCGAGATGGTCACAGAAGAAGAAGTGACCAGACTCCTCTCTTCTTCCCGCCCTACAACCTGCAACAGTGACCCTATTCCCTCACAGCTCATTCAGTTCCTTTCCCCAGCTGTCACTGTGGAGGTTTCACCAATTTAAGATATACTAGGTAACTGCTCTCCTCCTAATTAAAGATGTCCGAGTGAATGCAAATCAACCAAATTTGCTAATATGGTTGAAAAACTTGACTCAGAGACTAAACCACGCAAAATGACGTACTTTATTATGTAGACATGGGGTCATATAGTATTCTACTTCTAGGTGGGATTAGTAAAATTCATTGCTCCTTCTGATAACTTGGCACACTGCAATTTGCTCATCCATGTATCTCCTGGCCTCAGTAACACCTTAGGAATTCTGATGGGAGGGGTGAAGTCGTCTCTCAGCGCCATCTTTGCCAACTCGACATGAATCTCTCTGTTATCAGCCATGCACATGCATACGTCATTCCCAGGAAATCATTTAGTTGTTCATGTCTACAATAAGGCTGTGTGCCCACGATGCGTTTTTTAAGCGTTTCCGCAGCGGCAATTCTGCTGCAGAAACGCTTAAAAAACGCTTGGTAGAAGGCCTGCCATGTTCCCCAATGATAATCCGCATGTGCTGTGCACATGCTGCAGAAATTTCCGCTGCGTCTTATCATTGCGGAGAAAAACGCAGCATGATCAATTATTTTGCGGAAGCGCTGCGTTTTCGCTGCCATTGACTTGCATTGGAACGCATGGAATCCGCATCACTGGATCTGTACATGTGCATTCCTTGCATTTCAATGTGCGGATGGTACCCGGGTCTGGAGAAGAGGAGACTCTCCTCCGGACCCAGGTACCATAGTACCTGTAAAAAAAGAATAAAAAAAAAAATAAATATTATACTTACCTTCTGATGGCCCCCGGTGTGCTTGTCTTGGCTTGCCGGCAGATCACGGTGGACTCAAGGACCTGCGCTGACGTCATTTAGTCATGTGACGGCAGGTCCTTCAGTGTACCGCAAACTGACGGCAAGCTGAGACGCATCGGATAAAGACACCGGGGGCCATCAGAAGGTAAGTATGACATTTATTTTTTATTTTTTAACATTCTCTCGGACACACTATATAAATGCATGCCGTTTGCATGGATTTATATAGTGTGACCAAGTTGTCAAGCACTTTCCAACTGATGTTAAAATCGCTTGGAAAGCGCTTTTCAATGCGCATGCGGAAATGCATGTGAAGAAAGCTTCACATCCGCTTGCCCTGGCAGGAAAAAGGCATGTAAAATCCGCATGTACAATCAACATGTAAAATCCGCATGTAAAATCCGCATACATTTTTTCTGCCAGGGAGATGCAGAAACGCTCAGGAAAAATCCGGAGCATTTCTGCATCGTGGGCACATAGCCTGAGAACAGAAACTGTTATATATCATTAACTATTAACATAATTAATGTGCATATACACATTTGCATACATACATACACATAGATTATTCCATCATCTCTATATTAATTCACACTGATTAGGTAATCTATTAAAATAAACTAATTGATTTTCTATAATATATATATTTTACCTTGACATCACTACCCACCTAACTAAAATATTTGACCTCTCTCTTTCTTCAGGTATCTTTCCCTCCTCACTTAAACATGCCATCATAACCCTTTTACTGAAAAAGCCATCCCTGGACCAGAACTGCACTGCTAACTACAGACCGGTCTCTAATCTTCCCTTCATCTCTAAACTCCAGGAACGCCTGGTCCATTCCCGCCTAATCCGCTATCTCTCAGATAACTCTCTTCTCGACCCTTTACAATCCGGTTTCCGCTCCTCACACTCTACTGAAACTGCCGTCACTAAAGTCTCTAATGATCTACTAACAGCTAAATCTAATGGTCACTACTCCCTGCTGTTTCTCCTGGATCTCTCTGCTGCTTTTGACACTGTAGATCATCAGCTCCTCCTCACTATGCTCCGCTGTATAGGCCTCAAGGACACCGCTCCCTCCTGGTTCTTCTCCTACCTCTTACCGCTCCTTCTCGGTATCTTTTGCCGGCTCTTCTTCCTCTAATCTTCCTCTTACTATCGGGGTTCCACAAGGATCAGTCCTAGGTCCCCTCCTCTTCTCTTTGTATACTGCTCCTATTGGACAAACCATCAGCAGATTTGATTTCCAGTACCATCTCAATGCTGATGACACCCAACTATACACCTCTTCACCTGACATCACCCCCACTCTAATACAAAATACCAGTGATTGTCTGTCTGCTGTCTCTAACATCATGTCTTCCCTCTATCTGAAACTGAATCTCTCCAAAACTGAACTCCTTGTTTTTTCTCTCTCTACTTACCTACCTATACCTGACTTTTCAATTTTCTTGGGTTGCGCCACCATAACCACCAAGCAGCAAGCTCGATGTCTTGGAGTCATATTTGACACACAACTTTCCTTTATCCCCCATATACAATCATGTAATGCAGGTGCGGGAATGCAACCCACAGAGACACAAGGCGAGAACAGTCTGAGATGAAAATAAACAATTTTATGCAACAGGTATTCTGAACAAGGGATTAGTAACAAGGGTAATGAACAGTAATTCAATATATCAGCAAAAGGCAAAATCTCTCAAAATAAGACGCAGTCTCTCAAAGTAAGGTGAAGCCTCTCAAAGTAAGGTGAAGTCTCTTAAGTAAGGTGCAGTCTCTTTAGTACGGTGAAGTCTCTTAAGTAAGGTGAAGTCTCTTAAGTAAGGCAAAGTCTCTTAAGTAGGGTGATGCCCCCAGTCATGGGAGACACCACGTAAGTTCTTTAACTGTACATTTGGCCCTAGCGGGGGTCACCGGCGACGTCGGGTTCCGCGAACTCACTCAGCACCGCAATCAGGTTCCTAGTCTCCTCAGCAGGCACAGCACTCAGGTAACATCCGCGAGATATCCGGAGCTCTTTTACCGGTGCCCGGCTGTGGCACCTCACAGGCCTCTGGCTTAGGCCTGTCACGCGGGGTTTCTCAGGATGCAGGGAACACGTCTGCTCCTTTCTGCTGCTTGGCGCCAAAGACCCCTCAGGTTTGGCGCGCTGGCCTCTTATTTTCCGGAACTCCTTCCTGGAAGTCACCTGATCAGGTCCAGCGTCTGAACTTGCTCTCCCTGCAACTTCCCTTGCATATCTTGGTTCCACTTGACTACGTCTGGCTAGTAGATGGCAGTCTCTTTCCATCCTTGAAACATCATGTAGAAGTTCTTTTACAAGCTCTCTTGACTGGGCTACATTCCTCCCTCCTTTTTGCTCGCCAGTCCTCGGGCGAGTGGGCTTCTCGCAGAACTGATGCCTCCTTCCAGGAAGTGCAAGCTCAGACAGGAGTTGGGTACACTCCTGCGTTTTCTGTTGGATTTGAGACCAGATGAACACTTCCTGAGCATACCGGTTAGGAGGGATTCCGGCATTAGCCCGCTCAGTTCTGCGGAGCTCTTCTTGCGGACGTGACTCCGGGAGATCCGAGGAATCAACCACTGGGGATTGCAAATCATTTCCCGACTCATTTGGAATTCCACTCGGGGTTGGCATCAACGGTTCTGACGGGCCCAACTGCATTGTGGCCCATCCTTCTTCATCCCCTAAGGTTCCTGCATGTGGCACTTCAGCCAATACGTCTGGAGGCCCAACTCCGTTACAGACTTCTGCTTCAGAGGAGCAAGGTCGCAGCATATTACGGTGCAACACCCTGGGTGTCGCGGCGTCATCTCCTTCGGGCCTAACCTCGTAGACTGGGTTGTCTGGGTGAACTTTCTTCACCACCCAATATGGTATCGCCTCCCAACGATGGTCCAGTTTACTTCCAAATCATTTAGCCCTCACCAGCACTCGGTCTCCTGGCTGAAGTGATCCACCTGTCGTCGGGGGCTGAACTGCATGCTCTACTTCCTGAAACGTCTGAGCAACCAGTCTTCTCACTGTATAGAGCCGACGCCGGTGTTCTCGAATCCAGGTACTTTTCAGTGGTTTCTCGGCCACTTCTTCCAAACAGCAACATGTAAGGGGTGTAGCCGGTGGTCGCATGAACTCGATTATTATACACCCACACCAGCTCGGACACATATTCGGGCCACTTCATCTTTTTGTCCGCTTCCAGCGTTCGCAACATTTGTAACAGGGTTCGGTTAAAGCGCTCTCATGCGCCGTTCCCTTGTGGGTGGTAGGGCGTTGTTCGGGAACAGTCGATTCCATAGATGCGGTACAACTCATCCATCACTCGCCCTTGGAAGCAGGCCCCCTGGTCAGAATGTATTCGCTTCGGGCACCCATAAGTCCGGATGAAATCTTGACAGATGGCCTTAGCTGCGGCTTCTGCTGTCTGGTCTTTAGTAGGCATCACTACTGCGAACTTGGTGAAGTAATCAGTCATGACCAAACAGTGTCCATAACCATTGTATGAAGTTCCTATCATCAAGTAGTCAATCATCAAGACCTCCAAGGGGGCAGAAGTTCGGATGGTCTGAATGGGAGCTCTTTGTTCCGGCGGCTTATTCAACTCTCACTGGCGACATGCTCGGCAGACTCCCTTGACTTCTTGCTGCAGTTGAGGCCAATACACCAGCCGTTGCAACCACCGAAAGGTCTTTTCTACTCCGAAGTGAGCACCTCTTCTATGAGCTTCTTGGGCTAGCTGTGTTACTAGCGCTCCTGGAACTACCACCTGCCAGGTAACATCAAACTCTCGCGGCAGCTGGATTCTTCGGCATAGCAAGCCGTCCTTCAGGTGAAGTCTCTCCCACTGACCTAGGATTTGTAGGGTAATTGGAAGTGAAACGGCTCTGGTTTCCTGGTCGGGTCTTTGATTAAGGGCGACCCATTCCCTCAATTTTGCTAACTCCGGATCGGATTGCTGCAGATGTATCCATTCGTCTCTTGAACGGCCCAGAATCTGAGTGGGCTTCGGCTCCTCTCTGGTCTCTTGGGCAGCGACGAACTGGCTGAAATCCGGAATCTCGTCGCCTTCGAGCTCCTCATCTCTGTCCTCCTTCGGCCCTGCCTGAGTGACCCGGGACTGGGCATCGGCATGGGTGTGGACCGATAGGCAATCTTATACTGGTATTTGGACATCCTTGCAACCCACCGCTGTCCTAACGCGCCCAGTTTGGCGTTCTCCAAGAGGGCAAAAGGGTTGTTATCTGTCCGCACTTGCACTTCTGACCCTGAAAAGTACTCAGCAAATTTCTTGGTCATGGCCCACACCAGTGCTAGTAGCTCCAGCTTAAACGAACTGTAGTTCTCCGGATTCTTCTCCGTATCTCGGAGTGACCTGCTGGCATACGCGATCACTCGCTCTTTTCCTCCTTGTACTTGAGCCAGCACTGCTCCCAGTCCATGCAAGCTTCCATTGGTGTACAACATGAAAGGCTGCGAAAAGTCGGCGTAGGCCAAGATTGGGGCATCTGTTAGCGCCATTTTCAATGCTCGGAATGCCTCTTCTTGTTGTGGGTCCCACTGGATGGGCTGTCGCTTGGCTCCCCCAGCTGTTCCTCTCAGCAATTCATTGAACGGGATCGCAATCTTAGCGAAGTCTTTAATGAATCTGCGGTAGTATCCAGCAAGCCCCAGGAACGCCCTCAGTTCCCTTAGGTTGGCGGGCGTGGGCCACTTCTGCACGGCAGCTACTTTCTCTGCAGTGGGGTGTACTCCTGCACTGGACATAGTGTGCCCCAGATACTCAATTTCTCGTTTGAAGAGACGACACTTTCGAGGCTTAATTTTCAGGCCGTGTCTCTGAAACCGTTCTAACACTTGTTCCAATCGGCGGAGATGATCCTCAAACGTAGCGGAATAGATAATTATATCGTCCAGATATATTAAAGTGGCTTCAAAGTTGAGGCCCCCCAAGCATCTCTCCATCAGCCGTTGGAAGGTCCCTGGCGCATTTGTTAGTCCGAACGGCATCCGATTGAACTCAAACAGGCCCATAGGGAGAACAAAAGCGGTCTTCGGGCGATCCTTCTCAGCTACTGGGACCTGCCAATAGCCACTGGCCAGGTCGAGGGAAGAGAAGAATTTGGCGCTCCCTAGTGCAGATAGAGACTCTTCAATTCGGGCGAGTGGATAGGATTCCCGGACTGTACAGGCATTCAGCTTTCGATAGTCCACGCAAAATCTCAGGGTACCATCCTTCTTTCGGACCAGCATGATCGGAGCCGCCCAGGGGCTCTGACTTTCACGGATCACACCGTTCCGCAACATGTGGGCCAACAGCTCTTTCACCTCCTGGTACATTTGAGGCGGGATCTGCCGATATCTCTCTCGGATGGGAGCAGTATTTCTGGTGGGTATTTCGTGCTGAATGTCCCGAGTGCACCCGAAATCATCTTCATGCTGTGCAAGCACTCCCTGATATCGCTGTAGAAGTTGTTCGATCTGCGTTACTTGCCCAGCAGAAAACTCAGTCAGATTAGCCTCCATTTCTTCCAGAAGGTGGCGTCCAGCCAACGGTTCTCTTCCATTCTCCTGGCTGTTGAGGGACACCTCCAGGGTCCATGGTTTTCCTTCCACAGGTGCCAGCCCTATAGCGTCAGCTCTAGTAAGGGCCTCTGGCATTATGTACACTCGCACCACCTCTTGTCGGGGCAACAACTGTAAACTGGTGCCACCTAAATTGATGCAGCGCACGGGTACTCGGCCGTGCCGCACGGTGCCCAGGGTTCGAACAATCAGTAGTCCAGAGGGCGCTTCTTCTCCTTCCATCGGTTCAGTTTGAATGTCCACGCCCTCTAAGGACACATGTGCCAGCACCGGCAACGTGAGTACAGTCTGTCCCACCGGCAGTGTCATTGTGGCTTCGGGCGGTATCGATACCTTGCCAAGGTACTGAGAGGTAGCAGGCAATTTTTGAATCTGGTTGACCCGCACGAGGTGTTGGAACACTCTCTTGCTAGCTGGGTCTCGAGTGGCGCGGGTCCAGTTGTTTTTGCTACAGCCCTCAGCCAGGAACTGTCCGACTTCTTTCAGCACATTCATGCCCAGGGTTACAATGGGCCCATCGCCTCCGGGCCCTGTGGTTAGTACGATCCCTTTTCGACCGAGGTCCTTTCCACATGCCCGCATGGACATCCATACTACTCCCGCTACTGGGATAGGTAGTTGATTGGCCGCCACCAATTTGACAGTGGGTTCCTGACAGGAACGAGTGACTTCAGGAAAGTGACTTTGGAAATACGTCTCAGGCATAGTGGTCACTTGAGACCCGGTGTCCATCAAACAGCGGATCCGCTGCCCATTGAATTCAGCCCAGATGATGGTCCTCTCGGAGACAATGTCTTCAGAGCTCCCTCTTCTACTCTCTGAAGCACGAGACCCCACGGTATGCTCCACAACCGTGGGGCATTTTAGTTTAACGGCTGTCCCCTCCTCCTCCTTTCTCGGTAGGGACAGTCATTGGAGATATGCCCCCTACCTTCGCAAGTCCAGCACTCCGGTCCTCTTTCTGCCGATAGGTCGGGTACATGCCGTGCTGGGGCCGGGTAGGAGCGTCTCTCTCGTTCTGGTCTCCGTCCGCGTTGAGCAGTACGGTCCGTCTTCAAGGGGGCAGTAGGGGGCTTTCTAATAGCATTCAGCTCACCCCGAATGTCTCGAATTTCCTGACGTATTTCCCATACCCAATCAGGCTCTTGGTTGGTGAATCCAGGAGCAATTGCCTCTTGACTTCTAACTGTGGCTTTGAGAACAGGAACTTCTGTCTCCAGCACTCTAGCTTCAGCCCCTACCTCCAGGAAGCCCATATCAGGGCTCAATCGCAGCCGCTCCTTCAGGATCTGCCTCAGGGAAGGGTCTTTCAAGCCAGCAATCAGTTGGTCACGCAACACCTCATCCAATGTTCCCAGTCCTCGGTTCCCATCTCGAGCTTTCTTAGTGATATGGGCCGTCACTTCCTGCAACGCATTAACATACTGATTTACTGTCTCATTTTCCCCTTGGACCCGCTGGAACAACTGTAAGCGCGAGTGTCCCAAATCTGTAGTGTCATCGTGCATGTCCTCTAAAATTTTTATCACTTTATCCACGGTGTCACGGTCCCCAGGTAGGCGGTACATAACAGTCTGTCGGACCTCTCCATCAAGGGTTAGGAGGGCCAGCTCCACCTGGGCTAGGGGATCAAGGAGGTACATCCGTAGCATACTTCTCAGTCTTTCTACCCAGTCCCACAGTGACATGCCATCCCCTGAAAACTTGGGAAGATGGCTGAGCATAGCCCCCAGGGGTATATGGGTCCGACCGGACCCAGCCACAGACTGATCCCCCATCTCTGCGTCTGAATGTTGCATCCTGCCGACTACGCCAAATGTAATGCAGGTGCGGGAATGCAACGCACAGAGACTCAAGGCGAGAACAGTCTGAGATGAAAATAAACAATTTTATGCAACAGGTATTCTGAACAAGGGATTAGTAACAAGGGTAATGAACAGTAATTCAATATATCAGCATAAGGCAAAATCTCTCAAAATAAGACCCAGTCTCTCAAAGTAAGGTGAAGCCTCTCAAAGTAAGGTGAAGTCTCTTAAGTAAGGTGCAGTCTCTTTAGAAGGGTGAAGTCTCTTAAGTAAGGTGAAGTCTCTTAAGTAAGGCGAAGTCTCTTAAGTAGGGTGATGCCCTCAGTAATGGGAGACACCACGTAAGTTCTTTAACTGTACATTTGGCCCTAGCGGGGGTCATCGGTTATTCACGCTAGGCCGTGAGTCTCTTCCGCATAAATTCAATTAGATCACGTTGTGCTCCTTTAGTCCCAACCGTTCCCCTCCCAACCTGATTATCTAAACCGAATTGTCCCCGGTACTGTGGGTGAACAGTGGAAGTGACGGCCCTGTTCACGTATGCAGCTCCACCGCTTCCGCTGGCGTGAATTTCCTGGGGCAACCGTCTCTCAACTCCTCTCTGCTTTGCTGTTGGAGGCAGTCTCTCGAGCCTTGGATAGAGGGGTCCAGGCCTCGTCTGTCGGCGGGCGACGTCGGGTTCCGCGAACTCACTCAGCACCGCAATTAGGTTCCTAGTCTCCTCAGCAGGCACAGCACTCAGGTAACATCCGCGAGATATCCGGAGCTCTTTTACCAGTGCCCGGCTGTGGCACCTCACAGGCCTCTAGCTTAGGCCTGTCACGCGTGGTTTCTCAGGACGCAGGGAACACATCTGCTCCTTTCTGCTGCTTGGCGCCAAAGACCCCTCTGGTTTGGCGCGCTGGCCTGTTATTTTCCGGAACTCCTTCCTGGAAGTCACCTGATCAGGTCCAGCATCTGAACTTGCTCTCCCTGCAACTTCCCTTGCATATCTTGGTTCCGCTTGACTGCGTCTGACTAGTAGATGGCAGTCTCTTTCCATCCTTGAAACATCATGTAGAAGTTCTTTTACAAGCTCTCTTGACTGGGCTACAATCACTCACTCACTCATGTCACCTGCACCTTAAAAACATCTCCAGAACCCCACATTTTCTCACCTTTGATACTTCAAAAACTCTTACTGTCGCTCTTATTCACTCTCGTCTGGACTACTGCAACTCTCTTCTAATCGGTCTCCCTCTAAACAAACTCTCTCCTCTCCAATCCATTCTGAATGCAGCAGCCAGGGTCGTATTTCTATCAGGCCGCTTCACCAACGCCTCTAACCAGTGCCAGTCATTGCACTGGTTACCCATTCACCACAGAATACAATACAAACTCATCTCTCTCACCCATAAAGCCCTCCACAGTTCTGCACCACCCTATATCTCATCCCTCATTTCTGTCTATCACCCCTCCCGTGCCCTCCGTTCTGCAACTGATCTAAAACTAACATCCTCCTAAATCCCAACCTCGCAGGGGGAGGGGATTTTACCACCTACCTCCACCCTTTCTGGGATAAATTCCATACTGGAAATATTTTTCAAAATGCACAATATACATCTCTACATTATCTGCTAGAGGAGGTAGGCATAGTGGACCTACGGAGAATACGGCACCCTGATGTCAGACAATATTCCTGTTACTTCGCCTCCCATCATTCTTTGTCAAGAATAGACCAAGCTATTGGCTTTGAATCAATCATACCCTATATTAAATCGGTGAGGTATCTGCCAAGGAGTGTCTCTGACCACTCGCCTATACAGGTACAACTGCAGATGGGTGCTGTGAGGTCTCCGGGGGAATATACATGGCACATCAATGCTTTTTTGGCTGCAACTAATTGGTCCTACTCTTAGCTCTAGAATCTTAGAATATTTTCGTTTTAATGATGGGTCGTCATCTACGAGATTTATATGGGATGCTATGAAAGCATATGTATGGGGAATATGCATAGGGGAGATCAATAAGATAAAATCCAAAATAAAGGAGTTAACCCAAAAATTGCAACAGAATGTTTGCGAAAAGGAGGCACAAGTAGAATGAAATGGGAAAATGCACAGAAAATATTGCCTGATCATTTGCTATCATTAGCTTCTCAGAAACAACTGTTTGTTAAGCAAAGATACTTTATAAAGCAAGGGTCTCAAACTCGGCTGGGTAGATTGTCCGCATTCTTTGCATGACAAAATGACATTTTTAGTGATATCATTTTTTTTTCTATACACCTTTTGAATTTGTCCTCATCTTGTATTAACCCCTTTACAGCCCATGACGTACTAATACGCGTCTGTGCCCTGGGCTTTAAGAGCCTGACCCGTATTAGTACGTCATGGCGATCGTGCGGGCACACAGGCTGTGCGGGCGCGATTGCCGCCGGGTGTCAGCTGATTGTCACAGCTGACACCCGGTACTATGTGCAGGGAGCGGTCCCGCACCGCTCCCGGCACATTAACCCCCACAATGCTGCGATCGAAGTCGATCGCAGCATTGCAGTGGCAAGGGGAGGTGATCGCAATACTCACCTCCTCTTCCGGCCTCCAGCGCTGTCTGCCGCTGCTTCCCGGGTGTTGCCATGATGACCCGATGTCGTCATGACAACATCCGGGTCATCAGACAGCAGGAAGATTGTTTGGTCATGCGCAGTGCATGACCGAACAATCTTCTCACTGTGCAGCGATGACTGCCTGCATGGCTCAGGGATGGTGCTCCATCCCTATGCTATGCAGGCGATCAGAATAAAAAAAGTGAAAGTCCCAGAGTGGGACAAAGTAAAAAAGTGTAAAACCTCTCAGAAAGTGAAAAAAAAATTTAAAAAAATTTGTAAAAATATTAAAAAAAAAATAAAAAAAATAATCCACCAAAAATAAAAATATAATGTACCCATCAATAAATATTATTATGAAAAAAAAAACCAAAACAATAAAAGTACACATATTTGGTATCGCCGCGTCCGGAACGACCTGATCTATAAAACTGTCCCACTAGTTAACCCCTTCATTGAACATGGTAAAAAAAAACAAAAAGAAAAAGAAGCAAAAAACAATGCTTTATCATCATACCGCCAAACAAAAAATGGAATAACACGCGATCAAAAACATGAATATAAATAAAAATGGTACCGCTGAAAACGTAATCTTGTCCCGCAAAAAACAAGCTGCCATACAGCTCCATAATCTGAAAATTCAAAAAGTTATAGCTCTCAGAATAAAGCGATGCAAAAAAATATTTTTTTCTATAAAATGTCTTTTATTGTGTAAAAGCGCCAAAACATAGAGAAAAGATATAAATGTGGTACCGCTGTAAACGTACTGACCCGAAGAATAAAGCTACCTTATCAATTTTACCACATGCGGAGTAGAATAAAAAAAAAAAAAAAAAAAACAATTCCTGAATTGTAGGTTTTTGTTTATTATGCCTCCCAAAAGCTGGAATAGAAAGCGATCAAAATATGTCACGTGCCTGAAAATGGCACCAATAAAAACGTCAACTTGTCCCGCAAAAAAAAATCCATCACATGACTCTGTCGGCCAAAATATGGAAAAATTATAGCTCTCAAAATATGGCGATGCAAAAACTAGATTTTACAAAATATGTGTCTTAGTGTGTGACAGCTGTCAATCATAAAAACCCGATATCATTCTGGTATCTCTGTAGTCGCACCGACCCGAAGAATAACGCCGTCTAATCACTTATACCGCATGAGGAACGGCGTAAAGAATAAACACTAGGGCTGGGGTTGGGGTTAGGGTTGTGCTAATGTTAGGGTTGGGGTCAGGGTTGGGCTAGGGTAGGGTTAGGGTTGGGGGCAAGGGTTGTTTGCCCCCAAGATGACGATATGGCAACTAGTGTTGAACACAAGTGCTCGCTACTTGAGTTTGCATCGGGTACTCGGGTATGCATTGAGTATCGCGGGTGCTCGAGTCTCTGCCCCATATGCTTCGCGGCCAAAATAACCTCGCGGGGATTGCCTACCATGCTCGAGCGATCCCCGCATGTTTTTTTGGGGGTGTCTAATAACCGTGAAACATGCGGGAGGGGACTCGAGCATTTCACTTGAGCACCTGTGATACATGGTGCATACCTGAGTACCCGATGCAAACTCAAGTAGCGAGCACTTGCGCTCAAGACTAATGACAACTTATTCAATATGATGACCTAATGTCATTAAATTTTGTGTCGTACCTCTGGGTTCAAAATGTTCACTATACCCCTTGATAAAATCCTTGAGGGGTGTAGTTTCCAAAATGGGGTCACTTGTGGGGGGTTTCAACTATTTAGGCACATCAGGGGCTCTTCAAACGCGACATGGCGTCCGCTATCGATTCCAGCCAATTTTGCGTTCAAAAAGTCACACAGTGCTCCTTCCCTTCTGAACTCTGCCGTGCGCCCAAACACTGTATTTTCCCAACATATGGGGTATTGGCGTACTCAGGAGAAATTGCACAAAAGTTTTTGGGGTTCATTTTCTCCTCTTACCCTTGTGAAAATAAAAAAATTGGGGCTAAAACATCATTGTTGTGGAAAAAGTTAGATTTTTTTATATTCACGGCTCCATGTTATAAACTTCTGTAAAGGACTTGGGGGTTCAAGGTGCTCACCACACATCTAGATAAGTTCCCTGAGGGGTCTAGTTTCCAAAATGGTGTCACTTGTTGGGGGTTTCTACTGTTTAGGCACATCAGGGGCACATCCGCTAATTATTCAAGCAAATTTTACAATCAAAAAGTCAAATGGTGCTCCTTTCCTTCCGAACCCTGCAGCGGACCCAAACAGTGGTTTGCCCCCACATATGGGGTATCTGCTAACTCAAGAGAAATTTCACAACAAACTGCATAGTGCAATTTCTTCTGTTACCCTTATGAAAATGCAAAAGGGGGGGCTGAAAAACATTTTTTGTGGGAAAAATGTGAAAATTTTATTTTTACGGCTTAATGTTATAAACTTCTGTGAAGCACCTGGTGGTTCAAGGTGCTCACCACACATCTAGATAAGTTCCCCGAGGGGTCTAGTTTCCAAAATGGTGTCACTTGTGGGGGGTTTCCACTGTTTAGGCACATCAGGGGCACATCCGCTAATTATTCAAGCAAATTTTACAATCAAAAAGTCAAATGGTGCTCCTTTCCTTCCGAACCCTGCAGCGCGCCCAAACAGTGGTTTTCCCCCACATGTGGGGTATCTGCTAACTCATGAGAAATGGCACAACAAACTGCATAGTGCAATTTCTTCTGTTACCCTTATGAAAATGCAAAAGGGGGAGCTGAAAAACATTTTTTGTGGGAAAAATGTGAAAATTTTATTTTTATGGCTTAATGTTATAAACTTCTGTGAAGCACCTGGTGGTTCAAGGTGCTCACCACACATCTAGATAAGTTCCCTGAGGGGTCTAGTTTCCAAAATGGTGTCACTTGTGGGGGGTTTCCACTGTTTAGGCAAATCAGGGGCACATCCGCTAATTATTCAAGCAAATTTTACAATCAAAAAGTCAAATGGTGCTCCATTCCTTCCGAACCCTGCCACACGCCCAAACAGTGGTTTGCCCCCACATATGGGGTATCTGCTAACTCATGAGAAATTGCACAACAAACTGCATAGTGCAATTTCTTCTGTTACCCTAATGAAAATGCAAAAGGGGGGGCTGAAAAACATTTTTTGTGGGAAAAATGTGAAAATTTTATTTTTACGGCTTAATGTTATAAACTTCTGTGAAGCACCTGGTGGTTCAAGGTGCTCACCACACATCTAGATAAGTTCCTCGAGGGGTCTAGTTTCCAAAATGGTGTCACTTGTGGGGGGTTTCCACTGTTTAGGCACATCAGGGGCACATCCGCTAATTATTCAAGCAAATTTTACAATCAAAAAGTCAAATGGTGCTCCTTTCCTTCCGAACCCTGCAGCGCGCCCAAACAGTGGTTTTCCCCCACATGTGGGGTATCTGCTAACTCATGAGAAATGGCACAACAAACTACATAGTGCAATTTCTTCTGTTACCCTTATGAAAATGCAAAAGGGGGAGCTGAAAAACATTTTTTGTGGGAAAAATGTGAAAATTTTATTTTTACGGCTTAATGTTGTAAACTTCTGTGAAGCACCTGGTGGTTCAAGGTGCTCACCACACATCTAGATAAGTTCCCTGAGGGGTCTAGTTTCCAAAATGGTGTCACTTGTGGGGGGTTTCCACTGTTTAGGCAAATCAGGGGCACATCCGCTAATTATTCAAGCAAATTTTACAATCAAAAAGTCAAATGGTGCTCCTTCCCTTCCGAACACTGCCGAGCTCCTAAACAGTGGTTTTCCCCCACATAAGGGGTATCTGCTAACTCGGGAGTAATTGAACAACAAACTGCATAGTGCAATTTCTTCTGTTATCCTTATGAAAATGAAAAAGTGGGGGCTGAAAAACATTTTTGTGGGAAAAATGTGAAAATTTTATTTTTACGGCTCAATGTTATAAACTTCTGTGAAGCACCTGGGGGTTCAAGGTGCTCACCACACATGTAGATAAGTTCCCTGAGGGGTATAGTTTCCAAAATGGGGTCACATGTGGGGGTTTCCACTGTTTAGGCACATCAGGGGCTCCCCAAATGCAATATGGCGTCCGCTAATTATTCAAGCAAATTTTACATTTAAAAAGTCAAATGGCGCTCCTTCCCTTCCGAACCCTGCTGTGCGCCCAAACAGTGGTTTTCCCCCACATATGGGGTATCTGCTTGCTCAGAAGAAATTGAGCAACAAACTGCATGGTGCAATTTCTCCTGTTACCTTTATGAAAATGCAAAAGTGGGGGCTGAAAAACATTTATGTGGGAAAAATGTGAAAATTATATTTTTACGGCTCAATGTTACAAACTTCTGTGAAGCACCTGGGGGTTCAAGGTGCTCACCACACATCTAGATAAGTTCCCTGAGGGGTCTAGTTTCCAAAATGGGGTCACTTGTGGGGGGTTTCCACTGTTTAGGCACATCAGGGGCTCCCCAAATGCAATATGGCGTCCGCTAATTATTGAGGCAAATTTTACATTTAAAAAGTCAAATGGCGCTCCTTCCCTTCCGTACCCTGCCGTGCGCCCAAACAGTGGTTTTCCCCCACATATGGGGTATCTGCTTACTGAGGAGAAATTGATCAACAAATTTTGGGGTCTATTTTTTCCTGTTACCCCTGCAAAAATAAAAAAAATTGGGTCTAAAGTAACATTTTTGTGAAAAAAGTTAAATGTTAATTTTTTTCTTCCACATTCCAAAAATTCCTGTGAAGCACCTGAAGGGTTAATAAAGTTCTTGAATGTGGTTTTGAGCACCTTGAGGGGTGCAGTTTTTAGAATGGTGTCACTTTTGGGTATTTTCTGTCATAAAGACCCCTCAAAGTGACTTTAAATATGATGTGGTCCCTAAAACAATGGTTTTCTAAATTTTGTTGGAAAAATGAGAAATCGCTGGTCAACTTTTAACCCTTATAGCTCCCCAGTAAAAAAAAATTTTGGTTCCAAAATTATGCTGATGTAAAGTAGACACGTGGGAAATGTTATTTATTAACTATTTTGTGTGACATATCTCTCTGATTTAAGGGCATAAAAATTCAAATTTTGAAAATTGCAAAATTTTCAAAATTTTTGCCAAATTTCCATTTTTTTCACAAATAAACGCAAGTGATATCGAAGAAATTTTACCACAATCATGAAGTACAATATGTCACGAAAAAACAGTCTCAGAATCAGGGAGATCCGTTGAAGCGTTCCAGAGTAATTACCTCATAAAATGACAGTGGTCAGAATTGTAAAAATTGGCCTGGTCATAAATGTGCAAACCACCTTGGGTTGTAAAGGGGTTAATGACTCATCCTGCTCCTCATCTTGTAGTAATGCCTCATCTAATGCCTAATCCTGGTCCTCACCTTGTAGTAATGTCTCATCCTGGTCCTCATCTTTTAGTAATGACCCATCCTGGTCCTCAGCTTGTAGTAATGCACCATCCTGGTCCTCATCTTGTAGTAATGCCCCATCCTGGTCCTCAACTTGTAGTAATGCACCATCCTGGTCCTCATCTTGTAGTAATGCCCCATACAGGTCCCCATCTTGTCGTAATGTCCCCCATTCAGGTCCCCATCTTGTCGTAATGTCCGCCATCTAGGTCCCCATCTTGTTATAATGTCCCCATCTTGTAGGAATGTCCCCCATCCAGGTCCTCACATTGTAGAAATGTTCCTATCCAGGTCCCCACATTGTAGGAATGTTCCTATCCAGGTCCCCACATTGTAGATATGTCCCAATCCAATTCCCCATATTGTAGATATGTCCCCATCCAGGTCCCCACATTGTAGGAATGTCCCTTTCCAGGTACCCACATTGTAGATATGTCCCCATCCAGGTCCCCATATTGCAGGAATGTCCCCATTCAGGTCCCACATTGTAGGAATGTCCCCATCCAGGTCCCACATTGTAGGAATGTTCCTATCCAGGTTCTCATATTGTAGGAATGTCCCCATTCAGGTCCCTATATTGTAGGAATGTCCCCATCCAGGTCCCACATTGTAGGAATGTTCATATCCAGGTCCCCATATTGTAGGAATGTCCCCGTTCAGGTCCCTATATTGTAGGAATGTCCCCATCCAGGTCCCACATTGTAGGAATGTTCCTATCCAGGTTCCCATATTGTAGGAATGTCCCCATTCAGGTACCACATTGTAGGAATGTCCCCATCCAGGTCCCACATTGTAGGAATGCTCCTATCCAGGTCCCCATATTGTAGGAATGTCCCCATTCAAGTCCCACATTGTAGGAATGTCCCCATCCAGGTCCCACATTGTAGGAATGTTCCTATCCAGGTCCCCATATTGTAGGAATGTCTCCAGTCAGGTCCCACATTGTAGGAATGTCCCCATCCAGGTCCCACATTGTAGGAATGTTCCTATCCAGGTTCCCATATTGTAGGAATGTCCCCATTCAGGTCCCTATATTGTAGGAATGTCCCTATCCAGGTCCCCACATTGTAGATATGTCCCCATCCAGGTCCGCATATTGCAGGAATGTCCCCATTCAGGTCCCACATTGTAGGAATGTCCCAATCCAGGTCCCACATTGTAGGAATGTTCCTATCCAGGTTCCCATATTGTAGGAATGTCCCCATTCAGGTCCCTATATTGTAGGAATGTCCACATCCAGTTCCCACATTGTAGGAATGTTCCTATCCAGGTCCCCATATTGTAGGAATGTCCCCATTCAGGTCTCTATATTGTAGGAATGTCCCCATCCAGGTCCCACATTGTAGGAATGTTCCTATCCAGGTTCCCATATTGTAGGAATGTCCCCATTCAGGTCCCTATATTGTAGGAATGTCCCTATCCAGGTCCCCACATTGTAGATATGTCCCCATCGAGGTCCGCATATTGCAGGAATGTCCCCATTCAGGTCCCACATAGTAGGAATGTCCCCATCCAGGTCCCACATTGTAGGAATGTTCCTATCCAGGTTCCCATATTGTAGGAATGTCCCCATTCAGGTCCCTATATTGTAGGAATGTCCCCATCCAGGTCCCATATTGTAGGAATGTTCCTATCCAGGTCCCCATATTGTAGAAATGTCCCCATTCTGTTCTCTATATTGTAGGAATGTCCCCATCCAGGTCCCACATTGTATTAATGCTCCTATCCAGGTCCCCATATTGTAGGAATGTCCCCATTCAGGTCCCACATTGTAGGAATGTCCCCATCCAGGTCCCACATTGTAGGAATGTTCCTATCCAGGTCCCCATATTGTAGGAATGTCTCCAGTCAGGTCCCACATTGTAGGAATGTCCCCATCCAGGTCCCACATTGTAGGAATGTTCCTATTCAGGTTCCCATATTGTAGGAATGTCCCCATTCAGGTCCCTATATTGTAGGAATGTCCCTATCCAGGTCCCCACATTGTAGATATGTCTCCATCCAGGTCCGCATATTGCAGGAATGTCCCCATTCAGGTCCCACATTGTAGGAATGTCCCCATCCAGGTCCCACATTGTAGGAATGTTCCTATCCAGGTTCCCATATTGTAGGAATGTCCCCATTCAGGTCCCTATATTGTAGAAATGTCCCCATCCAGGTCCCACATTGTAGGAATGTTCCTATCCAGGTCCCCATATTGTAGGAATGTCCCCATTCAGGTCCCACATTGTAAGAATGTTCCCATCCAGGTCCCACATTGTAGGAATGTTCCTATCCAGGTCCCCATATTGTAGGAATGTCCCCATTCAGGTCCCACATTGTAGGAATGTCCCCATCCAGGTCCCACATTGTAGGAATGTTCCTATCCAGGTCCCCATATTGTAGGAATGTCCCCATTCAGGTCCCTATATTGTAGGAATGTCACTATCCAGGTCCCCACATTGTAGATATGTCCCCATCGAGGTCCGCATATTGCAGGAATGTCCCCATTCAGGTCCCACATTGTAGGAATGTCCCCATCCAGGTCCCACATTGTAGGAATGTTCCTATCCAGGTTCCCATATTGAAGGAATGTCCCCATTCAGGTCCCTATATTGTAGGAATGTCCCCATCCAGATCCCACATTGTAGGAATGTTCCTATCCAGGTCCCCATATTGTAGGAATGTCCCCATTCAGGTCCCACATTGTAGGAATGTCCCCATCCAGGTCCCACATTGTAGGAATGTTCCTATCCAGGTTCCCATATTGTAGGAATGTCCCCATTCTGGTCCCTATATTGTAGGAATGTCCGCTGTTCCATTCTTCACATACATATATAAGAAAAAAAAAGTCTCTTCTCACCTGTCCTCCGTTCCCTCGATGTCCTTTCTGCATATGCAGGCGCAGGCACCATAGACCCCTTGACGATCGCGGCCTGGTCCAGGAGCTTCCGGCAGCTGCGCTTTAGTTCAGTGTATTGCTGCACAGAGACCAATGCCTGCCACCGGCCTATCAGAGGCCAGCAGCTGACATCTGCCCATGTTAGTGATGTCATGCACCGCTGCGCTGGGACGCGGATGTCCGCTGCTGGCCTCTGATAGGCCGGTGGCTGGCATTGGTATTGTATCATGCAGAGAGCGTAGCAATACACTGAACTAAAGTGCAGCTGTCGGCAGCTCCTGGACCGGACCGCGATCGGGGTCTATGGTGCACACAGGCCGCATGAACCAGTCTGAAGGGCCACATGCGGCCCCCATGTTTGAGACCCCTGGTTTAGGATGAGTCTGTCTCTCATACTCTGCTGACCTCACCCCTCCTTGGATAAACCCCCTTCCCACTGCCCCCTTTACTTTTTCCCTGCCCCTCTTCAGGGACGCCTGGAGCTGGTGCTCCCACACTATCATACAAGTCACCACTCAATAAAGGTAATATGAAGCAATTAAAGTAGTGAAAGAGGTTAAAACATAACCTTTAATGAATACGTAGGTAAAAAAGATATAAAACGTCACTAGGACCTAAAATCCAGTTAATGCCTGCCAATGGTAGTAAAACAAAGCTACCTATCATAAATATGTACTCGTTATAAACAGGAAATTATATGGCAGGAACAACAAATGTATTCAACCTGTATATTTAACAAGACAGTGGCAAGAAAAATGATAGAGCTGTCAATAACACATCTCAATAAGCATGCAACATATCCGACGACCAGTCCTCACGCTGTACTCACACAGTGGGTCCTCACACTGTATGCAGGAGGCTGTGTGGGTCCTCACACTGTATGCAGGAGGCTGTGTGGGTCCTCACACTATATGCAGGAGGCTGTGTGGGTCCTCACACTATTTGCAGGAGGCTGTGTGGGGACTGATACTGTATATAGGAGGCTATGTGAGGGCTCATACTCATATAGGAGGTTGTGTGAGGGCTCACATTGTATATAGGAGGCTATGTGGGGCTCACACTGTACAGTATATGGAAGGCTATGTGGGGCTGTAAAAAGGTGACTATGTGGTGGCTCCTGTTCAGCAGCCACAGAATATTCATCTGACCACTGGACCACGGTTCTACAAATTGCTCATCTCTATATACCAGTCATACTGTATATTCTCCTATATATATTGTACTGTATGTGGCATACTATGTATACTATGTGCACGGACATCAGATGAAGCACTCAAGATAATTAGTGACTGCTACATCATATACTTCATATACTATTATGTGGAGTTGAAGTTTACAATGATGATTTCATTGATCAAGTATGTTTGAAAACATATACAAAATAATAATTCATAGGTATCTATCTAGCAGACCTGGGCTTATGTGTGACCACCTTTACTCTGCTGATATGTTATTTTAGGAGTGTAGAAAAACACAGCGTACTACACAGGGGCGGACACAGACTGTAGTGGGCCCCTGTGCAAGAATTTTTTGGGGGCCCCCCCCGCCCTTCATAGGGGGCATGAAGGGCCCCCCCCCCCCGTGCATCTCTCATCCCCCCGTGCATCTCTGATTCCCCCCACTCCAAGTTAATTAATTGTATGTAAAAAAAATACAACTTGTTATACTTACCCTCAGGGCCAGCTCCAGGTTTTTGTGGGCCCTGGGCGACAGAGTTTCAGTGGGCCCCTTTAACACATACCATGATTCATGATGCACAGATACCGCAGAGAAATATATATATATAGTACAAGGCCAAGGATTTCAATTACTACATTACATGAGCGATATCTATTGTAAATTCTACAATAGCTCAGAAACCGGTGAATCCTCACAACGCACAGTGCAGACCGGACAGTATAGTCCTCCATACAGTATTATGGGCACCATATCATGCTCCATACAGGATACTGACCCCCTTATAATGCTCCATACAGGATACTGGTCCCCATATAATGCTCCATACAGAATACTGGTCCCCATATAACGCTCCATAGAGGATACTGGTCCTCATATAACACTGCATACAGAATACTGGCCCCCATATAACGCTCCCTACCGAATACTGTCCCCCATATATCGCTCCATACAGAATACTGACCCCCATTTAACGCTCCATACAGAATATTGACCCCATATAACGCTCCATGCAGGCTGTTCCCTCCTTATAATGCCCCATTATACAAGCGATATCTATTGTAAATTCTACAATAGCTCAGAAACCGGCGAATCCTCACAGAGCACAGTGCAGACCGGACAGTATAGTCCTCCATACAGTAATATGGGCACCATATAATGCTCCATACAGGATACTGACCCCCTTATAATGCTCCATACAGGATACTGGTCCCCATATAATGCTCCATACAGGATACTGGTCCCCATATAACTCTCCATACAGAATATTGGCCCCCATGTAACACTCCATGCAGGCTGTTCCCCCCTTACAATGCCCCATGCAGGATGACACCCGTCTTTTAATGCGCTATGCAGGATGTCACATCTACCCCCCATAAAATGCCCCATGCAGGATGTCACCTCTTCCCCCCATATAATGCCCCTTGCAGGATGTCACTTCCCCCCTTTTCAATGCCCCATGCAGCATGTCAGACCACCCCCTCCCTTATAATGCCCCATGCAGGAGGTCAACCCCCCCTCCTTATAATGCCCATGCGGTCTGTCACACACCCACCCTCTATATAATGCCCCATGCAGGATGTCAATTCCCCCCTCCCCCCTTATAATGCCTCATGCAGGATGTCACACCACCTCCCTTATAATGCCCCATGCAGAATGTCACTCCCCCCCTCCCTTATAATGCCCCATGCAGGATGTCACTTCCCCCCTTCCCCTCTTATAATGCCCCATGCAGGATGTCACTTCCCCCCTTCCCCTCTTATAATGCCCCATGCAGGATGTCACTTCCCCCCTTCCCCTCTTATAATGCCCCATGCAGGATGTCACTTCCCCCCTTCCCCTCTTATAATGCCCCATGCAGTATGTCACTTCCCCCTTCCCCTCTTAAAATGCTCCATGCAGGATGTCACATCCCCCCCACCCCCATATAATGCCCCCATGCAGGATGTCAATTCCCCCCTCCCCCATATAATGCCCCATTCAGGATGCCAATCCCCCCCCCTATATAATGCCCCATGCAGGATGTCACACCACCTCCCCCATATAATGCCCCATGCAGGATGTCACACCCACTCTCCCCCCACCATTAAATGCCCCATGCCCCCATACATATAAAAAAAAAATCAAATACTCACCTCACTTTTTACTTGCTGCTAATCCGGACTCCAGCATTGCGCGCGTCTTCCCGCTCTGTGATGTGACAGCTCAGGAGAGAGCGCGCGGTGTAAAGACCTGAGACGTCACAGTCAGAGGACGCTGCAGATGCTGCGGAGGCACGGGGAGGGGTAAGTATTGTGCCGGCGCCGTCACATGACCGGAGATGTCCCTGTGCTCAGCATGGGGCCCATGCTGAGCGCAGGCACATCTCCGGTCATGTGACGGCGGGGGGTCCTGCGGGGGGGGGGCCCCATGAGGAGACGCACAAGAGGGGGGCTCCGAGGGGGCCCCAACCGGCCGGGCCCCATGCTGGAGTCAGGGCAGTCATGCCATGATGGCGGCCCTGCTGGAGGCTGGAGGGTCCCCCTCTCCCTCGGGGGCCCCCATTCAATGAACTGGCTGCACGGGCTGTAGGTCCGCCCCTGGTACTACATCTCTAAAAAGGTATATCTGCTTTAAAAATAGTAATTCATAAGAATAATATGTACTATGTCTGACCACTGCAAACACTCATCTGAACTGGTCCAAGTGCTGTCAGCTTTTTTCACGGGCAACACTTAGACAATACGGTCGTGTGAATATAGGCTTATAATGCATCTGGTAATAAACATGTTAAGGATGGGCCGCTACTCATGGGCCACTGCTGTGTGCTTGCCCCCCAGGCTAAAATGTGCCAGCCAGCCTCTGCTGCACCGGGTGCCAGAAAACCTAGATACACCTTTGGAATAGGTATCTTGCAAAGTAAGGATGGGGTTTGGTGTTTTTAAGTGATTTTATTGACTCTGTGCATTTATATTTTGTATCAATAATATGATATGGTTATATATATCTTCTGGATATCAGGAGGGCTTATCCCTGTGCATTGACTCTCTCCTTCTCCTTCGATGTCCTGTATAGGCCAAAAAAAACTACGCGTTTCGAGGACTCACAGTTCCTCTTCGTCAGCTTCTCGCTGGTAGTCAATAGAGATGAGCGTTGTTCTACTCGAACTGTTCGCCAATCTCAAATTCGAGCTGTTTTGGGCGGTGTTCAAGCCGTTCGGCGAACACGAACAATTTGAGAAAAATTCGGCTGTTCGAGGTTATGTTCGATAACTGTTCGTGCACCAAAATCATAACTGGATTTTTTCTCAGTAATGATGAAAATTAATGTTAATACGCAGTTTGAGTGTACAGCGGGGTGGGGCAGGGGATAGTAACATAGTAACATAGTTTGTAAAGCCGAATAAAGACTTGCGTCCATCAAGTTCGACCTGTTAGTTCTGTAATTGCTAAAGTTGATCCAGAGGAGGGCAAAACCCCCAAATGATTTAGCCAATCTTCACCTGAGGAAAAATTCCCTCCCGACTCTGAAACCAGCAGTCAGAATAAATCCCTGTATCAACCTACTATTTTATTCTATTTTTAAGTATATGCAGAAATCTGCCTGGTATCTAGAAATGCATCCAGTCCAGGCTTGAACTGGTTTAGTGAATCCGACATTACCGTCTCCTCACTCAGTGAATTCCATATTCTCACTGCTCTTACCGTAAAGAACCCCTTCCTATGCTGGTGCTGAAACCTTTTCTCTTCCAGTCTTAGTGAGTGCCCTCTTGTTACCGTAATATCCCTCCTTTTGAACAAATCCCGGGCAAGGTCTCTATACTGTCCCCTAACATATTTGTACACATTTATTATGTCCCCCCTCAACCTTCTCTTTTCCAGGCTGAATAGTCCTAGTTTTGCCAACCTCTCTGGGTATTGCAGTCCCTCCATTCCCCTTATTAATTTTGTTGCCCTCCTTTGTACCTTTTCAAGCTCATTTATATCCTTTCTATATATTGGGACCCATAACTGAGCACAGTATTCCAAGTGTGGTCTGACCAGTGCTTTGTACAGTGGAAGAACAATGTTCTCATCCTTTGCAGCTATACCTCTTCTGATACATCCCATTACCCTGTTTGCCCTTACAGCAGCGGCCTGACTTTGGGCACTCCAATTTAGTTTGCTATCAATCAAGATGCCCAATCAAGATCTCTGCAGGAACAATGAAGATCTCCATTTTTTTTTCTCTTTCCCGCATTTACAGTGGGGAGGTGCAATCTGTCAGCCTATCAGCAGCGCACACACGGAGCGAAGTGCTTTTTGTCACACAAGCAAGGGCATGTGTCATTGGCAGTGTATGTCACATGTCCTTGCCCTATAAGACCAAGCCATTTTCCCCGTCACCACCATTTTCTCACTGCTGCAGCTGCGTGTTAGACGGCACCGCTGTTGCTGTGTGCGCTATACCTTGTTAATTTCAAGCCAATTTTCGCACAAATCTACAGATAGCTTGGGAGTAGGGAATAGTTGTGATTGCAGTCCTTTTAAGGACTAGGTTACAGCATTTCCTACGACTTTTATCAGGCTGGTCTGTGCTCTTAAATAGATAGATTGTGGAAGTAAAGACTAATTGTAATTGGAGTCCTTTTCAGGACTAGGTTACATCAGTTCCTATCACTTTTTGCCAGGCAGTTCTGTGCCAGTGCTGTGCAAGTTTTTTTCACAGCATTTGGCTGAATCTAGCAAAGCTAATCCTTTTTGGCCTATTGCAGAGTGTGTTAGTCAGTGGAGTAGCCTATCTGTGTTGCAAGATATACCACCTGTGTATAGAATACCAATTTTTTTACTGCACCTAGTGAAGTAAAATCTTTTGGGCATAGCATCATTCTATTAGTCCATCTATACTGACCTCCATCAGGTTGCAAATTGAATATAATTTTTTTCTGCATCTACCTCTGAAAAAATATTGGGCTTCTAGCTGTGTGTGGGACTTGTTCTATTAATCCATCTATACAGACCTCCATCAGGTTGCAAACTGAATATATTTTTTTCTGCATCTACGTCTGAAAAAATATTGGGCTTCTAGCTGTATGTGGGACTTGTTCTATTAATCCATCTATACAGACCTCCATCAGGTTGCAAACTGAATATATTTTTTTTCTGCATCTACCTCTGAAAAAATATTTGGCCTTCTAGCAGTGTGTTGGACTTGTTCTATTAGTCCACCTATACTGACCTCCATCAGGTTGCAAATTCAAAATAATTTTTTGTCTGCATCTAGCTCTGAAAAAATATTTGGCCTTCTAGCAGTGTGTGGGACTTTCTCTATTAGTCCATCTATACTGACCTCCATCAGGTTGCAAACTGAATATTTTTTTTTTCTGCATCTACCTCTGAAAAAATATTTGGCCTTCTAGCAGTGTGTGGGACTTTCTCTATTAGTCCATCTATACTGACCTCCATCAGGTTGCAAATTAAAAATAATTTTTATCTGCATCTACAGTACCTCTGAAAAAATATTTGGGCTTCTAGCTGTGTGTGGGACTTGTTCTATTAGTCCATCTATACTGACCTCCATCAGGTTGCAAATTGAATATAATTTTTATCTGCATCTAGCTCTGAAAAAATATTTGGCCTTCTAGCAGTGTGTGGGACTTTCTCTATTAGTCCATCTATACTGACCTCCATCAGGTTGCAAATTTAATATAATTTTTATCTGCATCTAGCTCTGAAAAAATATTTGGCCTTCTAGCAGTGTGTGGGACTTTCTCTATTAGTCCATCTATACTGACCTTCATCAGGTTGCAAATTAAAAATAATTTTTATCTGCATCTACCTCTGAAAAAATATTTGGGCTTCTAGCTGTGTGTGGGAATTGTTCTATTACTCCATCTATACTGACCTCCATCAGGTTGCAAACTGAATATATTTTTTTCTGCATCTACCTCTGAAAAAATATTGGGCTTCTAGCTGTGTGTGGGACTTGTTGTATTAGTCCATCTATACTGACCTCCATCAGGTTGCAAATTACAAATAATTTTTATCTGCATCTACAGTACCTCTGAAAAAATATTTGGGCTTCTAGCTGTGTGTGGGACTTGTTCTATTAGTCCATCTATACTGACCTCCATCAGGTTGCAAATTGAATATAATTTTTATCTGCATCTAGCTCTGAAAAAATATTTGGCCTTCTAGCAGTGTGTGGGACTTTCTCTATTAGTCCATCTATACTGACCTCCATCAGGTTGCAAATTAAAATTAATTTTTATCTGCATCTAGCTCTGAAAAAATATTTGGCCTTCTAGCAGTGTGTGGGACTTTCTCTATTAGTCCATCTATACTGACCTCCATCAGGTTGCAAATTAAAAATAATTTTTATCTGCATCTACCTCTGAAAAAATATTTGGGCTTCTAGCTGTGTGTGGGACTTGTTCTATTAATCCATCTATACAAACCTCCATCAGGTTGCAAACTGAATATAATTTTTTTCTGCATCTAGCTCTGAAAAAATATTTGTGCTTCTAGAAGTGTGTGGGACTTTCTCTATTAGTCCATCTATACTGACCTCCATCAGGTTGCAAACTGAATATATTTTTTTTCTGCATCTACCTCTGAAAAAATATTGGGCTTGTAGCTGTGTGTGGGACTTGTTCTATTAATCCATCTATACAGACCTCCAACAGGTTGCAAACTGAATAAAAAAATTTTCTGCATCTACCTCTGAAAAAATATTTGGGCTTCTAGCTGTGTGTGGGACTTGTTCTATTAGTCCATCTATACTGACCTCCATCAGGTTGCAAATTGAATATAATTTTTTTCTGCATCTAGCTCTGAAAAAATATTTGGGCTTCTAGAAGTGTGTGGGACTTTCTCTATTAGTCCATCTATACTGACCTCCATCAGGTTGCAAACTGAATATATTTTTTTTCTGCATCTACCTCTGAAAAAATATTGGGCTTGTAGCTGTGTGTGGGACTTGTTCTATTAATCCATCTATACAGACCTCCAACAGGTTGCAAACTGAATAAAAAAATTTTCTGCATCTACCTCTGAAAAAATATTTGGGCTTCTAGCTGTGTGTGGGACTTGTTCTATTAGTCCATCTATACTGACCTCCATCAGGTTGGAAATTGAATATAATTTTTTTCTGCATCTAACCCAGCCAATAGTTTTGGCCTAATACCACAGTTTGGCCACTCAGCTCTGCTCGGTTCCCATCCATTGTTTTTTTGTGCAAACAACTCCAGAGTTGTGAATTAGTTAACCACCAAAATGAGTGGAAAAAGGCCTGCTGCTGGTGGAAAGGGGAATAGGCGTGTTGGGAAGGGGAAAAAAGGTTGTGTCCGTGGGGTAGGTGTTAAAGCAACAGTAACATCTGCAGAAGAAAGACCATCTTCCAGCCAAACTAAAATGTCTACTTCTTTTAGCGGACAATGTGATAAGATCCCTTTCTTACGGCCACGCCAATCGCTACAAATTCCAGATGAGGCACAAAAACAGCAGGTGCTTCAACGGATATCAAGTGCTCCTTTAAGTGGGCTCTCCTCCACATCAACTTCAACATCACAAATACTCCAGTCCTCAAAGGTGTCACCCCAATCGCACTTGCTTCCTCACAGCTCCCAAATCTCCAGCTGCCCGTCTGAGTATGAGGTAGAACAGATGGTTGAGTCTGCAGAGCTGTTTACTCATACTATAGCCTGGTAATCAGAGGTCGACTCCAGCGCTTCTGTGAATCCAGACGAGGAAATGATCTGCACTGATGCCCAGAATCTTTGAATCTTTATGAGTCGGATCCTGGACCAGACGCAGAAGGTTCTGACCATAATGTAGACCCTCATTCCCAAACTGTAACTCCTGTTGGTGGAGACAATGAGGAAGACGATGATAAGACTCAAATACCTGATTGGAGCGACAACTTTAGTTTTTTGTCAGGGCAGGAACAGGTTGGCTCTGAGGACGACGGGTGTGATAACGCACAGGGTGATGATGATGAGGTTGGAGATCCCACTTACTGTCAACCCACAGTCAGCCAAGAGATGAGGTCAGCAGAGGAGGTGGAGGAAGATGCTAGTGACGACGAGGTCAGGTTGAGCCTTCCTGGACAGAGACGTAGTACTGGAAGCACGTCAACAACTGCATCCTCAAACACAACTCTGCCTCTCACCACAAGTCGTGGTGGCTCTTCAGGTCGCATGGGTGCTAAGCCTTGCATAGCCTGGGCATTTTTTCAGATCGATAAAGATGACCCAACTCATGTTATCTGTAACATTTGTCAGCAAAAGCTAAGTAGAGGCCAAAAAATACATAGTTTGAGTACTTCATGCATGAACCGGCACATGGACATGAAGCATAAGTTGCAGTGGGAAGCTCAGTGTGCTACAATGCGGCCTAGCCGGCCGGGCCAACCACCGTCTGCCATATCTTGTGCATCCGCGGCCTCTTCATCCTCTGTGACTGGGGGGACAGCAGTCACACCTGTTTTGGGGCGCAGACCTGCCACCTCTTTACCCGCAACAGCCAGCGTGATTGGCAGGTCATCATTTTCTTTGGAGGTGGTAACACCAGCTGGTGTTGAGCGCTGTCCGACATCGATAGCACCACCTTTGGATCAAGGCAACCTAACATGTCCGCCAGCATCTTCCTCACAGACCGGCAGTTTGCCGGGGACACCCTTATCAACCCCGTCTAAGCACAATGGCCAGCCCTCGGTCCCTCAGATGTGGACAAGTAAAAGACCATTTCCTCCTAGCCATGAGAAAGCTAAGAGGTTGAATTTCACCATCTGCAAGCTCTTGGCTACAGAAATGCTGCCTTTCCGCCTGGTGGACACAGAGGATTTTCGAGACCTTATGTCCGTCGCAGTGCCCCAGTACCAGATGCCCAGTCGGCACTACTTCTCAAAGAAAGGTGTGCCTGCGCTCCACCAGCATGTCGCACACAACATCACCGCTTCTTTGAGAAACTCTGTGTGTGACAGGGTGCATTTCACCACAGACACTTGGACGAGTAGGCATGGACAGGGGCGTTACATGTCGCTGACTGGGCACTGGGTAACTATGGTGACAGCAGGACAAGGGGCTGCTGTCCAAGTCTTGCCGTCCCCACGAGTTGTGCGTCAATCCTCTTTATATCAAAGTTCCTCCACTGCTTCTGCCTCCTCAACCTCCTCTCGGTTTTCCACCTGCACCCAAAGCCTGTCTGGTCATGCCACAAGCTTTCTAACTGCGCAGAAGGGATCCTGCACACCTCCTTACTATGCTGGCAGTAGGGCTCAACGTCATCAGGCGGTTTTTACATTGAAATGTCTGGGAAATGTGAGTCACACAGCTGAGGAGTTGTGGTCAGCGCTGGAGAACCAATTTCATGAATGGTTGTCTCCACTGGACCTGAAACCAGGGAAGGCCGTGTGCGACAATGCTGCAAACCTGGGTGCGGCCCTTCGCCGGGGCAATGTCACACACGTGCCTTGTATGGCTCACGTGTTGAACCTGGTTGTCCAGCAATTTTTAGCCCACTATCCCAGACTAGATGGCCTTCTGCAGAGGGCACGGTCGCTGTGTGCTCACTTCCGCCGTTCGCATCCCGCAGCTCAGCGACTTACATCTCTACAAAAGTCGTTGGGCCTGCCACTTCACCGGCTAAAATGCGATGTGCCTACCCGGTGGAATTCAACTCTGCACATGTTGCAGCGACTGTGGCAGCACCGACAAGCCCTGGTGCAATACGTTCTGACGTATAGCCTGGGCCAACGAGATCCAGAGGTGGGGCAAATCACGCTGGAGGAGTGGTCTCAGATCAGGGACCTATGCACCCTTCTGCACAGTTTTGAAATGGCGACGAAGATGTTTAGTGCTGACGATGCCATTATCAGCATGACTATTCCGGTGATTTACATGCTGGAGCACATGTTAAACAGAATTCGGAGTCAGGTGGTGGCACAAGAGGAGGTGGAGGAAGTAGAGGAGGAGGAGTTGTATGCAGAAGGGCTAACATCTGCAAGGTCCAGACGGTCGGCAGCACCAAGGCGGCAGGCATGTGAGGGTGGGGGAGATGGTTTTACCAGGGTGCATGGTAGCAGCAAAACTAGTGAGGAAGGTGCAGGAGCCCAGGAAGAAGTGGAGGACGAACTGATGGAAGACTCATCAGATGAGGGAGACCTTGATCACATTTCTGTTGTGCGAGGTTGGGGGGAGAGGACAGAGGAAGGAAGCATGATTGTTACCTCGCCACCAACACAGCAGGGACTTGGTGCTCCTGGATGCGCAACACACATGAGTGCCTTCTTGCTGCACTACCTGCAACATGACCCTCGAATTGTGAGAATTAGAAATAATCCTGACTACTGGGTTGCCACACTGTTAGATCCCCGGTACAAAAGTAAATTTGCAGAAATTATTCCTGCCATTGAAAGGGATGCACGCATGCAGGAGTATCAGCAGAGACTGTTGCAGAATCTTACATGTGCTTTTCCACAAAATACCAGTGGTGCACGTAGTGAATATCACAGTTCCAACTTGCCAACCGTGGGACCGTCAAGTGTTCAGCACTCAAACCGTAACAGAACCACAGTATCTGCTGGTAACATCAATTTTGCGGAATCATTTCACCACTTTTTTAGCCCATCCTTTGTAAGGCCACAGGAGACAAGAAGTCTGACACATAGTCAATGCCTAGAGGCGATGGTACAGGAGTATCTCCAAGTAAACATTGAAGCCATGACTGTGTCACTGGACCCTTGCTCTTTTTGGGCTTCCAATCTGGATAAATGGCCGGAGCTAGCCACTTACGCCTTGGAGATCTTGTCATGCCCCGCAGCCAGCGTTCTGTCTGAACGTGTGTTCAGCGCTGCTGGTGGTGTGCTGACAGATAAGCGCACGCGGCTCTCCACTGATAATGTAGACAGACTCACGTTCATAAAGATGAACAAATCATGGATCCGAAACGACTTTTCTACCCCTGTGTCATCCTGGGGAGAGTAAAAGCTTGATGATTGGTTAAAATCACCCTACCAACCGTTTTAAGCTTTCAAATTACTAATCATGTTTATCTGTATCTTAGCTGGAAAATAATTTGGGCTTTGTAGCAGTGTGCAGCACTGATTCTATTAGGCCATCTATAATAAGCTCCACCAGATTTAAAATTACTAATCATGTTTATCTGTATCTTGACTGGAAAATAATTTGGGCTTTGTAGCAGTGTGCAGCACTGATCCTATTAGGCCATCTATACTAAAGCTTCACCAGATTTAAAATTAATAACAATTTTTAGCTGCATCTAGCCCGGAAAATAATTTTGGGGCTCCGAGATGCGCAAGACACATAAGTGCCTTCTTGCTGCACTACCTGCAGCATGACCCTCATATTGTCAGAATTCGAAGTAATCATGACTACTGGGTTGCCACACTCTTAGATCCCCCAAACTTTTCGATCAACCTTTTCATTTTAATAAAGACCAAAAAAATGGTCATTTTTGAAATTATAAGCATTAGCAGGTTGTTAGAAACTGAAATCAAACAGTTTTCAACTCAAAACTTTATTCTAGGTGATGTTACATTTTCACAAAGGACCCCTTGTTTGAAAGGAGCTTCTGAACTCTCTCGTCCATTGAATTTGTCAGGTTTTGGATGGTTTCTGCTTCAATTGTTTTGCATGAGGACAGAATACCCTCCCAGAGCTGTTGCTTAGATGTGAACTGCCTCCCGCCATCATAGACACTCCTTTTAATGATGCTCCAAAGGTTCTGAATGGGGTAGAGGTCAGGGGAGCATGGGGGTCACACCATAAGTTTGTCCCCTTTTATGCCCATATCAGCCAGAGATGCAGATGTTTTATGTGCAGCATGAGAAGGTGCATTATCATGCAAAAAAA
Organism: Phyllobates terribilis; assembly: GCF_046119375.1. Lineage (NCBI taxonomy): Eukaryota > Metazoa > Chordata > Amphibia > Anura > Dendrobatidae > Phyllobates > Phyllobates terribilis. The sequence continues at coordinate 4,190,893 of NW_027362876.1, read as the reverse complement.
TGATCTTGCTGTGAAATACACGGTTCTTCTTCTTGAACCATGGCAGGAAGTGCTGTTTGAGAAAATCCACATACATTATGGAGTTCATCTTTAGCGCCTTCAGGGATCCTAAAGGGGCCGACAATCTCTCTCCCCATGATTCCAGCCCAAAACATTACTCCACCTCCTCCTTGTTGGCGCTGTAGCCGTGTTTGCGTGGGGTGTCCATCAACCAGCCATCCTCCACTCCATCCATCTGGACCATCGAGCGCTGCACGGCACTCATCCGTGAACAAAACAGTTTTGAAATCAGTCTTCATGTAATGTTTGGCCCACTGGAGCCGTTTCTGCTTGTGTGAAGTGGATAGAGGAGGTCGACAGGATGGCGTATGCACAGCTGCAAACCTCTGAAGGACCCTGCATCTTGTTGTTCGGGGGACGTTGGAGGCACCAGCAGCTTCAAAAACTTGTCTGCTGCTATGACAAGGCTTTTTTGCCGCTGCTCTTTCAACCTGACGTAATTGCCTGTAGGAAAGAGTCCTCAATTTGCCCTTATCAGCACGCACACGTGTGTACTGTGAATCAGCTACATACTTCTTGATTGCCAAGACACTTCATCCTGATCATCGCACAATGTTGATTGTAGTCATGCCTTGACCTAAACACTCCACAATTTGTTGCTTCTCAGCAGCCGACACATCCTTTTTCTTTCCCATTTTGGCAGAAAATGTAGGCTGCTTAATAATGTGAGACAGCCTTCTTAAGTAGTCTTGCCTTTCATTGGACACACCTGCCAAACTAATTAGCACAGGTGTCTGCAATTGCTTACAGTGATATAAAGAGCCCTGACACACATCACCATCAATGAGTTTAACTGACAAACAAACAAATTCTTCCCTTATCACTCCTAAACACTTTTTGCATAATAATTTGGAACACAGTGTACATGTGCTTTTCCACAAAACACCAGTGGTTCACGTAGTGAATCTTACAGTTCTAACTTGCCAACCGTGGTCTGTATGGAGTTGTTCAATAAAGGGCCCAAAATTAAGATAACATAGATGGGAGAGGTCTCTATGAATAGGAATTCCTAAGTATTTGATACCCTGTGAGGGCCAGGCAAAGGGAAAGTTGGACTGGATGGAATCCTATATGGATTTAGGGAGGGAGACATCGAGGGCCTCAGACTTCGCTGCATTGATTTTAAAATTTGACCATGTAACAAAGTGATCTATTTCAGCCATAACAGCAGGGATGGATATATGTGATTGAGTGATCTATACTAGGACATCATCAGCAAATAGAGAGCACTTGTACTCGGTGCCTCCCACCTCAATCCACCTAATATTGGGGTTATGGCGAATTGATGAGAGCAGGTGCTCCGTCACTAGGATGTATAAGATAGGGGACAGAGAACATCCCTGCCTTGTCCCATTGGTGATTGTGAAAGGTGATGAAAATGTTCTGACGCGCCCCCTGGGCCTTGGGACACCCGGAGCCGGACCCTTTTTGGTGAATGCTGGTGGTTGTAGTCTCCGTGGCGGCGACCCGGTTCCGTGGCTCAGGGCGGTCAAACCAGTGGCGGAACTATTTATGTGGTTTTGATGTTTAAATGTCCGACTACGCCACCTGTGGATTGCGGTCAGAGTGAACCGCCGCTCCAGGGCAGACCGCTGAGGCTGGTGTTGTGGGTGCAGCAGAGCGTAGCATAACTCCCCACGGGAGGAGTATAGCCTCAGGGCAGTGTATGCGGAGGATGGGGGAGATGGTGCAGGGCAGCAGCAGTAACGACACGGAGTCAGTGATGCAGTCCAGGGCCTTTACTCACAGTTCTTATTATCCAGACCACGTCTGTAGGTAACGGCTGCCCACGTCTTACTGTGCTCACCAGGTGAGGGGCTCAGACAACTCCCAGATAACTTTGGAGCGCTTCACAGGACCCCCTTTGTGTGTCCTTTGTCTGGCCTTTCTTACCAACCCTTCTGTCCGGCTGCCTCGGGCCTCCTCTTGGTAAACTTGGCGCCAGTTTCCCTGACCCTATGTGGTGCCTTCCTAGCGGGTGTAGCGAGGGGCTGCGCCACATAAAATGTCACAGCCTCCTGTTTCTAGCTGAGGGTCGTTTCCTGCCTCCACTAGTTTCGGGGACCGGTCTCCCCCTTTGGCCTGACCCCTCCACGCAGGTGGATTCGGGCGTGCGGTGGCGACTCGCCCGTCCGCACCCCTGGGATCCCTTCGTTCCTCATTCCTGGAGCCTTCTCCGCTCCTCTTCCTTCCTTCTCCCTCTTCCAGGCCTGGGCCTCTGTTACTAGGCCCGCCTCCGGAGCAGAGCTCATGCAGAGCCCCTGCTCCCTGCCACTTCTGCTCAGACTTCTCTGCACTGAACTAAGATGGTGCCCACCTTTTATACTCCCTTCTCAATGCACCCAGGAACTGCTTCCTCCCTGCTCCTGCACTACAGGGTTCCCCTTCCTCAGTGTTCCCTCCCCCCACTCCAGCCAGGGACAGGGACTGTCGTGCCCATCTCAGGGACATATTGGTCGCCCTGCCCCACGGCAATGTGGTGTAATGCATGCAGGTGTCGGGTCCTGATCCACACTACATCCTTACCTGAGAGTGAGATATCACACCTCTGGGTGAGGTGCAATACCTCTGTAGCAACCGAGCCCTCAGGGTGCTACAGTTCCATTTATCTTCAGCCTAGGTGACGTATTGCGATACAGGGCCGTGATTTTGGCTATAAAAGGGTCCCCTAGACCCCTACCCCAAGCTTTTTAAGAGAATCATATATGGCGTGCCAGGAGACTCTATGGAATGCTTTCTCAGCATCCAACGAGAGTATCTAATTACAAATTTTTAACTGCATCTAGCCCAGGAAATACTTTGTGCCTAGTAGCAGTGTCTGCTAGTCAGCGGATTATCCCGGCTGTTAAGCAAGCTACACCACCTGTAGTTTGGACACTTAATTTTTTCAAAGGAAATGCTTCGGGACCACGGGATACTCAGTGAAGAGCATCAGGAGGCACCCCAAGGCATAGGGGCTGGGACTGGCAGTAGGATGCCTTGCGGTGGACAGCCGAGCTCGATCCTTATAAAAGCTTTTTAACTGCAGCAGCTTTAGTGGACGCTACTGGAGCTGGAATTACGCGGCTGCTGGCATGAGACTTGCCCTCCAATAGATCCTTGTAAATGGATTTAAAGTGTATTCATTCAAATTAGAGAGACAATTTAAATTAAAAAGCTTAGAGCTGCCTCCACCACAGGGGGGCTCGCTCGACCCACCAACGGACAGGCACCAGTATTGGGAGAGGGGGGCTGGCCGTCAGGGTTCACCGCGGCTCTGGCACAAACCCGGCGACGCGGAGGTGGCACGGGCAGGAGCGGACTGAACGTGTCGGCTTCTCACTTTTTGGATTTTAGAAGGGCATGACATGCCTATATCTGTGTCTCCCCCTCCTTTTACTCCTCCACCTCTTTTCTTTTCGCATGACTATATGTACTTGTCACTTTTCCATGTGTTAGTTGTTTCTTCTGAGCAGTTTGTCAGCTTTTGGACACCTTTGAAGGTGTTTTCTATGTGTTTCTATGTGTTTTTGTTTGCCTGCCATTGATTTTAACGGTGTTCGAAGGTGTTCGACGAACAGTTCGACAGTAGTCAAACTGGTAACCTAATAAAGTCCAAACGCCCCCCACAAAGATAATACAACCAAAGAAATGGAGGAAGATCCAATACTATCAAGATGGTGCAAAAGGACATATGGAGGTGCAATAGAACTAAGATAGAATTCCAATAAGAATAGACTGTGTGTGAAAAAAATAATAATAAAAAAGACTTTGTTCAAACTTTCACAATTAGTTAAAAATGAATAAAAATGATACACTTATATTTCTGATGGCTATAAAAAACAGTCTGTTAATCAGTGTATATTACCAGGATAGTATAAATTCGGCACTTAGTACCATCCAGAGATAAAAAGGAAAAAATGAAGTAGAAAAATAAAAACATTATATTGTATCTCCAATAGGGGTATCAATGTATAGAAACAAATACATATATAAAATAGGTGGATTCAAAGGAATATATCCAAAAGACATATTATATTGATAAAATATAAGGAGGTTCATAAAAGTGCAATGTAAATGTTCAATTGGTACTGGGATAAAAAATACATACAGTATATACCGCTGCGAGTTGAAGGCATACAGCTGACTCTCGTGATTAAGGCCCTTCAGAGCCAAGCTATTTAATGTGAAGAACCATTTGGATTCCATCCGCGACATTAATCTCAGGTAATCACATCCCCTCTATTTTCTGGGGACTAATCGGATCCCACAAAACTTAGTGCCCTTATAAGATTGGTTGTGGAACTTCCGGTAGTGCCGGGACAGTGGATGCCCTTCAAATCCTTCATTCAAGTATGGCCCGGACTGCATCCCCCCATAGGGGGCTTAAGGGGAGGGCCGCATGACTCAGGAGGTCTGCTAGGCCGTAATTTGGGGTGGTAAGGGGTTAATGTAAGGAATAGAGTTTTGGGCGTGAATTTGTAGGGGAGGAGTATAGGGGCAGGGGGATAGTACAGGGTTATCTGATTGGCTAGTGGGGGGTATCTCTGTGGGGGGTATATAAGGTGAGGGGTGGTGGGGGTAGTCCATTCGGGAAAAGTTTAACATACCTGAATCTCCTGCCCACCCGCCCTATTTGCTTAGCAATTTTGCATATTGTTCCTTGTTAAATTGTCAAAGCGGTTGGCGGAAAAGGAGGGGGGTTTTGAAGGCGGTTGCTTACATCGAAGGAGGACGGGGGAGCCCACTGCAGGGATGGGTGACTCCCATCGGTGTTAAGCGAGTGTTAAAAATTTAAAACGGGTCCCTACTGAGCGAGGTCTCAGCGGGACATTTCTGGATGGGCAACAGTCAGCTGGGTCCCCCTTGGCCGGTTGCGGTGCGGCTGGGGGTGGCATGGTGGAGCTGTTTGTTGCAGTTTTTCTCCAAAAAATGGTGGAGCCTTCAATTCCCCCTCCTCCTTTTCAGAGTTAATTTAATGTTAATTAATGTTATTTATGTTTACATGCTGTTATATAATAAATGAGGCTGCTGTGGCCATTATATCCAATGTCACAGTGTGGTGGTTTTTATTCATAGTGAGTGGGGGGGTTCAGTGGGCTGTGTATAGTAGGCCGTATAGTCATACATTCCGAAGTCATGTTGATAAAGTGTTCCTTCAGCCTTTTGATAACTTGCGCTTTGTACAGACATCTCCTCCTGCCAAGGTATAAAAAGGGCGTGGCTTGGGGTGTGGATAGGGGCGTGGTCAGACTACGCGTGCCGCATGGTTTCGCCCTCTTTCTAGTCCTCATAGGTTGGCGGTATGCTTGTACTGAGGAGATCTGGGATATCCGTGATTAGGTCCCATATTGTGCACTGTAAGGTCTGGAAAAGCTCCTTCTATCGGTCTCTGTAGCACAAGACGAAGAACAGAGGGGAAAAGACAGGATTTTCTACATGTCGCGTTATGTAGATGTTCTGCAGATTTATCACAACCGTCCACAAGAAGAAACTGCCATCACAGAGCCGCCTTTAGCTGTTGGAAAAGTTTAAACTTAGTTTTGGATAGTTGCTATAGGCAACAAGGACTTTCTATTTACGCTGGGTCACATGATGCTGGTGCTGGGTGATGTCATGTGACGGAATGTTGTGGGTGATGATGTCACAGAGGGCGTTGTGATGTCACCCTTGGGGTATATAAGGGGGCTCCATCCACCTGCAGCTCATATCTCATTGGCCATATCTTGGTGCTGAGATACCCCTGGAGACAATGAGGATCGCCATATTGTTTCTGTGCTGTACCCTGTTCTACCCTGTGAATTACCATAGGCTGCCGGTGAGTACCTGTCTATTATTACATATGGAGGACGTTTAGAATCAGCTGCGGCAGGGGAAGGCGATGGGGAGGGGGGTCCTGTAAGAATTTACCTGCGGGAATAAGAGATTATGGCAGGGAAAGGAGCTTAGGAAGTGACAGTCAGAGGGGATATAAGTGTGGGGTGACCCCTCTAACTCCCACATTCCTGCTTTGTCCTTGTAGTGATTAATGACTTTGGTGTTGTCCCTTATATATCACTTTGCAGTCACCAGTGATCGCTCTGCACTGTGATCCTAAACTACAGTCTCATTTACCTTTTTGCAAACGCCCAGAAGGGGAGGAGTGACATCACACCCATGTGAGCAGATCCCGCCCACTTTTACTGCAGTCGTAATGCGAGCTAGCTGTATTCTGTTTTCATGGAAATGTCAGCAGCTGCTCCCCCTAGTGTTTACAAGATGAAAACATCAAAATAGTTAAAATATTTTTTTCAGATTTTATACCATTAAAACCTTTTTAAATATATATGTGTATTTATATATAAATATAAATACTTTACAATTTTACAATTGTAAAAAAATTGCTGACACTTTCCCTTTAAAAGATCTAAAGACATTCTGCTTCATGTGCCATTGTGACCAATCACAGCACAGATTATATTTTTTAAACTTTTCTTGAAAAACTGAAGCTGCTCCGTGATTGGAAATCATGTGGAAGGGTTCTCTTTAAGACATTTAGTTAGGTCCAAAGTATCAGTGACATGATGGATAGAACTGTGCAATGATGTCACAGAGGGCTTTGTGATGTCACCCCTGGGTATATTAGAAGCCTCGGCCCATCTGCAGCTTGTATCTCATTGACCATACCTTGGTGCTGAGAGACCTCTGGAGATGATGAGTATCATCCTATCATTTCTGTGCTTTACGTTGCTCTACCCCCCACATTACAGTACACTGAGGGCGAGTATGTTCTCATCAATATGGAGGTCACAAGGATCAGCTAATGAGAATATCGCCTCTTGCAGGACTTCTCATACTGGACACGTGACCGTCCGTCACATGAAAGTCCAACTGTAAATAATATTCCATGGACCCTGGAGGTGAATCCCAAACTTCTTCCTGATCTTCTCAATGGGATATTTCTGAAAGTTGCTTGATAATGTATCCATCACTGTATAATAACAAGGGCTCTCTGTTTGACTGGATTGGGTATAAATATACAGGACTTTATTATGTTTTTTTTCTTTATTATAGGATGACCCACTACCCGTGGATCTCAGGAGAAGCACCTATCAAGCTTCCATCAATCTTCCTCTTTGGCTCTTCCGTGACGCAGTTTTTGTTGCGGTGATGACACTACTGACAATACTAGAGTATTTGGCCTTAAGTCTTGTCCTGAGCAAGTGGGCAATGTCTGAACCTGGTGAAACAATCAGAAAACTCCTGAGAACAAAACCATTCTGAAGGAACAAAGTGCTTGTAAGGAGTCGATTTGCATCCTTCAGATTCAGGAGCAAGACTCCAGGAGAACACCTGTCCTGCCCAATGGCAAATGTTCTACTCCATCCATGGCTCCTGCACCGCAGGATGCGAAAAAGGTTCCTAGTTGCAACTATAAAGTGGCTTTCAGTGATATTGTCTGGGTCAGAACGATCCCTCACAACAATATAGGAAGAAGAGCTCGAAGTTCCACGGAGCATAAAGAGAGGTTACTGATTTTTCAGAGAAGCCAACAACCCAGAATTCCAGAGCCAAGAGCACCAGAACCTAGAACACCAGAACCTACCATGTCAGAACCTAGTATGTCAGAACCTAGAATGCCAGAGCCTGAAATGCCTACAACACCTCCACCCAAAATCAAGAGGAGAAGATGTTTCCTTAGATGTCTTAGAGGCGAGGAAGATTGAGAAGGCAACTGCTTGAACTTTCCCATTGCTCGTGTTTTCATCTCAGGTTAGTCCTATACATGCTGTCTGATGGGCACCATCTTACTACATACAATGCAGCATTGCACCTGAAATCGAATGGATATTTCGCCACACACTTGCACTTTAGCACCTAATCATATATCTATGAACGCTTTGCTAAGTATCACTGTCTAGTATGTGCTTCTGATGAACTTATTTTAGGAAAACGTGTCGAGGTTTGGCATACTATGTACTTGAGTTTGGCGTACTATGTGCTTGTTGGTAAATTCTATTGCCCTCTATAATCTACTAGATATTATAATGTCTCTGGTGGGATGTCCCATGCCGAATTGTTGATAACTGACTATGAGCATTGTCCTCTATTTCTTATCTACTATGGTTACAGGTTGATGTGAAGAGAGCTGTGCCATTGGTAGCGATTTTTCTACTGATTTGTCAGTTATATTTATGTTAGTTTAGCAAATTTCTGCTTGTAGGGTCTAATGTTTTAGCATAGTGTATGTTCTGTGAGCTAAATTGTCATACTTATGCACTAGATAGATTATAAATTGTGATGCTTATGTACTAGATAGATTATTAGTTTAATCGGTGATTTTTTAAATATTTTTTAACATCAGGGGACTCAAGAATCGCATCTTACAGAAGACAAGAAGCCTAAATGCCGAAGGGTGATGACCTGTTGATGGCCCACAGCTGGAGGGTCATTACCTCTTGATGGCACAAAACTGGACAGAAGATAAAAACATTTGATGGCACACAGCCGGAGGGTGATGACCTATTGATGGCCATAGCCAGAGGGTCATTACCTGTTGATGGCACACAGCCGGACAGAGGATCATTACCTGTTGATGGCACACAGCCGGATGGTCATTACCTGTTCATGGCGCACTGCCGAATTGTCATTACCTGTTGATGGCACACAGCCGGAGGGTGATGACCTATTGATGGCCATAGCCAGAGGGTCATTACCTGTTGATAGCGCACTGCCGGATGGTCATTACCTGTTGATGGCACATAGCTGGAGGGTGATGACCTATTGATGGCCATAGCCAGAGGGTCATTACCTGTTGATGGCACACAGCCGGACAGAGGATCATTACCTGTTGATGGCACACAGCCGGATGGTCATTACCTGTTCATGGCGCACTGCCAGATGGTCATTACCTGTTGATGGCACACAGCCGGAGGGTGATGACCTATTGATGGCCATAGCCAGAGGGTCATTACCTGTTGATGGCGCACTGCCGGATAGTCATTACCTGTTGATGGCACACAACTGGACAGAGGATCATTACCTGTTGATGGCACACAGCCGGTCAGAGGATAAGATCTTTTGATTGCATACACCGGGTCGCTCACTGATAACAAGGAACCCTGGGGAATACTGGTCATCTTGATCCCCCACTGACTATATACTTGCTCCACCTCAGCCTACACCATCATGGAGGACACTTCCACCTGTGTCCACTGTAAGGTTGGACTTTGTTTTATAATTACAGCAGATTAATAAACATCATAAAGCTGTAAAACTATCGAGTAATTTATTATAAATTATTATAAAGAAATATAAAGTATAATAGATAGCTATAGAAGGCACAGAAGACGACTAACTTTAGAAAGCATGGTATCGCCTGATATATGCTGTATATTCTAGATGGCGCTATTACACTAAATACATCACAACCTCCAGGGTGATATTACCGTACAATGCGAGATCACTAATAATGGCCACAGATTATGAGAAAATGCATAGTCCTGGAGTTATTATAAATGTCTCTAGTGTGAGGCAGGGACTGGACGAGTGTTGGAGGGAGGTGTATTCCCCCAGGACGTCCTTTAAGTATCCATGCTGCAGAATCTGCCGTATACTTCTGTTCTAGCAGTCAGACATTTCACTCTACAAATCACAGGCTCAACATTGTGTAAAACTACCACCGTATATAAGAGCACTCAGAATAAAAACTAGCGGCATGCCGTGCACTGCCCACGTCATGTGTACGGGATACAGGACCTGCAGGACCTGGTACGGCCATTATAGTTGATAGATTAATGATACCTGTGCAGATGAAGGGAAAAAAAATATGTGCAACAACAGGAGGAGAAAGTCTCAAACTGTAATTTGAACAGTATAATAGAGAAATGGGAAACTTCTGGAGATGCAGATAAGTGGTACCAGGGCGAAACGTAAGTGTAGCCAGACAAGGGAAAAGTGCAAATGATCCAGCGTGAAGGTTTGTTTAGTAGAAAAAATATTAAAACTTAGCTTTTATTAGCCATATAAAACACTGCTCCACAAAGAATACAGCAAATGTGCAACTATCATAGCTTACAGACCTACGCGTTTCAACAAATCATGTCTTAATTATGGCCCTACTACTAGAATGACAAAAAGGCATATATATATATATATCAACGTGCCTGTATGACCTCCCTACAATGCCCGGGCATGCTCCTGATGAGGTTGCGGATGGTCTCCTGTGGGATCTCCTCCCAGACCTGGACTAAAGCATCCGCCAACTCCTGGACAGTCTGTGGTGCAACGTGACGTTGGCGGATGGAGCGAGACATGATGTCCCAGATGTGCTCAATCGGATTCAGGTCTGGGGAACGGGCGGGCCAGTCCTTAGCTTCAATGCCTTCATCTTGCAGGAACTGCTGACACACTCCAGCCACATGAGGTCTGGCATTGTCCTGCATTAGGAGGAACCCAGGGCCAACCGCACCAGCATATGGTCTCACAAGGGGTCTGAGGATCTCATCTCAGTACCTAATGGAAGTCAGGCTACCTCTGGCGAGCACATGGAGGGCTGTGCGGCCCTCCAAAGAAATGCCACCCCACACCATTACTCACCCACTGCCAAACCGGTCATGCTGAAGGATGTCACTCTCCACGGCGTCTCCAGACTCTGTCACGTCTGTCACATGTGCTCAGTGTGAACCTGCTTTCATCTGTGAAGAGCACAGGGCGCGAGTGGCGACTTTGCCAATCCTGGTGTTCTGTGGCAAATGCCAAGCGTCCTGCATGGTGTTGGGCTGTGAGCACAACCCCTATCTGTGGACGTCGGGACCTCATACCACCCTCATGGAGTCGGTATCTAACCGTTTGTGCAGACACATGAAAATTTGTGGCCTGCTGGAGGTCATTTTGCAGGGCTCTGGCAGTGCTCCTCCTGTTCGTCCTTGCACAAAGGCGGAGGTAGCGGTCCTGCTGCTGGGTTGTTGCCCTCCTACGGCCACCTCCACATCTCCTGGTGTACTGGCCTGTCTCCTGGTAGCGCCTCCAGCCTCTGGACACAGCCAACCTTCTTGCCACAGCTTGCATTGATGTGCCATCCTGGATGAGCTGCACTATCTGAGCAACTTCTGTGGGTTGTAGAGTCTGTCTCATGCTACCACGAGTGTGAAAGCACAACCAAAATTCAAAAGTGACCAAAACATCAGCCAGAAAGCATTGGTACTGAGATGTGGTCTGTGGTCCCCACCTGCAGAACCACTCCTTTATTGAGGGTGTCTTGATAATTGCCAATAATTTCCATCTATCGTCTATTCCATTTACACATCAGCATGTGAAATTGATTGTCAATCAGTGTTGCTTCCTAAGTGGACAGTTTGATTTCACAGAAGTTTGATTTACTTGGAGTTATATTCTGTTGTTTTAAGTGTTCCCTTTATTTTTGGAGCAGTGTATATAGATACATACAGTGAGTACGGAAAGTATTCAGACTCCTTTAAATTTTTCACTCTTTGTTTCATTGCAGCCATTTGATAAATTCTAAAAAGTTCATTTTTTTTCTCATTAAAGTACACTCTGCACCCCATCTTGACTGAAAAAAACAGCAATGTAGAATTTTTTTGCAAATTTATTAAAAAAGAAAAACTGAAATATCACATGATCATAAGTATTCAGATCCTTTGCTCAGACACTCATATTTAAGTCACATGCTGTCCATTTCCTTGTGATCCTCCTTGAGATGGTTCTACTCCTTCAATGGAGTCCAAATGTGTTTAATTAAACTGATAGGACTTGATTTGGAAAGGCACACACCTGTCTATATAAGACCCCACAGCTCACAGTGCATGTCAGACCAAATGAGAATCATGAGCTCAAAGGAACTGCCCTAGGAGCTCAGAGACAGAATTGTGGCAAGGCACACATCCAGCCAAGGTTATAAAAGAATTTCTGCATTACTCAAGGTTCATAAGAGCACAGTGGCCTCCATAATGCTTAAATGGAAGAAGTTTGAGACCACCAGAAGTCTTCCTAGACCTGGCCGTCCAGCCAAACTGAGCAATCGTGGGAGAAGAGCCTTGGTGAGAGAGGTAAAGAAGAACCCCAAGATCACTGTGGCTGAGCTCCAGAGATGCAATAGGGAGATGGGAGAAAGTTCCACAAAGTCAACTATCACTGCAGCCCTCCACCAGTTGGGCCTTTATGGCAGAGTGGCCAGACGGAAGCCTCTCCTCAGTCCAAGACATATGAAAGCCCGCATAGAGTTTGCTCAAAACCACATGAAGAACTCCCAGACTATGAGAAATAAGATTCTCTGGTCTGATGAGACAAAGATAGAACTTTTTGGTGATAATTCTAAGTGGTATGTGTGGAGAAAACCAGGCACTGCTCATCACCTGCCTAATACAATCCCAACAGTGAAACATGGTGGTGGCAGTTGTTAGAACCCTCCTGTTAGTTTTTTCTATTTTGTGGTCACGTGACCTTCTGTCTGTTTATTCCAGCTCCGCCCTTCAGGCTTTGCTGGACTTCAGTGTTACTTTGACTCTTAATCCAGCCAGGTGCTTTGTACCTACTGTATCTCTCTAGTTTGTTTGGTCCTTGGACCACTAAGTACTTTTGTCTGTTTGTCTTCTTCTGCTACTACTTTTGCCAGGAGGTGTCCAATTTTGTCCCAGTCCTTAGTTCTTTTAGGGACCCCTCCCTTTAATCTATAGGTCTGCGTTCAGAGTAGCCACGGACGAAGGCGGGTCTGTTCACAAGGAACAGGTTATCCACTGCATCGTAGGGAATCAGCTTAGTCCTATTGTATGGACAGATTTCCTCTCTTTCCTTGTCGTTCTTGTAGCAGATCATAACAGCAGTATCATGCTATGGGTGTGTTTTTCAGCTGCAGGGACAGGACGACTGGTTGCAATTGAAGGAAACATGAATGCGGCCAAGTACATAGATATCCTGGATGAAAACCTCTTCCAGAGTGCTCTGCACCTCAGACTTGGCCAAAGGTTCACCTTCCAACAAGACAATGACCCTAAGCACACAGCTAAAATAACAAAGGAGTGGCTTCAGAACAACTATGTGACCATTCTTGACTGGCCCAGCCAGAACACTGACCTAAACCCAATTGAGCATCTTTGGAGAGACCTGAAAATGGCTGTCCACCAACGTTTACCATTCATCCTGACGGAACTGGAGAGGATCTGCAAGGAAGAATGGCAGAGGATCCCAAAATGCAGGTGTGAAAAACTTGTTGCATCATTTCCAAGAAGACTCATCGCTGTACTAGCCCAAAAGGGTGCTTCTACTCAATACTGAGCAAAGGGTCTGAATACTTATGCCCGTGTGATATTTCAGTTTTTCTTTTTTATTACATTTGCAAAAATTTCTACATTTCTGTTTTCTTTCAGTCAAGATGGGGTGCAGAGTGGACTTTAATGAGAGAAAAAATGAACTTTTTAGAATTTACCAAATGGCTGCAATGAAACAAAGAGTGAAAAATGTAAAGGGGTCTGAATACTTTCCGTACCCAGTGTACATGCATGGAAATAAATGCAGAATTATATTTCTTAATACTGCAGTATCAGATCCTGTCTTGAATTTAACCCCTGTGGTATCCAATGTGAAAATCCACAGGGACTCCCGTTTCAGAAGTTTGCACTTATGATCTCCCCCTCGTGTGGATCTATATACCTTCTCTATCTCCATATATTTAAAGAATGAGGTGTCACCTTTATGAACTCTCGCAAAATGCCTCGATACTGCTGATGTATTTATGGCTTCCAAATTAATCGCATCAGAAAGATGTCTTCTGATACGGACTTTCAGCGCACCTGTGGTACAACCCACATAGTGGACCTTATACAAGGTGCATTCTATAAGGTATATAACCCCTGATGAATTACAATTGAGGAAATCATGAATTTTATATTCTCTATCATTACTTAAGGACATAAAACTATCTGTTTTAACCCCATGTAGACACGCTTTGCACCGATTGGCTCCACATCTGAAGAAACCTTTTGTGCTGAGCCAATTTGGTTGTACAGTATTAGTCTCACTGGTGTATAAGCCAGGAGAAAGGATGGTTCCCAGAGCGGGCGCTTTCCTGGCTACAAAGCGGATGTCATTAGAAAGTAGGTTTTTTAGTTTCTTGCTCTGATATATAATAGGGTTATACTTTTTAATTCTAGATGTAATTTTATTATACTGAGGACTATAGGTGGTAGAAAACGTTACCCTAGTATCCAATGTGTTAATGTTATTTTTCTGTTTATTTCGGAGTATATCTTTCCGATTTATATGGGAGACAATTCTACTCGCTTTTCTTAAAGACCACTCGGGATAGCACCTATTGGATAGTCTGTTACACATTTTTTCTGATTCCTTCTGAAAAGTGATGTTATCTGAACAATTTCGTATTGTTCGTATTAGCTCACCGTAAGGGATATTTCTCTTAATATGTGGCGGATGACAACATTTAGCTGATAGAATAGAATTTGAGACTGTAGATTTTCTGTGGGGATTAATTTTGACCAATTCTTTCTCCTTGGTAGCCTCAAGTTCGAGATCCAAAAAAGTAATTTTGGATGAATGGTAGAACTAAGTGAATTTAAGATTAAAATGATTGCAGTTGATGTACTGTACAAATTGTACCACCTCCTCCTGTGTGCCCCCCACACCAGGAGGAGGTCATCAATAAATCTACCGTACCACACAATGTGTCCACTATATGTGTTATCATTATGGTAAATGAAAAGCTCCTTCCACCTACACATCACTATGTTCGCTAGCGAAGGAGAAAATTTACTGCCCATGCTGACTCCTCTTTTCTGTAAAAAGAAAAACTTTTATCAAAGCTAAAATAATTACGCTCTAAGAGGAACTGTACTGCTATGACCAGAAATTCTTTTATTTCTATAGTGTACGAACTGTATGTGTCAAAGTGGTAGGTTAAACATGCTAAAGCAATATGGTGTGGAATTGAGGGGGTATAATGCCACCACATCACAGGACAATCATCCAAAGTTTTTTGGCCATTCAAATTTATCAAAAATGGTCACTATGAATTTTGAATCCCTAATGTAACTCGGAGTTTCCTGAACCAGAGGCTGTAGGTAAAAATCCATCCAGGCACTTAATTTTTCACCATGGGAACCAATCCCCACCACTGTGGGTCTTAACCCCTTTACAGCCCAGGGCGTATTAATACGTACTGTACCTGCGCCCTGGGCTTTAAGAGCCAGGTACGTATTAGTACGCCCTGTTGATTTCGGCCACACACAGGCTGTTTGGGCGCGATCGCCGCCGGGTGTGAGCTGATTTTTGCTATGTGCTGGGAGCGGTCATGCACGGCTCCCGGCACATTAACCCCCACAATGCTGCGATCGAAGTCGATCACAGCATTGCGGAGGTAAGTACTGCATACTCACCTCTTCCCCGCCGTTGCGCGCTGTCTGAGGCTGGGTTCCATGGTTGTCATGGTAACCCAGATGTCGTCATGACGACATCCGGGTCACCAGACAGCAGAAAGATACTTTGATCATGCACAGTGCATGACCAAAGTATCTTCTGCATCTACAGCGCTGACAGCCTGTATAGCACAGGGATGGTGCTCCATCCCTATGTTATACAGGCGATCAGAGTATAAAAAGTGAAAGTCCCATAGTGGGACAAAGTATAAAAGTAAAAAAAAGTGGTAAAAAAATGTAAAAAAAAAATAATCCACCAAAAATAAAAATATAATGTACCCATCAATAAATATTATAATGAAAAAAAACAAACAAAACAATAAAAGTACACATATTTGGTATCGCCACGTCCGGAACGACCTGACCTATAAAACTGTCTCACAAGTTAACTCCTTTAGTGAACACGGTAAAAAATTAAAATAAAAAACAAAGCAAAAAACGATGCTTTATCATCATACCGCCAAACAAAAAATGGAATTAAACGCGATCAAAAAGATGAATATAAATAAAAATGGTACCACTGAAAACGTCATCTTGTTCCACAAAAAACAAGCCGCCATACAGCTCCATCAGCTGAAAAATAAAAAAGTTATAGCTCTCAGAACAAAGTGATGCAAAAAAATAATTCTTTTCTAGAAAATAGCTTTTATTGTGTAGAAGCGCCAAAACATAAAAAAAATATAAATGTGGTACCGCTGTAAACGTACAGACCCAAAGAATAAAGCTACCTCATCAATTTTACCACACGCGGAACAGCATAAAAAAATTTAAAAAATCAATTCCTGAATTGTTGGTTTTTGCTTATTCTGCCTCCCAAAAATCGGAATAGAAAGCGATCAAAAAATGTCACGTGCCTGAAAATGGTACCAATAAAAACGTCAACTCATCCCGCAAAAAACAAGTTGTCAAATGACTCTGTCGGCCAAAATATGGAAAAATTATAGCTCTCAAAATATGGCGATGCAAAAACTAGATTTTGCAAAAAAATGCGTCTTTTAGTGTGAGACAGCTGTCAATCATAAAAACCCGATAGGATTCTGGTATCGCTGTAATCGCACCGACCCAAAGAATAAAGTCGTCTAATCACTTATACTGCACAAGGAACGGTGTAAAAAATAAACTCTAGGGTTAGTGTTGAGCACAAGTGCTCGCTACTTGAGTTTGCATCGGGTGCTCGGGTATGCATTGAGTATCACGAGTGCTAGAGTCTCTGCCCTATATGCTTCACAGTCAAAAAAAACGTGCGGGGATTGCCTGCCATGCACCAGCAATCCCTGCATGTTTGTTTTGGGTGTCTAATAACCGTGAAACATGTGGGCAGGTCACTAGAGCACGTGCGATACATGGTGCATACCCCAGTACACGATGCAAACTCAATTAGCGAGCACTTGTGCTCAAGACTAATGACAACTTATTCAATATGATGACCTAATGTTATCAAATTATGTGTCGTACCAGGTTCAAAATGTTCATTATACCCCTTGATAAAATCCTTGAGGGGTGTAGTTTCCAAAATGGGGTCACTTGTGGGGGGTTTCAACTATTTAGGCACATCAGGGGCTCTTCAAACGTTGACATGGCGTCCGCCCTCAATTCCAGCCAATTTTGCGTTCAAAAAGTCACACAGTGCTCCTTCCCTTCTGAACTCTGCCGTGCACCCAAACACTGTATTTTCCCCACATATAGGGTATTGGCGTACTCAGGAGAAATTGCAAAAAGTTTTTGGGGTCCATTTTCTCCTCTTACCCTTGTGAAAATAAAAAAATTGGGACTAAAACATAATTTTTGTGGAAAAAGTTTGATTATTTATTTTCATGGCTCCATGTTTAAACTTCTGTAAAGGTTCTCTGAGGGGTCTAGTTTCCAAAATGGTGTCACTTGTGAGGGGTTTCCACTGTTTAGGCACATCAGGGGCTCCCCAAACACAACATGGCGTCCGCTAATTATTCAAGCAAATTTTACTTTCAAAAAGTCAAATGGCGCTCCTTCCCTTCCGAACCCTGCCGTACGCCAAAACAGTGGTTTTTCCCCACATATGGGGTATCTGTGTGGTCAGGCGAAATTGAACAACAAATTTTGGGGTCCATTTTTTCCTGTTAACCCTGTGAAAATAAAAAAAATTGGGTCTAAAGTAACATTTTTGTGAAAAAAGTTAAATGTTAATTTTTTTCTTCCATATTCCAAAAATTTCTGTGAAGCACTTGAAGGGTTAATAAATTTTTTGAATGTGGTTTTGAGCACCTTGGGGGTGCAGATTTTAGAGTGGTGTTACTTTTGGGTATTTTCTGTCATAAAGACCTCTCAAAGTGACTTCAAATGTGATGTGGTCCCTAAAAAAATGGTTTTGTAAATTTTGTTGGAAAAATTAGAAATCTCTGGTCAACTTTTAACCCTTATAGCTCTCTAATAAAAAAAAATTTGGTTCCAAAATTGTGCTGATGTAAAGAAGATATGTGGTAAATGTTATTTATTAACTATTTTGTGTGACATATCTCTCTGATTTAAGGGCATAAAAATTCAAATTTTGAAAATTGCTAAATTTTCAAAAATTTTCGCCAAATTTCAGTTTTTGTCACAAATAAATGCAAGTGTTATCCGAGAAATTTTACCACAATCATGAAGTACAATATGTCACGAAAAAACAATCTCAGAATCAGGGGAATTCGTTGAAGCGTTCCAGAGTAATTACCTCATAAAGTGACAGTGGTCAGAATTGTAAAAATTGGCCTGGTCATTAATGTGCAAACCACCATGGGTAGTAAAGGGGTTAAAGGTGGTGGGAAAATATTTTTATGTATTTTTGGCAGCGAATGGTAAACTGGAACAATTGGGTGATTTACGTATAAATATTCCATTAATTTTTTTTTTAGGGCCCCTCAGTGCAAACCTTCGTTTAATAGATTATACATAGCAGCATTAAACTCAACAGTAGGATCTCTAGCTAACTCCAAATAAACATCCCTATTTTCTAAATCCATCAAATTCAATTTTTTATACAATCCTGCATTCAGTACTATAGTGCCACCTTTATCCGCTGAGCGGACTAGTATGTCTGAATTATCCTTTAATTTTTTCAGAGCGTCTTTTTCTCTATATGTCAGATTAGAGTCCAAATGATTAGTAGAAGATAATTCATTCTTTAATTCCACTAGTTCTTTTTCAATTAAGTCCTGGAACTGATCCAGAACCAATGGTCTGGACTGAAGTGGGTAAAAGAAAGGATTACCAGCCCGAAAGTCGTCATTTAAATTCACATTTGGAATTAAAGATTCCGTCTCGAATTGTTTCATTTGTAATAAAGACTGTTGTTCTGCGAATAATAACATGGAATCCTGGCTTGTCCTAGGAGAAACTTCTTCTGAAGCTGTATTCTGTGGATTTTTCATGTCCATGAAATGACGTCGGATGGTGAGGTTACGTGCTAGTTTGTTAACATCCAGAATAGTTCTGAAAATGTCGAATTCGTTAGAAGGTGAAAAGCTCAGGCCTTTAGCCAGGAGAGAAATTTGACTCTCAGATAAGATGTAGCTAGAGAGATTCCAAACAGGTGACTCTAATAATGGCGTTTTTTGCTCTGTGTTGGGTACTTGTTTGCATTTACGCTTACGTCCCGCCCTTGTGTGACCGGCCACTAGCTGTTTCAGTAGCGGCTAGCCCTCCCTGGGAAAGGGGTGTACTCGGACGGCGGGCCCAGTTGGTAGAATGGGGATGCAGTCGCGGCCTCGGCCCGGTCCGTGCCCAAGGCGTACACATTAAAAATAGGGGCCAGTTAATGAGTGGCAATTATGAGTGGATAAACGACTACGCCACCTGTGGTGTCTGGTGATGCGCCACCAGCGCTGCTGCAGTCCTCTGAGGCGGGATGTTGTGGCAGCCGATGGTAGTACTACTCCCCACAGGTGGAGCAGGGCCTCAGGGCAGAGGAAAAAGGAGGATGAGCGGAGTCGTAGTAGGTGCAGTGGTGCGGTGTGGTGTCGCGCTGCAATAATGGACCGGAGGCAATGGATGTAGTCTTCCAAGCTTTACTCACGTTATTAGAGGTCAGCTGCAAGGCTTCTCCTTGCTCCTCATGGCGTGCTGTGGCCACCAGAGAAGGGGGTTCGGCACACCCCGGTAGTTCAGGTGCGTCTATCAGGACCCCCAGCACCAGCGTGTTCCTAGAAATCTCCCCCTTGGGCCTCTCCTGTCCGTGTGCGGTGCGTTTTGCAAGGCTGGGTCTCCCTCTGGCTATACACAGAAGAAGGGCACGGGTGGCGACTCCGCTCCGTCCGTTACACGGTGGGAACCACTTAGCCTCCGGGCTTTTCCGACTGAGACGTGAAGTAACAAAGTCAGATATCGGGGGCCGGTACCCCTCTTGCAGCAGGAGTCCCTCTAACTAGGCCAGAATGGAGAGTACAGGTGGCGTATGCCGCTCCGTCCGTATTCCCTGGGATCCTTTTGCCTGCGGAGCTCTCCTCCTCAGCTCCCCTCCAGGCCTTCTTAAGCAGGGACCTTGACCGAGTAGAGACCTCCTTTAACTCTATCCCGCTCCTCGTCTCAAGGCCAGAGCATGGGGACCGTGCATCTCCAGCACGCTGCAGGCTCCTACACAAGGCCACTGCCAGCAGTGAAGACCACAATCAAACAACTTTGAACTTAAGATGGCTGGCTATTAAATATGTATCTACAAGTGTAACCTAAAAGTGCGTCCTCCACCCTCACCCACTACATGGTTCCCCCTATCGTTGGTTCCCCCATCTCCATTATCCTGCTGGGGCAGCACCCTAGTGCATACTAGCCCCCCATAGGACAGGAGTGTGTAGTGTTGAGTGATGAGGTGGGGTCCTGACAGGTGCTCCATCCTAACCTGGGAGAGGAGATACCACACCTCTTTCACAAGATGTAGTACCCCCCTGTGGCGACCGAACCCTCAGGGGCGTCACACCCTCTTCCTCCGTTTTTTGTAATCGCTCCACCAGCACTAGATAATTTATTTTTGACAAAATACAATTGTTGCATTTCTCCCATTGAACTCATAGATGAATCTGAGTAAACATCAGAGGTGGCAGCAAAAGAATTATCCGTAACATCATCATGCTCCTTAAAACTCCCTCTTCCTGATCTCTGAAAACGTTTGTGGGAGCGTTTTTTTAAGATGGATGGTAATTGTTTATTCCAACTATAAATCTTGTTCTGCGCATAGTCCTCACTGTCCCTTTTGAACTTGGATCTTTTTATATCCATAATGGTGTTCTCCAACTTGGCCAAATTAGATTTCAGTTTGTCATTACAAATATTAAATTCTTTTAGTTGCACATATTTCCCCAAAGACGATTGTATATTTTTAATATCCAATTTAATTTAAGTCAGTTCCAGTTCCTCATGTTTGATTATGAGGTGCATAAGATTCAGTGAACATTGACTAAGAATCGCATTCTGATCTTCTTGAAAACCGTCATTGTATATAGTGGTGGCGACTTTTTTTTAAACGCAGACCTCTAGGGATCATTTCCTTTTTTATATATGTGTCCAAGGTTGTGAGATCCCACCAAACTTTAAGTTCTCTGGTCATTTTGTTTTCCATCTGGAACATGAGATCTTTAAATTCATCCGGTTCTGTTGTCACCACTGACGGTTTATTATCAAAAATAGATGCTAGTTTGTTCAGTCTAGCCGAACAATCCTCTGTGTCACTGAAATTCATTATGTCAAATTGAGGGGATGTGAAAATCCACAGGGACTCCCGTTTCAGAAGTGTGCACTTGCAGTCAGACAAGCCAATGGCCTGGTAACAGGGGCCAAGCAGAGCCGGGTAAGTGGTAATACAAGTGGGCAGTGGAATGAGTCGAGGTTTTGGTAATCATGGTGTAACAGATCTGGCAGACTGACTGGGCAGGAGAGAATTTCATGTTTTCTTGATTATAGCATCATGCGGAGAATTCCTGCTCCTTAATATTAAAAGGGGTTGTCCGGGCCTTTTTTTTTTTTTTTACCATGGACTAACAGGCAAGTATTTGCTAACTATGTGCCTGTTGTGCCAGGCACTGATATTTGCTGGTTCAGAGTGGTCACGGAGCGCTCCTGACAGTGATTTTTCAGCTCCCGCTCTGATCTGTTGATGGGTGTGACTGCCGGTGTCATGCTGATTGACAGCTGGCTCCCTGCTGCCTAACTTCAGGGAGCCGTCTGTCAATCAGCATAAAGTTGGCAGTCACGCCTCTTTGACAGAGCAGTCGGGAAGAGGAAGAGCTGTTCTGTTGACGTGAAGCAGCAGAATCGCTGTTAGGAGCGGTCCAGGAGCAATCTGAGCCACCACAGGGTAGAACAAGCATGTAATAAGCAATTACCTGCCTGATAGTTCTTAGGCTCATTGCATTTTTCTATCTCACCCTGTAGGAGTCACCTTCTCCTCAACCAAAAAGAGAAGGTGCATATCCACCGACATTGTGATACGCCAGCTTCCAGATCCAATTGCAGATAAAATTATGATTTTATTGTTAATCCATTAAAAAGATATACACATTGCAAAAATAAAATAAATAAAGGTGGAGACCTCTGTGAAACCTACACGTTTCGCACGCAAAACGTTCTTAGTCCTGCTATAGAAATACATGTCAGGAGTTACAATTTACATGCTCGACCGCGCCATCATATGGGCGTGTTGATCGTTCCTCACGCCCAATTTTCTAAGTAAAGAAATGATAGGGTGTGGGAATAACAGAATAAAAACAACTGATCTAATCTTGAAAAGTAGGCAGTGTGTATAAAAAATACACTAAGATGATACAAACAATATGATATATACATTAACATAAAATCAAAAATATAATAAAAGAAAAGTGCTAAACCTGTGTGTAACATACCTGGCGGCGTCCTTGCATAGTGGTCCATCTCCCACTGTGCAAGAGCGCGCACTTGATCTCCAGTCCAGTTTGCTAGCCTGGCTTCCCTCCATGCTGTCTGCTTGCCTCTGTGTCTGCTGCTTAAGGGCGGCGCCCGATCACTTCCTGCTTTTTGTACCTGCTGCGGGCACACCCCTTGTTCGTCCTCAGCCTATTGCTGTCTGTCATCTGGTATTTAACCCAGCTGCTCCAATGAATCCCTGCCTGAGCATTGAGTCTGAACTCGTACCTAACTCCTGCTCGTTGTCACTGTACTTCCGTTTGTGAGTTTGTGGTCCACTCGCTACTTCACTGCAAGTACCCTGTGGGTATCTGGTTCTGCCTTTCCCTTCCTGCCTGTTCCGTGTGTACAGAGCCCTGTCCCCCCTGCTCTGCCTTGCTCACCGCTCCGGCGGTTCTAGCCTGCTCTGCCTTGCTCACCGCTCCGGCGGTTCTAGCCTGCTCTGCTTTTGCTCACCACTCCGGCGGTTCTGGCCTGCTCTGACCCTTTGCTCACTGCTCCGGCAGTCTCGCTCCGCTCTGACCCTTTGCTCACTGCTCCGGCAGTCTCGCTCCGCTCTGACCCTTTGCTCGCTCCTCCGGCAGTCTCGCTCCGCTCTGACCCTTTGCTCGCTGCTCCGGCAGTCTCGCTCTGCTCTGACCCTTTGCTCACTGCTCCGGCAGTCTCGCTCTGCTCTGACCCTTTGCTCACTGCTCCGGCAGTCTCGCTCTGCTCTGACTCCTTTGCTCACTGCTCCGGCAGTCTCGCTCTGCTGTGACTCCTTGCTCACTGCTCCGGCAGTCTCGCTCAGCTCTGACCCTTTGCTCTCCGCTCCAGGCGGCCTTGTCCTGCTCTACTCTTGCTCACCGCTCCTGGCGTCCTCGTCCTGCTCTACTCTTGCTCACCGCTCCTGGCGGCCTCGTCCTGCTCTACTCTTGCTCACCGCTCCAGGCGGCCTCGTCCTGCTCTACTCTTCCTCACCGCTCCAGGCGGCCTCGTCCTGCTCTACTCTCGCTCACCGCTCTAGGCGGTCTCGTCTTGCCCTGCTCTCGCTCACCACTCTGGGCGGCCTTACTCTGCTGTGTTTGTCCGCCACATCTGTGGTTCTGTTCCTGAGTCCCAGTGTGTACTGGGTCCTATCCCGCCTGTGTTCCTACCTGCTAGTGCCTCCCTGTCTGCAATCTAGCCATGCTTGCCTGTACCCCCCTGCCTGCATACCCGCCTGCCTGCATACCAGTCGTGCCTGCCTATCAGGGCCGGCTCCAGGTTTTTCTGGGCCCCGGGCGAAAGAGTCTCAGTGGGCCCCTTTAACACATACCACGATTCATGATGCAGAGATACGGCGGAGAAATATATATATATAGTACAATGCAAAGATTTCACTTCATGAGTGATATCTATTGTAAATTCCACAATAGCTCAGAAACCGATGAATCGCTCCACACAGAATAGTGGCCCCCATATAAGGCTCCATACGGAATACTGGTCCCCATATAACGCCCATACGGAATACTGGCCCCCATATAACGCTTCATACGGAATACTGGCCCCCATATAAGGCCCCATACGGAATACTTGCCCCCATATAAGACCCCATACGGAATACTGGCCCCCATATAAGACCCCATACGGAATACTGGCCCCCATATAAGGCCCCATACGGAATACTGACCCCCATATAAGGCTCCATGCGGAATACTGACCCCCATATAAGGCTCCATGCGGAATACTGACCCACATATAAGGCTCCATGCGGAATACTGACCCCCATATAAGGCTCCATGCGGAATACTGGCCCCCATATAAGGCTCCATGCGGAATACTGGCCCCCATATAAGGCTCCATGCGGAATACTGGCCCCCATATAAGGCTCCATACGGAATACTGGCCCCCATATAAGGCCCCATATGGAATACTGGCCCCTATATAAGGCTCCATATGGAATACTGGCCCCCATATAAGGCTCCATAAGGAATACTGGCCCCCATATAAGGCTCCATACGGAATACTGGCCCCCATATAAGGCTCCATACGGAATACTGGCCCCCATATAAGGCTCCATACGGAATACTGGCCCCCATATGGAATACTGGCCCCCATATAAGGCTCCATACGGAATACTGGCTTCCATATAAGGCTCTATACGGAATACTGGCCCCCATATAAGGCTCCATACAGAATACTGGCCCCCATATAACGCTCCATACAGGATACTGGCCCCCATATAACGCTCCATACAGGATACCGGTCCCCATATAATGCTGCATGCAGGCTGTTACCCCCCACATAATGTCCCATACAGGCTGTCCCCCCCTTATAATGCTCCATGCAGGCTGTTACCCCCCACATAATGCCCCATACAGGCCCCTCCCTTTTAATGCTTCATGCAGGCTGTTACCCCCCACATAATGCCCCATACAGGCTGCCCCCCCCTTATAATGCTCCATGCAGGCTGTTCCCCCCCCACATAATGCCCCATACAGGCCCCCCCTTTTAATGCTCCATGCAGGCTGTTACCCCCCACATAATGCCCCATACAGGCTGCCCCCCCCCCCTTATAATGCTCCATGCAGGCTGTTCCCCCCCACATAATGCCCCACACAGGCCCCCCCCTTTTAATGCTCCATGCAGGCTGTTACCCCCCACATAATGCCCCATACAGGCTGCCCCCCCTCTTTATAATGCCCCATGCAGGCTGTTACCCCCCACATAATGCCCCATACAGGCTGCCCCCCCTCTTTATAATGCCCCATGCAGGCTGTCACCCCTCCTCTTTATAATGCTCCATGCAGGCTGTCACCCCTCCTCTTTATACTGCCCCATGCAGGCTGTCACCCCTCCTCTTTATACTGCCCCATGCAGGATGTCCCCCCCTCTCTTTATAATGCCCCGTGCAGGCTGTTCCCCACCTTATAATGCCCCATGCAGGCTGGTCCCCACCTTATAATGCCCCATGCAGGCTGTCACCCCTCCTCATTATAATGCCCCAAGCAGGAATCCCCCCCTCTTTATAATGCCCCATGCAGGCTGTCACCCCTCCTCTTTATACTGCCCCATGCAGGCTGTCACCCCTCCTCTTTATACTGCCCCATGCAGGCTGTCACCCCTCCTCTTTATAATGCCCCATGCAGGCTGTCACCCCTCCTCTTTATACTGCCCCATGCAGGCTGTCACCCCTCCTCTTTATACTGCCCCATGCAGGCTGTCACCCCTTCTCTTTATAATGCCCCATGCAGGATGTCCCCCCCTCTCTTTATAATGCCCCGTGCAGGCTGTTCCCCACCTTATAATGCCCCATGCAGGCTGGTCCCCACCTTATAATGCCCCATGCAGGCTGTCACCCCTCATCATTATAATGCCCCAAGCAGGAATCCCCCCCTCTTTATAATGCCCCATGCAGGCTGTCACCCCTCCTCTTTATACTGCCCCATGCAGGCTGTCACCCCTCTTCTTTATACTGCCCCATGCAGGCTGTCACCCCTCCTCTTTATAATGCCCCATGCAGGCTGTCACCCCTCCTCTTTATACTGCCCCATGCAGGCTGTCACCCCTCCTCTTTATACTGCCCCATGCAGGCTGTCACCCCTCCTCTTTATAATGCCCCATGCAGGATGTCCCCCCCTCTCTTTATAATGCCCCGTGCAGGCTGTTCCCCACCTTATAATGCCCCATGCAGGCTGGTCCCCACCTTATAATGCCCCATGCAGGCTGTCACCCCTCATCATTATAATGCCCCAAGCAGGAATCCCCCCCTCTTTATAATGCCCCATGCAGGCTGTCACCCCTCCTCTTTATACTGCCCCATGCAGGCTGTCACCCCTCTTCTTTATACTGCCCCATGCAGGCTGTCACCCCTCCTCTTTATAATGCCCCATGCAGGCTGTCACCCCTCCTCTTTATACTGCCCCATGCAGGCTGTCACCCCTCCTCTTTATACTGCCCCATGCAGGCTGTCACCCCTCCTCTTTATAATGCCCCATGCAGGATGTCCCCCCCTCTCTTTATAATGCCCCGTGCAGGCTGTTCCCCACCTTATAATGCCCCATGCAGGCTGGTCCCCACCTTATAATGCCCCATGCAGGCTGTCACCCCTCCTCATTATAATGCCCCAAGCAGGAATCCCCCCCTCTTTATAATGCCCCATGCAGGCTGTTCCCCACCTTATAATGCCCCATGCAGGCTGTCACCCCTCCTCTTTATACTGCCCCATGCAGGCTGTCACCCCTCCTCTTTATACTGCCCCATGCAGGCTGTCACCCCTCCTCTTTATAATGCCCCATGCAGGCTGTCACCCCTCCTCTTTATACTGCCCCATGCAGGCTGTCACCCCTCCTCTTAATAATGCCCCATGCAGGATGTCCCCCCCTCTCTTTATAATGCCCCGTGCAGGCTGTTCCCCACCTTATAATGCCCCATGCAGGCTGGTCCCCACCTTATAATGCCCCATGCAGGCTGTCACCCCTCCTCATTATAATGCCCCAAGCAGGAATCCCCCCCTCTTTATAATGCCCCATGCAGGCTGTTCCCCACCTTATAATGCCCCATGCAGGCTGTCACCCCTCCTCATTATAATGCCCCAAGCAGGAATCCCCCCCTCTATATAATGCCCCATGCAGGATGCCCCCCCCTCCCCTCTTTATAATGCCCCATGCCTCCATACATTAAAAAAAAAAAAAAAATCAAATACTCACCTCCCTTCTCCTCACCTGCTACCTGCTGCCCGCTGCCCGCTGCCCGCCGCTCGCTGCTCGGCTCCGAACTCCAGCGTTGTCGGCGTCTTCCCGCTCAGCGCTCCCTGTGACGGCTCAGGGGAGGGCGCGGTGTAAAGACGTCACCGCGCCCTCTGACCTGAGACGTCACAGGGAGCGCACAGCAGGAAGACAGCGGATCTGTGGAGGCACGGGGAGAGGTAAGTATCGGGCTGCCGGGGCCCTGAGCAAGCGGCGGAGAAGGGCGGGCGCTGACACCGCTCTCCTCCGCCCATAGCCCAGCGGGGTGCGCGACCGCCAGTGGGCCCCTCTGCCTGCTCAGGGCCCCGGCATTTGCCTGGGTGCGCCGGGTGCTGACGCCGGCCCTGCTGCCTATACCCACCAGTCTGTGTGCCAGCCTAATATGTCTGTTCCTGTATTCCCCTGTGTGGGTCAACAGCCGTGTCCGGGGTCTGTCCTGGAGTAGCACTTGGTCCCTCTGCTCGGTTCCTCCTTGGTGCACTGGCATCGTATGCCGTCGTGCGACCCTGGTCGGATAGGGTGAATACCTAGTTACGCCCCTCCAGGCATTCACTCTCCGGCACGGTCCAGTGGAATCACACGCACACGCCGCTCAGCCCGGGCGTGTGCATTACACTGTGTCAGAGAAATAGCTCAGAGCTTAGCGCAAGGAAGCACTCCTTAGAAGAACTCCTTAGGAAAACAGATACAACTACAGCAAGCTGCACCTTCCAGGACTGACCAATGACCAAAATCCAAGCTCTGATTTAATAAGATCACGGTTACACCCACATACCTTCTATTGGTGAGCTCATATGAGGACTTGTCATAGGTGTGCTAGATCTTTTAGAAGTTTATGAGATCCCCAACTTTCAGGATATCTTCGCCCATGGAGGTCTCGGGCGGGAAATATCATGGTCATGTTTTCTATCATGATTTTACCTTTCTATAGAGATGAAACATGGCATGGATAGCATTATCCATCTAAACGATATTAAGTTGGGGGTGTTCGGCTGGCCTTACAATGATGTGAGTGAATGCGTTATGATCGTCCCTTTGCTACGATGTCGAAAATACATCTCCCATGAATATTGGATCGATGCAAACCCCAATATTCATCACTGACCACAGTCTTCAGAGTGTCTGAGACAAGTCCTTTGAAAAGAGGAAGCCCTTGCTTCGGAAATGTACTTATCCGCCTCTGAGTATGCAAATTCTAGACTTGTTGGCTGGTTCTCATCAGATTCTTTGTTGAACTTACCTGACCACGGCAGGAGGCCCTACGTCAATAGAGGTTGAAGTGTCAGCTCTTTCTCACTTTTCTAGTTATAATCCTATATGTTTAATGTGAGGGTGATATGTCCCCTCTCCAGAGATGTCTTTTTGGATTTTACAATTTTTCTTTATGACAGGGTGAAAAATTACCCTCCCCACCCCCAACTAGGATCAAACTGGGGTGTCTGGGGCCCCAATAGGAATTGATTCTAGGGGCCCACACTTCAGCTGTATATGAAAACCAGTTAGCCATTATCCTGATTATAGTGGAGCGTCGGCTGTAAAATACAGGAGGCTCCTGCACCTCTTACTGTGCGATACCATAACTGGGATGTACAATTACGGTAATTTGCAGTAAAGGACTTTGTTGATGAAAACAAGTTATGACCATAGGATCCACAGGAGAGGTGATAACTCCATAGGATCCACAGGAGAGGTGATATCTTATTGGTCAGTGATTGATTGGTCTGACCATTTGGGACTGTACCGATTGGAAGAATGGGGAATTTTTATCCCTGACAGGGCACTTTTATTCCTATTGTAAAATGGAGCTGCAGATCGGGTGTGTCATCTTCTTTGCCAGAAAAAGCCAAGTGCAGTGCTCATATAAAATACATATAATACAGACTGCCTTTGATGTGAGCTTAGGAGCAGATGATGGGAGTGTTACAGATTCCCCTTTAAAAAGGACCTTTTGCTGACAGCCTCTTCACATGGAAGCTCTGTGCTTTGCTCCTGCTCTGCATCCTTTCATTTCCACCTATTAGCAGTGAAATATTGATTCCTTCACACCAAAGGCTGGAGGAAAGTACACAGAAAAGCTTAAAGTGCACTCAGACATGACCAGAAGCAAGCATCAGAAGGAGCAGAGTCCAGATAGTGGGCCTTCCAACATGGCGCCTCCTCCCCCACACCAGCCAGAGTGAGAGATGCTGAGGCTGCTGCAGAAAAGCTGGGGAGATTTGCCAGACTGACCTTAGATTCTGACCCTTCAGATGATTTGCAACCTGATCAGGTATGCTCACAGAGGAAGAGAGATACAGAGACTGTGCAGGGGAGGCAATGTGGCACCACTCTCACAGCAACAGTTAAACAGAGAAGTGCAGGAAATGCAGAGCACTAACAACACCTATGGAGAAGTCAATGATTCTGGGCAAGAGCCTACACGACAAGATGCTTTCTCTGCTGGAAAATCCTGTAGCTTCTCATTAGAAATTCTCAACAAACACATGGGAGGGCTTAGAGAGGACATTAATCTCATCAGACAAAACATGAAGAAAATAAACAGCCGAGTCAATGAGTTGGAGGAAAGAGTGAGTTCTGTTGCGGACCAAATGCCTACTATACATAAATATCTCAGGAGAGGTCTTCAGAATATCAATGCCCTTCTCAAGAAGGTTGATGACCTAGAGAATAGGCATCGGCGAAATAACATACGTTTAGTCGAGGTTCATGAAAAAGCGGAGGGTCGTAATTCAGTTGATTTTTTTTAATCCTGGCTGACTACAATAAGCCCAAACAGGAGTCTAATGGGTATTTAAAATTAGTCAAGCAGGTAAGCATATAACATAAAGAAAAATATAAAGAGATACCCAAGACTCGTTGGAGATCTATTCAAAATATAATCTTTATTCGTGGCAACATATAATTCTAGATAAAGACATCATGTGAAAAGGTATAGGGAGAAGAGCAGCTAAAACAATAGGGGATACAGGGTGTATAAACCCAAAATAAAGCGACCGTGGCTGAAGCCCCAAATAGGTGTAAATATCACATAAATAAAGATTGCATATAGATGAAATATATCAGAAATAACTAGATTATTTATGCTGAAGTGAGGTCCATAAGTGATTGGATCAGAATAAGAACAACCACTGAAGGCACAATACCATGCTGACTCAGGGTAAGTATACAGGTCTAAAGTGTCTCAGTCTATCGAGGTAGAGGTGAGAGGCCAAGGGCTGATATATATGAACAGCCTAACATTAGTATAGTCATTAAACAGTATGCTGGCCAGTGCCAGCATACTTTTCTGGCTGACTACAATGTTCGGCAAAGACACTCTCTCTCAATTTTTTGCAATTGAAAGAGCTCACAGAGTTCCTACACGTCCTTTGCCACCGGGTGCTCCACCAAGACCTGTACTCATCAAATTACAAAATTTTAAAGAGAGAGACCTTATCCTACGAAAGGCCAGGGACCACTCTTCACTTACCCTTGATGGAAGGAAAATATCTATTTATCCTGACTTTTCAACAGAAGTTCAGAAGAAGAGGGTCAAGTTCTGGGATAGAAAAAGGAGGCTCTGTGAAAAGCAAATTTCCTATTCTATAATCTACCCTGCTCGGCTCAGGGTGGGGTTC
Source organism: Phyllobates terribilis (assembly GCF_046119375.1). Lineage (NCBI taxonomy): Eukaryota > Metazoa > Chordata > Amphibia > Anura > Dendrobatidae > Phyllobates > Phyllobates terribilis. Next base: position 4,160,218 of record NW_027362876.1, on the reverse strand, counting down.
ATATGTTTGACTCCCTTCCAGATGCTTTATCATGAATGGATGCCAAAAAGAGATCTCTGCGAAATGGAGCTGGATGAGAGACTTCTCCTTGAGGCGGTTTTCTCCAAGCACTTTTCATATACCATTATGAAAAAATGCCTATCCCTGAATCTATTCCGTTATTCTATTATGAGCGGGAAATGTTGAGCTATGATAAGTTTTGTACCTGCCTTATTGTACATACAAAGTATTCTTATTTTGTGAGTGGAGCATCTGTGGAGAAAATCTCTTTTGACAGAAAACTTCATCCACTATACATTTACTTTCAATTATTTGGGTATTTTTCTTGTTTTTGGTTTCTCTTCATCCACTATAAGTTCATGCTGAAAACTTATAATTCTGCTCTCCATCCGGCTAAACAAGTCTACTTTACCACTCTCATCACATCTCTAGCCAACAATCCTAAACGACTCTTTGAAACCTTCCACTCCCTCCTGAGCTCTAAAGTACAGACCCCCGTCACCAACCTAAGCGCTGACGATCTGGCCACTTATTTCCTACAAAAAATCAATCATATCTGTCAAGACATTTTTACACAATCCCCTCAGAGTCTGGATTCCCTTCCCTCCCGCACCTCAAGTTCGCTTTCCATCTTCGAGCTGGTCACAGAAGAAGAAGTGACCAGACTCCTCACTTCTTCCCGCCCTACAACCTGCAACAGTGACCCTATTCCCTCACAGCTCATTCAGTTCCTTTCCCCAGCTGTCACTGTGGAGGTTTCACCAATTTAAGATACAGTAGGTAACTGCTCTCCTCCTAATTAAAGATGTCCGAGTGAATGCAAATCAACCAAATATGCTAATATGGTTGAAAAACTTCACTCAGAGACTAAACCACGCAAAATGACATACTTTATTATGTAGACATGGGGTTATATAGTATTCTACTTCTAGGTGGGATTAGTAAAATTCATTGCTCCTTCTGATAACTTGGCACACTGCAATTTGCTCATCCATGTATCTCCTGGCCTCAGTAACATTTTAGGAATTCTGATGGGAGGGGTGAAGTCATCTCTCAGCGCCATCTTTGCCAACTCGACATGAATCTCTCTGTTATCAGCCATGCACATACATACATCATTCCCAGGAAATCATTTAGTTGTTCATGTCTACAATAAGGCTGTGTGCCCACGATGCGTTTTTTAAGCGTTTCCGCAGCGGCAATTCCGCTGCAGAAACGCTTAAAAAACGCTTGGTAGAAGGCCTGCCATGTTCCCCAATGATAATCTGCATGTGCTGTGCACATGCTGCAGAAATTTCCGCTGCGTCTTATCATTGCGGAAAAAAACGCAGCACGATCAATTATTTTGCGGAAGCGCTGCGTTTTCGCCGTCATTGACTTGCATTGGAACGCATGGAATCCGCATCACTGGATCTGTACATGCGCATTCCATGCGTTTCAATGTGCGGATGGTACACGGGTCTGGAGAAGAGGAGACTCTCCTCCGGACCCAGGTACCATAGTACCTGTAAAAAAAGAATAAAATAAAAAATAAATATTATACTTACCTTCTGATGGCCCCCGGTGTGCTTGTCTTGGCTTGCCGGCAGATCGCGGTGGACTCAAGGACCTGCGCTGACGTCATTTAGTCATGTGACGGCAGGTCCTTCAGTGTACCGCGAGCTGCCGGCAAGCTGAGACGCATCGGATAAAGACACCGGGGGCCATCAGAAGGTAAGTATGACATTTATTTTTTAACATTCTTTCGGACGCACTATATAAATCCATGCCGTTTGCATGGATTTATATAGTGTGACCAAGTTGTCAAGCACTTTCCAAGTGATGTTAAAATCGCTTGGACAGCGCTTTTCAATGCGCATGCGGAAATGCATGTGAAGAAAGCTTCACATCCGCTTGTCCCTGGCAGGAAAAACGCATATAAAATCCGCATGTACAATCCGCATGTAAAATCCGCATGTACAATCCGCATGTAAAATCCGCATGTACAATCCACATGTAAAATCCGCATGTACAATCCGCATACATTTTTTCTGCCAGGGAGATGCAGAAACGCTCAGGAAAAATCCGGAGCATTTCTGCATCGTGGGCACATAGCCTGAGAACAGAAACTGTTATATATCATTAACTATTAACATAATCAATGTGCATATACACATTTGCATACATACATACACATAGATTATTCCATCATCTCTATATTAATTCACACTGATTAGGTAATCTATTAAAATAAACTAATTGATTTTCTATAATATATATATTTTACCTTGACATCACTACCCACCTAACTAAAATATTTGACCTCTCTCTTTCTTCAGGTATCTTTCCCTCCTCACTTAAACATGCCATCATAACCCTTTTACTGAAAAAGCCATCCCTGGACCAGAACTGCACTGCTAACTACAGACCGGTCTCTAATCTTCCCTTCATCTCTAAACTCCAGGAACGCCTGGTCCATTCCCGCCTAATCCGCTATCTCTCAGATAACTCTCTTCTCGACCCTTTACAATCCAGTTTCTGCTCCTCACACTCTACTGAAACTGCCCTCACTAAAGTCTCTAATGATCTACTAACAGCTAAATCTAATGGTCACTACTCCCTGCTGTTTCTCCGGTATCTCTCTGCCGCTTTTGACACTGTAGATCATCAGCTCCTCCTCACTATGCTCCGCTGTATAGGCCTCAAGGACACCGCTCCCTCCTGGTTCTTCTCCTACCTCTGACCGCTCCTTCACGGTATCTTTTGCCGGCTCATCTTCCTCTAATCTTCCTCTTACTATCGGGGTTCCACAAGGATCAGTCCTAGGTCCCCTCCTCTTCTCCTTGTATACTGCTCCTATTGGACAAACCATCAGCAGATTTGATTTCCAGTACCATCTCAATGCTGATGACACCCAACTATACACCTCTTCACCTGACATCACCCCCACTCTAATACAAAATACCAGTGATTGTCTGTCTGCTGTCTCTAACATCATGTCTTCCCTCTATCTGAAACTGAATCTCTCCAAAACTGAACTCCTTGTTTTTTCTCTCTCTACTAACCTACCTATACCTGACTTTTTAATTTTCTTGGGTTGCGCCACCATAACCCCCAAGCAGCAAGCTCGATGTCTTGGAGTCATATTTGACACACAACTTTCCTTTATCCCCATATACAATCATGTAATGCAGGTGCGGGAATGCAACGCACAGAGACACAAGGCGAGAACAGTCTGAGATGAAAATAAACAATTTTATGCAACAGGTATTCTGAACAAGGGATTAGTAACAAGGGTAATGAACAGTAATTCAATATATCAGCAAAAGGCAAAATCTCTCAAAATAAGACGCAGTCTCTCAAAGTAAGGTGAAGTCTCTTAAGTAAGGTGCAATCTCTTTAGTAAGGTGAAGTCTCTTAAGTAAGGTGAAGTCTCTTAAGTAAGGCGAAGTCTCTTAAGTAGGGTGATGCCCCCAGTCATGGGAGACACCACGTAAGTTCTTTAACTGTACATTTGGCCCTAGCGGGGGTCACCGGTTATTCCCGCTAGGCCGTGAGTCTCTTCCGCATAAATTCAATTAGATCACGTTGTGCCGTGGGTGAACAGTGGAAGTGACGGCCCTGTTCACGTATGCAGCTCCTCCGCTTCCGCTGGCGTGACTTTCCTGGAGCAACCGTCTCTCAACTCCTCTCTGCTTCGCTGTTGGAGGCAGTCTCTCGAGCCTTGGATAGGGGGGTCCAGGCCTCGTCTGTCGGTGGGCGACGTCGGGTTCCGCGAACTCACTCAGCACCGCAATCAGGTTCCTAGTCTTCTCAGCAGGCACAGCACTCAGGTAACATCCGCGAGATATCCGGAGCTCTTTTACCGGTGCCCAGCTGTGGCACCTCACAGGCCTCTTGCTTAGGCCTGTCACGCGGGGTTTCTCAGGATGCAGGGAACATGTCTGCTCCTTTCTGCTGCTTGCCGCCAAAGACCCCTCAGGTTTGGCGCGCTGGCCTCTTATTTTCCGGAACTCCTTCCTGGAAGTCACCTGATCAGGTCCAGCGTCTGAACTTGCCCTCCCTGCAACTTCCCTTGCATATCTTGGTTCCGCTTGACTGCGTCTGGCCAGTAGATGGCAGTCTCTTTCCATCCTTGAAACATCGTGTAGAAGTTCTTTTACAAGCTCTCTTGACTGGGCTACATTCCTCCCTCCTTTTTGCTCGCCAGTCCTCGGGCGAGTGGGCTTCTTGCAGAACTGATGCCTCCTTCCAGGCAGTGCAAGCTCAGACAGGAGTTGGGCACACTCCTGCGTTTTCTGTTGGATTTGAGAACAGATGAACTCTTCCTGAGCATACCGGTTAGGAGGGATTCCGGCATTAGCCCGCTCAGTTCTGCGCAGCTCTTCTTGCGGAGGTGACTCCGGGAGATCCGAGGAATCAACCACTGGGGATTGCAAATCATTTCCCGACTCATTTGGAATTCCACTCGGGGTTGGCATCAACGGTTCTGACGGGCCCAACTGCATTGTGGCCCATCCTTCTTCATCCCCTAAGGTTCCTGCATGTGGCACTTCAGCCAATATGTCTGGGGGCCGAACTCCGTTACAGACTTCTGCTTCAGAGGAGCAAGGTCGCAGCATATTACGGTGCAACACCCTGGGTGTCGCGGCATCATCCCCTTCGGGCCTAACCTCGTAGACTGGGTTGTCTGGGTGAACTTTCTTCATCACCTGATATGGTATCGCCTCCCAACGATGGTCCAGTTTACTTCCAAATCGTTTATCCCTCACCAGCACTCGGTCTCCTGGCTGAAGTGATCCACCTGTCGTCGAGGGCCGAACTGCATGCTCTACTTCCTGAAACTTCTGAGCAACCAGTCTTCTCACTGTATGGAGCCGACGCCAGTGTTCTCGAATCCAGGTACTTGGGCTACCGCCCGGGCCGGGATCTTCTGAGTCTAGCTCAAGTCCAATGATTTCTCGGCCACTTCTTCCAAACAGCAACATGTAAGGGGTGTAGCTTGTGGTCGCATGAACTCGATTATTATACACCCACACCAGCTCGGACACATATTCGGGCCACTTCATCTTTTTGTCCGCTTCCAGCGTTCGCAACATTTGCAACAGGGTTTGGTTAAAGCGCTCGCATGCGCCGTTCCCTTGTGGGTGGTAGGGCGTTGTTCGGGAACGGTCGATTCCATAGATGCGGTACAACTCATCCATCACTCGCCCTTGGAAGCAGGCCCCCTGGTCAGAATGTATTCTCTTCGGGCACCCATAAATCCGGATGAAATCTTGACAGATGGCCTTAGCTGCGGCATCTGCTGTCTGGTATTTAGTAGGCGTCACTACTGCGAACTTGGTGAAGTGATCAGTCATGACCAAACAGTGTCCATAACCATTGTATGAAGTTCCTATCATCAAGTAGTCAATCATCAAGACCTCCAAGGGGGCAGAAGTTCGGATGGTCTGAATGGGAGCTCTTTGTTCCGGGGGCTTATTCAACTCACTCGACATGCTCGGCAGACTCCCTCGACTTCTTGCTGCAGTTGAGGCCAATACACCAGCCGTTGCAACCACCAAAAGGTCTTTTCTACTCCGAAGTGAGCACCTCTTCTATGAGCTTCTTGGGCTAGCTGTGTTACTAGTGCTCCTGGAACTACCACCTGCCAGGTAACATCAAACTCTCGAGGCAGCTGGATTCTTCGGCATAGCAAGCCGTCCTTCAGGAGAAGCCTCTCCCACTGACCTAGGATTTGTAGGGTAGTTGGAAGAGAAGAGGCTCTGGTTTCCTGGTCGAGTCTTTGATTAAGGGCGACCCATTCCCTCAATTTTGCTAACTCCGGATCGGATTGCTGCACATGTATCCATTCTTCTCTTGAACGGCCCAGAATCTGAGTGGGCTTCGGCTCCTCTCTGGTCTCTTGGGCAGCGACGAACTGGCTGAAATCCGGAATCTCGTCGCCTTCGAGCTCCTCATCTCTGTCCTCCTTCGGCCCCGCCTGAGTGACCCGGGACAGGGCATCGGCATGGGTGTTCAGGGCCTTGGACCGATAGGCAATCTTATACTGGTATTTGGACATCCTTGCAACCCACCGCTGTCCTAACGCGCCCAGTTTGGCGTTCTCCAAGTGGGCCAAAGGGTTGTTATCTGTCCGCACTTGCACTTCTGACCCTGACAAGTACTCAGCAAATTTCTCGGTCATGGCCCACACCAGTGCTAGTAGCTCCAGCTTAAAAGAACTGTAGTTCTCTGGATTCTTCTCCGTATCTCGGAGTGACCTGTTGGCATACGCGATCACTCGCTCTTTTCCTCCTTGTACTTGAGCCAGCACTGCTCCCAGTCCATGCAAGCTTCCATTGGTGTACAACATGAAAGGCTGCGAAAAGTCGGCGTAGGCCAAGATTGGGGCATCTGTTAGCGCCATTTTCAATGCTCGGAATGCCTCTTCTTGTCGTGGGCCCAACTGGATGGGCTGTCGCTTGGCTCCCCCAGCTGTTCCTCTCAGCAATTCAATGAGCGGGATCGCAATCTTAGCGAAGTCTGCAGTAGTATCCAGCAAGCCCCAGGAACGCCCTCAGTTCCCTTAGGTTGGCGGGCGTGGGCCACTTGTGCACGGCAGCTACTTTCTCTGCAGTGGGGTGTACTCCTGCACTGGACACAGTGTGCCCCAGATACTCAATTTCTCATTTGAAGAGACAACACTTTCGAGGCTTAATTTTCAGGCCGTGTCTCTGAAGCCGTTCTAACACTTGTTCCAATCGGCGGAGATGATCCTCAAACGTAGCGGAATAGATAATTATATCGTCCAGATATATTAAAGTGGCTTCAAAGTTGAGGTCCCCCAAGCATCTCTCCATCAGCCATTGGAAGGTCCCTGGTGCATTTGTTAGTCCGAACGGCATCCGATTGAACTCAAACAGGCCCATAGGGAGAACAAAAGCGGTCTTCGGGTGATCCTTCTCAGCCACTGGGACCTGCCAATAGCCACTGGCCAGGTCGAGGGAAGAGAAGAATTTGGCGCTCCCTAGTGCAGATAGAGACTCTTCAATTCGGGGGAGTGGATAGGAGTCCCGGACTGTACAGACATTTAGCTTTCGATAGTCCACGCTAAATCTCAGGGTACCATCCTTCTTTCGGACCAGCATGATCGGAGCCGCCCAGGAGCTCTGACTTTCACGGATCACACCGTTCCGCAACATGTGGGCCAACAGCTCTTTCACCTCCTGGTACATTTGAGGCTGTCTCTGCCGATATCTCTCTCGGATGGGAGCAGTATTTCCGGTGGGTATTTCGTGCTGAATGTCCCGAGTGCACCCGAAATCATCTTCATGCTGTGCAAACACTCCCTGATATCGCTGTAGAAGTTGTTCGATCTGCCTTACTTGTCCAGCAGAAAACTCAGTCAGATTAGCCTCCATTTCTTCCAGAAGGTGGCGTCCAGCCAACGGTTCTCTTCCATTCTCCTGGCTGTTGAGGGACACTTCCAGAGTCCATGGTTTTCCTTCCACAGGTGCCAGCCCTATAGCGCCCGCTCTAGTAAGGGCCTCTGGCATTATGTACACTCGGGCCACCTCTTGTCGGGGCAACAACTGTAAACTGGTGCCACCTAAATTGATGCAGCGCACGGGTACTAGGCAGTGCCGCACGGTGGCCAGGGTTCAAGCAATCAGGAGTCCAGAGGGCTCTTCTTCTCCTTCCATCGGTTCAGTTTGAATGTCCATGCCCTGTAAGGACACATGTGCCAGCACCGGCAACGTGAGTACAGTCTGTCCCACCGGCAGTGTCATTGTGGCTTCGGGTGGTAACGATACCTTGCCAAGGTACTGAGAGGTAGCGGGCAATTTTTGAATCTGGCTAACCCGTACGAGGTGTTGGAACACTCTCTTGCTAGCTGGGTCTCGAGTGGCGCGTGTCCAGTTGTTTTTGCTACAGCCCTCAGCCAGGAACTGTCCGACTTCTTTCAGCACATTCATGCCCAGGGTAACAATGGGCCCATCGCCTCCGAGCCCTGTAGTTAGTACAATCCCTTTTCTACCGAGGGCCTTTCCACATGCCCGCATGGACATCTATACTACTCCCGCTACTGGGATAGGTAGTTGATTGGCCGCCACCAATTTGACAGTGGGTTCCCGGCAGGAATGAGTGACTTCAGGAAAGTGACTTTGGAAATACGTCTCAGGCATAGTGGTCACTTGAGACCCGGTGTCCATCAAACAGCGGATCCGCTGCCCATTGAATTCAGCCCAGATGATGGGCCTCTCGGAGACAATGTCTTCAGAGCTCCCTCTTCTACTCTCTGAAGCACGAGACCCCACGGTATGCTCCACAACCGTGGGGCATTTTAGTTTAACGGCTGTCCCCTCCTCCTCCTTTCTCAGTTGGGACAGTCTTTGGAGATATGCCCCCTACCTTCGCAAGTCCAGCACTCCGGTCCTCTTTCTGCCGATAGGTCGGGTACATGCCGTGCTGGGGCCGGGTAGGAACTTCTCTCTCGTTCTGGTCTCCGTCCGCGTTGAGCAGTACGGTCCGTCGGCAAGGGGGCAGTAGGGGGCTTTCTAATAGCATTCAGCTCACCCCGAATGTCTCGAATTTCCTGACGTATTTCCCGTACCCAATCAGGCTCTTGGTTGGTGAATCCAGGAGCAATTGCCTCTTGACTTCTAACTGTGGCTTTGAGAACAGGAACTTCTCTCTCCAGCACTCTAGCTTCAGTCCCTACCTCCAGGAAGCCCATATGAGGGCTCAATCGCAGCCGCTCCTTCAGGATCTGCCTCAGGGAAGGGTCTTTCAAGCCGGCAATCAGTTGGTCACGCAACACCTCATCCAATGATCCCAGTCCTCGGTTCCCATCTCGAGCTTTCTTAGTGATATGGGCCGTCACTTCCTGCAACGCATTAACATACTGATTTACTGTCTCATTTTCCCCTTGGACCCGCTGGAACAACCGTAAGCGCAAGTGTCCCAAATCTGTAGTGTCACCGTGCATGTCCTCTAAAATTTTTATCACTTTATCCACGGTGTCCGGTCCCCATGTGGGCGGTACATCACAGTCTGTCGGGCCTCTTCATCAAGGGTTAGGAGGGCCAACTCCGCCTGGGCTAGGGGATCAAGGGGGATCAAGGGGGTACATCCGTAGCATACTTCTCAGTCTTTCTACCCAGTCCCACAGTGACATGCCATCCCCTGAAAACTTGGGAAGATGGCTGAGCATAGCCCCCAGGGGTATATGGGTCCGACCGGACCCAGCCACAGACTGATACCCCATCTCTGCGTCTGAATGTTGCATCCTGCCGACTACGTCAAATGTAATGCAGGTGCGGGAATGCAATGCACAGAGACACAAGGCGAGAACAGTCTGAGATGAAAATGAACAATTTTATGCAACAGGTATTCTGAACAAGGGATTAGTAACAAGGGTAATGAACAGTAATTCAATATATCAGCAAAAGGCAAAATCTCTCAAAATAAGACGCAGTCTCTCAAAGTAAGGTGAAGCCTCTCAAAGTAAGGTGAAGTCTCTTAAGTAAGGTGCAGTCTCTTTAGTAGGGTGAAGTCTCTTAAGTAAGGTGAAGTCTCTTAAGTAAGGCGAAGTCTCTTAAGTAGGGTGATGCCCTCATTCACGGGAGACACCACGTAAGTTCTTTAACTGTACATTTGGCCCTAGCGGGGGTCATCGGTTATTCACTCTATGCCGTGAGTCTCTTCCGCATAAATTCAATTAGATCACGTTGTGCTCCTTTAGTCCCAACCGTTCCCCTCCCAACCTGATTATGTAAACCCAATTGTCCCCGGTACTGTGGGTGAACAGTGGAAGTGACGGCCCTGTTCACATATGCAGCTCCTCCGCTTCCGCTGGCGTGACTTTCCTGGGGCAACCGTCTCTCAACTCCTCTCTGCTTGGCTGTTGGAGGCAGTCTCTCGAGCCTTGGATAGGGGGGTCCAGGCCTCGTCTGTGCTAATGTTAGGGTTGGGGTCAGGGTTGGGCTAGTATAGGGTTAGGGTTGGGGGTAAGGGTTGGTTTTTTTTTATAAAAAAAAAGATGACGATATGGCAACTAGTGTTGAACACAAGTGCTCGCTACTTGAGTTTGCATCGGGTACTCGGGTATGCATTGAGTATCGCGGGTGCTCGAGTCTCCGCCCCATATGCTTCGCGGCCAAAATAACCTCGCGGGGATTGCCTGCCATGCTCGAGCGATCCCCGCATGTTTTTTTGGGGGTGTCTAATAACCGTGAAACATGCGGGAGGGGACTCGAGCATTTCACTTGAGCACCTGTGATACATGGTGCATACCTGAGTACCCGATGCAAACTCAAGTAGCGAGCACTTGCGCTCAAGACTAATGACAACTTATTCAATATGATGACCTAATGTCATCAAATTTTTTTTCGTACCTCTGGGTTCAAAATGTTCACTATACCCCTTGATAAAATCCTTGAGGGGTGTAGTTTCCAAAATGGGGTCACTTGTGGGGGGTTTCAACTATTTAGGCACATCAGGGGCTCTTCAAACGCGACATGGCGTCCGCTATCGATTCCAGCCAATTTTGCGTTCAAAAAGTCACACAGTGCTCCTTCCCTTCTGAACTCTGCCGTGCGCCCAAACATTGTATTTTCCCGACATATGGGGTATTGGCGTAATCAGGAGAAATTGTACAAAAGTTTTTGGGGTCCATTTTCTCCTCTTACCCTTGTGAAAATAAAAAAATAGGGGGTAAAAACATCATTGTTGTGGAAAAAGTTTGATTTTTTTATATTCACGGCTCCATGTTATAAACTTCTGTAAAGGACTTGGGGGTTCAAGGTGCTCACCACACATCTAGATAAGTTCCCTGAGGGGTCTAGTTTCCAAAATGGTGTCACTTGTGGGGGGTTTCTACTGTTTAGGCACATCAGGGGCACATCCGCTAATTATTCAAGCAAATTTTACAATCAAAAAGTCAAGTGGTGCTCCTTCCCTTCCGAACCCTGCCGCGCGCCCAAGCAGTGGTTTGCCCCCACATATGGGGTATCTGCTAACTCATGAGAAATTGCACAACAAACTGCATAGTGCAATTTCTTCTGTTACCCTTATGAAAATGCAAAAGTAGGGGCTGAAAAACATTTTTTGTGGGAAAAATGTGAAAATTTTATTTTTACGGCTCAATGTTATAAACTTCTGTGAAGCACCTTGGGGTTCAAGGTGCTCACCACACATCTAGGTAAGTTCCCTGAGGGGTATAGTTTCCAAAATGGGGTCACATGTGGGGGGTTTCCACTGTTTAGGCACATCAGGGGCTCCCCAAATGCAATATGGCGTCCGCTAATTATTCAAGCAAATTTTACATTTAAAAAGTCAAATGGCACTCCTTCCCTTCCGTACCCTGCCGTGCACTCAAACAGTGCTTTTCCCCCACATATGGGGTATCTGCTTACTCAAGAGAAATTGATCAACAAATTTTGGGGTCTATTTTTTCCTGTTACCCCTGTGAAAATAAAAAAAATTGGGTCTAAAGTAACATTTTTGTGAAAAAAGTTACGCAAGTGATATCGAAGAAATTTTACCACAATCATGAAGTACAATATGTAACGAAAAAACAGTCTCAGAGTCAGGGAGATCCGTTGAAGCTTTCCAGAGTAATTACTTCATAAAATAACAGTGGTCAGAATTGTAAAAATTGGCCTGGTCATTAATGTGCAAACCACCTTGGGTTGTAAAGGGGTTAATGACTCATCCTGGTCCTCATCTTGTAGTAATGCCTCATCTAATGCCTCATCCTGGTCCTCATCTTGTAGTAATGTCTCATCCTGGTCCTCATCTTTTAGTAGTGACCCATCCTGGTCCTCATCTTGTAGTAATGCCCCATCCTGGTCCTCAACTTGTAGTAATGCACCATCCTGGTCCTCATCTTGTAGCAATGCCCCATACAGGTCCCCATCTTGTCGTAATGTCCCCCATCCAGGTCCCCATCTTGTCGTAATGTCCCCCATCTAGGTCCCCATCTTGTTATAATGTCCCCATCTTGTAGGAATGTCCCCCATCCAGGTCCTCACATTGTAGATATGTTCCTATCCAGGTCCCCACATTGTAGGAATGTTCCAATCCAGTTCCCCATATTGTAGATCTGTCCCCATCCAGGTCCCCACATTGTAGGAATGTCCCTATCCAGGTCCCCACATTGTAGATATGTCCCCATCCAGGTCCCCATATTGCAGGAATGTCCCCATTCAGGTCTCACATTGTAGGAATGTCCCTATGCAGGTCCCACATTGTAGGAATGTTCCTATCCAGGTTCCCATATTGTAGGAATGTCCCCATTCAGGTCCCTATATTGTAGGAATGTCCACTGTTCCATTCTTCACATACATATATAAGAAAAAAAAAAGTCTCTTCTCACCTGTCCTCGGTTCCCTCGGTGTCCTTTCTGCATATGCGGGCGCAGGCACCATAGACCCCTTGACGATCGCGGCCTGGTCCAGGAGCTTCCGGCAGCTGCGCTTTAGTTCAGTGTATTGCTGCGCAGAGACCAATGCCTGCCACCGGCCTATCAGAGGCCAGCAGCTGACATCTACCCATGTTAGTGATGTCATGCACCGCTGCGCTGGGACGCGGATGTCCGCTGCTGGCCTCTGATAGGCCGGTGGCTGGCATTGGTATTGTATCATGCAGAGAGCCGTTCTCTGCGCAGCAATACACTGAACTAAAGTGCAGCTGTCGGCAGCTCCTGGACCGGGCCGCGATCGGGTTCTATGGTGCACACAGGCTGCATGAACCAGTCTGAAGGGCCACATGCGACCCGCGTGTTTGAGACCGCTGGTTTTGGATGAGTCTATCTCTCATACTCTGCTGACCTCACCCCTCCTTGGATAAACCCCCTTTCCACTGCCCCCTTTACTTTTTCCCTGCCCCTCTTCAGGGACGCCTGGAGCTGGTGCTCACACACTATCATACAGGTCACCACTCAATAAAGGTAATATGAAGCAATTAAAGTAGTGAAAGAGGTTAAAACATAACCTTTAATGAATACGTAGGTAAAAAAGATATAAAACGTCACTAGGACCTAAAATCCAGTTAATGCCTGCCAATGGTAGTAAAACAAAGCTACCTATCATAAATATGTACTCGTTATAAACAGGAATTTATATGGCATGAACACCAAATGTATCCAACCTGTATATTTAACAAGACAGTGGCAAGAAAAATGATAGAGCTGTCAATAACACATCTCAATAAGCGTGCAACATATCCGACGACCAGTCCTCACACTGTACTCACACAGTGGGTCCTCACACTGTATGCAGGAGGTTGTGTGGGTCCTCACACTGTATGCAGGAGGCTGTGTGGGTCCTCACACTATATGCAGGAGGCTGTGTGGGGACTGATACTGTATATAGGAGGCTATGTGAGGGCTCATACTCATATAGGAGGTTGTGTGAGGGCTCACATTGTATATAGGAGGCTATGTGGGGCTCACACTGTATAGTATATGGAAGGCTATGTGGGGCTGTAAAAAGGAGACTATGTGGTGGCTCCTGTTCAGCAGCCACAGAATATTCATCTGACCACTGGACCACGGTTCTACAAATTGCTCGTCTCTATATACCAGTCATACTGTATATTCTCCTATATATATTGTACTGTATGTGGTATACTATGTATACTATGTGCACGGACATCAGATGAAGCACTCAAGATAATTAGTGACTGCTACATCATATACTATTATGTGGAGTTGAAGTTTACAATGATGATTTCATTGATCAAGTATGTTTGAAAACATATACAAAATAATAATTCATAGGTATCTATCTAGCAGACCTGGGCTTATGTGTGACCACCTTTACTCTGCTGATATGTTATTTTAGGAGTGTAGAAAAACACAGCGTACTACACAGGGGCGGACACAGACTGTAGTGGGCCCCTGTGCAAGAATTTTTTTGGGGCCCCCCCCCCGCCCTTCATAGGGGGCATGAAGGCCCCCCCCCCGTGCATCTCTCATCCCCCCGTGCATCTCTGATTCCCCCCACTCCAAGTTAATTAATTGTATGTAAAAAAAATACAGCTTGTTATACTTACCCCCAGGGCCAGCTCCAGGTTTTTGTGGGCCCTGGGCGACAGAGTTTCAGTGGGCCCCTTTAACACATACCATGATTCATGATGCACAGATACCACAGAGAAATATATATATATAGTACAAGGCCAAGGATTTCACTTACTACCTTACATGAGCGATATCTATTGCAAATTCTACAATAGCTCAGAAACCGGCAAATCCTCACAACGCACAGTGCAGACCGGACAGTATAGTCCTCCATACAGTATTATGGGCACCATATCATGCTCCATACAGGATACTGACCCCCTTATAATGCTCCATACAGGATACTGGTCCCCATATACTGCTCCATACAGGATACTGGTCCCCATATAACGCTCCATAGAGGATACTGGTCCCCATATAACACGGCATACAGAATACTGGCCCCCATATAACGCTCCCTACCGAATACTGTCCCCCATATATCGCTCCATACAGAATACTGACCCCCATATAACGCTCCATACAGAATATTGGCCCCCATATAACGCTCCATGCAGGCTGTTCCCCCCTTATAATGCCCCATTACACAAGCGATATCTATTGTAAATTCTACAATAGCTCAGAAACCAGCGAATCCTCACAGCGCACAGTGCAGACCGGACAGTATAGTCCTCCATACAGTAATATGGGCACCATATAATGCTCCATACACGATACTGACCCCCTTATAATGTTCCATACAGGATACTGGTCCCCATATAATGCTCCATACAGGATACTGGTCCCCATATAACTCTCCATACAGAATATTGGCCCCCATGTAACGCTCCATGCAGGTTGTTCCCCCCTTATAATGCCCCATGCAGGATGACACCCCCCTTTTATTGCGCTATGCAGGATGTCACATCTACCCCCCATAAAATGCCCCATGCAGGATGTCACCTCTTCCCCCCATATAATGCCCCTTGCAGGATGTCACTTCCCCCCTTTTCAATGCCCCATGCAGCATGTCAGACCACCCCCTCCCTTATAATGCCCCATGCAGGAGGTCACCCCCCCTTATAATGCCCCATGCAGTATGTCACACACCCACCCTCTATATAATGACCCATGCAGGATGTCAATTCCCCCCTCTCCCTCTTATAATGCCCCATGCAGGATGTCACACCACCTCCCTTATAATTCCCCATGCAGAATGTCACTTCCCCCCTTCCCCTCTTATAATGCCCCATGCAGGATGTCACTTCCCCCCTTCCCCTCTTATAATGCCCCATGCAGGATGTCACTTCCCCCCTTCCCCTCTTATAATGCCCCATGCAGGATGTCACTTCCCCCATTCACCTCTTATACTGCCCCATGCAGGATGTCGCTTCCCCCCTTCCCCTCTTATAATGCCCCATGCAGGATGTCACTTCTCCCCTTCCCCTCTTATAATGACCCATGCAGGATGTCACTTCCCCCTTCCCCTCTTATAATGCCCCATGCAAGATGTCACATCAATCCCTCCCACCCACATATAATGCCCCCATGCAGGTTGTCAATTCCCCCCTCCCCCATATAATGCCCCATTCAGGATGCCAATCCACCCCCCTATATAATGCCCCATGCAGGATGTCACACCACCCCCCCCATATAATGCCCCATGCACGATGTCACACCCACTCTCCCCCCACCATTAAATGCCCCGTGCCCCCATACATAAAAAAAAAAAATCAAATACTCACCTCACTTCTTACCTGCTGCTGATCCGGACTCCAGCGTTGCGCGCGTCTTCCCGCTCTGTGATGTGACAGCTCAGGAGAGAGCGCGCGGTGTAAAGACGTCACCGCGCCCTCTGACCTGAGACGTCACAATCAGAGGACGCGGCAGATGCTGCGGAGGCACGGGGAGGGGTAAGTATTGTGCCGGCGCCGTCACATGACCGGTGATGTCCCTGCGCTCAGCATGGGGCCCATGCTGAGCGCAGGCACATCTCCGGTCATGTGACGGCGGGGGGTCCTGCGGGGGGGGCCCCATGAGGAGACGCACAAGAGGGGGGCTCCGAGGGGGCCCCGACCGGCCGGGCCCCATGCTGGAGTCAGGCAGTCATGCCATGATGGCGGCCCTGCTGGAGGCTGGAGGGGCCCCCTCTCCCTCAGGGGTCCCCGTTCAATGAACCGGCTGCACGGGCGGTAGGTCCGCCCCTGGTACTACATCTCGAAAAAGGAATATCTGCTTTAAAAATAGTAATACATAAGGCTATGTGCCCACGATGCAGAAAAGAAGCAGAAAATTTCTGCAGCATTTCTGCATCTCCCTGGCAGAAAAAAACGCATGCAGATTGTGCATGTGACGCACCCCCTGGGCCATATTCTTTAGGGGGAATACCCGGAGCCGGATCAGATGGGAGTTGTAGTCGCCGAGTGGCTGTGACCCGGTCCGTGCCCAGGGTGTCAAACTCAGTTGTATGTGGCAGTCCTACAGATGTTATTAAGTTCTTTATTGTCGACTACGCCACCCGTTGTATTGCGGTCACTATGGCCGCCGCTGCAGCAGGGTCCGCTGAGGCTGATGGTGTTGGTGCAGCTTTTGATAGTATAACCCCCAACGGGTGGGGTATAGCCTCAGGGGGTCAGGTGCAGAGGATGGGGGTTGTGGTGGTGCAGCATAGATGTTAAGTGAAGACAGAGTCGGGTTGTGCAGTTTAGGGTATTTACTCACTGCTGATGTTCCGGTCACTCCAGCTTCAAGTGACCACCCGAGCCGTGCTGCGTCCACCAGGTCCTGGATTCAGCAAACCCCCAAACAAGTCCGGAGCGTGACCCTGAGCTCTCCTTCTGTCCTTTCCTCTGACCGTCCCCACTAGTGATCCACCTAGGTCCAGCTCCCTCGGGCCTTCTGTTGGGAGACCCTTGGCCTTGGGTTCCCTGACCCTCCACGTGGTTTGCCTTCGGGGTGGATGTGGTGGGTGGCCGTGGCAGACGCTGCCCACGGCCTCCGGTCTCTGGCTAGGGTGTGCTTTTGCCCCCACCAGTTTGGGATCCGGTACCCTATTGCCGACTCTTCACCCGGGGATTGAATTTGGGTTCTCAGAGTCCTTTCTTTTCCTCTCTCTGGGTCTTTCCTTCTCTGCTCCACTCTCTCTCTGCAGGCTCATCTGGACCTCTGCTTCTTACTGACTCTGACAGACTGACCCTGATCTTAGATGGTGCCCACCTTATATACTCCCTCTATGTGTGAGCTCAGGTGACCAGCACCCAATGAGCTCCTATCTTTACCCAGGCTGCTCCCCCTATCTGCCCCTACACTACTGGGATGTACCACCCCCCTCCCACTCCAGCCAGGAACAGACTCGGTCGTACCTGCACATTTCTAAGTGGGAGTACCGTTGGTCTGCTCCTCGGAAATGGGATGTGTGTAGTGCATGCAGCCTACCGAGCTCAGGTCCACACTCCATCCTTACCCGGGAGTGGAATATCACACCTCTGGGTTGAGGTGCAATACCCCTGTAGCAGCCGAATCCTCAGGGTGCTACATTCCCCCCTGGTAAATCACAGCACGTCCTCGGGCTGTAAGAACAAAACACCACAAAACATACAAATTTTTTTTTTTCATATAAACATCATAGTAAAATCATACAAAATATTATATATTATCAGAAAACTTTTCATATAAATAACATTCTCGTCGCCTCTGCTCCTCCTCCGGTCACTGTGCAACGTGTGACCGGGTAAAGTGCGACAGTCTTTTCTTGAAAAACTCGTGGCTTTCCTGTAAAACCAGTAGGGAGCGCTTTAGGACGCGCAACTATATACAGGGGATATGGCCGCTCTCAGTCCTCGGCCAGGTATTAGGGAGGATTGACCGTTCTCAGTCCTCGGTCAGTGGGATTTAAGGGATAAACGGGTAAACAGTTCACACATGCTGGTCCCAACGGGGACTATATTATCAGTAACAGTTTCTTTGGTACCCCGACGGGTAACTATGTACAGCCTCTACTCTGCCGTACTTAACGACGACGTCCTCCTGCTCTTTCTTTATGGTTACCTTTAGCTTCAGACCCGTCCGGGTCCTCTTGTTCTTCCTCCTCACACCGCAGCTCTTCCTCCGTCAGGCGTTGCACATGGAGGGCGTAGGGTCCTTTGGCACACTTGTGCCGGGTAAAGGTGACCTCGTCCCCGATGTAAAGGTCACGACCTCTGTGTCCCTCCGGTAGGTGGGATTCAACGTCTCTCCTGGTTACGAAGACGTCGCCTGGGGTGCGGTGGTCTCGGATGAAGCCCCACCCATGCTGCATGTTAAACTTGATCACAGTCCCGGTGGTGCGGGGACTATGCGCTGCACGGGGGTCTCTCCTGGCCCGGCTCTTCTGCTCCGCGCTCCTTATTTGAGCTTGCTGTTCCCGGACCCGCCTCTCTCTCCGCTCCCTCTCAAAGACCTCGAGTTGTTGGCGGCAGCACTCAGCACGCTCCGCTGCAGCTGCCCGAGTCTCCTGAGTGAACCCCATGAGATCTTCTCCGGTGGGGTCCCACTCAAATTGGGCCTCTTCTAGCGGGGGCGAGATCCTCTTTACGGGCTGTGGAGCCGGGATCAGGGGTGCACACATGGCCCCAGCCTTCCTCTGCCGTTCCAGTTCATGATATTCCTGGGGCCAGATGAAAGGCTGCCCATCCGGGCACGTGTGTTGGGTAAACAGGTCCTCTCCCAGACGCGGCACTCTTGGTCTTATGGGCGCGGTGGTGTTAGCGCCCGGGTTGCCCGGGCCTTGCGGCCAGGCCTGGGGCATCTGGAAGGTGAAGGGCACCGTAAGGACGGCGGCGCCCTGGGCTACTTGGCTCTGCGACCAGGCCGGTGGCTCCGCGGAGGTAGGGGGCGCTGTTGGTATTGCGGCGCCCGGGGGTACTAGGCCTTGCGACCAGGCTGGTGGTACTTCCTGCTTGGTCACGCTCGGGGTCGAGGCGTGTGACGTCACAGGGGTCGCGGCTCCCGTTTGAGGCCTAGTCTGCGGCAGTGGCGTGGCGATTACGGGCGCGGCAGGATAGACTTCGGGCTCTGCGACGGGGAGCTGGGGCAGGTACGCGGTTTCCCGGTTTGGGGTAGAGACGTCCCCTTTACCTGCCTCCACTCGTTCGGCTCCCTTCTCGGCGCCGTCTCCGGCCTTCAGTCCTCCCGCGCCATCCTCAGAGGTGGTCTGTCTCCTCGTCTCGGGTGGCGTGTTCCGCTGACAGGTCTCGGTCTGCTGGGCCATCTCACGGCTCCACGCCGCCAACGTCTCTCGCTGCACCCGGGCCATCCTCCTTGCGAGGCCCTCCAGAGCGGTCTGTGCACACTCCCGGTCTCGGGGGAGCTGTGCTAGGACCTCCACTAGGCCTAGTGGGGTCGTTGCTTCCAGCAGGCTCCTGACCAACGGGTCGGTGCTGCTCTGCTCTCCTTCCACTGTTTCCAGCAGGCTCCTGGCCAGCGGGCCGGTGCTGCTCTGCTCTCCCTCCTCTGTTTCTAGCAGGCTCCTGGCCAACGGGCCGGTGCTGCTCTGCTTTCTCGCCATCTCCGGGTAAGCTCCTCCGATACTCTTCTCCAGGCTTCTTGCCTCCGGGTGCGCTCTCTCCAGACTGCTCCAGGCGGCACCCATCTTTGTTCTCTTCTTCTCAGTCCTCCCACTTCGAGGGCGGTCCCGGGGCCACTTGGTGATTGTCAGCTCCAGGGGCAGTTCTTTCACGCTGACAGACACCTCTAGCATCACAGTCTCTGTTGGTGGGGGCGGTTTCCACTTTTGGCGCCATTTTCGGTCCTGGCCCACGATGGGAGGTGGCCTCTTGCCACCCTCTGGCACGCCCATAATGGCGTCCGCTCTTCCAAGGCGGGAAACCTTTGGAAATGGCGGGAATCGTCTCCCAGTGGCGGGAAACTCTGCAGATGGCGGGAAAATGCTGTTAATGGCGGACAACCGGCAGGAATCGATCTGTGACGGAGTCCGATGGCGGGGACCCTCCGGAACCGGCAGGAGACTTCTTTTTGAGGTAAACTTGTTCTTTTCTTCAGGCACGCAGTACCTGGGTGTTGCGGGCATGTAATCCTGCCGACTACGCCAAAGTTGACGCACCCCCTGGGCCATATTCTTTAGGGGGAATACCCGGAGCCGGATCAGATGGGAGTTGTAGTCGCCGAGTGGCTGTGACCCGGTCCGTGCCCAGGGTGTCAAACTCAGTTGTATGTGGCAGTCCTACAGATGTTATTAAGTTCTTTATTGTCGACTACGCCACCCGTTGTATTGCGGTCACTATGGCCGCCGCTGCAGCAGGGTCCGCTGAGGCTGATGGTGTTGGTGCAGCTTTTGATAGTATAACCCCCAACGGGTGGGGTATAGCCTCAGGGGGTCAGGTGCAGAGGATGGGGGTTGTGGTGGTGCAGCATAGATGTTAAGTGAAGACAGAGTCGGGTTGTGCAGTTTAGGGTATTTACTCACTGCTGATGTTCCGGTCACTCCAGCTTCAAGTGACCACCCGAGCCGTGCTGCGTCCACCAGGTCCTGGATTCAGCAAACCCCCAAACAAGTCCGGAGCGTGACCCTGAGCTCTCCTTCTGTCCTTTCCTCTGGCCGTCCCCACTAGTGATCCACCTAGGTCCAGCTCCCTCGGGCCTTCTGTTGGGAGACCCTTGGCCTTGGGTTCCCTGACCCTCCACGTGGTTTGCCTTCGGGGTGGATGTGGTGGGTGGCCGTGGCAGACGCTGCCCACGGCCTCCGGTCTCTGGCTAGGGTGTGCTTTTGCCCCCACCAGTTTGGGATCCGGTACCCTATTGCCGACTCTTCACCCGGGGATTGAATTTGGGTTCTCAGAGTCCTTTCTTTTCCTCTCTCTGGGTCTTTCCTTCTCTGCTCCACTCTCTCTCTGCAGGCTCATCTGGACCTCTGCTTCTTACTGACTCTGACAGACTGACCCTGATCTTAGATGGTGCCCACCTTATATACTCCCTCTATGTGTGAGCTCAGGTGACCAGCACCCAATGAGCTCCTATCTTTACCCAGGCTGCTCCCCCTATCTGCCCCTACACTACTGGGATGTACCACCCCCCTCCCACTCCAGCCAGGAACAGACTCGGTCGTACCTGCACATTTCTAAGTGGGAGTACCATTGGTCTGCTCCTCGGAAATGGGATGTGTGTAGTGCATGCAGCCTACCGAGCTCAGGTCCACACTCCATCCTTACCCGGGAGTGGAAAATAACACCTCTGGGTTGAGGTGCAATACCCCTGTAGCAGCCGAATCCTCAGGGTGCAACACATGCGTTTTTCCTGCAGAATACATGCGGATCCACATCCACATCCACATTATATTGTATCTCCAATAGGGGTATCAATATATAGAAACAAATACATATATAAAATAGGTGGATTCAAAGGAATATATCCAAACGACATATTATATTGATAAAATATAAGGAGGTTCATAAAAGTGCAATGTAAATGTTCAATTGGTACTGGGATAAAAAATACGTACAGTATATACCGCTGAGAGTTGAAGGCATACAGCTGACTCTCGTGATTAAGGCCCTTCAGAGCCAAGCTATTTAATGTGAAGATCCATTTGGATTCCATCCGCGACATTAATCTCAGGTAATCACCTCCCCTCCATTTTCTGGGGACTAATCGGATCCCACAAAACTTAGTGTCCTTATAAGATTGGTTGTGGAACTTCCGGTAGTGCCGGGACAGTGGATGCCCTTCAAAACCTTCATTCATGTTGATAAAGTGTTCCTTCAGCCTTTTGATAACTTGCGCTTTGTACAAACATCTCCTCCTGCCAAGGTATAAAAAGGGCGTGGCTTGGGGTGTGGATAGGGGCGTGGCCAGACTACGCGTGCCGCATGGTTTCGCCCTCTTTCTAGTCCTCATAGGTTGGCGGTATGCTTGTACTGAGGAGATCTGGGATATCAGTGATTAGGTGCCATATTGTGCACTGTAAGGTCTGGAAAAGCTCCTTCTATCGGTCTCTGTAGCACCAGAGGAAGAACAGAGGGGAAAAGACAGGATTTTCTACATGTCGCGTTATGTAGATGTTCTGCAGATTTATCACAACCGTCCACAAGAAGAAACTGCCATCACAGAGCCGCCTTTAGCTGTTGGAAAAGTTTAAACTTAGTTTTGAATAGTTGCTATAGGCAACAAGGACTTTCTATTTATGCTGGGTCACATGATGCTGGTGCTGGGTGATGTCATGTGACGGAATGTTGTGGGTGATGATGTCACAGAGGGCGTTGTGATGTCACCCTTGGGGTATATAAGGGGGGTCCATCCACCTGGAGCTCATATCTCATTGGCCATATCTTGGTGCTGAGATACCCCCTGGAGACAATGAGGATCTCCATTTTGTTTCTGTGCTGTACCCTGTTCTACCCTGTGAATTACCATAGGCTGCCGGTGAGTACCTGTCTATTATTACATATGGAGGACGTTTAGAATCAGCTGCGGCAGGGGAAGGGGATGGGGAGGGGGGTCCTGTAAGAATTTACCTGCGGGAATAAGAGGTTATGGCAGGGAAAGGAGCTTAGGAAGTGACAGTCAGAGGGGATATAAGTGTGGGGTGACCCCTCTGACTCCCACATTCCTGCCTTGTCCTTGTAGTGATTAATGACTTTGGTGTTGTCCCTTATATATCACTTTGCAGTCACCAGTGATCGCTCCGCACTGTGATCCTAAACTACAGTCTCATTTACCTTTTTGCAAACGCCCAGAAGGGGAGGAGTGACATCACACCCATGTGAGCAGATCCCGCCCACTTTTACTGCAGTCGTAATGCGAGCTAGCTGTATTCTGTTTTCATGGAAATGTCAGCAGCTGCTCCCCCTAGTGTTTACAAGATGAAAACATCAAAACAGTTAAAATATTTTTTCAGATTTTATACCATTAAAACCTTTTTAAATATATATGTGTATTTATATATAAATATAAATACTTTACAATTTTACAATTGTAAAACAATTGCTGACACTTTCCCTTTAAAAGATCTAAAGACGTTCTGCTTCATGTGCCATTGTGACCAATCACAGCACAGATTATATTTTTTAAACTTTTCTTGAAAAACTGAAGCTGCTCCGTGATTGGAAATCATGTGGAAGGGTTCTCTTTTAGACATTTAGTTAGGTCCAAAGTATCAGTGACATGATGGATAGAACTGTGCAATGATGTCACAGAGGGCTTTGTGATGTCACCCCTGGGTATATTAGAAGCCTCGGCCCATCTGCAGCTTGTATCTCATTGACCATACCTTGGTGCTGAGAGACCTCTGGAGATGATGAGTATCATCCTATCATTTCTGTGCTTTACGTTGCTCTACCCCCCACATTACAGTACACTGAGGGCGAGTATGTTCTCATCAATATGGAGGTCACAAGGATCAGCTAATCAGAATATCGCCTCTTGCAGGAATTCTTATACTGGACACGTGACCGTGCGTCATATGAAAGTCCAACTGTAAATAATATTCCATGGACCCTGGAGGTGAATCCCAAACTTCTTCCTGATCTTCTCAATGGGATATTTCTGAAAGTTGCTTGATAATGTATCCATCACTGTATAATAACAAGGGCTCTCTGTTTGACTGGATTGGGTATAAATATGCAGGACTTTATTATGTTTTTTTTCTTTATTATAGGATGACCCACTACCCGTGGATCTCAGGAGAAGCACCTATCAAGCTTCCATCAATCTTCCTCTTTGGCTCTTCCGTGACGCAGTTTTTGTTGCGGTGATGACACTACTGACAATACTAGAGTATTTGGCCTTAAGTCTTGTCCTGAGCAAGTGGGCAATGTCTGAACCTGGTGAAACAATCAGAAAACTCCTGAGAACAAAACCATTCTGAAGGAACAAAGTGCTTGTAAGGAGCCGATTTGCATCCCTCAGATTCAGGAGCAAGACTCCAGGAGAACACCTGTCCTGCCCAATGGCAAATGTTCTACTCCATCCATGGCTCCTGCACCGCAGGATGCGAAAAAGGTTCCTAGTTGCAACTATAAAGTGGCGTTCAGTGATATTGTCTGGGTCCGAACGATCCCTCACAACAATATAAGAAGAAGAGCTCGAAGTTCCACGGAGCATAAAGAGAGGTTACTGATTTTTCATTGAAGCCAACAACCCAGAATTCCAGAGCCACGAGCACCAGAACCTAGAAAACCAGAACCTACCATGTCAGAACCTAGTATGTCAGAACCTAGAATGCCAGAGCCTGAAATGCCTACAACACCTCCACCCAAAATCAGGAGGAGAAGATGTTTCCTTAGATGTCTTAGAGGCGAGGAAGATTGAGAAGGCAACTGCTTGAATTTTCCCATTGCTCGTGTTTTCATCACAGGTTAGTCCTATACATGCTGTCTGATGGGCACCATCTTACTACATACAATGCAGCATTGCACCTGAAATCAAATGGATATTTTGTCACACACTTGCACTTTAGCACCTTATCATATGGCGCATATATCTATGAACGCTTTGCTAAGTATCACTGTCTAGTATGTGCTTCTGATGAACCTATTTTAGGAAAACGTGTCGAGGTTTGGCATACTATGTACTTGAGTTTGGCGTACTATGTGCTTGTTGGTAAATTCTATTGCCATCTATAACCTACTAGAAATTATAATGTCTCTGGTGGGACGCCCCATGCCGAATTGTTGATAACTGACTATGAGCATTGTCCTCTATTTCTCATCTACTATGGTTACAGGTTGATGTGAAGAGAGCTGTGCCATTGGTAGCGATTTTTCTACTGATTTGTCAGTTATATTTATGTTAGTTTAGCAAATTTCTGCTTGTAGGGTCTAATGTTTTAGCATAGTGTATGTTCTGTGAGCTAAATTGTCATACTTATGCACTAGATAGATTATAAATTGTGATGCTTATGATAAAGATAGATTATTAGTTTAATCGGTGATTTTTTAAATATTTTTTAACATCAGGAGACTCAAGAATCGCATCTTACAGAAGACAAGAAGCCTAAATGCCGAAGGTTGATGACCTGTTGATGGCCCACAGCTGGAGGGTCATTACCTCTTGATGGCACAAAACTGGACAGAAGATAAAAACATTTGATGGCACACAGCCGGAGGGTGATGACCTATTGATGGCCATAGCCAGAGGGTCATTACCTGTTGATGGCACACAGCCGGACAGAGGATCATTACCTGTTGATGGCACACAGCCGGATGGTCATTACCTGTTCATGGCGCACTGCCGGATGGTCATTACCTGTTGATGGCACACAGCCGGAGGGTGATGACCTATTGATGGCCATAGCCAGAGGGTCATTACCTGTTGATGGCGCACTGCCGGATGGTCATTACCTGTTGATGGCACACAGCTGGAGGGTGATGACCAGTTGATGTCGCACTGCCGGATGGTCATTACCTGTTGATGGCACACAGCCGGACAGAGGATCATTACCTGTTGATGGCACACAGCCGGACAGAGGATAAGATCTTTTGATTGCATACACCGGGTCCCTCCCTGATAACAAGGAACCCTGGGGAATACTGGTCATCTTGATCCCCCACTGACTATATACTTGCTCCGCCTCAGCCTACACCATCATGGAGGACACTTCCACCTGTGTCCACTGTAAGGTTGGACTTTCTTTTATAATTACAGCAGATTAATAAACATCATAAAGCTGTAAAACTATTGAGTAATTTATTATAAATTATTATAAAGGAATATAAAGTATAATAGATAGCTATAGAGGGCACATAAGACGACTAACTATAGAAAGCATGGTATCGCCTGATATATACTGTATATTCTAGATGGCGCTATTACACTAAATACATCACAACCTCCAGGGTGATATTACCGTACAATGCGAGATCACTAATAATGGCCACAGATTATGAGAAAATGACCAGCTCCATAGTCCTGGAGTTATTATAAATGTCTCTAGTGTGAGGCAGGGACTGGACGAGTGTTGGAGGGAGGTATATTCACCCAGGACGTCCTTTATGTATCCATGCTGTAGAATCTGCCATATACTTCTGTTCTGGCAGTTAGACATTTCACTCTGCAGATCACAGGCTCAACATTGTGTAAAACTAACACCGTATACAAGAGCACTCAGAATAAAAACTAGCGGCATGCCGTGCACTGCCCACGTCATGTGTACGGGATACAGGACCTGCAGGACCTGGTGCGGCCATTATAGTTGATAGATTAATGATACCTGTGCAGATGAAGGGAAAAAAAATATGTGCAACAACAGGAGGAGAAAGTCTCAAAATGTAATTTGAAAAGTATAATAGAGAAATGGGAAACTTCTGGAGATGCAGATAAGTGATACCAGGGCGAAACGTAATTGTAGTCAGACAAGGGAAAAGTGCAAATGATCCAGCGTAAAGGTTTGTTTAGTAGAAAAAATATTAAAACTTAGCTTTTATTAGCCATATAAAACACTGCTCCACAAAGAATACAGCAAATGTGCAACTATCATAGCTTACAGACCTACACATTTCAACAAATCATGTCTTAATTATGGCCCTACTACTAGAATGACAAAAAGGCATATATATATATATATATATATATCAACGTGCCTGTATGACCTCCCTACAACGCCTGGGCATGCTCCTGATGAGGTTGCGGATGGTCTCCTGTGGGATCTCCTCCCAGACCTGGAATAAAGCATCCGCCAACTCCTGGACAGTCTGTGGTGCAACGTGACATTGGCGGATGGAGCGAGACATGATGTCCCAGATGTGCTCAATCGGATTCAGGTCTGGGGAACGGGCGGGCCAGTCCTTAGCTTCAATGCCTTCATCTTGCAGGAACTGCTGACACACTCCAGCCACATGAGGTCTGGCATTGTCCAGCATTAGGAGGAACCCAGGGCCAACCGCACCAGCATATGGTCTCACAAGGGGTCTGAGGATCTCATCTCAGTACCTAATGAAAGTCAGGCTACCTCTGGCGAGCACATGGAGGGCTGTGTGGCCCTCCAAAGAAATGCCACCCCACACCATTACTCACCCACTGCCAAACCGGTCATGCTGAAGGATGTCGCTCTCCACGGCGTCTCCAGACTCTGTCACGTCTGTCACATGTGCTCAGTGTGAACCTGCTTTCATCTGTGAAGAGCACAGGGCGCGAGTGGCGACTTTGCCTATCCTGGTGTTCTGTGGCAAATGCCAAGCGTCCTGCATGGTGTTGGGCTGTGAGCACAACCCCTATCTGTGGACGTCGGGCCCTCATACCACCCTCATTGAGTCGGTATCTAACCGTTTGTGCAGACACATGCTGCTGGGTTGTTGCCCTCCTACGGCCCCCTCCACATCTCCTGGTGTACTGGCCTGTCTCCTGGTAGCGCCTCCAGCCTCTGGACACAGCCAACCTTCTTGCCACAGCTCTCATTGATGTGCCATCCTGGATGAGCTGCACTATCTGAGCAACTTCTGTGGGTTGTAGAGTCTGTCTCATGCTACCACGAGTGTGAAAGCACAACCAACATTCAAAAGTGACCAACACATCAGCCAGAACGCATTGGTACTGAGATGTGGTCTGTGGTCCCCACCTGCAGAACCACTCCTTTATTGAGGGTGTCTTGATAATTGCCAATAATTTCCATCTATCGTCTATTCCATTTGCACATCAGCATGTGAAATTGATTGTCAATCAGTGTTGCTTCCTAAGTGGACAGTTTGATTTCAAAGAAGTTTGATTTACTTGGAGTTATATTCTGTTGTTTTAAGTGTTCCCTTTATTTTTGGAGCAGTGTATATAGATACATACAGTGAGTACGGAAAGTATTCAGACTCCTTTAAATTTTTCACTCTTTGTTTCATTGCAGCCATTTGATAAATTCTAAAAAGTTCATTTTTTTTCTCATTAAAGTACACTCTGCACCCCATCTTGACTGAAAAAAACAGCAATGTAGAATTTTTTTGCAAATTTATTAAAAAAGAAAAACTGAAATATCACATGATCATAAGTATTCAGATCCTTTGCTCAGACACTCATATTTAAGTCACATGCTGTCCATTTCCTTGTGATCCTCCTTGAGATGGTTCTACTCCTTCAATGGAGTCCAAATGTGTTTAATTAAACTGATAGGACTTGATTTGGAAAGGCACACACCTGTCTATATAAGACCCCACAGCTCACAGTGCATGTCAGACCAAATGAGAATCATGAGCTCAAAGGAACTGCCTAAGGAGCTCAGAGACAGAATTGTGGCAAGGCACACATCTAGCCAAGGTTATAAAAGAATTTCTGCATTACTCAAGGTTCATAACAGCACAGTGGCCTCCATAATCCTTAAATGGAAGAAGTTTGGGACCACCAGAAGTCTTCCTAGACCTGGCCGTCCAGCCAAACTGAGCAATCGTGGGAGAAGAGCCTTGGTGAGAGAGGTAAAGAAGAACCCCAAGATCACTGTGGCTGAGCTCCAGAGATGCAGTAGGGAGATGGGAGAAAGTTCTACAAAGTCAACTATCAACCACCAGTTGGGCCTTTATGGCAGAGTGGCCAGACGGAAGCCTCTCCTCAGTGCAAGACATATGAAAGCCCGCATAGAGTTTGCTCGAAAACACATGAAGGACTCCCAGACTATGAGAAATAAGATTCTCTGGTCTGATGAGACAAAGATAGAACTTTTTGGTGATAATTCTAAGTGGTATGTGTGGAGAAAACCAGGCACTGCTCATCACCTGCCTAATACAATCCCAACAGTGAAACATGGTGGTGGCAGTTGTTAGAACCCTCCTGTTAGTTTTTTCTATTTTGTGGTCATGTGACCTTCTGCCTATTTATTCCAGCTTCGCCCTTCAGGCTTTGCTGGACTTCAGTGTTACTTTGACTCTTAATCTAGCCAGGTGCTTTGTACCTACTGTATCTCTCTAGTTTGTTTGGTCCTTGGACCACTAAGTACTTTTGTCTGTTTGTCTTCTTCTGCTACTACTTCTGCCAGGAGGTGTCCAATTTTGTCCCAGTCCTTAGTTCTTTTAGGGACCCCTCCCTTTAATCTATAGGTCTGTGTTGAGACTAGCCGCGGACGAAGGCGGGTCTGTTCACAAGGAACAGGTTGCCCGCTGCATCGTAGGGAATCAGCTTAGTCCAATTGTATGGACAGATTTCCTCTCTTTCCTTAGTTCTTGTAGCAGATCATAACAGCAGTATCATGCTATGGGTGTGTTTTTCAGCTGCAGGGACAGGACGACTGGTTGCAATTGAAGGAAACATGAATGCGGCCAAGTACAGAGATATCCTGGATGAAAACCTCTTCCAGAGTGCTCTGCACCTCAGACTTGGCCAAAGGTTCACCTTCCAACAAGACAATGATCCTAAGCACACAGCTAAAATAACAAAGGAGTGGCTTCAGAACAACAATGTGACCATTCTTGACTGGCCCAGCCAGAGCCCTGACCTAAACCCAATTGAGCATCTTTGGAGAGACCTGAAAATGGCTGTCCACCAACGTTTACCATTCATCCTGATGGAACTGGAGAGGATCTACAAGGAAGAATGGCAGAGGATCCCAAAATGCAGGTGTGAAAAACTTGTTGCATCATTTCCAAGAAGACTCATGGCTGTACTAGCCCAAAAGGGTGCTTCTACTCAATTCTGAGCAAAGGGTCTGAATAGTTATGCCAATGTGATATTTCAGTTTTTCTTTTTTATTAAATTTGCAAAAATTTCTACATTTCTGTTTTCTTTCAGACAAGATGGGGTGCAGAGTGGACTTTAATGAGAAAAAAATGAACTTTTTAGAATTTACCAAATGGCTGCAATGAAACAAAGAGTGAAAAATTTAAAGGGGTCTGAATACTTTCCGTACCCAGTGTACATGCATGGAAATAAATGCAGAATTATATTTCTTAATACTGCAGATCCTGTCTTGAATTTAACCCCTGTGGTATCCAATGTGAAAATCCACAGGGACTCCCGGTTCAGAAGTTTGCACTTATGATCCCCCCCTCGTGTGGATCTATATACCTTCTCTATCTCCATATATTTAAAGAATGAGGTGTCACCTTTATGAACTCTCGCAAAATGCCTCGATACTGCTGATGTATTTATGGCTTCCAAATTAATCGCATCAGAAAGATGTCTTCTGATACGGACTTTCAGCGCACCTGTGGTACAACCCACATAGTGGACCTTACACAAGGTGCATTCTATAAGGTATATAACCCCTGATGAATTACAATTGAGGAAATCATGAATTTTATATTCTCTATCATTACTTAAGGACATAAAACTATCTGTTTTAACCGCGTGTAGACACGCTTTGCACCGATTGGCTCCACATCTGAAGAAACCTTTTGTGCTGAGCCAATTTGGTTGTACAGTATTAGTCTCACTGGTGTATAAGCCAGGAGAAAGGATGGTTCCCAGAGCGGGCGCTTTCCTGGCTACAAAGCGGATGTCATTAGAAAGTAGGTTTTTTAGTTTCTTGCTCTGATATATAATAGGGTTATACTTTTTAATTCTAGATGTAATTTTCTTATACTGAGGACTATAGGTGGTAGAAAACGTTACCCTAGTATCCAATGTGTTAATGTTATTTTTCTGTTTATTTCGGAGTATATCTTTCCGATTTATATTGGAGACAATTCTACTCGCTTTTCTTAAAGACCACTCGGGATAGCACCTATTGGATAGTCTGTTACAATTTTTTTCTGATTCCTTCTGAAAAGTGATGTTATCTGAACAATTTCGTATTGTTCGTATTAGCTCACCGTAAGGGATATTTCTCTTAATATGTGGCGGATGACAACATTTAGCTGATAGAATAGAATTTGAGGCTGTAGATTTTCTGTGGGGATTAATTTTGACCAATTCTTTCTCCTTGGTAGCCTCAAGTTCGAGATCCAACAAAGTAATTTTGGATGAATGGTAGAACTACGTGAATTTAAGATTAAAATTATTGCAGTTGATGTACTGTACAAATTGTACCACCTCCTCCTGTGTGCCCCCCACAGCAGGAGGAGGTCATCAATAAATCTACCGTACCACACAATGTGTCCACTATATGTGTTATCATTATGGTAAATGAAAAGCTCCCCCACCTACACATCACTATGTTCGCTAGCGAAGGAGAAAACTTACTGCCCATGCTGACTCCTCTTTTCTGTAAAAAAAAAACTTTTATCAAAGCTAAAATAATTACGTTCTAAGAGGAACTGTACTGCTATGACCAGAAATTCTTTTATTTCTATAGTGTACGAACTGTATGTGTCAAGGTGGTAGGTTAAAAATGCTAAAGCAATATGGGGTGGAATTGAGGGGGTATAATGCCACCACATCACAGGACAATCATCCAAAGTTTTTTGGCCATTCAAATTTATCAAAAATGGTCACTATGAATTTTGAATCCCTAATGTAACTCGGAGTTTCCTGAACCAGAGGCTGTAGGTAAAAATCCATCCAGGCACTTAATTTTTCACCATTGGAACCAATCCCCACCACTATGGGTCTTAACCCCTTTACAGCCAAGGGCTTACTAATACGTACTGTACCTGCGCCCTGGGCTTTAAGAGCCAGGTACGTATTTGTACGCCCTGTTGATTTCGGCCACACACAGGCTGTGCGGGCGCGATCGCCGCCGGGTGTGAGCTGATTTTTGCTATGTGCTGGGAGCGGTCATGCACGGCTCCCAGCACATTAACCCCCGCAATGCTGCGATCGAAGTCGATCACAGCATTGCGGAGGTAAGTACTGCATACTCACCTCTTCCCCGCTGTCGCGCGCTGTCTGAGGCTGGTTTCCGTGGTTGTCATGGTAACCCAGATGTCATCATGACAACATCCGGGTCACCAGACAGCAGAAAGATACTTTGATCATGCACAGTGCATGACCAAAGTATCTTCTGCATCTACAGCGCTGACAGCCTGTATAGCACAGGGATGGTGCTCCATCCCTATGTTATACAGGCGATCAGAGTATAAAAAGTGAAAGTCCCATAGTGGGACAAAGTATAAAAGTAAAAAAAAGTGGTAAAAAAATGTAAAAAAAAAAAAAATTCACCAAAAATAAAAATATAATGTACCCATCAATAAATATTATAATGAAAAAAAACAAACAAAACAATAAAAGTACACATATTTGGTATCGCCACGTCCGGAACGACCTGACCTATAAAACTGTCTCAGAAGTTAACTCCTTTAGTGAACACGGTAAAAAATTAAAATAAAAAACAAAGCAAAAAACGATGCTTTATCATCATACTGCCAAACAAAGATTGGAATTAAACGCGATCAAAAAGATGAATATAAACAAAAATGGTACCACTGAAAACGTCATCTTGTTCCAGAAAAAACAAGCCGCCATACAGCTCCATCAGCTGAAAAATAAAAAAGTTATAGCTCTCAGAATAAAGTGATGCAAAAAAATAATTTTTTCTAGAAAATAGCTTTTATTGTGTAGAAGCGCCAAAACATAAAAAAAGATATAAATGTGGTACCGCTGTAAACGTACAGACCCAAAGAATAAAGCTACCTCATCAATTTTACCACACGCGGAACAGCATTAAAAAATTAAAAAAAACAATTCCTGAATTGTTTGTTTTTGCTTATTCTGCCTCCCAAAAATCGGAATAGAAAGCGATCAAAAAATGTCACGTGCCTGAAAATGGTACCAATAAAAACGTCAACTCATCCCGCAAAAAACAAGTTGTCAAATGACTCTGTCGGCCAAAATATGGAAAAATTATAGCTCTCAAAATATGGCGATGCAAAAACTAGATTTTGCAAAAAAATGCGTCTTTTAGTGTGAGACAGCTGTCAATCATAAAAACCCGATAGGATTCTGGTATCGCTGTAATCTCACCGACCCAAAGAATAAAGTCGTCTAATCACTTATACTGCACAAGGAACGGTGTAAAAAATAAACTCTAGGGTTAGGGTTGTGCTAGGGTTGGGATTTTTTTCAAAAGCAAAAAAAAAAAAGATGACGATATGGCGACTAGTGTTGAGCACAAGCGCTCGCTACTTGAGTTTGCATCGGGTGCTCGGGTATGCATTGAGTATCACGGGTGCTCGAGTCTCTGCCCCATATGCTTCACAGTCAAAAAAAACGTGCGGGGATTGCCTGCCATGCACCAGCAATCCCTGCATGTTTGTTTTGGGTGTCTAATAACTGTGAAACATGTGGGCAGGACTCGAGCATGTCACTCGAGCACGTGCGATACATGGTGCATACCCGAGTACACGATGCAAACTCAAGTAGCGAGCACTTGTGCTCAAGACTAATGACAACTTATTCAATATGATGACCTAATGTTATCAAATTATGTGTCGTACCGGGTTCAAAATGTTCATTATACCCCTTGATAAAATCCTTGAGGGGTGTAGTTTCCAAAATGGGGTCACTTGTGGGGGGTTTCAACTATTTAGGCGCATCAGGGGTTCTTCAAACGTGACATGGCGTCCGCCCTCAATTCCAGCCAATTTTGCGTTCAAAAAGTCACACAGTGCTCCTTCCCTTCTGAACTCTGCCGTGCACCCATACACTGTATTTTCCCCACATATAGGGTATTGGCGTACTCAGGAGAAATTGCAAAAAGTTTTTGGGGCCATTTTCTCCTCTTACCCTTGTGAAAATAAAAAAATGGGGCTAAAACATAATTTTTGTGGAAAAAGTTTGATTATTTATTGTCATGGCTCCATGTTTAAACTTCTGTAAAGGTTCTCTGAGGGGTCTAGTTTACAAAATGGTGTCACTTGTGAGGGGTTTCCACTGTTTAGGCACATAAGGGGCTCCCCAAACACAACATGGCGTCCGCTAATTATTCAAGCAAATTTTACTTTCAAAAAGTCAAATGGCGCTCCTTCCCTTCCGAACCCTGCCGTACGCCTAAACAGTGTTTTTTCCCCACATATGGGGTATCTGTGTGGTCAGGGAAAATTGAACAACAAATTTTGGGGTCAATTTTTTCCTGTTAACCCTGTGAAAATAAAAAAATTGGGTCTAAAGTAACATTTTTGTGAAAAAAGTTAAATGTTAATTTTTTTCTTCCACATTCCAAAAATTTCTGTGAAGCACTTGAATAGTTAATACATTTTTTGAATGTGATTTTGAGCACCTTGGGGGTGCAGATTTTAGAGTGGTGTTACTTTTGGGTATTTTCTGTCATAAAGACCCCTCAAAGTGACTTCAAATGTGATGTGGTCCCTAAAAAAATGGTTTTGTAAATTTTGTTGGAAAAATGAGAAATCTCTGGTCAACTTTTAACCCTTATAGCTCTCTAATAAAAAAAAAAATTTGGTTAAAAATTGTGCTGATGTAAAGAAGATATGTGGTAAATGTTATTTATTAACTATTTTGTGTGACATATCTCTCTGATTTAAGGGCATAAAAATTCAAATTTTGAAAATTTCTAAATTTTCAAAAATTTTTGCCAAATTTCAGTTTTTGTCACAAATAAATGCAAGTGATATCGGAGAAATTTTACCACAGTCATGAAGTACAATATGCCACGAAAAAACAATCTCAGAATCAGGGGGATCCGTTGAAGCGTTCCAGAGTAATTACCTCATAAAGTGACAGTGGTCAGAATTGTAAAAATTGGCCTGGTCATTAATGTGCAAACCACCTTGGGTAGTAAAGGGGTTAAAGGTAGTGGAAAAATATTTTTATGTATTTTTGGAGGCGAATGGTAAACTGGAACAATTGGGTGATCTACGTATAAATATTCCATTAATTTTTTTTTTAGGGCCCCTCAGTGCAAACCTTCGTTTAATAGATTATACATAGCAGCATTAAACTCAACAGTAGGATCTCTAGCTAACTCCAAATAAACATCCCTATTTTCTAAATCCATCAAATTCAATTTTTTATACAATCCTGCATTCAGTACTATAGTGCCACCTTTATCCGCTGAGCGGACTAGTATGTCTGAATTATCCTTTAATTTTTTCAGAGCGTCTTTTTCTCTATATGTCAGATTAGAGTCCAAATGATTAGTAGAAGATAATTTATTCTTTAATTCCACTAGTTCTTTTTCAATTAAGTCCTGGAACTGATCCAGAACCAATGGTCTGGACTGAAGTGGGTAAAAGAAAGGATTACCAGCCCGAAAGTCGTCATTTAAATTTACATTTGGAATGAAAGATTCCGTCTAGAATTGTTTCATTTGTAATAAAGACTGTTGTTCTGTGAATAATAACATGGAATCCTGGCTTGTCCTAGGAGAAAGTTCTTCTGAAGCTGTATTCTGTGGATTTTTCATGTCCATAAAATGACATCGGATGGTGAGGTTACGTGCTAGTTTGTTAACATCCAGAATTGTTCTGAAAATGTCGAATTCGTTAGAAGGTGAAAAGCTCAGGCCTTTAGCCAGGAGAGAAATTTGACTCTCAGATAAGATGTAGCTAGAGAGATTCCAAACAGGTGACTCTAATAATGGCGTTTTTTGCTCTGTGTCGGGTACTTGTTTGCATTTACGCTTACGTCCCGCCCTTGTGTGACCCGCCACTAGCTGTTTCAGTAGCGCCTAACCCTCCCTGGGAAAGGGGTGTACTCGGACGGCGGGCCCAGTTGGTAGAATGGGGATGCAGTCGCGGCCTCGGCCCGGTCCGTGCCCAGGGCGCACACATTAAAAATAGGGGCCAGTTGATGAGTGGCAATTATGAGTGGATAAACGACTACACCACCTGTGGTGTCTGGTGATGCGCCACCAGCGCTGCTGCAGTCCTCTGAGGGGGGATGTTGTGGCAGCCGATGGTAGTACTACTCCCCACAGGCGGAGCAGGGCCTCAGGGCAGAGGAAAAAGGAGGATGAGGGGAGTCGTAGTAGGTACAGTGGTGCGGTGTGGTGTCGCGCTGCAATAATGGATCGGAGGCAATGGATGTAGTCTTCCAAGCTTTACTCACGTTGTTAGAGGTCAGCTGCAAGGCTTCTCCTTGCTCCTCATGGCGTGCTGTGGCCACCAGAGAAGGGGGTTCGGCACACCCCGGTAGTTCAGGTGCGTCTATCAGGACCCCCAGCACCAGCGTGTTCCTAGAAATCTCCCCCTTGGGCCTCTCCTGTCCGTGTGCAGTGCGTGTTGCAAGGCTGGGTCTCCCTCTGGCTATACACAGAACAAGGGCACGGGTGGCGACTCCGCTCCGTCTGTTACCCGGTGGGAACCACTTAGCCTCCGGGCTTTTCCGACTGAGACGTGAAGTAACAAAGTCAGATATCGGGGGCTGGTACCCCTCTTGCAGCAGGAGTCCCTCTGACTAGGCCAGAATGGAGAGTACAGGTGGCGTATGCCGCTCCATCCGTATTCCCTGGGATCCTTTTGCCTGCGGAGCTCTCCTCCTCAGCTCCCCTCCAGGCCTTCTTAAGCAGGGACCTTGACCGGGTAGAGACCTCCGTTAACTCTATCCTGCTCCTCGTCTCAAGGCCAGAGCACGAGGACCGTGCATCTCCAGCACGCTGCAGGCTCCTACACAAGGCCACTGCCAGCTGTGAAGACCACAATCAAACAACCTTGAACTTAAGATGGCTGGCTGTTAAATATGGACTGTATCTACAAGTGTAACCTAAAAGTGCGTCCTCCACCCTCACCCACTACATGGTTTCCCCTATCTTTGGTTCCCTCATCTCCATTATCCTGCTGGGGCAGCACCCTAGTGCATACTAGCCCCCCATAGGACAGGAGTGTGTAGTGTTGAGTGATGAGGTGGGGTCCTGACAGGTGCTCCATCCTAACCTGGGAGAGGAGATACCACACCTCTTTCACAAGATGCAGTACCCCCCTGTGGCGACCGAACCCTCAGGGGCGCCTCGCACTCTTCCTCCGTTTTTTGTAATCGCTCCACCAGCACTAGATAATTTATTTTTGATAAAATACAATTGTTGCATTTCTCCCATTGAACTCATAGATGAATCTGAGTAATCATCAGAGGTGGCAGCAAAAGAATTATCCGTAACATCATCATGCTCCTTAAAACTCCCTCTTCCAGATCTCTGAAAACGTTTGTGGGAGCGTTTTTTTAAGATGGATGGTAATTGTTTATTCCAACTATAAATCTTGTTCTGCGCATAGTCCTCACTGTCCCTTTTGAACTTGGATCTTTTTATATCCATAATGGTGTTCTCCAACTTGGCCAAATTAGATTTCAGTTTGTCATTACAAATATTAAATTCTTTTAGTTGCACATATTTCCCCAAAGACGATTGTTTATTTTTAATATCCAATTTAATTTAAGTCAGTTCCAGTTCCTCATGTTTGATTATGAGGTGCATAAGATTCAGTGAACATTGACTAAGAATCGCATTCTGATCTTCTTGAAAGCCGTCATTGTATATAGTGGTGGCGACTTTTTTTTAAACGCAGACCTCTAGGGATCATTTCCTTTTTTATATATGTGTCCAAGGTTGTGAGATCCCACCAAACTTTAAGTTCTCTGGTCATTTTGTTTTCCATCTGGAACATGAGATCTTTAAATTCATCCGGTTCTGTTGTCACCACTGATGGTTTATTATCAAAAATAGATGCTAGTTTGTTCAGTCTAGCCCAGGGGTCTCAAACACGCGGCCTGCGGGCCGCATGCGGCCCCTGAGGCGGCTTTATGCGGCCCGCAGGCACAGACCCCTTGACGATCCCGACCTGGTCCAGGAGGAGCCGCCGACAGCAGCGCTGAATTGCCACACAGAGACTGTTTCCCAGCACTGCATTTCCAATGTCAGCCGCCGGCCAATCAGAGGCCAGCAGCTGACATCTGCGTGTCGGCGCAGCGAGTATGACGTCATTGCCATATGCAGATGTCAGCTGCTGGCCTCTGATTGGCCGGCGGCTGACATTGGAAATGCAGTGCTGGGAGACGGTCTCTGTGCGGCAATGCAGCGCTGCTGTCGGCGGCT
The DNA here is from genome assembly GCF_046119375.1 of Phyllobates terribilis. Taxonomy (NCBI): domain Eukaryota; kingdom Metazoa; phylum Chordata; class Amphibia; order Anura; family Dendrobatidae; genus Phyllobates; species Phyllobates terribilis. Next base: position 4,122,431 of record NW_027362876.1, on the reverse strand, counting down.
CCTCCTGGACCAGGTCGGGATCGTCAAGGGGTCTGACTCTGTGGTGCCTGCGGGCCACATCTGCAGGAAGGCCGCCGAGGGAACGGAGGACAGGTGAGAATCATCTTTTTTTTTTTCTATTTTATGTGTGTGAAGAACAGCACAGGGGGCACATAGCCACAAGAGGGGACCTGGATGGGGCACATAGCCACAAGATGGGGACCTGGATGGGGCACATAGCCACAGGACGGGGACCTGGATGGGGCACATAGCCACAAGAGGGGACCTGGATGGGGCACATAGCCACAGGATGGGGACCTGGATGAGGCACATAGCCACAGGACGGGGACCTGGATGGGGCACATAGCCACAAGAGGGGACCTGGATGGGGCACATAGCCACAAGATGGGGACCTGGATGAGGCACATAGTCACAAGAGGGGACCTGGATGGGGCACATAGCCACAGGACGGGGACCTGGATGGGGCACATAGCCACAGGACGGGGACCTGGATGGGGCACATAGCCACAAGAGGGGACCTGGATGGGGCACATAGCCACAAGATGGGGACCTGGATGAGGCACATAGCCACAAGAGGGGACCTGGATGGGGCACATAGCCACAGGACGGGGACCTGGATGGGGCACATAGCCACAGGACGGGAACATGGATGGGGCACATAGCCACAGGACGGGGACCTGGATGGGGCACAGAGCCTCAAGATGTGGACCTGGATGGGGCACATAGCCTCAAGATGGGGACCTGGATGGGGCACAGAGCCACAAGATGGGGACCAGAGCCACAAGATGGGGACCTGGATGGGGCACATAGCCACAAGATGGGGACCTGGATGGGGCACATAGCCACAAGATGGGGACCTGGATGGGGCACATAGCCACAAGATGGGGACCTGGATGGGGAACATTGCCACAGGATGGGGACCTGGATGAGGCACATTAGTACAAGATGGGCGCCAGGATGGGGAACGTTGCCACAGGATGGGGACCTGGATGGGGCACAGAGCCACAAGATGGGGACCTAGATGGGGCACAGAGCCACAAGATGGGGACCAGAGCCACAAGATGGGGACCTGGATGGGGAACATTGCCACAGGATGGGGACCTGGATGGGGCACATAGCCACAGGATGGGGACCTGGATGAGGCACATTAGTACAAGATGGGCGTCAGGATGGGGAACGTTGCCACAGGATGGGGACCTGGATGGGGCACATTAGTACAAGATGGGGACTTGGATGGGGAACATTACTACAAGATGTTTTCCATTATTACTATATGATGCTAATTGTAAGACAATATTACTGTATGTGGCCAATTGGGGGAAATAAAATTGTAAAAAAAATAAAAAATAAAATAAAGCATGAAAAAATATTGGGCACTAAAAATGCTGTTTTATATGTAAACTAAAGTAAACACAAAAAAGTGCACGTTTATTATCGCCACATCCATAACGACCCAAGCCATAAAAAAATAAACACGGCAAAAATGTTCAAAAGGTGTATACAAAAAAAATGGTATCACTAAAAATGTCACATTGAACAAAGAATGCGGCCCCCAAATTCAAATTTTTTCCATGTGCGGCCCATATACCCAGCCGAGTTTGAGTCCCCTGGTCTAGCCGAACAATCCTCTGTGTCACTGAAATTCATTATGTCAAATTGAGGGGATGTGAAAATCCACAGGGACTCCCGGTTCAGAAGTGTGCACTTGCAGTCAGACAAGCCAATGGCCTGGTAACAGGGGCCAAGCAGAGCCGGGTAAGTGGTAATACAAGTGGGCAGTGGAATGAGTCGAGGTTTTGGTAATCATGGTGTAACAGATCGGGCAGACTGACTGGGCAGGAGAGAATTTCATGTTTTCTTGATTATAGCATCATGCGGAGAATTCCTGCTCCTTAATATTAAAAGGGGTTGTCCGGGACTTTTTTTTTTTTTTTTTTTTACCATGGACCTAAGAACTAACAGGCAAGTATTTGCTAACTATGTGCCTGTTGTGCCAGGCGCCGATATTTGCTGGTTCAGAGTGGTCATGGAGCGCTCCTGACAGTGATTTTTCAGCTCCCGCTCTGATCTGTTGATGGGGTGTGACTGCCGGTGTCATGCTGATTGACAGCTGGCTCCCTGCTGCCTATCAGCATAAAGTTGGCAGTCACGCCTCTTTGACAGAGCAGTCGGGAAGAGGAAGAGCTGTTCTGTTGACGTGAAGCAGCAGAATCGCTGTTAGGAGCGGTCCAGGAGCAATCTGAGCCACCACAGGGTAGAACAAGCACGTAATAAGCAATTACCTGCCTGATAGTTCTTAGGCCCATTGCATTTTTCTATCTCACCCTGTAGGAGTCACCTTCTCCTCAACCAAAAAGAGAAGGTGCATATCCACCGACATTGTGATGCGTCAGCTTCCAGATTCAATTGCAGATAAAATTATGATTTTATTGTTAATCCATTAAAAAGATATACACATTGCAAAAATAAAATAAATAAAGGTGGAGACCTCTGTGAAACCTACACGTTTCGAACGCCAAACGTTCTTAGTCCTGCTATAGAAATACATGTAGGGAGTTACAATTTACATGCTCGACCGCGCCATCATATGGGCGTGTTGATCGCTCCTCACGCCCAATTTTCTAAGAAAGAAATGATAGGGTGTGGGAATAACAGAATAAAAACAAGTGATCTAATCTTGAAAAGTAGGCAGTGTGTATAAAAAATACACAAAGATGATACAAACAATATGATATATACATTAACATAAAATCAAAAAGATAATAAAAGAAAAGTGCTAAACCTGTGTCAGAGAAATAGCTCAGAGCTTAGCGCAAGGAAGCACTCCTTAGAAGAACTCCTTAGGAAAACAGATACAACTACAGCAAGCTGTACCTTCCAGGACTGACCAATGACCAAAATCCAAGCTCTGATTTAATAAGATCACGGTTACACCCACATACCTTCTATTGGTGAGCTCATATGAGGACTTGTCATAGGTGTGCTAGATCTTTTAGAAGTTTATGAGATCCCCAACTTTCAGGATGGAGGTCTCGGGCGGGAAATATCATGGTCATGTTTTCTATCATGATTTTGCCTTTCTATAGAGATGAAACAGGGCATGGATACATAGGCGGATTATAATGAGGGCAATCCGGGTGACCGCCCGGGGCCCCGAGCCGGCAGGGGGCCCGCGGCTCCAGGCGGGGTGTCTAATGCCGGATTGCCCTCATTATATGTGCGGGCCGCCGCGGCACATAGCGGTAGCAGTGGCGGGAGGGGGGGCCCGGACCACTCCCCCAGCAGCGGCCGCCGCTACTTCTTCATCGGCCGGGCCAGCACTGCAGCAGTTAACTTCCCTGTGCTGGCCCGGCCGCGTCACTGCTAGGAGACATGGCCCTGTGCGCGGCTGTGTCTCCTAGCTGTGACGTCACGCAGTGCGCCCCGGCCTGCAGTGCTGCACCGGAAAAGAGACAGAGCAGGCAGGAGGAATGGAGCCGGGGGATGGTGAGTGTGTGTGTGGGCGGGCATATGTGTGTGTGGGCAGGTGTGTGTGTGTTTGTGGGCAGCTGTCTGTGTGGGCAGGTGTGTGTGTGTGTGTGTGTGGGCAGGTGTGTGTGTGTGTGTATATGTGTGTGTGTGTGGGCAGGTGTGTGTGTGTGTGTGTGGGCAGGTGTGTTTGTGCGTGGGCAGGTGTATGTGTGTGTGGGCAGGTGTGTGTGTGTGTGTGGGCAGGTGTGTGTGTGGGCAGGTGTGTGTGTGTTTGTGGGCAGGTGTCTGTGTGGGCAGGTGTGTGTGTGTAGGTGTGTTTGTGTGTGGGCAGGTGTGTGTGTGTGGGCAGGTGTGTGTGTGTGTTTGTGGGCAGGTGTGTGTGTGTATATGTGTGTGTGTGTGTGGGCAGGTGTGTGTGTGTGTTTGTGGGCAGGTGTGTGTGTGTGTGCGTGTATATGTGTGTGTGTATGTATGTGTGTGTGTGTGTGTATGTGTGTGTGTATGTATGTGTGCGTGTATATGTGTGTGTGTATGTATGTGTGTGTGTGTGTCTATGTGTGTGTGTGTGTATGTATGCCTGCATGTGTGTGTGTATATATACCTGCATGTGTGTGTGTATATATACCTGCATGTGTGTATATGCCTGCATGTGTGTGTGTGTGTATGCCTGCATGTGTGTGTGTGTGTATATGCCTGCTTGTGTGTGTGTATGTATGCCTGCATGTGTGTGTGTGTATATGCCTGCATGTGTGTGTGTGTATATGCCTGCATGTGTGTGTGTGTATATGCCTGCATGTGTGTGTGTATGTATGCCTGCATGTGTGTGTGTGTATATGCCTGCATGTGTGTGTGTGTGTATATGCCTGCATGTGTGTGTGTGTATATGCCTGCTTGTGTGTGTGTATGTATGCCTGCATGTGTGTGTGTGTGTGTGTGTATATGCCTGCTTGTGTGTGTGTGTATGTATGCCTGCATGTGTGTGTGTGTATATGCCTGCATGTGTGTGTGTATATGCCTGCATGTATGTGTGTTTGTGTATGCCTGCATGTGTGTGTGTGTATATGCCTGCATATGTGTGTGTGTGTATATGCCTGCTTGTGTGTGTGTGTATGTATGCCTGCATGTGTGTGTGTGTATATGCCTGCATGTGTGTGTGTATATGCCTGCGTGTGTGTGTGTGTATATGCCAGCATGTGTATGTATTTGAGTGCCTGCATGCCTACGTGTATATGTGTCTTCACACGTTTGTGCGTGCTTCCCTGCTTGTCTGCATTTTTGTGTGTGATTGTCTGAGTGTGTCTGTGCATGATTGCGTGTGCATTTCTGTGTGTGCTTGCCTGCGTGTGTACGTGTCCCCATTTCTGTGGGTATGTGTATCTGCGTGTGTATATTAGGGCTCTTTCACATGTCCTGATATTTACGGGACTGGAGATATGTGTCCACCTGTGTGTCATCCGTGTGACACATACCAGTGCTTGGGAATCAGTGTACAGTTAACGCTGTTCCCAAGAGCCGGGTGCTGAGCGCTTGCCCTCATCATGGATCCCTGCCGGCACTGCGATCAGCAGCAGCAGGGTCAATGATGAGAGTAGTAGTCAACTCCCGCCGTGTCCAACTGTAAAAATAGGAATAAAATTAAAAAATCCTTGTACTCACCTCTCCTAAGTGTCACCCGCTGTAATCTGTGCGAGCGCTCACACCGAAGAGAATGACTTCTGCAGCGAGCGGGCCTCGGAGCTGCACTCAGTGATTGACAAGGCACCGCTTGTTGAGCGCAGCTCCGGGGTCCACTCGCTGCAGGAGTCATTCTCCTCGGCGTGAGTGCTCGCACGGATTACAGCGGGTGACTCTTAGGAGAGGTGAGTATAAGGATTTTTTTTATTTTATTCCTATTTTTACAGTTGGACACTGCTGGAGTAGACTACTACTCTCATCATTGACCCTGCTGCTGCTGATCGCAGCGCCAGCAGGGATCTATGATGAGGGCAGCGCTCAGCACCCAGTGCTTGGGAAGAGCACTAACTGTCATCAGTGTGCGGGACGTTTTGCGGCCTGTGCAGCAGGTAAAAAACAGACATGTCAGCGTGTTTTGCCCATGGACACCACATGGTCTGTGGAAAGTGGAAACACACTGACGTGTGCACATTCATTTGAATGGGTCTACGTGTACCAGTGTCTGTGGTACATGAGGAAACTGTCACCGCATGTACTGACGTGTGAAAGAGCCCTTAGTATGTGTCTGTGTGCGCTTGTTTTCGTGTGTGTAAGCGCGCTTCTGCATGTCTGTGTGGTCTTCCGATGATTTATTATATTTGGGGAGAGAAATTTTAGGAGACAAAATGGGGAGATGTGTGAAGAAACGGTATGGTGAACTAGAGGAGGGGTGGGAATGAGTGCAGGAACAGAATGGGGAAGGGGGATGTATAAGGAAACAGTATGGAGAGTGGGGGAATAGTGTGAGGAGATAGTATGGAGAGAGAAAAGTGTGATGTGACACAGCACAGAGACTAGGTAGTGAGGGGGAAGGTATAGAGATGCGGCAGTATAGGGGAAACAGTGTGAGGGCACAGAAAGGAGGTAACAGTATGCTGAGGAGGTGGAGTGTGATGAAGGGGCACAGTATAGAGACTGGGTAGTATAGGGGGGACACAGTGTGAGAGGACAGTGTGAAGAGGGGGCCCAGTATGGTAAGGAGAGGACAGTGTGGAGAGCATGTACCCTAACAGTGGTAGAGTGTATGTCATATTTTGTGCAGGGAGCATTGTAAGAGTTAGGTTTATTTAGGGGCTCAGTGTAGATATTTTTATTCAGGAGCATCATAATGACACTGCTATCTTTAAGGGCATCATGTGGGGATGTGCTGCAGAAGACCGGAGAAGATGGAAGTCTGCAGAGACGAGCTGTGGAACTCATCATGGAGTCTGGACAAGAGGAAGAACAGAAAGAGAACGACTCTAATCAGAGAAGCCGTCTCGGGTAAGATACCTGCATGTAAATGTTCATTTGTGATCCTGCCTGTGTCTCATCAGTAATGTGGTTCCTGTATGGTCTGCAGTCTGATGATGACTGATAACTCCCAGTATCTCTATTGTTAATTACATACTGGGAGTTGTAGGTTTATGCGATACAAAGATATATGGGTCTGACCTGACATTACAATTGATGGTGGTTCAGATGATGTATTCGTGTACTGATGTGTTTGTGCTCGTCTGCGTGTTTGTGCGCGTCTGCGTATCTGGAATAATATGTATTTTTGTAAGATGCGTGTATGTAACTGTGCATTGTGGTGTGTAATAACATTCATATGCTTGAGGCACCTTTACTAAATCTGTTAGGACTCACTCACATGTGTTAGGGAATTCCATTTGTCTTTCCACATTTAGGAACAGACAAGTGAAATATGCTAACCCTGACAAAACTGTCACCATAGGGATGTGCTTGTATGGACACGGGTTCAGGAGCTGAGCCTGCTCCATACTGGGCAGATGTCGGCTGTGTTACATAGCCGGCGTCTGCCTGTAACAGCAGTGATCAGAGCTCGCCTTGATTGCTGCTGTTTTGAGTATTTAAGTGCCCTTGTCAATCACTGACAGCGGCATTTAGATAGCACAATGGCCGGTGCATGCAGTCACCTGTTCCCTTCAGCCCCCTGTGACGCAGTTGCAGGTTGCTGATGGGTTGCCAGTAGTGCTGAGTGCGCGTGGTCGGATAAGAGACATTACAGTCACCGCGAGCTACAAAGTGCTGCAATAACGTCAGGCACCTTAATTGTGACACTTCCATGGAGCCCAACCTCAGGCTGAGCGTTATTGAATGACTAACATGGCAGCAACACCTGGCAACTAGTGCTGAGTGAGTGTGGTTGGATAAGGTGTGATCCCAGCATGCTCAGGTGTTATCTGAGTATCTTGTAGTGCTCTGCTAATATGCTCGAGTCCCCGGGGTAGCATGTTTTGCGGCGGTAGACAGAAGCAACACATGCAGGGATTACCTAACAAACAGGCAATTCCTGCATGTGTTGCGTCTGTCTACTGCCGCAAAACATGCTACCCCGGGGACTCGAGCATATTAGCAGAGCACTACAAGATACTCAGATAACACTTGAACATGCTGGGATCACACCTTATCCGACCACACTCACTCAGCACTAGTTGCCAGGTGTTGCTGCCATGTTAGTCATTCAATGAAGCTCAGCCTGAGGTTGGGCTCCATAGAAGATGTCACAATCAAGGTGCCGGACGTTATTGCAGCACCCTCACTTTGTAGTTCGTGGTGACTGTAATGTCTCCCTCCTTGCACCGACCCAATAACAGGAAGCGAGTGGCGGCAGGGAGAATAAAATGTAATTTTCTCTGTGTAGCCAATGCTTTTCCAATAAGCCGTCTAACCAGGCTTTACACCCTATTTACCTGCAGATTACCCTTTTATCTGCAGATAAATAGCGTTTTTCAAGGTGACAAGTTACCATTAAAGGGACTCTGGCAGTACGGAATGACTGTTCGAATATAGTCCTGCAACTTGGTGCTCCACAGCGCGGCCAATCATGTAATTATAGAACATTATAGAAAAGCATAACAAGTAATAAAACCGTTTATGGTGGGCTGTAGTGTGGGCCCCTAGAGTCAGTTCCCCTGGTGGGCCCTAGCCACCCCAGTCCGACCCTGGTTGTCAGCCTGCAGAATCACATCAAGTGTGTGATGACAGGGGGAGCATCTGGAGCAGTTCAAATTTGTTGAAGAGGTCCTGTTTACTGTGCTTATTACACAATAAGAAGATTTGATAAGTCCTGGGCGGGAGCTTTAAAGGGAACCTGTCACCAGAAAAAGCACTATTAACCTGCAGATATGGGGTCAATCATCAGGGTAATAGCGTTACTAACCTGCCTGGTGCCTGCACTTAGCTGAACGCTGCGAGGAGAAAATGAACTTCATTCCTTCCAGCAGTGTTCCAGTTTCAGTCACGGGGCGGTGCCGGCGCGGTTTCAGTCACCGGTCTGAAAATACAGAGCAGTGGCTGTAACTGCGCCCCCGGCCCTGACTGACAGTCGCTCTGCATTGGGGCCGGCTGTCAGTCAAGGCCAGGGGCACGGTACTGTAAACTCAGATCGGTGACTGATCCTGTGCCCCCATGACTGAAACTGAACGTTGCTGGAGTGAATAAAGGACATTTTCTCCCCATAGCGTTCTGATATGTGTGGGCACCGGGCAGGTTAGTAACGCTATTAACCTGCAGATTAAGCCTATATCTGCAGATTAATAGCGTTTTTTTCTGGTGACAGGCTCTCTTTACAATACCCAGCTGACTTGACTTGAGCAACCAATAGTTGCTCTAGAGGGTGAGGGGAGGAGCGCAGAACCACTGTGCAGAAAGGAGACCAGCCATTGGCAGCATTTCTCAAAGGTGCACAAAGAAAAGTTTAGTATTTTGTTGTGTCATATTCAACCTCAGGTAATGGATTTAAAGGGGTTGTCAACTACTAGGGAACCCCCTCTCAAAGGGTTTATCTAGAATTATATTAATTTTTTACTATGGGCATAAGTGCTGACAGGCAGGTGGTTACTAACTACCTGCCTATTCTACCCAGCGCAGATCTCTCCTAGCACAGAGTGGTCACAGACCATTCCTGACGATCATTCTGAGACTTCCGCTGACGTCACATTGTCGCAACAGCTTCTCTTCCGCTCTGTAGCCAGGGTGTAACTGCTGATGTCATGCTGACAGCCAGCTCCTCGCTGCCTCATTGCGGGGAGCCGTCTCTCAATTAGCATGATGTTGACAGTCACATCCTGGCAACAGAGCAGCCCAAGTTACACCACTGACACCAAACATCTACCGCAAAAACTACATAATAGCTCTGCGTTATCAATACAGTTGTTGGGACTGCTTAAGGATCTTTGATGACACCACAGTCGTAACCATGATATCATCACAGGTCCTGTACTGTGCAGGAGTTTAGAAGAAGTGAAGAGGAAGAGACAGACTGGTAAGTATTGTGCATATATACAGTACAGACCAAAAGTTTGGACACACCTTCTCATTTAAAGATTTTTCTGTATTTTCATGACTATGAAAATTGTACATTCACACTGAAGGCATCAAAACTATGAATTAACACATATGGAATTATATATTTAACAAAAAAGTGTGAAACAACTGAAAATATGTCTTATATTCTAGGTTCTTCAAAGCAGCCACCTTTTGCTTTGATGACTGCTTTGCACACTCTTGGCATTCTCTTGATGAGCTTCAAGAGGTAGTCACCGGAAATGGTCTTCCAACAATCTTGAAGGAGTTCCCAGAGATGCTTAGCACTTGTTGGCCCTTTTGCCTTCACTCTGCGGTCCAGCTCACCCCAAACAATCTCGATTGGGTTCAGGTCTAGTGACTGTGGAGGCTAGGTTATCTGGAGTAGCACCCCATCACTCTCCATCTTGGTCAAATAGCCCTTACACAGCCTGGAGGTGTGTTTGGGGTCATTGTCCTGTTGAAAAATAAGTGATGGTCCAACTAAACGCAAACCGGATGAAAAAGCATGCCGCTACAAGATGCTGTGGTAGCCATACTGGTTCAGTATGCCTTCAATTTTGAATAAATCCCCAACAGTGTCATCAGCAAAGCACCCCCACACCATCACACCTCCTCCTCCATGCTTCACGGTGGAAACCAGGCATGTAGAGTCCATCCGTTCACCTTTTCTGCGTCGCACAAAGACACGGTGGTTGGAACCAAAGATCTTAAATTTGGACTCATCAGAGCAAAGCACAGATTTCCACTGGTCTAATGTCCATTTCGTCTGTTCTTTAGCCCAAACAAGTCTATTCTGCTTGTTGCCTGTCCTTAGCAGTGGTTTCCTAGCAGCTATTTTACCATGAAGGCCTGCTGCACAAAGTCTCCTCTTAATAGTTGTGGAAACGATGTGTCTGCTGCTAGAACTGTGTGTGGCACTGACCTGGTCTCTAATCTGAGCTGCTGTTAACCTGCGATTTCTGAGGCTGGTGACTCGGATAAACTTATCCTCAGAAGCAGAGGTGACTCTTGGTCTTCCTTTCCTGGGGCGGTCCTCATGTGAGCCAGTTTCTTTGTAGCACTTGATGGTTTTTGCAACTGCACTTGGGGACACTTTCAAAGTTTTCCCAATTTTTCGCACTGACTGACCTTCATTTCTTAAAGTAATGATGGCAACTCGTTTTTCTTTACTTAGCTGCTTTTTTCTTGCCATAATACAAATTCTAACAGTCTATTCAGTAGGATTATCAGCTGTGTATCCACCAGACTTCTGCACAACACAACTGATGGTCCCAACCACAATCATAAGGCAAGAAATCCCACTTATTAAACCTGACAGGGCACACCTGTGAAGTGAAAACCATTGTTGGAAGACCATTTCCAGTGATAACCTCTTGAAGCTCATCAAGAGAATGCCAAGAGTGTGTAAAGCAGTCATCAAAGCAAAAGGTGGCTACTTTGAAGAACCTGGAATATAAGACATATTTTCAGTTGTTTCACACTTTTTGTTAAGTATATAATTCCACATGTGTTAATTCATAGTTTTGATGCCTTCAGTGTGAATGGACAATTTTCATAGTCATGAAAATACAGAAAAATCTTTAAATGAGAAGGTGTTTCCAAACTTTTGGTCTGTACTGTATATATATGTGCTTAATAAATATATATATATATAAACACAAGTCTATATCTATGTGCTCATATATACAGTGGGGAAAATAAGTATTTGATACATTGCTGATTTTGCAAGTTTTCCCACCTACAAAGAATGAAGAGGTCTGTAATTTTTATCGCGGGTACACTTCAACTGTGAGAGACAGAATATAAAAAGTAATCTAGAAAATCAGACTGTATGATTTTTACATTTTTACATAATTAATTTGTATATTATTGCTTGAAATAAGTATTTGATATAATAGAAAAACTGAACTATGTGTATGTAGCATCCACAGTTATAAATCCCGGCAGCACAGACAAAAGTTAATAAGTGTAAAGATTGGCAATTGCCCAATGAATGAGCAAAATGCTGCTCATTCATCGGGTGATTGGATTGTTTATGGCAGAACAAAAATCATTATTCTCAGCAGCACATCACTAGTAATTGTTCATCACTGTTCATCATGCGCTCATCATTGTTAGTCAACCTGTCTAAAGACGCCAATATCAAGCACAGAACGACTTGACAATTGCACTCGCTTAACGGCCTGAACTCTGTGCATGTAAATGCAACTGAAATGTTTCTGTGTGATGGTACAATATATGAGCGTTTGGTGCCCCACTTTAAACTTTTGCCCAGGGCCCCACTTTGGCTAAAACCGGCCCTGGATGTGGGGGGAACAGGATTGGAAGATATGTCGCCTGCAGTGAGGAGAAGCAGAGAGAGGTAGAGCAGGTGGGAGAAGGAGAGTGACTGTTTTTTCATGTTTTAGTAGGATAGATCTGAGGTTGAAGAGCAGTATGGCAGATGAGGACAGGTGTGGAGATAAGAGGGAAGGAGAGATAATTATTTGGTTAGAGGGTGCTGAGGTTTGGGGATAGCGAAGGAGACTGAGGATTAGTGGAGCCAAAACTGTGAGCATATGTAAGCATGTTGAAGGAGTAGGAGTAGGTTAAAAGAAAAGCTAGGTACATGTAATAAGCAGTGCTTACTGTTCCCTTCTGGTTTATTCCTGGTATACAGTGGGTACGGAAAGTATTCAGACCCCTTTAAAATTTTCACTCTTTGTTTCATTGCAGCCATTTGGTAAATTCTAAATAGTTCATATTTTACTCATTAGAGTACACTCTGCACCCCATCTTGACTGAAAAAAAACAGAAATATAGAAATTTTTGCAAATTTATTAAAAAGAAAAATTTAAATATCACATGGTCATAAGTATTCAGACCCTTTGCTCAGACACTCATATTAAAGTCACATGCTGTCCATTTCCTTGTAATCCTCCTTGAGATGGTTCTACTCCTTCATTGGAGTCCAGCTGTGTTTAATTAACTGATAAGACTTGATTTGTAAAGGCACACCCCTGTCTATATAAGACCTAACAGCTCACAGTGCTTGTCAGACCAAATGAGAATCAAACGAACTGCCCAAGGAGCTCAGAGACAAAATTGTGGCAAGGCACAGATCTGGCCAAGGTTACAAAAGAATTTCTGTATTACTCAATGTTCCTAAGGGCACAGTGGCCTCCATAATCCTTAAATGGAAGAAGTTTGGGACCACCAGAAGTCTTCCTAGACCTGGCCATCCAGCCAAACTGAGCAATCATGGGAGAAGAGACTTGGTGAGAGAGGTAAAGAAGAACCCCAAGATCACTGTGGCTGAGCTCCAGAGATGCAGTAGGGAGATGGGAGAAAGTTCCATAAAGTCAACTATCACTGCAGTCCTCCACCAGTCAAGGACTCCCAGACTATGAGAAATAAGATTCTCTGGTTTGATGAGATGAAGATAGAACTTTTTGGTGATAATTCTAAGCAGTATTTGTGGAGAAAACCAGGCACTGCTCATTACCTGCCCAATACAATCCCAACAGTGAAACATGGTGGTGGCAGCATTGCTATGGGGGTGTTTTTCAGCTGCAGGGACAGGATGACTGGTTGCAATTGAAGGAAACATGAATGTGGCCAAGTACAGAGATATCCTGGATGAAAACCTCTTCCAGAGTGCTCTTGACCTCAGACTTGGCCAAAGGTTCACCTTCCAACGAGACAATGACCCTAAGCACACAGCTAAAATAACAAAGGAGGGGTTTGAGAACCACTCTGTGACCATTCTTGACTAGCCCAGTCAGAGCCCTAACCTAAACCCAATTGAGCGTCTCTGGAAAGACCTGAAAATGGCTGTCCACCAACGTTCAGCATCCAACCTGACGGAACTTGAGAGGATCTGCAAGGAAGAATGGCAGAGGATCCCCAAATCCAGGAGTGAAAAACTTGTTGCACCATTCCGAAGAAGACTCATGGCTGTACTAATTCAAAAGGGTGCTTCTACTCAGTACTGAGCAAAGATTCTGAATACTTATGACCATGTGATATTTCAGTTTTTCTTTTTTAATAAACTTGCAAAAATGTCTACATTTCTGTTTTTTTCAGTCAAGATGGTGTGCAGAGTGTACTTTAATGAGTAAAATATGAACTATTTAGAATTTACCAAATGGCTGCAATGAAACAAAGAGTGAAAAATGTAAAGGGGTCTGAATACTTTCCGTACCCACTGTATTACTGCAGCACACTTACAGAGCAACACAGAATTCGTCACCAGACCTGTATCTACACATGTAAACCTACATAAGAGATATCACTAAAGAGAAGTGTGTTGTACCCCTAAGAAGATATCAAAACCAAAAAGAAGGGAATCCTAGTCAAATACCGCTCAATATATATAATGTTAATAAATATGGAGGAGACGGAGACCCAAACGAAAACAAAGGTTTGTTAAATATATAAACCATTTTATTGTACATCAATTATAAATATAATACCAATAATACAACAATACAAGGTAAGGGGGAGAAGTACAATTAAAAAACAGGGAGGATGGAAACAATCCCTGAATATAAGGATAGAACCAGATAATGAGGAGCTCCTGTGAGATGAAAAATGCTCTAGAGTTCTAGGGGCAAACACAATTAAGGTGGGCTAGTAATTACTGCAAACTGCGAGACTAAGAAATATGATGAATAGTCTATAAAAAACAGGAAAAAATATGAATATACCTGCAAAAGAAGTATACTAACAAGTAGAATATGCAAGCATATAATCCGGTATAATTAAATAAATTAAATACTAAAACCTCACAGCTAACTGACAATTATATAAGGTCTAAATATCAGAGAGTTTAGCTGATCAATTGTGAGTGGCCGTAGTTTTAATAAGAACCCGGAAAAAAGGCTCGATGTTTATAATACGTTTTAACAGTACGCAAAATATAGGTGAAGCAACCCTGATGTTCTACAGCACTAGTGTCTTATAAGTGGCGTGCATTGCAGTCAGTTAAATAAATACATAGTAGAGAGCAGGAAGGCAAAACTTTAAACTTTGCCTGTATAATACCCCTGCAATATCTATATAATAATCAGAAGTTGGTCAAAAGACGAGATGGCCGCAGTAGATGCTAATCCCCAATATGGGGTGCAGGTGAAAATAATGAAGCCAATTAACCCTGGTAGATATAATCATAACAAGAGCATAAAGAGATAAACATATGATGGTATCAGGAGAGCCCGAAGATAATCAGTCATAAAGTATGTGCACCAGTACCATGTCTCACGAGAAGCACAGGAGCATCCAGATGGTGTGTGTGAGCCTCGACATGCATTTCACCAACTGCGGCCTCGTCAGGCTCTCCGGACACCGTCATATGTTTATGTCCTTATGCTTTTGTTATGATTATATCTAGCAGTGTTGCTAGATATAATGCTATGATTTAACAAAAAAAAAAACCTGGCCTCCTCCACCCCTTAATAGCCAGCCATCACACACCTTATTTCCCCCGTCGCCCAGTACAGCTCAATGAGTTGTTATGGAGGAGGGGGAAAAGTGTAACTATAGTCACAGGTAAATGTAATTATTTTACATAGCAAAGCAATACAGCTTTAAATGCTATGATTTAAAAAAAAAAATCTGGCCTTCTTCCACCCCTTAATAGCCAGCCATCACACACCTTATTTCTCCGTCGCCCAGGACAGCTCAATGAGTTGATATAGAGGAGGGGGAAAAGTGTAACTATAGTCACCAGTAGTCACCGGTAAATATAATTTTTTTTACATAGCAATGCAATATAGCTTTAAATGCTATGATTTAAAAAAAAAAAAAAACTGGCCTCCTTCCACCCCTTAATAGCCAGCCATCACACACCTTATTTCCCCGTCGCCCAGGACAGCTCAATGAGTTGTTATAGAGGAGGGGGAAAAGTGTAACTATAGTCACCGGTAGCCACCGGTAAATATAATTATTTCACATAGCAAAGCAATATAGCTTTAAATGCTATGATTTAAAAAAAAAAAAAAAACTGGCCTCCTTCCACCCCTTAATAGCCAGCCATCTCACACCTTATTTCCCCGTCGCCCAGGACAGCTCAATGAGTTGTTATGGAGGAAGGGGAAAAGTGTAATTATAGTCACCGGTAGTAACCGGTAAATATAATTATTTTACATAGCAAAGCAATATAGCTTTAAATGCAATGATTAAAAAAAAAAAAAAAAAAAAAAACTGGCCTCCTTCCACCCCTTAATAGCCAGCCATCTCACACCTTATTTCCCCGTCGCCCAGGACAGCTCAATGAGTTGTTATGGAGGAGGGGGAAAAGTGTAACTATAGTCACCGGTAGTCACCGGTAAATATAATTATTTTACATAGCAAAGCAATATAGCTTTCAATGCTATGATTTAAAAAAACAAACCAAAAAAAAAAAACTGGCCTCCTTCCACCCCTTAATAGCCAGCCATCTCACACCTTATTTCCCCGTCGCCCAGGACAGCTCAATGAGTTGTTATGGAGGAGGGGGAAAAGTGTAACTATAGTCACCGGTAGTCACCGGTAAATATAATTATTTTACATAGCAAAGCAATATAGCTTTAAATGCTATGATTTATAAAAAAAAAAAAACTGGCCTCCTTCCACCCCTTAATAGCCAGCCATCTCACACCTTATTTCCCCGTCGCCCAGGACAGCTCAATGAGTTGTTATGGAGGAAGGGGAAAATTGTAATTATAGTCACCGGTAGTCACCGGTAAATATAACTAGAATATTTTTTCTCTTATGTACTATATACATAGCGTAACACTATACATATAGTATCATAAGGCTCTTATTGTCAGGGGCATGTAGTGTGCATGGTATTCCCAGGCACACCATAATGCCACACATAAAAGTCCCTACTGGGCACTTACCTCCCTTGCCTTATCCATCTTTATGGCCATCCTTTTGAACAGGAATATCTTCTGTGTTCTTCTGGGGTCCTGATCCTGGCTTGAGTCCTGACACGCTTATTTCTTGCTTGTCCAGGTCCTGCTTGCCCTTCCGGATCTTCTTATTTTGATGTTCTTCTTGGGGTTTAGGAAGACAGCTTGCTCTGATGATATTAAAGAGCCGGTGGATGGTTTGGGGTTTTCCAGCTGATGTTGGTAAATGAAAACCCCGTGAACAAGGCCTGGTGGTCTGCTGAGAGGGCTGAGTTGTTAGACTCTGCTGCTTCCAGAATTTGAAGATTGAATGGTCTGGAGCCGCGCTGGATGTTACTTGGCTATAAGAGAAAAAGAAAACACAAGAAGGTGATTACATAAGAACAGTATATAGTAAAGTTCAGGAAAGCTAGAGGCTCTCTACATATGTCAACCAATGATCGGCAGATTTTGTCACTATCTGCTGATCATTTAACATGTATGGGGGCTTACAATCTCACCACTGACAAATCAGCGACCTTCACTGTTATTAGTAATCTGACGAATTTGGAAAAAGTGATTAAAGCTATGTGAAACTATTCATAAATGAGTCTGTATAAAACATCTCCTCTAATACTTACTGGCACAGGAACATGTGGGGGACACATTCTAAGGGCTTCCACCGAGTCCCAGTCAATACGCTGGAAAAACCTATGGGCTCTGATGTTACCATGGACTCCGAGGCGCCTGGCAGGATCTTCCCGGAGGAGCTACAAAAGAAGAAAAAAAAATGTTTATATTTATATAACAGCTTCATAAATAAAATTTAACTAAAATAAATAAATATTATATATATTTATGAAAAAAAAAGCCTAATATTAGTGTTTTTTTTCTGACATCTTCAATAATACATGACAGGTAATATATACCATCACGTCACCCCTACAAGTGTTTACGTGTTATATTGAACACGTAAACACTTGACCTAACATGAGATTCCACTCCCACCAATGGAGCTGAATATAATAGTAAATTACCGCTAACATCACAATAAATCACACAATAATATAAAAGTAATACAACTTATATCATGTACTGACCTTTTTAATGATGTTCTTCGCCTCCTTGCTGGAAGCGTTGAATAGTCCTCGATGGTATTTGGACCTGCTGGTAATCATGATTTTCAAAATGATGCCAAATGCATACCAGTCTACCCCAGCATTGTACTCCTCCGCAGCCAGCATCTCAGGAGCCATGAAGCCTGGTGTCCCAGCGTATTCGGTGGCTGTCCGGTCTCCATAGATGTTCTCAAGTGCCAGACCGAAGTCGGCAATCTTTATATGGCCCGTCGCAGCCACCAAGATGTTAGAAGGCTTGAGATCTCTGTGAAGAAGACAAATGGATTCTTATCAGTGTCCGCTGTATAATTCTCAGTATTGCTGTGTATAGTTATAGGCATCACTGGTGGTGGAGGATTAGATGTATTTCTAGTTACCGGTGGATGATGCCCTTAGAATGCAGGTGTTGAATTCCACACACAAGTTCTGCGGCGTAGAATCTGGCCGAAAGAAAAGAGGAGAAAATAGTTTTTAGTGAATCAGAAACTCAGAAATATATATTGCCCAAAAGACTAGACAGGCAGGACTTATCAGGATTTTATATTTCTGGTTATTATATACAAGTATTTATATTATTATAATGGTCTAGAAGGGCAGTCGCACATATCGTATTGATTATAAGGCACCTGGACCTGCTCATCCTAAGTATAGGACATCAATGTTAAAGTAGTGGATAACCTCTTTAAGTTCCTTCTTGCCTATAGGGATACACAATTGCTACTATTACAATGTATATTCATATGGTGTTAAAGGATTATCCAGGATCAGAAAAACATGGTGTCTTTCTTTAAAAAATAACGCCACATGACTAATGTGAATGAGGATGAACTGCGATGCCTCACACAACCTGTGGACAGGTGCGGTGCTATTTTTGGAAATAAAAATTAGAGCTGTATTTTTCTAAGTGTTTCCCTAATAACATCCCTGTGAATGGGAGATATGAATTTACGTGAACGTTAGGGCTAACAATCGAATCAATCTAGTCAGTCTCATTTAGAAAATACATAGCTGTATGGCTTAGACTGTGAATACTGTACCGTGCACTGGGGATGTCAAGACACCCCTTCCTCATCAGGAGATGGTGGAATTCGCCACAGGTGACATACTCCATCCCAAGAAGCACAAGCTCCTGTCAGACAAGACGTAGAAATCAGTCGTATGATAAAGTCATTGTAGCAGTCATACATTTACTAACACTCAATAATCAGTGATTTCTTCTGCGATTTCTTCTGTGATTAATCTCTGTTCCACTTACTCGTGGAGATATAGTTGCATAATAATAGCAGTAATGATACTTTCTTCTTTTACTATGTGTTTATTAGTTATTCTAAGTATATACATATAGAAGATATATCTACATATGTAGAATGTGATGTGCTAAATGTACAGCATTACTTTTCACTGTAATGTTGCCTTCTGCATTTCTCACCATTATGAAGTACTCATTAAGAATGACATCCATAGGGGTGGACAAATGACTTCAGATATTGGGAGCCAGTTGAACCACTCCAAGACTTTCCATAGACTTCAATAGAGAAACCCCAAAAGTTAACCGTCAGCATCATATTTCTAGGCACATTGCCTGGTTCCCAGGGTTTGTCCAGTGTTCCCACAGTAGGTGACAGCTACACATACAAGGAGCAGGACATGAAAATGTTTCCAATGCTGAAATGTTAACAAACACCAGATATAAACGTGGACATATCCTGTGCATATAGATGAGTGCACTTTATTCTTTATCCAATATTAATGAACAGGTCACAATTTTACCTTGGTCTGAAAGGCGAATGTGCCATGAAGAAGGAAGGGGCTGCCAGATGCAAGTTGTAACACACGCCGCTCCACCAACGCGCGCTCCTCTCCTTCAGCTAGCAGGTTCCTCTTTGTGATGACTTTTACAGCAAATTGCTGGCGGGTATATCTATCTTCCGCCAGCACCACCTAGAAAAAAATGGTCATTAGTTGATGATCTTCATTAAAGGTGTTGTCTGGCCTTGGGGTACAAGTCTGCAGACACTTTATGTGAGTGTAGACTCATGAGGATTCTCCAGTGATGGGAGCAGATGGTCATTTATCCGGCCTCACTCAATTCCCTTGTATTGAGCGATTCATACCCCTGAAGACACCAATCGTGTTGTATTGTAGTGTAAACGATGTCCTGCAGTTTTCAGTATATATGGTGTAATTACATAGTTACAGTATGTCATATTATGTGAATTGTAATATAGAGTGTGATATGGTCATATGTATAATGTATAGTGTACAGCATAGGATTGCGCAAGATAAGACATAGTTTAGGACTTAGGAGTTGACATAGGTAGGATGAGAATAGTGTAAAAAAGTGTTCATGTTTAGGACTAGCTCATAGTGGGAGGGAAAAGTGCCAGTTAAAGGAGACTGCTTCCTGTTTGTAGAGCGTTCGTGAGTGATATAAGATCAAATTCAAGGGCAGTTGGGGCTGATATCAAGAGTGAGTACATATTGTTCTGGGTGATATGAGGCCTTACAAAAATTCACTGCAGACATTCCTGCAATGTCCGGAGATCAGGGCTCGATTCAGGTGCTATGGCAAGCACCTCACCCCTTTACATACAGAGGAAGATGGACGTGCAATTGTGTATGGGAAATGTAACAGATCTCGGGTGTATTGTGGAACTCAACTGGGAAATCCTGGGGCTGACAGGATCAGTGAACGTAGGGATAGTCCAGTTAGAACGTAAATAAATGCTGAAAATGTTCTGTACTATGGAAATAAGAAATGGAGAATGTTGTGCCCGATACTGTGTATTACAATCTGATGCAATTGAACTGTCGAGTAAACTTCTGTGTGTTGAAACGAACTGAGTGTTCCCTAATCTATGTGCGGCAGCTCCTTAAGTTGAAGACCTGGAGACAGCTGGGGCCTGTGGCCTACAAGTGAGTGTAACGCACCCTACACGCAACAGCACATTTGAACTGGCACACAATTTTTCTGTAAAGTGCCAGGGCGACATGGACAGCTGCACATGTCTCGTCGGCACATGACCACATGTATGCAAATTGCATACCTGCAGTTATGCTCCTGCCCATTCCTGGCACCAGCACTGGAGAACCTCAACAGCACACACACTGCACACTGTGAGGACTCACAAGTCTGTAGTCACATAGTTACTGCAGACTTGTACCCTAAGGCCGAACAACTCATTGAAATAAGTGTGGAGGGGAGCAGGAAAGTGACACCATTGCTATTTCTTTAATAATTATTTTATATTTCTACAGTTTCTTACTAGTTACATACAGGAGATCTAATAGCTATAAACATGGGCACTAGGAAATAACCACACTAGAATTACCCATTAAAGCTAGGAGGTTAAAGGATTACTTCAGTCTTAGCCATGCATGATTGAGACAGGAATAACTACAACTCCAGAGCTGGTTGGCATTATTCCTGTGTCAGCCATGAAAAGCTGAGATGAGAATCAATATAAACAGACTGTGTTGGGGTGCAGAGCTCAGCTGTACATAGATGCTGGCATCAAAGACCATGCTGCAAATGTATGCCTATCTATACTAGGGTTATTTTGTGCAGCATATATACTTTATCACATTTGGCGTCTATTACACTTTATATGTGTGTAGGAATTATTTCCACCCAACATACCTTTTTCTAATAGCCTATTATGTATACATTACTTAATATTGCTGCATATTCTTTTGTTATGCACCATGGGGTTTGCCTGTGTTTTTAGCCTTATCTGATTTTCTCTTTTTTCATCAGATTTTATCATGTGTCTAAATTGTACTAATAAAATATATACCTTTTATGCTACCTTGGCTATTGCTCATAGTTTTTTGTATAGGTTATTTCAAGATCGATAAAGATTTAAGCAAAACAAAAGATCATTTTACCCTATGAAAGACCACTTTGCTTGTTTGTCGGGCGAACGTCAGCCTGTTTCTACTGGTTTCCGATAACTGCGCAGTGTGAATGCACCTTAATCTGCAGCACAGACCTGAGACTACATTTGCAGACACTTTGTCCTGATCCTAAACTCCTTTTCACTCCACAGCACCTCTGGTGTCAGGTTTTATGTTGCAGTGATGCCAGGAGTTAGGCTATGTGCCCACGATGCAGAAATGAAGCAGAAAATTTCTGCAGCATTTTTGCATCTCCCTGGCAGAAAAAACGCATGCAGATTGTACATGCAGATTGTGCATGCTTTTTTCCTGCAGAATACATGCGGATCCACATGCGGATTCACATGCGTTTCCGCATGCAGATTGACAAGCGCTTTCCAGGCGATAGCATCACTTGGAAAGTGCTTGACAACTAGGTCACACTGTATAAATCCATGCAAACAGCATGGATTTATACAGTGTGAAACGTAAAAATAAAATAAAATAAAGCTATACTCACCCCCGATGCCCCGGCGTGGCTGCAGCGCTCCTTCCTGTCTAGTTCCCGGCTGCCGGCATATCGTGAGACAGAGAGGTGAAGGGCCTGCGGTCACATGACTGTGACGTCACCGAAGGTCCTTCAGCGATGCCGGCATGCAGAGAAGCCTTCGGAAAGGTGAGTATTAACTTTATTTATTATTTTATTCTTTTTTTTACAGGAACAATGGTACCCAGGTCTGGATGAGAGTCTCCTCTCCTCCAGGCCTGGGTACCATCCGTACATAGAGACGCATAGAATTCACTTGTAGAAATGTACAGACGCGCATTCTATGCGTCTCAATGCAAGTCAATAGCGGGGCTTCCGCTGCGCTTCCGCAAAATTAAATGACATGCTGCGGATTTTTGTACGCAGCATAAACGCTGCGGAAAAATCCGCAGCATGTGCATAGAACATGCGGAATCCCCTTGGGGACCATGGGGTGCGGATTACCTAGTGTTTCACAAGCGTTTCCGCTGCGGAAATTCCGCATCATAAACGCTTGAAAAACGCTACGTGGGCACCCAGCCTTATAAGAATTGCAGAAAACACGAGAGGTGAATATTTTGTGAAGAGTATGCTTTGGGATATTTGCTGGCTTCTCTGGTAATCAAGGAGCTCTCTCCTTTTCCCAGGAATGTCCTAAAAAATCAGAGAGTTGTCTGTAATAGTATTAGGAGGCTTGTCCTCAATTCGATTTTTGTCCTAACTTCAGGGAGTAGTATGATTAAAAAAATAAAACGATACTACCCTGATAAATCCTTTGCTATTCCAGAGCCTGGCACAGTAGTCCAAACCTGCACTTGTTTACCTTGCTGCAGACAATCACTGGTCTCATTGAGGATGTCTCTATTTATTGGACAAAACCATTGAGACGAGTCATTGGTTAGCAATCAGGAGAATGTATGAGACGTCACCACTGCTGACACGGAATTTTTTGAATTATTACTTTTTAACTGTGGACAATATCTTTAATAAATGTCATTCTCAGTACACACACATATATTCACTCATACTTATGTAGCTACGTAGATGCAGATGTACAATGTAGTGCCTTGAAAAAGTATTCACATCCTGTGAACTTTTCCACATTTTTTCAAGTTACATGCAAAAACTTAAATGTATTTTATTGGAATTTTATGTGATATACCAACACAGAGTACAAGTATTTGTGAAGTGTAAAGGAAATAATACATGTTTTTCTGAATATTTTAAAAATGTAAATCTGAAAATCGTGACGTGCATTTGTATTCAGCCCCTCTGAGTCAACACTTTGTAGGACCACCTTTTGCTGCAATTACTGCTGCAAGGTATTTTTCTACCAGCTTTGCACTATAGGTTGAAATTTTTGCCCACTCTTCTTTGCAAACTAGCTGTGAGATTGGATAGAGAGCGTTTGTGAACAACAATTTTTAAGCCTTGCCACAAATTCTCAATGAGATTTATGTCTGGACTTTAACTGGGCTATATAAACACACGAGTATGTTTTTATTTAAACCATCTTATTGTAGCTCTGGAAGTATGTTTAGAGTCGTTGTCCTGCGGGAAGGTGAACCTTCATCTCTGTTTCAAGTTTTTCCAGCCTCTAACAGGTTTTTCCTACAAGATTGTCTTGTATTTAGCTCCATCCATCTTCTAATCAACTCTGACGAGCGTCCCTGTTAAAGAAAAGCATCCCCACAGCATGATGATTCCACCACCATGTTTGACGGTGGGGATGGTGTTTTCAGGGTGATCTGCAGTGTTAGCTTTCCTCCACACTTAGTGTTTTTCATTTAGCAAAAAATTTAAATTATTGGTCTCATCTGACCAGAGCACATTCTTCCACATTCTATGTGGGTGACACAGCTAGCATGGATAAAGGTGGATGAAAGTGCTCTGGTCACATATTTGCATGTAGAGTTTCTACGGCAGCTGTCACTTCTGCATGATGTTGTCTATACAGGTGTCTGGCCCACACTTGCACAGCCAACAGGATCGTGCACCTGTATTGAAAAATAGATGTTGTTATCTGCTGGCCATCCAAGTTTCCAAGGTGCAGGCATGTGGGGAAAACAGCAGCACCTGCAACTTCCTAGTGCAGAAGTTAGAGGCACCAGAAAAATACTTTAACCCACTGTAGACTATCAGAAAACACTATTACACATATATAGGTAGCAACACATTTGGAAACCGCCCTGCATCTGCCTTTGTCAGAAACACCTGAATTTGGGGATCTAAGATGGTTATTAACAGTGTTATTCTCTACTTCATTCATGATCTTATATTGTATAGCAAACAATATACAATCTGGGCTCGTAATGTTATAGGTTCTTACCTTTCCAAAACTCCCCCGGCCAAGCACTTGATGAAAATCTAGTCTCTTGATGTTGTCAGAGATTGTGCTGCCGGGGAGAGATGGCCGCACACCACTGTCTCCTAAAATGGCAAACAGAAATAAGACGAGAAATTAGAAAAAGAATTTACTGTCCATGTATAAAGTGTTGGTTATTTTGTAACCTTAGCAGAGAATTCAGTTTTGGTCAGCATTGGAGTATTCATCTTTGTAAACATATTGCTTTATGCTGTTAATTGAAAAACAGACTATAATTTACTATTCAGTTTAGCACAAAGGGTTAATTATGTTATTACAAAATGGAGAATCAGTATCATTTATGTGCGGAATAATACTGGTAGCACAGTGATTGTCCTATATTAAGTGTACTGCCTTAGAAAACAATTACAGCTCAACGCTAATATTGTCCTGCAACAGTGTTAAAGGGCCCCTTCCCCTGGGACTGAGAAGTGGGTATACGTTTCGCATGTATAGGCACTCTACCTGAAGCCCTCCATTAGCTCCCCGATGCCTCCTCTGCTGGGATAGGCGTTCCTTTCCTCCTGCTTCCAAGATGACGGTCATAGCAGCATGGAGTACACTGGTAAATCTAAACCTCACCTCTTCTGCCTTTCCTTTCCCATCCCACAGCACAGAAAAGACAGGGAAGATGTGGTTTAGACTTACCAAACTGGTGGCCATCTTGGAGGTAGTAGGAACAGAACACAGATCTAAGCAATGGAGGTAGCGGGAGGAAAAGAAGGGCGTCAGGAAGGATGACTGTATATTTACAAAGTGTAGTAACTTTTCAGTCTCAGGGTATAAGGTTGCTTTAATATACATTTTTTCCTATACTCAGTCACTAAGTTGCAAAGAGGGGAATTTATTAAATATACATAAAAAAACAAATACATTTTAATCAGATTGATTCTTCCTTGTTCCTCCATATTTTTGCCATTCTGCTAAAACGACTCAACACCGGTATGACATTCACTTCTATATAGTCCACCATCTTATGTGATATATTTAATGCCAAATATTTCAAACTGTTGCCCTCTTGGATAATAAGTATATCACCATCTGTAATTTGGAAATTCTTGTCCAATAATGATATCTGACTTATTCCAATTAATCTTCAATCCAGAAAAAATACCAAATCCATTCACCAATGAAATATCTGTCCTTAGATCTTCCTTTACATTTATTAAAATAATAACAAATCACCTGTGTACATCGCTAATATTTCCTCCTGAGTCCAAAACTGAGAACCCCTTATTCCTTTACAACCTTAGGCTGTGTGCCCACAATGCGTTTTTAATGCGTTTCCGCAGCGTTTTTATAGCTGCTGAAACGCATTAAAAACGCATGGTAGAAGGGCAGCAATGTTCCCCAATGATAATCCGCATGTGCTGTGCACATGCTGCGAAAATTTCCGCTGCGGAAAAAAACGCAGCACTACCAATTATTTTGCAGAAGTGCTGCGTCTTCGCCGCCATTGACTTGCTTTAGATCACATGGATTACGCATCACTGTATATGTAGATGCGTAATCCACGCGTTCCAATGTGCAGATGGTACCCGGGTGTAGATGAGAGGAGAGTCTCCTCCACACCCAGGTACCATTAAAAAATCTGTAAAAAAAGAATAAAATAAAAAATAACTGTCTACTTACCTTCTGTCGGCCCGCGCTGCGCTCCTACTTGCTTCCCGGCACTTTGCAATGAATTGAAGGACCTGCGCTGACGTCAGAGTCATGTGACGGGTCACGCGATGCTGACGTCGGCAGGTCTTTCAATTCACTGTTGCCGGCAAGGGAGAACGGAGTGTAAAGCAGGACACCGGGGGCCATCGGAGGGTAAGTATACATTTATTTTTTTATTTTTACCACTCTCTCGGGTCACACTATATAAATCCATGCAATTTGCATGAATTTATATAGTGTGACCTAGTTGTCACAAGCACTTTCCAAGTGATGCTAATCGCTTGGAAAGCGCTTGTCAATCCGCATGCGGAAATGTCAGTGAATAAAGCTCCATTTCCGCATGTCCCTGGCAGGAAAACGCATGTACAATCCGCATGTACAATCCGCATGTACAATCCGCATGTACAATCCACATGTACAATCCGCATGCGTTTTTTTCTGCCAGGGAGATGCAGAAACACTCAGGAAAAAATCCTGAGCATTTCTGCATTGTGGGCACATAGCCTTATATATGGTCAATAAGTAGGGCAAAGAGCAGCTTGGATTAGGAAATCCATGTCTTGTGCCCATAAAAAGGACAAAAAGCTGGGACATAACCCCATGCACCTACTACTTTAGGAGGGCACCATCTAATAACTGGGATCTACCTGCCACATGTCATACAACATCATACGAATTTCAAAAAGAAAAGAAGACATGCACCTAAGCGGTGATCACCTGAAGAAATAATCACGGAATATTTGAATATAAATTACATCAATTTATTACAGTATCTCCTGACACATATATAAGAATACGCACAAAAAAAATTATTTTAAAACACCATTAAAAATAGTGGAGGAATCCACTGCTTGAGGAACCCACTACTTTAGAGACCTTCCCATATTATAATGACAGAAAATACAATAAAGTGCAGTCAAATAGATGAACTCTAACAGGCTGTATAGAATATCTATGATGGTCAATATTGCACAAGCCCAAAGTATTCTATATAAATAGAGAATACACAAAAAACAATATGTATATAAAGTGCAACAACAGGTATCTGTGTGAAAATCAATATGGTGTCCCTGTATACAGGGTAATAGGTCTATAGAACAGTATAATTGTAAACTGGCGATTGCCAATAGACCCTTTCACCTCACACTGGAGATGACTACTCCATAACCACTCCATCACATACACTCAATTGTGGCCACCCGTGCTGCCCCAGCAAAAAATAATAGTAGAGCCAATTAAACAATATGATCATAGAAAGCAAATACTCAATCAAATCAGCCTGTAAATGGGAAGGTGCAAATGGGACCTCAGTGCCCAGTGCGTGTCGCCACACACGGTGGCTTCATCAGGGGCATTTAAAGTACATATCCTCGTGTCCCGGTATATATGTAGCCTAGAATCAAAATAATTACCGAGAAAATGTTTAATTTACCTGGAGAGTGCAGTTTATGAAGTCCGAATAAACCCACCTTGGACATTTTTAAAGAAACTGACTCCTGTGACTATCTTAAAAGTGGCTGAGTGAGTACCAACCCAGTTACAATTAGTGGAGAATGTGGGCAAGATTCCAGGAAAACGTGTACCTGCCACAGAGATCGATGGATGTCCTGGGTAAAGGCCGCCAGCCAGCCAGAGATGTCCGGCACCATGAAAGAGCCACTCAAACACCTGCTGCAAAGCCAACAACAGCAGCACCGGCAGCACTTGCAGAGCCAGCAGAGCCTGCAACAGCAGCACCGGGAGCAGCAACAGATGCAGCAAGAGACTAATAAACTTCTGATGCAGCAGATTCAGCAGCAACAACGGCAGATGGAACTTCTAGCGGGGAAAGTTCGGAGCAGAGAGGCCGTCCCTCCCTCAACTCCAGGTAATGATTCACACGTCAGGAAGACGGTAAGAAGAGCATTGCAAAAGATTACTCCGGGTGATGACGTCGAGGTCCTAACGTTCTTTGGGAGGGTGGCGGAGCGGGAGAGATTGCCTCCAGAGCAGTGGGCGGAGGTGCTGGTGCCATATTTAATGGGCCAGCCTCAGAAAGCCCATTATGACTTGTTTGGCCCTGCAGGACGCAAAGGAGTGCGCCAAATTAAAAACAGAAATTTTGGCGCGCATGGGAGTGACTCTGACTGTTAGGGTGCAACGGGTGCACCACTGGGCCTATTGCAGTGACAAACCTCCCAGGTCCCAAATGTTCGACCTCCTACACTTGGTTCAAAGTGGTTGTAACCTCAATCTTCCTCCCCAGTACAGATGGTGGAAAAGGTCATCATGGACAGGTTCATCCACTCCCTTCCAAAGTCGGTGCAAGCCTGGGTTGCCCAGGGAGATCCCCGTAAAAGCTGCTGAGTGAGTATCAACCCCCTTAAAGGAGTTTATACAAAATTTCTCCATTGCCAAAAACCATATCAATAGGGAATCAGGATTGCTAAGTCTTAGAGTAACATGAATCCTGATAATCCTTGGGATTAATAAGCCTCTTCCCCAAAAAATTCTTCCAGAGGATTGGAAAAGATGTTGTATCACTAGACTTTGACGCACATCTACATGATTTTCTATTACAGGTAAAGTCAATTACAGTATTAAAATCTCCTACAATCAAAATCGGATATTGCAAGTTTTCACTTTCTTCATAGTGAAGCTCAGATTTATATGGGAGAGGAATACAGGTGTTTGCAATTTCTAACCTTATGTTGTTAATTTTACATTTCAACAGTTTATATATATATATATATATATATATATATATATATTTATATATATATATATCTTACTTCTACCCTGTGTAATACATATGTAGCACCCTGAGGATTCGGCTGCTACAGGGGTATTGCACTTCAACCCAGAGGTGTGATATTCCACTCCCGGGTAAGGATGGAGTGTGGAACTGAGCTCAGAAAGCTGCATGCACTACACACATCCCATTTCCGAGGAACAGACCAACGGTACTCCCACTTAGAAATGTGCAGGTACGACCGAGTCTGTTCCTGGCTGGAGTGGGAGGGGGGTGGTACATCCCAGTAGTGTAGGGGCAGATAGGGGGAGCAGCCTGGGGAAAGATAGGAGCTCATTGGGTGCTGGTCACCTGAGCTCACACATAGAGGGAGTATTTAAGGTGGGCACCATCTAAGATCATGGTGAGTCAGCCAGTCTTTGCAGAGAAGTCAGAGGAAGAGAGCAGAGGAGCAGAGCAGCCCCAGAGCAAGAGTGAGAGAGGAGAACGAAAGACCCAGAGGGGGAGAAAGAAGGAACTCTGAGAGCCCAAATATAATCACAGGGTGAAGAGTTGGCAACAGGGTACCGGATCCCAAACTGGTGGGGGCTACAGCATACCTCAGCCAGAGACCGGAGGCCGTGGGCAGAATCTGCCACGGCCACCCACCATATCCACCCAGAAGGCAGACTACGCATAGGGTCAGGGAACCCAGAGGCAAGGGTTCGCCAACAAGAGGCCCGAGGGAGCCGGACATAGGTGGATCCCTGGTGGGGAAGGCCAGAGACGAGGACAGGACAGAAAGGGAGCTCAGAACCACGCTCCAGAACTACTTGGGGGTTGGCCGAGTCCAGGACCTGGTGGACGCAGCACGGCTCGGGTGGTCACTCAAGGCCGGAGTGACCGGAACATCTGCAGTAAGTAAAGAACCTTGAACTGCACAACCCGACTCTGACTCTCATTACCATCATCCCTGCACTTCCACAACCACCATCCTCTGCACCTGACCCCCTGAGGCCATACCCCTCCCGTTGGGGGTTATACTATCTAAAGCTGCACCAACACCATCAGCCTCAGCGGACCCTGCTGCAGCGGCGGCCGTAGTGACCGCAATTCAACGGGTGGCGTAGTCGACATAAAGAACTTTAGTAACATCAGTAAGGACTGCCACACACTGAGCTTGACACCCTGGGCACGGACCGGGTCACAGCCACTCGGAGACTACAACCCCCATCTGATCCGGCTCCGGGTATTCCCCTAAAGAATATGGCCCAGGGGGCGCGTCAACTTTGGCGTAGTCGGCAGGATCACGTGCCCGCAACACCCGGGTACTGCGTGCCTGAAGAAAAGAACAAGTTTACCTCAAAAAGAAGTCTCCTGCCGGTTCCGGAGGGTCCCCGCCATCGGACCCCATCACAGGTCGTTTCCCGCCGGTTGTCCGCCATTAACAGCTTTTTCCCGCCATCTGCAGAGTTTCCCGCCACTGGGAGACGATTCCCGCCATTTCCAAAGGTTTCCCGCCTTGGAAGAGCGGACGCCATTATGGGCGTGCCAGAGGATGGCAAGAGGCCGCCTCCCATCGTGGGCCAGGACCGAAAATGGCGCCAAAAGTGGAAACCGCCCCCACCAACAGAGACTGTGATGCTAGAGGTGTCTGTCAGCGTGAAAGAACTGCCCCTGGAGCTGACAATCACCAAGTGGCCCCGGGACCGCCCTCGAAGTGGGAGGACTGAGAAGAAGAGCGCAAAGATGGGTGTCGCCTGGAGCAGTCTGGAGAGAGCGCACCCGGAGACAAGAAGCCTGGAGCAGAGTCCAGAAAGAGCCTACCCGGAGATGGAGGGAGAGCCAGGCAGCACCGACCCAGTGGTCAGGAGCCTGATGCGGGCCGCCACTCCAGGCAGCACCGACCCAGTGGTCAGGAGCCTGTTGCCGGTCGCCACTCCAGAAGGCCTGCTGGAGACAACGGAAGGAGAGCAGAGCAGCACCGACCCGTTGGTCAGGAGCCTGCTAGAAGCAACGACCCCACTAGGCTTAGTGGAGGTCTTGGCACAGCTCCCCCGAGATCGGGAGTGTGCACAGACTGCGCTGGAGGGCCTCGCACGGAGGATGGCCCGGGTGCAGCGAGAGACGTTGGCGGAGTGGAGCCGTGAGATGGCCCAGCAGACAAGAACCCGTCAGCGGAGCACGCCACCCGAGACGAGGAGACAGACCGCCTCTGAGGATGGCGCAGGAGGACTGAAGGCCGGAGACGGCGCCGAGAAGGGAGCCGAACGAAAGGAGGCAGGTAAAGGGGACGTCTCTACCCCAAACCGGGAAACCGCGTACCTGCCCCAGCTCCCCATCGCAGAGCCCGAAGTACCCCCTGCCGTGCCCGTAACCGCAACGTCACCGCCACAGACTAGACCTCAACCGGAAGCCGCAGCCGCGACCCCTGTGACGTCACACGCCTCGACCCCGAGCGTGACCAAGCAGGAAGTACCACCAGCCTGGTCGCAAGGCCTAGTACCCCCGGGCGCCGCAATACCAACAGCGCCCCCTACCTCCGCGGAGCCACCGGCCTGGTCGCAGGGCCAAGTAGCCCAGGGCGCCGCCGTCCTTACGGTGCCCTTCACTTTCCAGGTGCCCCAGGCCTGGCCGCAAGGCCTGGGCAACCCGGGCGCCACCACCACCGCGCCCATAAAACCAAGAGTGCCGCATCTGGGAGAAGATCTGTTCGCCCAACATACGTGCCCGGATGGGCAGCCCTTTATATGGCCACCGGAGTTTCACCATCCCCGACTCCGGAAAGAGAGACCCCTAGACGAACCCCTGATCCCGGCTCCAAAGCCCGTAAAGAGGACCTCACCCCCGCTAGAGGAAGCACAGTTTGAGTGGGACCCCACCGGAGAAGATCTCATGGGGTTCACTCAGGAGACCCGGGCAGCTGCAGCGGAGCGTGCAGAGTGCTGCCGGCAACAGCTCGAGGTCTTTGAGAGGGAGCGGAGAGAGAGGCGGGTCCGGGAACAACAAGCCCAAATAAAGAGCGCGGAGCAGAAGAGCCGGGCCAGGAGGAGTCCCCGTGCAGCTCATGGTCCCCCTTCCACCGGGACTGTGATCAAGTTTAATATGCAGCACGGGTGGGGCTTCATCCGAGATCACCGCACCCCAGGCGACGTCTTCGTGACAAGAAGAGACGTTGAGTCCCACCTACCGGAGGGACACAGAGGTCGTGACCTGTATGTAGGGGACGAGGTCACCTTCACCCGGCACAAGTGTGCCAAAGGACCCTACGCCCTCAATGTGCATCGCCTGACGGAGGAGGAGCTGCGGTGTGAAGAGGAGCAAGAGGACCCGGACGGGTCTGAATCTAAAGTTAATCACAAAGAAAGAGCAGGAGGACGTCGTTGTTGAGTACAGCAGAGTAGAAGCTGTATATAGTTGCCCGTCGGGGCACAGTGAACTGTTGCTATTATAGTCCCCGTTGGGACAAGTGTGAACTGTTACCCGTATTTCCCTTAATCCCACTGACCGAGGACTGAGAGCGGTCATTCCTTTCCTAATACCTGGCCGAGGACTGAGAGCGGCCATATCCCCTTGTATATAGTTGCGCTTCCTAAAGCGCCCCCTACCGGTTTTATAGGAAAACCATTTTTCTAGAGAAACTGTTGCACTTTTCCCGGGCACACGTTGCACAGTGTCCGGAGGAGGAGCTAGAAGCAAGAGAAGTCTACGAGAATGTTATTTATGAAAAAAAAAGTTTTATTGCTGATATATATGTTTTATATGTTTTTATTATGTTGTTTATGCAAAAATTGTATGTTTTGGATGTTTTTATCTTACAGCCCGAGGACGTGCTGTGATTTACCAGGGGGGAATGTAGCACCCTGAGGATTCGGCTGCTACAGGGGTATTGCACCTCAACCCAGAGGTGTGATATTCCACTCCCGGGTAAGGATGGAGTGTGGAACTGAGCTCAGAAAGCTGCATGCACTACACACATCCCATTTCCGAGGAACAGACCAACGGTACTCCCACTTAGAAATGTGCAGGTACGACCGAGTCTGTTCCTGGCTGGAGTGGGAGGGGGGTGGTACATCCCAGTAGTGTAGGGGCAGATAGGGGGAGCAGCCTGGGTAAAGATAGGAGCTCATTGGGTGCTGGTCACCTGAGCTCACACATAGAGGGAGTATTTAAGGTGGGCACCATCTAAGGTCAGGGTGAGTCAGCCAGTCTTTGCAGAGAAGTCAGAGGAAGAGAGCAGAGGAGCAGAGCAGCCCCAGAGCAAGAGTGAGAGAGGAGAACGAAAGACCCAGAGGGGGAGAAAGAAGGAACTCTGAGAGCCCAAATATAATCACAGGGTGAAGAGTTGGCAACAGGATACCGGATCCCAAACTGGTGGGGGCTACAGCATACCTCAGCCAGAGACCGGAGGCCGTGGGCAGAATCTGCCACGGCCACCCACCATATCCACCCAGAAGGCAGACTACGCATAGGGTCAGGGAACCCAGAGGCAAGGGTTCGCCAACAAGAGGCCCGAGGGAGCCGGACATAGGTGGATCCCTGGTGGGGAAGGCCAGAGACGAGGACAGGACAGAAAGGGAGCTCAGAACCACGCTCCAGAACTACTTGGGGGTTGGCCGAGTCCAGGACCTGGTGGACGCAGCACGGCTCGGGTGGTCACTCAAGGCCGGAGTGACCGGAACATCTGCAGTAAGTAAAGAACCTTGAACTGCACAACCCAACTCTGACTCTCATTACCATCATCCCTGCACTTCCACAACCACCATCCTCTGCACCTGACCCCCTGAGGCCATACCCCTCCCGTTGGGGGTTATACTATCTAAAGCTGCACCAACACCATCAGCCTCAGCGGACCCTGCTGCAGCGGCGGCCGTAGTGACCGCAATTCAACGGGTGGCGTAGTCGACATAAAGAACTTTAGTAACATCAGTAAGGACTGCCACACACTGAGCTTGACACCCTGGGCACGGACCGGGTCACAGCCACTCGGAGACTACAACCCCCATCTGATCTGGCTCCGGGTATTCCCCTAAAGAATATGGCCCAGGGGGCGCGTCAACTTTGGCGTAGTCGGCAGGATCACGTGCCCGCAACACCCGGGTACTGCGTGCCTGAAGAAAAGAACAAGTTTACCTCAAAAAGAAGTCTCCTGCCGGTTCCGGAGGGTCCCCGCCATCGGACCCCATCACAGGTCGTTTCCCGCCGGTTGTCCGCCATTAACAGCTTTTTCCCGCCATCTGCAGAGTTTCCCGCCACTGGGAGACGATTCCCGCCATTTCCAAAGGTTTCCCGCCTTGGAAGAGCGGACGCCATTATGGGCGTGCCAGAGGATGGCAAGAGGCCGCCTCCCATCGTGGGCCAGGACCGAAAATGGCGCCAAAAGTGGAAACCGCCCCCACCAACAGAGACTGTGATGCTAGAGGTGTCTGTCAGCGTGAAAGAACTGCCCCTGGAGCTGACAATCACCAAGTGGCCCCGGGACCGCCCTCGAAGTGGGAGGACTGAGAAGAAGAGCGCAAAGATGGGTGTCGCCTGGAGCAGTCTGGAGAGAGCGCACCCGGAGACAAGAAGCCTGGAGCAGAGTCCAGAAAGAGCCTACCCGGAGATGGAGGGAGAGCCAGGCAGCACCGACCCAGTGGTCAGGAGCCTGATGCGGGCCGCCACTCCAGGCAGCACCGACCCAGTGGTCAGGAGCCTGTTGCCGGTCGCCACTCCAGAAGGCCTGCTGGAGACAACGGAAGGAGAGCAGAGCAGCACCGACCCGTTGGTCAGGAGCCTGCTAGAAGCAACGACCCCACTAGGCTTAGTGGAGGTCTTGGCACAGCTCCCCCGAGATCGGGAGTGTGCACAGACTGCGCTGGAGGGCCTCGCACGGAGGATGGCCCGGGTGCAGCGAGAGACGTTGGCGGAGTGGAGCCGTGAGATGGCCCAGCAGACAAGAACCCGTCAGCGGAGCACGCCACCCGAGACGAGGAGACAGACCGCCTCTGAGGATGGCGCAGGAGGACTGAAGGCCGGAGACGGCGCCGAGAAGGGAGCCGAACGAAAGGAGGCAGGTAAAGGGGACGTCTCTACCCCAAACCGGGAAACCGCGTACCTGCCCCAGCTCCCCGTCGCAGAGCCCGAAGTACCCCCTGCCGTGCCCGTAACCGCAACGTCACCGCCACAGACTAGACCTCAACCGGAAGCCGCAGCCGCGACCCCTGTGACGTCACACGCCTCGACCCCGAGCGTGACCAAGCAGGAAGTACCACCAGCCTGGTCGCAAGGCCTAGTACCCCCGGGCGCCGCAATACCAACAGCGCCCCCTACCTCCGCGGAGCCACCGGCCTGGTCGCAGGGCCAAGTAGCCCAGGGCGCCGCCGTCCTTACGGTGCCCTTCACTTTCCAGGTGCCCCAGGCCTGGCCGCAAGGCCTGGGCAACCCGGGCGCCACCACCACCGCGCCCATAAAACCAAGAGTGCCGCATCTGGGAGAAGATCTGTTCGCCCAACATACGTGCCCGGATGGGCAGCCCTTTATATGGCCACCGGAGTTTCACCATCCCCGACTCCGGAAAGAGAGACCCCTAGACGAACCCCTGATCCCGGCTCCAAAGCCCGTAAAGAGGACCTCACCCCCGCTAGAGGAAGCACAGTTTGAGTGGGACCCCACCGGAGAAGATCTCATGGGGTTCACTCAGGAGACCCGGGCAGCTGCAGCGGAGCGTGCAGAGTGCTGCCGGCAACAGCTCGAGGTCTTTGAGAGGGAGCGGAGAGAGAGGCGGGTCCGGGAACAACAAGCCCAAATAAAGAGCGCGGAGCAGAAGAGCCGGGCCAGGAGGAGTCCCCGTGCAGCTCATGGTCCCCCTTCCACCGGGACTGTGATCAAGTTTAATATGCAGCACGGGTGGGGCTTCATCCGAGATCACCGCACCCCAGGCGACGTCTTCGTGACAAGAAGAGACGTTGAGTCCCACCTACCGGAGGGACACAGAGGTCGTGACCTGTATGTAGGGGACGAGGTCACCTTCACCCGGCACAAGTGTGCCAAAGGACCCTACGCCCTCAATGTGCATCGCCTGACGGAGGAGGAGCTGCGGTGTGAAGAGGAGCAAGAGGACCCGGACGGGTCTGAAGCTAAAGTTAATCACAAAGAAAGAGCAGGAGGACGTCGTTGTTGAGTACAGCAGAGTAGAAGCTGTATATAGTTGCCCGTCGGGGCACAGTGAACTGTTGCTATTATAGTCCCCGTTGGGACAAGTGTGAACTGTTACCCGTATTTCCCTTAATCCCACTGACCGAGGACTGAGAGCGGTCATTCCTTTCCTAATACCTGGCCGAGGACTGAGAGCGGCCATATCCCCTTGTATATAGTTGCGCTTCCTAAAGCGCCCCCTACCGGTTTTATAGGAAAACCATTTTTCTAGAGAAACTGTTGCACTTTTCCCGGGCACACGTTGCACAGTGTCCGGAGGAGGAGCTAGAAGCAAGAGAAGTCTACGAGAATGTTATTTATGAAAAAAAAAGTTTTATTGCTGATATATATGTTTTATATGTTTTTATTATGTTGTTTATGCAAAAATTGTATGTTTTGGATGTTTTTATCTTACAGCCCGAGGACGTGCTGTGATTTACCAGGGGGGAATGTAGCACCCTGAGGATTCGGCTGCTACAGGGGTATTGCACCTCAACCCAGAGGTGTGATATTCCACTCCCGGGTAAGGATGGAGTGTGGAACTGAGCTCAGAAAGCTGCATGCACTACACACATCCCATTTCCGAGGAACAGACCAACGGTACTCCCACTTAGAAATGTGCAGGTACGACCGAGTCTGTTCCTGGCTGGAGTGGGAGGGGGGTGGTACATCCCAGTAGTGTAGGGGCAGATAGGGGGAGCAGCCTGGGTAAAGATAGGAGCTCATTGGGTGCTGGTCACCTGAGCTCACACATAGAGGGAGTATTTAAGGTGGGCACCATCTAAGGTCAGGGTGAGTCAGCCAGTCTTTGCAGAGAAGTCAGAGGAAGAGAGCAGAGGAGCAGAGCAGCCCCAGAGCAAGAGTGAGAGAGGAGAACGAAAGACCCAGAGGGGGAGAAAGAAGGAACTCTGAGAGCCCAAATATAATCACAGGGTGAAGAGTTGGCAACAGGGTACCGGATCCCAAACTGGTGGGGGCTACAGCATACCTCAGCCAGAGACCGGAGGCCGTGGGCGGAATCTGCCACGGCCACCCACCATATCCACCCAGAAGGCAGACTACGCATAGGGTCAGGGAACCCAGAGGCAAGGGTTCGCCAACAAGAGGCCCGAGGGAGCCGGACATAGGTGGATCCCTGGTGGGGAAGGCCAGAGACGAGGACAGGACAGAAAGGGAGCTCAGAACCACGCTCCAGAACTACTTGGGGGTTGGCCGAGTCCAGGACCTGGTGGACGCAGCACGGCTCGGGTGGTCACTCAAGGCCGGAGTGACCGGAACATCTGCAGTAAGTAAAGAACCTTGAACTGCACAACCCGACTCTGACTCTCATTACCATCATCCCTGCACTTCCACAACCACCATCCTCTGCACCTGACCCCCTGAGGCCATACCCCTCCCGTTGGGGGTTATACTATCTAAAGCTGCACCAACACCATCAGCCTCAGCGGACCCTGCTGCAGCGGCGGCCGTAGTGACCGCAATTCAACGGGTGGCGTAGTCGACATAAAGAACTTTAGTAACATCAGTAAGGACTGCCACACACTGAGCTTGACACCCTGGGCACGGACCGGGTCACAGCCACTCGGAGACTACAACCCCCATCTGATCCGGCTCCGGGTATTCCCCTAAAGAATATGGCCCAGGGGGCGCGTCACATACTTATATTTACACCCTTTTGAACAAGGATAAAGACCCTCGTGAGTAGATATTATGTACAGCATGATATACATGTACTTGACAACCCACTTTTAGCTACTTTCTTGAATCACTATCTGAATGTGTCTTTTGAAGACATATCAGAGACATCAGATCTCTTCTCATCCAAGCAAAGAAATACCATTTCAACTTATCTTAAACCCTTCTAACATTAAATTAGATAACTTTCACCATATTAAAATAATAATTAAGTTAAAATATCCCTCCTCTTCTGATACCTCCCCCACTCCACCTTCCACTTCACCCCTTCAAACCATCTCCCACTCTTAGCTCCCCAACTACACGTTAGGCCGGGTCACACAAGTGTTGATTCTCTCATGTGAGAGAATTGGATCATTTATGCTAATGACACTAGGCTCAAGCTCTGACCAGAGTTTGAGCCGAGTGTCAGTTTACTGGGATCCGTTTCTCTTGTTTGAGACAATCATATTACAGGTGCGGAGAAGATGGAGAACTTCGTTTCTCCAACTTTTCCATCGTCTGTGTCTGCATAAATCAAACTGCACTGGGATGAAATCCAAGTCTGGGCCAAGGTTTTACACGCACCCATAGACTTGTATGGGTGCATGTGATCCGATTTGCTGAGCCACTCTCAGCGTGCTGCAATTGTTTTCCCATGCCGAATCGTCATGAGCAAAAACATTTCAGATCTGCACTGCCCCATAGTATAATATTGGGCTGAGTGCTGTCTGATAAAACATCAGAGAGCACTCTACTATGTCATACAGCAGTGTGAACGAGTTCTTAGAGAACTCCTCAACCAGACATCCACCCACCCTCCAACTAACCTGCCTTAAATAAATGAATCTTCCATAATCAATTGTAAGGGAGAATATCTCTCTATTTACATCTCAAAAACCCTTAGATTAGCCACTGACACAGAATTTAAGAAAACAAATAGTAAGATATTGTATGGTAATTCAATAGTGTATTAAATAATGTTTAAGTGCATTTATAAAATGACCCTAAAAATTCTTTATTAGATGTAGATATTTGAGTCTTAAAAGAAGTAGTAATAAGATCTTATTAATACGTATTTTGTCTCAAACTCTGTTTGCAGTTATGAGGAAATGGAAGGTAAAAGAACAACCTGAATTAAATTAATTGATAAGCGAAAAAAGAGAAAGTGGTCTACGATAATAAAAATCAGACAACTGTTTATGAGCATATCTGGGAAGAATGGACAGGTGTAGAGCAATGCTAGTTATGGGGTGAAGGGTTTTCCTTGTATCCTCCCCTTCAGTTTGGGGGTGCAGGTGGGGTTTGTTTTGATTCAAGGGAGGAGGGATGATGGAATAATATGGAAGGGTTAATATTTGTTCCATTTTGTTTTTCTTAAACAGATGATTGAAGCGTATGGATATTTATTGTATATGAGAGAATATAAATAAATGTTATATGTGAAGTACTATAACTGCATTAAAATAAATGAGATTATTGCAACATATTACTATTTAATAAACTATTTGTAATCTTTAAGAAAAAAAAATAGCAAGGAGGGGAATTTTATATGCATTTGTTGGAAATGTGTTTTTTGAGTATAAATGGTGCAAGATAAAAGATCTTCACCCTGAGGTTTCTGCCCCCATAATCAGTGCAGGAGAGCAAATGCTATGCAAAACCATGAATCTGCAACAACAGTAGTGGATTTTCTGTTTCCCATTTTGCTACAATGAATAATAATGGTACATACCCTCAAAATGGTACTTACCACACTAAAGAAATAGAGGCTACATACACATGCATCTCACTAAATTAGAATATTATCAAAAAGTTTATTTATTTCAGTTATTCAATACAAAAAGTGAAACTCACATATTATATAGAGTCATTACAAGCAGAGTGATCTATTTCAAGTGTTTATTTCTGTTAATGTAGATGATTATGGCTAACAGCCAATGAAAACACAAGCGTCATTATCTCAGTAAATTAGAATACTTTATAACAACAGCTTGAAAAATGTTTTTAAAATCTGAAATGTTGGCCTACTGAAATGTATGTTCAGTAAATGCACTCAATACTTGGTCGGGCTCCTCGTGCATCAATTACTGCATCAATGCGGCAATGTGGCATGGAGGCGATCAGCCTGTGGCACTGCTGAGGTGTTATGAAAGCCCAGGTTGCTTTGATAGCAGCCTTCAGCTCGTCTGCATTGTTGGGTCTGGTGTCTCTCATCTTTCTCTTGACAATACCCCATAGATTCTCTATGGGGTTAAGGTCAGGCGAGTTTACTGGCCAATCAAGCACAGTGATACTGTTGGTTTTAAACCAGGTATTGGTACTTTTGGCAGTGTGGACAGGTGCCAAGTCCTGCTGGAGAATGAAATTTCCATCTCCAAAAAGCTTGTCAGCAGAGGGAAGCATGAAGTGCTCTAAAATTTCCTGGTAGACGGCTGCGCTGACTTTGGCCTGGAAAAAACACAATGGACCTACACCAGCAGATGACATGACTCCCCAAACCATCACTGATTGTGGAAACTTCACACTAGACCTCAAGCAGCTTGGATTGTGGCCTCTCCACTCTTCCTCCAGACTCTGGGACCTTGATTTCCAAATGAAAATTGGAACTCTGGGACCTTGTGGGGTGTGTCAATGACTGCCTTCTGGACATCTGTCAAGTCAGAAGTCTTCCCCATGATTGTGGAGCCTACTGAAACAGACTAAGGGACTTTTTAAATGCTTAGGAAGCCTTTGGAGGTGTTTTTTGTTAATTATTCTAATTTACTGAGACAATGACTTTTGTGTTTTCATTGGCTGTAAGCCATAATCGTCAACATTAACAGAAATAAACACTTGAAATAGAAAGGGTGCTTCTACTCAATACTGAGCCAAGGGTCTGAATTCTTATGACCATGTGATATTTCAGGGTTTTTTTTTTAATAAATTTGCAAAAATTTCTACATTTCTGTTTTTTTTCAGTCAAGATGGGATGCAGAGTGTACGTTAATGAGAAAAAAAATGAACTTTTTAGAATTTACCAAATGGCTGCAATGAAACAAAGAGTGAAAAATTTAAAGGGGTCTGAATACTTTCTGTACCCACTGTATGCCCACATACTGTCCCTCTCCAAAATGAATGAAGGACCCCCCACCACAATTGTGCCCCCTTTGACAATTGTCACCCTCATTATGTGCCCTCACTGTAACATTAGCCCCTTCCTTCCTCATCCACAATGATATAATTAATTTAATCTTTGGCTCCTTGACTTACTATTGGCTGTGCCATCTCTTCTCCTCTGAGGTGTTTGGGTGCCGACAATAGTGTGATGACGTCAGCAGCGTGCCGAGCAGCAGCATGTCGAGGCTGGGACTGACGAGCGCTGTTTTACCCTAGTCCCGATGACAGTGTTCAAATATGTTTGCGTCTGAAACATTTGAATATAAGAAGATGGGAGCTCCATATCCTGGACGGCTCCATGGGCTGCAGCAAAACTTTGGTGGGCTGCATGCGGTACATGAGCTGTTTGTTGTGCAGGTCTGTTCTAAAACAACACTACATTGTATAACACCTGCACCAGATTGTGCAGTTACCTCAGCCCCGAGCCTACCGGCAGTCACAGTCGGACTCCCTATAGAGAAGGTAGAGAGGATTTATTACCATCTCTGGCTTTTCAATTACTGTGATAGATGTTAGAAATGCATTGGGGAAATATTGGCTCATTTTGAAGCAAGACCTAGTCCTTTCCAAATGTACTACACCAGTCCCTTCCACCACCTATAGAAGGGCGATGAACCTGAGGGACTTGCTGGTACATAGTTACCATAAAGATCCGGGACCAGAGAAAGCCTTCAGCTCAAAAGGCCCCAGATGGGGCTTCTATCCATGCAAGAACTGTGCGGCCTGTGTAAATCTGGTGCGGTGTACATCCTTCCCATCAAGTGATGGTCATAAGGAGTTTCAAATCACACAGCATACATCTTGCAATACAGAAGGCGTAATCAACCACGCCTTGTGTCCATGTGGCCTCATCTATGTGGGTCTTACTTTTCGCCAACTGAGAGTGCGTGTGAGGGAGCACGTGCAAGATATTAAGAATGCATCAGAATCTCTTGCCGATACTGTATTGAAGCCTATCCCAAGGCATTTCAAGTTAAAACATGGGTGTGATGCTAGCCTCCTCCAAATTCGGGGTATTGACCGGATATTAATTGACTGGGGGGGGGGGGATTGGAGAAAGACCGTTGGTGGATTATGAAAATTGATTGCATATGCCCCAAAGGCCTCAACGAGGTCCTCAGTTTTGTCCCTTTCTTGTAATGTGCTATTGTGTTTAGGTTTTACTTATGTTTTATGCTGTTTATAACTTCTCACTTTTTTATTTACATGCAGGGTATCCAGTATTTTTGTACACTCTACTGTGAGACAGATGCTGGACCACCACTCACTTGGAGGATCTTCTTCTCCCTTCCCTCCCTCCCTTTTTCTGCCCCCCTCGGGGACCGGGTGCCTGATCGTCCTTGCGGGCCAGCACTCCACGCGTCTCCCTTTTCATGGATATGTACTCACCTTTCAGCAGCATCCCGCCCTGCTGCTCTCTCTTTTTCGGACCTGTCTATTTCCTGTGCGGTGTGCCACTAATTGATTCCATCCGCTATAAGCATTTTTTATAAAACATTTTACTCACTATTGTTATTCATCGGCTTTTACTCTTTGTTTATTGTTGCTTTAAATCTGTGATTTTGGATGCACAAAAAAGGGCACTTTAAGATGCACTTCCTGTGTCACACTGACACGTCAGTATTCCTATCACTTGTATATTTTTTATTTTATTTTTTCGATTCCTCTTGCCCATTGTGGCTTATAATTTTCTGATTTTTTTATTGTACATTTTCCATTATACTGATGTCAGTAGCTATGTTACTATATAACACATGTCTATGCTCACTCGTATGTGAAGGGCACACATACATTTGTATTGTGACATTAACTATCTCTTCATACTATTGTTATTTATTATATTTATTTTACCTGTGATTGGTCTCACTAGTAGTGATGGGCGAGCGTGGTTTGTTAACCCTTTCAGCGAGCATGCACGGGTGCTCGCCCAGTATCTTCAGCGTGCTGAGGTGTTATGTTTGAGTTATTGTGTGTGCATGATTTGCGACTGACAGCTTTAATACATGTGAGGAAAGCCTAACAAACAGGCATTCCTCACATGTGTTAAAGCTGTCAAACAGTCGCAAATCATGCACACACAGTGACTCAAACATGATATTCAAGTACACTGAAGATGCTCGGAAAACACCCGAGCATGCTCATAAATCTCGAGTAACGAACGTGCTCGCTCATCACTACTCACTAGTGTAACACTTTCACGTAACATATGTGGTTTTTCACGTTGCTGTGATTCTGGTTGCCATTGGATGCATCCGACATCTGCACCACATGGGCTTGGTCACGAAATAATAATAAAAAATATTCACACAATTCGTGCACTCTCTGTTTATTATTGTTTCCATGTTTTCATTCACTTGTCACATCTTCATTTTTTCTTCCTTTTCCCTTTCCCTTCCCTCCCCTCTTTTTTACCATCATTAGTTTTGCACATTTATGCACAATTTATAACTTTGTTCTGTTGATACTCATGGTATTCCCATATTCTCTGTACCATATTGAGTACATATTATATTATATTGTCTCATGACTCTCTCTATATACACTCCTTTATATTTAATAATGATACTTTGGGTATTACTTGGTGGACATTATACTTTATACACATATGTTGTATATAATTCTCACAATATGATGTCTATATTTTCCTGATTGTGTGTTTTCATATATTATTTTCCCTCTTTTATCTACATCTTTGTATCTTTGTGTATTTTTATATATATATATATATATATATATATATATACATATATAGTGGTCCAAAAGTAGGTGGACAGAAAATAATAACATTTATTTTGATTTATATATAAAATTATATTTACTAACACAAGCATAACATTGACAATTACATTTTATCCTGAACAATAACACAAAAGCCCTTAAATGTTATCAATGCAGGGGCTCAAACTGTTTTCCATTACAATTTGCACAGCTTTGAAGTCGCCTCTTGCGCTTCAACAAACTTTTTTGCACAAGTCTCTTTGGGTATTAATTTCTTGAAGTGCATCTCTTATGTCATTTTTCAAGTCACTGACACTTTTTGGTTTTCGACTATAAATTTTGTCCTTGAGTACTCCCCAAAAGAAAAAATCCATTGGGGTCAAGTCTGGTGAACGTACCGGCCAATCAAGTGGGCCTCTTCAGCCAATCCATTTATTAGGAAATGTTTCATCAGGATACTCGCGGATTACTCTTGAATAATGTGGAGGGGCCCCAACTTGTTGAAAATAGACTTTTTTTTTCAAAGAGTCTGTGAGGTATGAAAAGTG
The DNA here is from genome assembly GCF_046119375.1 of Phyllobates terribilis. Classification (NCBI taxonomy): domain Eukaryota; kingdom Metazoa; phylum Chordata; class Amphibia; order Anura; family Dendrobatidae; genus Phyllobates; species Phyllobates terribilis. The sequence continues at coordinate 4,078,547 of NW_027362876.1, read as the reverse complement.
GAATCTGATTGGTTGCGAAGGGCAACTGAGCCAGTTTTACTTTACACCATGTTTGATAAATCTCCCCCTTCATAACCTTATTACACTTTCTGTCCACCTACTTTCGGACCACCCTGTATATATATATATATATATATATATATATATATATATATAATATAACCGGGGATGCATCCCTCTGTCTGAAGCCTCGATAGACTGCGCATGCGCGACGCACAGTCTGGCTTCAGACAGAATCATGCATCCAGCCGTTACAGGTAAGAGGAGGTGTATGGCGCCGGAGATCGCGGTATGCGTAGACACTGAACGCATACCGCGTTCTCCGGCGCCATACTTGCATACTTACCTGACCGGGAGGAGCGTTGCCACGGCACCTCTCTTCTGGCCGGAGACCGGGGGCAGGAGTGAGGCGTCGGATCGGCGCGTGCACATAGCGCTATCCTTTGCCATTTTACTGAAGACACATTTACAGTGTGTCTTCAGCAAAATGGCGCCGGACAGCGCAGTGCCCCGGCGCTGCTCTCCGCCCCCGGCCTCCGGCAGAAGAGGACGCAGCAGCGCTGGAGCACAGAGAACAAAGGTGAGTATAACTCTTTATTTTTTTTTGTATGTGTGTACAGTGTGAAATGGATGAGGGGGCCACACATATCAGGATTGTGGGGTGAGGGGACCATGCATATACCAGGATTGTGGGGTGAGGGGTATCACGCATACCAGGATTGGGGATGAGGGAAGCCACGCATACCGGGATTGGGGATGAGGGGTGCCACGCATACCGGGATTGGGGATGAGGGGTGTCACGCATACCGGGATTCGGATGAGGGGCCATGCATACCAGGATAGGGATGAGGAGTGCCATGCATGCCAGGATAGGATGGTGCGGACAGGATGGGGGCAGCACAAATACCAGGAGGGGGGCAGCACATACCACACATACCAGCATGGGAGACCATATACCAATAAAAATGCTCGCCACCTGGGCATAGAACGGCTTCAATAGCTAGTATATATATATACATAGAAAGTCATGATTAACTTACACCAGGTATGGGCCGGTAATGTTCTCCGCAATTTCTTTCTCTCCCTCTAAGTATGTCTGCATCTCTTGGCATCCTGATGATTGTGCACATTCTGCCAGCCGGCAAGAAGCACCTGGTTGCCATGAATATGTGTCCCTATGACGCGGCACTTCGGGCCCTCCTTACTGACGTGTTAGCGGGAGGCGGGCACCTGCTGCGTTGGACACTGACTCCCTGGCTTCCGGCGCTGGCTTCCGCCACTGGAAGCGCCGCTGTACCCCCGCTACACGTGCCAAAATACTTTGGATATATATACCCCCTGCCTGTCACCCATACACAATCGCCCCCTGGAGAAGCAGGACTTGAAACGCGCGTCAGGGCTGCTTTCATGCCATCTACAGGTTGTAACTAGGCTGTACTCTCATTTTATGTGGGACCATAACTTTCTATATGTGTCACTGTGTATTACTCTCACTAGAAGATATACTTATGTTGTGACATCTGTGTCATAGGCATGATTCTTCTCCTTATTTGGATATTAGCAACTTGTACTGTATAACTAGTTCCTGCTGTGCACTCGTACTTTATATGCTTTACTTGTGATCTGGACTCTGATACATTCTTTTCCAGTTGCTCTATGTCTTATCCCTAATTTAATGTATCATTAACCTTTGTGCATGGGATGCAGTAAGTATGTTAATGAATCAATTGAACGTATTTATTGATTTTTCTCTGCCTCCCTTGGGACGAATCATGCCTTAATAACACTTGTTGATTATTCCTTCTTTATAGACACTTAACTGTATGTATATATATATATATATATATAAAAAGTTATAGATATATATTTTTACATTATGAAATGGTATTCCTACTTATGGAGGGAATTGGATTGTAATGTATTCCCAATTAAACACCTGAGATTGGGAAGGAGGTGGAGACCTGTTGAGGGTTCCTCCTCTGACCTATTAATCTCACTCCATGGATGAACCTAGGAATAGGGAATTCCATGGAAGGGTGTTTGGGTTATGTAATAAATATTATCCCTCAGTTCATTGAGGCTGAGTGCCCACGTAGCGTTTTTCAAGCGTTTATGCTGCGGAATTTCCGCAGCATAAACGCTTGTTAAACGCTAGGTAATTCCGCCCCCCATGGTCCCCAAGGGGATTCCGCATGTTCTATGCACATGCTGCGGATTTTTCCGCAGCGTTTATGCTGCGTACAAAAATCCGCAGCATGTCATTTAATTTTGCGGAAGCGCAGCGGAACTCCCGCCATTGACTTGCATTGAAATGCATAGAAACCGCGACTGTACATTTGTACAAGCGGATTCTATGCGTCTCTATGTGCGGATGGTACCCAGTTCTGGAGGAGAGGAGACTCTCCTCCAGACCTGGGTACCATTGTACCTGTAAAAAAAGAATAAAATAACAAATAAAGTTATATTCACCTGTCCGGCGTCTTCTCTCTGAATGCCGGCATCGCTTGAGGACCTGCGGTGACGTCACAGTCATGTGACCGCAGGCCCTTCACCGCTCTGTCTCGCGATATGCTGGCAGCCGGGAACCAGCCAGGAAGCAGCGCTGCAGCCACACCGGGGCCTCGGGGGTGAGTATAGCTTTATTTGTTTTAATTTTTACGGTTCACACTATATAAATCCATGCTGTTTGCTGTTTGCATGGATTTATACAGTGTGACCTAGTTGTCAAGCACTTTCCAAGTGATGCTAATCGCCTGGAAAGCGCTTGTCAATCTGCATGCGGAAACGCATGTGAATCCGCATGTGGATCCGCATGTATTCTGCAGGAAAAACGCATGCACAATCTGCATGTACAATCTGCATGCGTTTTTTCTGCCAGGGAGATGCAGAAATGCTGCAGAAATTTTCTGCTTCATTTCTGCATCGTGGGCACATAGCCTTATGGACACAGGAATCACTATTTGAATACTGTCATTGCAATGCAAATATATTGGGAAACTGCTAACAGAATGTTGTCCCTAATAATGAGAAATAGTGCGCTTTTATTATAAATAGGGGATAAGAGAAATCATTAAAGCACATACGTTGTTTACATTTGAAGAAAAGCTTTTGGTGGGGCTTGCCAATTTAAAAGATGGCGATCGTAGCATTAGAAGTGTAATGCGCATGCCCGGTGACGTCACGAAGCGGGCGGACCAGGTTTGCCCCGATCATGTGACGAGATAATGGGGATTTCCTGGGAGACATGCGCAGATGGGATTTTGAGACGCCGAGGACAGCGTGGAGGAAGTAAGAAACGTGGTCATGCATGATTGCTGCAGTGTGAGTCGCAACCTCAAATATATTATGATTTATAATGTACACCTGGCACTGATAAATACTAATCAAAGCACTTATCACTTTATGAGAGTTATGGATACTGTAATTGATGATAATAATATATGTCTAAAATTTTATCACTATGTATGTAACTGAATAATATTTTGTGATATGCACTACTGCACTTTTCTTATGTAATCATGGTTTTGTATCAATTAATTATAATTATGGAATCACTGTTTGTAACTATATATATTGCACTATATGCACTTGAACTCTGCTTGAGAAAGGTTCTGTGAACCGAAACGTTGCCTTTGGGCTCATTAAAGTCCATTTTTCTATAATATTTTTGGAGTGCTGCCTCTTGATATTCTTTCTTTCTATATATATATATATATATATATATATATATATATATATATATATATACTGTATATATATATATATATATATATATATATATATACATAAATGTATACACAGGGTGGGCCATTTATATGGATTCACCTAAATTAAATGGGAATGGTTGGTGACATCAACTTCCTGTTTGTGGCACATTAGTATATGGGAGGGGGAAAACGTTTCCAGATGGATGGTGACCATGGTGGCCATTTTGAAGTCGGCCATTTTGAATCTAACTTTATTTTTTTCAATGGGAAGAGGGTCATGTGACACATCAAACTTATTGACAATTTCATAAGAAAAACAATGGTGTGCTTGGTTTTAACGTAACTTTATTCTTTCATGAGTTTTTTACAAGTTTATGACCACTTATAAAATGTGTTCAAAGTGCTGCCCATTGTGTTGGATTGTCAATGCAACCCTCTTCTCCCACTCTTGACACACTGATAGCAACAACGCAGAAGAAATGCTAGCACAGGCTTCCAGTATCCGTTGTTTCAGATGTTGCACATCTCATATCTTCACAGCATAGACAATTGCCTTCAGATGACCCCAAAGATAAAAGTCTAAGGGAGTCAGATCGGGAGACCTTGGTGGCCATTCAACTAGCCCACGACGACCAATCCACTTTCCAGGAAACAGTTCATGTAGGAATGCTCTGATCTGACACCCATAATGTGATCGTGCACCATCTTGTTGGAAAAACTCAGGGAACGTGCCATCTTCAGTGCATAAAGAGGGCAACACATCAACATGTAGCAGTTTCAGATATCCAGTGGCATTGAGGTTTCCATTGATGAAGAATGGCCCCACTATCTTTGTACTCCATATACCACACCATACCATAAAGATACGAGATGTGCAGCAACTGAAACAATGGATACTGGAAGCCTGTGCTAGCATTTCTTCTGCGGCATTGCTGTCAGTGTGTCAAGAGTGGGAGAAAAGGGTTGCATTGACAATCCAACACAATGGGCAGCACTTTGAACACATTTTATAAGTGATCATAAACTTGTAAAAAACTCATGAAAGAATAAAGTTACGTTAAAACCAAGCACACTATTGTTTTTCTTATGAAGTTCTCAATAAGTTTGATGTTTCACATTACCCTCTTCCCATTGAAAAAAATAAAGTTGGACCCAAAATGGCCGACTTCTAAATGGCCGCTATGGTCACCACCCATCTGGAAAAGTTTTCCCCCTCCCATATACTAATGGGCCACAAACAGGAAGTTGATATCACTTAGGTGTATCCATATAAATGGCCCACCCTATATATATATATATATATATATATATATATATATACAGTGCTGGCCAAAAGTATTGGCACCCCTGCAATTCTGTCAGATAATACTCAGTTTCTTCCTGAAAATGATTGCAATCACAAATTCTTTGGTATTATTCTCTTCATTTAATTTGTCTTCAATGAAAAAAACACAAAAAGAATTGTCCTAAAGCCAAATTGTATATAATTCCACACCAAACCTAAAAAAGGGGGTGGACAAAAGTATTGGCACCCTTTGAAAAATCATGTGATGCTTCTCTAATTCGTGTAATTAACAGCACCTGTAACTTACCTGTGGCACCTAACAGGTGTTGGCAATAACTAAATCACACTTGCAGCCAGTTAACATGGATTAAAGTTGACTCAACCTCTGTCCTGTGTCCTTGTGTGTACCACATTGAGCATGGAGAAAAGAAAGAAGACCAAAGAACTGTCTGAGGACTTGAGAAACCAAATTGTGAGGAAGCATGAGCAATCTCAAGGCTACAAGTCCATCTCCAAAGACCTGAATGTTCCTGTGTCTTCCGTGCATAGTGTCATCAAGAAGTTTAAAACCCATGGCACTGTGGCTAACTTCCCTAGATGTGGACGGAAAAGAAAAATTGACGAGAGATTTCAACGCAAGATTGTGCGGATGGTGGATAAAGAACCTCGACTAACATCCAAACAAGTTCAAGCTGCCCTGCAGTCCGAGGGTGCAACAGTGTCAACCCGTACTATCCGTCGACATCTGAATGAAAAAGGACTGTATGGTAGGATACCCAGGAAGACCCCGCTTCTTACCCCGAGACATAAAAAAGCCAGGCTGGAGTTTGCCAAAACTTACCTGAGAAAGCCTAAAACGTTTTGGAAGAATGTTCTCTGGTCAGATGAGACAAAAGTAGAGCTTTTTGGGAAAAACCATCAACATAGAGTGTACAGGAAAAAAAAAGAGGCATTCAAAGAAAAGAACACTGTCCCTACAGTCAAACATGGCGGAGGTTCCCTGATGTTTTGGGGTCGCTTTGCTGCCTCTGGCACTGGACTGCTTGACCGTGTGCATGGCATTATGAAGTCTGAAGACTACCAACAAATTTTGCAGCATAATGTAGGGCCCAGTGTGAGAAAGCTGGGTCTCCCTCAGAGGTCATGGGTCTTCCAGCAGGACAATGACCCAAAACACACTTCCAAAAGCACTATAAAATGGTTTGAGAGAAAACACTGGAGACTTCTATGATGGCCAGCAATGAGTCCAGACCTGAATCCCATAGAACACCTGTGGAGAGATCTCAAAATGGCAGTTTGGAGAAGACACCCTTCAAATATTAGGGACCTGGAGCAGTTTGCCAAAGAAGAATGGTCTACAATTCCAGCAGAGCATTGTAAGAAACTCATTGATGGTTACCAGAAGCGGTTGTTCGCAGTTATTTTGGCTAAAGGTTGTGCAACCAAGTATTAGGCTGAGGGTGCCAATACTTTTGTCCGGCCCTTTTTTGGAGTTTTGTGTAAAATGATCAATGATTTGATTTTTGCTTCATTCTCTTTTGTGTTTTTCCTTGCAAGCAAATTAAATGAAGAGAATAATACCAAAGAATTTGTGATTGCAATCATTTTCAGGAAGAAACTGAGTATTATCTGACAGAATTGCAGGGGTGCCAATACTTTTGGCCAGCACTGTATATATACATATATATATATATACATATATATACAGTAGATATATTGTCTCTTGCCTTACATTGGTTTATTCCTGTGGTTCCGTGGCACTTTGTTGTCACCTCTTTCCCTTGGATTTTTTATCTCTTTTGATTATGTCTGATTTTACTTACATTTTTGCAATAAAAATGTAACTTTTATTGGATTTGCTCCTGTTTCCATTTTTCTCTTTTTGGGTTATATAGTTATGGAAGAGCATTTATAGGGGCCGACTCTTTTCTTTTTGGATACTCCCTATAGAGAAGGTAGAGAGGATTTATTACCGTCTCTGCCTTTTCAATTACTGTGTACACAGCTCTGAACAAGTGCTGTGTATTCAGTATGGTAAGCGCAGATAGCACTTCCTGCTCCAGACCCAGAGATCATGTGATGGCCGGGTGTAGAGAAAGAGCAAGAGCTTCTGGGTCCTAGGAGACCCTGTCAACCCTGCTATATAGGCAGTAGGTTGAATGTCCCCTGTAACTAGGATCAATATACCAGCAGATGTGTTTGGGACACAGGTTTATTAACAATTACTATTATATAAGTATGGCAGGTTCTCCTCCTGCACTTGTTAGTTCAGCTTTCCTCACATACTGCACAGCTCTCCAGTCCATACAATGGTCACTGATGGAGGAGCATGTAACCAGACCACTCCATCAGCCTTGTCCTATTGAGAACCTCCCATGAGAAAGATGCTTTTATAGTGAAGTAGACTGACGGACAGGTCTGGTCACTGCTCCTCCACCAGCAGCCATATTATAGACTAGAGAGCTGGGCAGTCTGTAAGGAAAGCTGCAGTAACAAGAGCAGGAGGAGAATCTGACATACCTACAGTATATCATAGTAAATGCCACAAAATCATGTCCCCAACACATCTGTTAAAGTAAAGATAAAATGGTCAACCTCATTAACTAATTCTGCAGCCAGCAATAGACAGCGCAACACAAAGACTATAGGAGGCAAACGACTCAATTTTATTTTAATGAAACCATATTGCAATTTTTTTTATCCATTCAAGCAAGAAAAAAATCAAATGTTTCAAAAGTTAAGACAACACCTGTGTAAAATCATTGAAATAAAGAGCAAAAAAACCAGAAAAAATAAATAAAAAAACAATGACTATCCAAATTGCATTTACAAGCCCCATCCCTAACAAAAAACCATGTAACTAATATATAAAAATAACACAAGCACAGAAATCCTTTATTTACTACAGATATTACCAGAAAAAAAATAAAATGATATTAAAATATTGTAAAATTTAGACTCGATGTTTCACAAAAAAATATTTAAATATCCAAACATTACAATTTTTTACAGTTTTTTAAACCATATGTATGAAAATAAGAAAAAAATGTGCCTTGGCAAGAATGGGGAAAAATGGCCTGATCATGTAGGGGTTTAACAAAGTACTGAATATATACATATATATAAATGGACTGGGGAACAGTTCTACAACCCTCCAGCTTCAGATCTTGCTCATGTATCACATCCTCCACCTGTCAGATTTAAAAGATGTGTAACTTGTGTAAAGTGACAACATTGCCCTGATCTGTAAGTGTGGGCATGAGAAGCTACATGTCATGGTGCTCCCTGTGGTAAGCTGATGTATAGTATTACCTGTGCCCTTGGTGGTCTTCTGCCCTTCTTCTTCTTTCTTGATTGAAGAGCTTTCATGTGATGAGCCAAAGATTTGTCTTCTCCTCTTGGCTCCACTTCTTCTAGCTAGGACCTCCTGATGACATTCCTGTTCTTCTTTCTGGCCTTGGTGATCAATCTTCTGAGAGACGATCTCCAACTCTGAGCCATTTCTCTTCTCTCCTCTCCTATGGCTCTTCTTGATGGACGGCTTCTCATCATCCGATGAGTCCAAAACATTTCTTCTCCTTTTCTTCCCTCTCATCCTAAAGTCCTCCTCTTTAATCTCCATAATGTCGCTTTGCTGAAGGCAGCTCCTCCTCATCCGCATGCAAGCCAACCGCAACTCTCCAACTGCCAACCGGCAACATTCCAATGTGCTCACTGGTCATGTGATAGGAATTGACCATAAGCAGTCATATATATGAGTTATCAGATATTGGTGTTTTTCTATTTTATTCTCATCATATCACATAGTATTAGGCCAAGCTCACAGATAGAGGTTTATTTTAGCTTTTCTGCTGCCTTTTTTCCTATAGAAAGACTCAAATATCCAGATCTTTTTCACATTTTCAGGTTAAGACTTGAATATACTTTGCAGCAATCTCGATAGTAATATTTACACGTAATGACAACTATAGGTTTCTAAAGAATAATTTCTAGTTACTATAATGGCTTCTTAGAAAACCCACATGTGTGAGTTTGCTGTTTTGCAGAACGCTCTTTGCCACCATTTTCCTTCTGACGCTGTTTTGCAGCATTTAGGGGATGTGCACACGGTTATTATTTGTAGAGGAAAAGAAATACTAGAGTGTTGGCGGGTAAAATGCTGCCTAAAATATGTGCAAAAACGCTTCAAGAATTGACATGCAGAAGATATGAAACTTCTTCAAATCTGCAAGGAAAAAATAAGCAGAATGTACATGAGATTCCATAAATCTCATTGACTTTGCTAGTACATTAAAACACTGCGTTTTTTCATGCAAAGAACGTGCGGAAATAACTTTTGAAAATACGGCAAAAATGCAACATGTGAACATGCCCTTGGCTTCTAGTCCATCAAAAATAGTGTAAGTCTGAACTTGAGATGCCGCTGTGGATACTCATTCTGGTGTTAATACTATAGGAAATGACAAGGCAATGATCGCGCTTTTTATTAGTGTAAATAGGGAAATACAGCCCTCCTAGACCGGACACAAGGATTTTATTTGCCAATAGTAATAATATTGGTGGGTTATATTTTTTACACTATACTACATACTTTTTTCACATATAACTATTTTCCTGTGATAAATTGTATTATCAATATATGGACTGGAGTTATTTGTAATTTAATTCCATATTTGGTGCACACAGATTGTTCTTTCTGCTGAATTCTAGATTAGTCATTGCTAGTGTCTCGGCATATTAGCATGTTTTTGTAATTTTTTGCTAAACCCTAATGAGGATTATTTGCTTATACTTGATATTCGCTTCTCAATAGTATTCGCTTATTCACTATATTCTAGATTATACATTTTGTCTTAGATGTATATTGGAAGTTCTTCATATTTTTTTCTTATGTCACATTATTATTTTTCACAGTGAATGTTTGATAAAGATCATGTTGACGCTTTTGTATTATACATTTTACTTTGACTTAAAAATAATACTTAGTACAATTTTAATGGAAACAATTTGCTTCAATAACACAGACCCTTATTAAATGACCCAGCATGCCACTTCTGGCCTGAGCTTTCAATGTAGAATTACATATTTGCTGTGTAACTAAATAGCTGTAATGCATAGAATAATTGGGCTTACTACAGAAGGGATAGATGCTCTTCTAGTGAAGCTTCATGATGTCCATTGCTCCAGAGTAGACGACCTTCTCTATGAACACTAAATGCCTGTAAGGCACAGTGTGATTATGGGGTGGGAATGCTTTAGGACATTTCTTTAGGATACAATGACATTGGTGGCAGACTGGTATCTGGTGTCACCACTAAAGGACGGCAGAAGTAATTCAGGCACATACTGGTGACAGTTTAGGATAATGTTACTGAAAAGAGGCAACAAGCTTACTGGTCACAGAGTCTCCGAGATGCCAACATGCTTCATAACTACAAATACTCTTAAATAGGGGAACAGCTTCACCACAGATAGATGACTGGCAAAAACATTTACGCTGGGCTTCCACTTTCCAAACTTTACACCACCTGCTGGAAGGCTCCTCCGCAGTATCTCAAGCTGTCTCGGTGTCCGTCCTCTTACAGAACAGCACTCACACGTTCAAGCAGTTATATGACCAGGTTTCACAAAGCAAACTGTAAAAATACTATTAATCAGATCTCGGACCAGATGGGGCTGATGTACGTACTCTGAAAATTCACATCAGGATGGCTGTGCAATCCTGATGTTAAGAGGAGCGTTTTATCCTTATTTTAATGTGATAAAGGAAAAGTTTCACAAAGGATTATACAGCCATCCTTATGCATATGCTGACAAGTACACCAGCCTCATCTGGGCTAACAGATTTGCATAATAATATATAATACTATAAGCAGTATGTATTGTAAAATCAGTACTTGGATGTGGCATGAGGCATTGGAGGAGCTCAAGGACCCTGAAGGTGGCTGAATCCAGGTATCTAGACAGCTTCTCAGCAGCACTCACAAGCTCCATGGGAAACAAGTTGTAAGCGCTGTCCTCCTTGTTTGGGAGAACAGTCAACTCTGACAGACAGAATGGTGGCTGACCTAGGCAACAAGCAAATTCTAGAATTCAAAATACCTCCTCTCATGAGAAATGAAGAGAATTTTTAAAAAGGGGTTATTTGCAAAGTTCCCTATTTTTACAAGCACTTTGCAATTTTACCCAATTAAGAAATTGCGTATAGCCTTTTAATAATGTAATTAATCTGACTGATGTAAAAAACTATCCTTTTATAGACAGCACATTAAATATAAAATACAGGTGGATACAATTCTGTTACCATATACTGGGAATATAACTAGTGCCATGAACTGCCCATATGGGTAATGCCATTCAACTGTGCCATATAGTTGCCATATGTACAATATAGGAGCTATAAGAAATGTGCACTTTGAACTTCTGAATTCCAGCACCATGCGGAGCCTACACATGTATCGGTATAATGTGCCATAATGACTATTGTCATACCTGGGTTTATAATATTGGTGGTGAATATATTCTTATGGGCTCTGTATGACATTACTGACATGGGCAGCATTTGCCACTAATGATGGAGCACTGCATGACACTTTATGTTGGCGTTTTGTCCTATTATCTTGGGATAATCTTATTTTTCTGATCACTGTATATTACTAATATTCTGGATACTATACTTTTGGAATCATCTTCTAGTTGTAGCTCTGAAACTTGGGATAAAAGTGACTCTGTAAATGTCAGATTGACATTTTCTAGAATTGAAGAGCATTGTGGTAAGTATGAGAATGTACCAGGCAATAGATGTGTGTAATGCAATGCACATACCGCAGCCTCATGCTGAACCCCTCACCGCAGATTCATGAGTGTGAATGGCCCAAAGGCCAGACCGAAATCCCATTGAGGATCTGTGGCAAGACTTGAAATTGCTGTTCACAGACGTCTCCATCCAATCTCACTGAGATAGAGCATTTACAAAGAAGAATGGGAGAAAATGTCACTTCTAGATGCAAAGCTGGTAGAGACATACCTGAAAAGACTTGCAGCAGTAATTGCAGCGAAAGGTGGTCCTACAGACTATTTACTCCGGAGGGATAAATACAAATGCAAGTCACAGTTATCAGATTTATATTTTCTCAATATATAGAAAACCTTGTAGAATTTACTTTACACTTCACACATACAGTGGTGTGAAAAAGTGTTTGCCCCCTTCCTGATTTCTTATTCTTTTGCATCTTTGTCACACTTAAATGTTTCAGGTTAGTAATGGGGGTGTCTTATAGACACCCATCATTACTAACCTGGGCTTCATGGCAGCTGGCGCTGACATGAAAACCAACCCTATTACCCCCTGCCACCGCACCAGGGCAGCGTGGAAGAGCGAGGCTAAGTGCCAGAATTGGCGCATCCTATGGATGCGCCATTTCTGGGGTGGCTGACGGCTGGTGTTTCTAGCCTGGGAGGGGGCCAATATTCATGGCACCCTTCCTGGGCTATTAGTATCAGCCCCCAGCTGTCTGTCCAGCCTTTGCTAGCTATTAAAATAGGGGGGACCCCACGTCATTTTTTTGGGTGGGTCTCCCATTTTAATAGTTAGTAAAGGCTAGGAGGGGGCCAATATTCATGGCACCCTTCCTGGGCTATTAGTATCAGCCTCCAGCTGTCTGTCCAGCCTTTGCTAGCTATTAAAATAGGGGGGACTCCACGTCATTTTTTTGGGTGGGTCTCCCATTTTAATAGTAAAGGCTAGGTATTCAGCTGGGGGCTGATATTAGTAGCCGGGGAAGCTCCATGGGTATTACCCCCTTCCCAGGCTTCAAACATCTGCCCCAGCTGTCTGCTTAACCTCCGATAGAGACTAAAATTATGGGGGATCCCACGTCAATTTTTTTTTAATAAATCCTTTATTTTAACACTAAATGACACTTGAGGGGTTAATAAAGATGCAGTCCCTAAATTAATATTTATTTTTTAATTAATTTTTCCCAAAAATTTTGACGTGGGCTTTGCCATATTTTTGTATGCGAGCCAGGTACAGAATCCAGGAACGGGCTGCCCCCAACTCCCAGCTGCCTATTTGTACCTGGCCGGACACAATATAGGGAAGCCCTTTTTTTTTATTATTTCATGAATTTCATGAAATAAGTTTAAAAAAGAAAAATACGTGGGGCTTCGCCCTATTTTTGTGTCCAGCCAGGTACAAATAGGCAATTTTCTTTAATTATTTCAGGAAATTCATGAAATAATTAAAAAAAAGTTGATGTGGGGTTTCGCACTATATTTGTGTCCAGCCAGGTACAGCAGACAGGAACGGGCTGACCCCAACCTCCAGCTGCCTATTTGTACCTGGCTGGACACAACAGTATAGGGAAGCCCTTTTTTTTTAATTATTTCATGAAATAATTAAAAAAAAATTGACGTGGGGCTTCGCACTATATTTGTGTCCAGCCAGGTACAGCAGGCAGCAACGGGCTGCCCCCAACCACCAGCTGCCTATTTGTACCTGGCCGGACACAACAATATAGGGAAGCCCTTTTTTTCTTAATTATTTCATGAATTTCATGAAAAAATTAAAAAAAAAATACGTGGGGCTTCGCCCTATTTTTGTGTCCAGCCAGGTACAACTAGGCAGCTGGGGACTGGAATCTGCAGCGCAGGGAGGCCCAAGCTTTCTGGGCCCCACCCGCTGCAAATTGCAGTCCACAGCCACCCCGGAAAATGGCGCGTTCATAGAAGCGCCATCTTCTGGCGCTGTACCCAACTCATCCAGGGCCCTGGTGCGGTGGCTCACTGGGTAATAAAGGGGTTAGGGCCAGCTTGGCATTATCAGCTGGCCCTAAGCCCGAAATTCATGGGGTCACGCCAATATTAGACATGACCGCCATGAATTTCTAGTAAAGTATTTAAAAAAAAACACAAACACCCAGAATAAAGTCCTTTAATTGAAATAAAGACACAATTCTTTATTGTTCTAAATTAAATCATACTTACCATCACGCCCATTCCAGCTGAAGCCAACGATCTCCTGCAATAAAAGAAAAATAATAAAGCAACATCATTCTTACCTTTCGATGGTTCCCAGGACAGCTCCAGCTCTGCTACATCGAGATGACAGGCTGGACCGCAGGAGAAAGCTGCCATCCAGCCTGTCATCCCGCAGACACTGAGAAGCGCAGGCATGCTTGCGCTCCTCAGTATCAGGCTGTGACGGCATCCCGATGAGCCGAGTCTCTCACGCTCACCGCATGCGCAGGAGAATTCTCCCACGCTATCAGTGACGTGCATGAGGTGAGCTGAGTTCATTGTTGGCTCATCGGGATGCCGTCACAGTCAGACACTGAGGAGCGCAAGCATGCCTGTGCTTCTCAGTGTCTGCGGGATGACATGCTGGATGGCAGCTTTCTGCTGCGATCCAGCCTGTCATCTCCATGTAGCAGAGCTGGAGCTGTCCTGGGAGCCATCGAAAGGTAAGGATGATGTTGCTTTATTATTTTTCTTTTATTGCAGGAGATCGTTGGCTTCAGCTGGAATGGGCGTGATGGTAAGTAAGGTTTAATTTAGAACAATAAAGAATTGTGTCTTTATTTCAATTAAAGGACTTTATTCTGGGTGTTTGTGTTTTTTTTTTAACTTTGACTATGGGGTTAGTAATGGGGGTGTCTTATAGACGCCTCTCCATTACTAACCTGGGCTTGATGTCAGCTGGCATTATAAGCTGACATCAACTCCAACCCTATTACCCCACTGCCACCGCTACAGGGCAGTGGGAAGAGCGAGGCTAAGTGCCAGAATTGGCGCATCCTATGGATGCGCCATTTCTGGGGTGGCTGACGGCTGGTGTTTCTAGCCTGGGAGGGGGACAATATTCATGGCACCCTTCCTGGGCTATTAATATCAGCCCCCAGCTGTCTGCCTAGCCTTTGCTAGCTATTAAAATAGGGGGGACCCCACGTCATTTTTTGGGGGGGGTCCCCCATCTTAATAGCTAGTAAAGGCTAGGTATTCAGCTGGGGGCTGATATTAGTAGCCTGGGAAGCTCCGTGGGTATTACCCTCTTCCCAGGCTTCAAACATCTGCCCTAGCTGTCTGCTTAACCTTCGCTAGAGACTAAAATTACGGGGAGCCCCACGCCAATTTTTTTTTTAATAAATCCTTTATTTTAACACTAAATGACAAGTACAGTAACCAACACTATCACTGTACTTATTATATATGTGACTGACATGTTTCTATCTATCTAATCTATGTGTGATGCTCTATTATTTCTGTTGTAAATTGTCGGGTACCGCTGCTGAATTGCCGGCCGGCTTTTTTAAAGAGACGGTGCATGAAAACACTAAGATTTTTTTAAATAAATCCTTTACACTAAATGACAAGTACAGTAAGCAACACTGTCACTGCACTTCTTATATATGTGACTGACATGTTTCTATGTATCAAATCTATGTGTGATGCTCTTTCTTTCTGTTATAAATTGTCGGGTACCGCTGCTGAATTGCCGGCCGGCTTTTTTAAAGAGACGGTGCATTAAAACACTAATATTGTTTTAAATAAATCCTTTACACTAAATGACAAGTACAGTAAGCAACACTGTCACTGTACTTCATATATATGTGACTGACATGTTTCTATCTAATCTATGTGTGAAGCTCTATTCTTTCTGTTCTAAATTGTCGGGTACCGGTGTATGCCACTGATGAATTGCCGGCTTTTCATGTTTCACTGTGAGCACTGTTCCCATCGATTTGGGCAACCACCTCCACCAATACATTCTACATTATTGTTAGTTGTTTTCGTCCATGTAGAATTAACCTACAAGGAAAGAAAGGGTTTATATTCATTCCGATATTTGTGTCCCATTGATTTGCATTGGTTTCCGGTATCGGAATCGGCGATATCCGATACTTTTTGGGTATCGGCCCGATCCAATCCGATCCGATATTTCCTGATATCGGAAGGTATCCCTCAATACTAGTCCTGACCTCAATCCCATTGAAAATCTTAGGGGTGAGCTGAAATCTGCCATTGGGAAAAAGAACCCTGCAAACATTCAAGAGCTTGAACAAACTGCAAAGGAAGAGTGGGAGAAAATTCCAGCTGAGAAGTGCAAGAAGCTTACAGATGGCTACAAGAAATGTCTGGAGGCTGTCAGCAATGACAAAGGGTGTGCAACCAAGAATTAATTAGGGGTGCCATTATTGTGGCACATTCAGTTTTTTCTTTGATATTGCAACATTGAAGTTGAAAAACAATATTGTATTGTTGTATTACTTTGGACCACAAATCCTGAGGATATAACTTTGGTACATTTCCATTTATTTCTGAAGATATTGTACAGTCTACGAAAAAATGAAGGCGTGACAAGAATGGTGAGCAGCACTGTAGTACAATAAATCATTAAAAATTTAAATATATATAGAATATAAAAAATAAAAAAAGATTAAATTAAATTAATAATTATTTTTTTAAAACCTTTTTTTAAAAAGCATTTTCCCTTGCAATTATATACTGTATATATAAAGGATAGAGCTTATGTGTTCAGTAATAATGTTGTCGTGTCAATGGAAGGGTGAAAAAAAATGGTAAGAGGAGGATATATAGATGGAAAACGTCCAATCACTAGCTGCCTCTATCTGTACCAGAAGCTAGGTACCACCCGACCAATTATCCATAGATCATCGCAACCCAGGGAATCATCTATTAACTTTCATAGCTGCAAATCATTATCCGGTAATCTTAAGACAAATTTACATACCAAGAAAGGGGGACATTCAACTCATTTTGGTGAAACATTATTTCTATGTCTGTTATTCCTTTCATTCATCCTGCTCTGTTCAGCCGCTGTTTAGCGTGATAGTATCAATCCTTTATCTAGTAGCCATTCTTCCTTACGGGTTTTCACACAGGACCCGCTAATCTATCAGCAGCTTCCAGCAATACCCACTCCCCTTTTTTCGGCGCTAGTGTTTTAAAGCCTAATTTCTTTCTAGATTCAGCTCCGGACATTTGTGATAGATTATTTCCTCCTATACTCGTATATAGATATAGCCATTTGAATTGCTGTTATGAAATGTTTTGAAATGATTGAAAGTGCATGTTTAACAAAAAAAAATTTCTATTCTTATTAATCTGTTCTCCTCTCCTTTTTTAAGAGGTCTCAGAGTCCTGCCAATATATTGCTTTGAACATGGGCACTGAATTAAATCTATAACTCCTTCACTTTCACACCTTAAAATGCACCCAACAAAAAAATGCAAGTGTATTTCTGCAATTGTCCCATCTTTAATGTAACGGCAGTTCACACATTCATTCCTAGTGCTGTATATGGGAATCACTGACATTTCTACAGTATGTTATATTTTATCTTGATTATCAATATTTCTTGCACGGGGTCCCCATGGTATCATATTACTGATTGTAATTTTTTTATGTGTAATAAATGATTATTAATAGGGGGATTTATATGTGCCTGTAATTATTTTTCTTCAATAAACATAAAGCTAGAATCGCTACAGAATGTGCCTCTGCCATATACTAGTCTGTAGAGTTTGAATACTCGTGCAAGAAGCATTTATCAGGTTTGAATTTTATGAGAAAGTTTGCAGATATATAATGAATATGTGTAAATCAATCTGTACCACTAGGTAAAAATCCTTACATCAAGGAGACCAAGTAGACAAAAGTGAGCACTTCAAGTTAGTGTGTATAAAAAACAAATGATTTTACTGAACAATATCATAGACATTACCAAACACATACATAAAATAAAAACAGATGCCTCTTGTTTGAGGGATGGTAAGAAATGCCAACCCAGTATGCATGAATATTATCTCCTGGTGCACCCCACAAAATAGCATAGAACAACCTAGCAGAGATAGTCACTGCAGAGTAACCTATACCATTACATAATCCAACGATTCCAAGGATTGAAACTATCCAAAGTGCATGTGCATGTCAAAGAAGGAAATTGTTCATTAATTGGGGTGGTCCAGTGGTTAAACAAAAACAAAATAAACCCTGCTTCAAAGTCACCAATCAAGAGATAAATACATAATAAACCCTTAAAGTGCATGTGTATGGAGAATTATAATGCTCAGAATTATAATACACCAATGTCTGGAAATGACAGGGCTACTACAGAGCATGTATATAACTTAGTGTTCACAGAAGCGAAAGAGTCGAGGTGAAAAGCAGTTTATATGCTTGTTAGAAACTCACAACATGTATGGCTATACATGCAATACCGCACGCCTGGAAAACATGGACTGCCTCTGATGTACAAAAGCCCTGCTAGATGCAATCAAAAATAGGTAAAATGCAGTGGTGTACCACTAATGGAGGCAGACCACACGACTGCTATGGGGCCCGTGAGCTGGGGGGCCCCATAGCAGTCCAGGGGCGGACATATCGCTGCTGGTGCAGCTGTGCCGGGGGGCCCGCCGGTGCAGCGTCTCCCTGCTCATGGCGGGCAGGGAGCGATCCCTGCATCCCCGCTGCTGACAGGACAGAATGGCAGCGGAGCTGCAGAGATCCATCCTCTGCTTCCTGCCCGCCGCTTCCTCCCTTACACAGGCACGCGCTCCTTGATGACATCATCATGCAGCGCGGGCCTGTGTGAGGGAGGAAATTGCAGCGGCCTGCGGGGGCAGAGAGGTAAGTGTTTTTTTTTTGTTTTTTTTACTGAAACGCTGGTGAGATCAATAATGGGGCTGATGGAGCTGGAGAGCACAATAAGGGGGCTGATGGGGCTGGGTAGAGCAATGGTGGGGCTGGTGCGGCTGGGGATAACAATGGTGGGGCTGGGAAGAGCAGTGATGATGCAGCTTGCGGGGGAACGGGCAGAGGGGTAAGTGTTTTTTTTTTATTTTTACTGAAACGCTGGGGAGAGCAATAATGGTTATGACTGGGCTGGAGAGAGCAAAAGTGGGGCTGATGGGGCTGGTGAGAGCAATGGTAGGGCTGATGGGGCTGGGGAGAGCAATGGTGGGGCTGGGGAGAGCAATGGTGGGGCTGATGGGGCTGGGGAGAGCGCTGATGGGTCTGGGGAGAGCAATGGTGGGGCTGGGAAGAGCAGTGATGGGACTGATGGGGCGGGGAGAGCAATGATGGGGATTAGTAGACCAATGACGGGGATGGGGAGAGCAATGATGGGTTGCTGGGAGAGAGCAATGATGGAGGTGCTGGGAGAGTAATGACGGGGGTTGCTGGGAGAGAACAATGATAGGGGTGCTCGGAGAGAGCAATGACGGGGTGCAGGGAGAGAACAATGACGGGGGTGCTGGGAGAGAGCAATGACGGGGGTGCTGGGAGAGAGCAATGATGGGGGTGCTGGGAGAGAGCAATGATAGTGGTGCTGGTGACGCGCCCCCTGGGACATATTCCTTTTTGAGGGGAATACCCGGCACCGGATCAGATGGGGGGTTGTAGTCTCCGAGCGGCTGCGACCCGGCCCGTGCCCAGGGCGTCAAACTCAGTGTTATGTGGCAGTCCTACAGATGTTATTAAGAGTTCTTTTGTGTCGACTACGCCACCCGTTGTGATGCGGTCACTGTGGCCGCCGCTGCAGCAGGGTCCGCTGAGGCTGATGGTGGGTGCGCAGCTTGGTGAGATAACCCCCAACGGGAGGGGTATAGCCTCAGGGGGGACAGGTGCAGAGGATGGGGGTTGTGGTGGTGCGGTGCAGACGGCAATGAAGACAGAGTCGGGTTGTGCAGTTAAGGGTGTTTACTTACTGCAGATGTTGTACTGGTCACTCCAGCTTCGAGTGACCACCCGAGCCGTGCTGCGTCCACCAGGTCCTGGATCCAGCCAACCCCCAAACAAGTCCGGAGCGTGGCCCTGAGCTCTCCTTCTGTCCCGTTCTCTGGCCGTCCCCACCAGTGATCCACCTAGGTCCAGCTCCCTCGGGCCTTCTGTTGGGACACCCTTGGCCTTGGGTTCCCTGACCCTTCATGTGGTGTGCCTTCGGGGTGGATGTGATGGGTGGCCGTGGCAGATGCTGCCCACGGCCTCCGGTCTCTGGCTAGGGTGTGTTTTCTGCCCCCGCCAGTTTGGGATCCGGTACCCTGTGCCGACTCTTCACCCGGGGATTTAAGTTGGGTTCTTGGAGTCCTCTTTTCTGTTTCCCCCTCTGGGTCTCTCCTCTCCTCTCTCACTCTGGGTCTCTCTTCTCCTCTGCTTGCTGACTTGTTCTCTGCATCTGACCCTGTTCTTAGTTGGTGCCCACCTTATATACACCCTCTATGTGTGAGCTCAGGTGACCAGCACCCAATGAGCTCCTATCACTACCCAGACTGCACCCCCTATCTGCCCCTACACTACATGGGATGTTCCAACCCCCTCCCACTCCAGCCAAGGACAGACTCGGTCGTACCTGCACATTTCTAAGTGGGAGTACCGTTGGTCTGCCCTCCGGAAATGGGATGTGTGTAGTGCATGCAGCCTACCGAGCTCAGTTCCACACTCCTTCCTTGCCCGGGAGTGGAATATCACACCTCTGGGTTGAGGTGCAATACCCCTGTAGCAGCCGAATCCTCAGGGTGCTACATTCCCCCCTGGTAAATCACAGCACGTCCTCGGGCTGTAATACATAACACCAAAAACATACAAAATTTTTCATAAACATATAAAATATATAAAACATTATATATATAAAACTTTCTCGTCGCCTCTGGCTCCTCCTCCGGTCACTGTGCAACGTGTGACCGGGTACAGTGCGACAGTCTTTCTAGAAAACATGGTTTTCCTATAAAACCGGTAGGGGGCGCTTTAGGAAGCGCAACTATATACAGGGATATGGCCGCTCTCAGTCCTCGGCCAGTTAAGGAGGGAAAGGGAATGGCTGCTCACAGTCCTCAGCCTGTGGGATTAAGGGTTAACGGGTGAACAGTTCACTCAGCTGGTCCCAACGGGGACTATATATGTAGCAACAGTTTCTTTGGTACCCGGTCGGGTAACTATTTACATCTACTGCTCTGCCGCACTCAACGGCGTCTTCCTCCTGCTCTTTGCTTGTAGCTGGTTGTAACTTCAGACCCGTCCAGGTCCTCTTGCTCTTCCTCCTCGCACCGCAACTCCTCCTCCGTCAGGCGGTGTACGTGGAGGGCGTAAGGTCCTTTGGCACACTTGTGCCGGGTGAAGGTGACCTCGTCTCCGATGTAGAGGTCACGACCTCTGTGCCCCTCCGGCAGATGGGACTCCACGTCTCTGCGCGTGACAAAGACGTCGCCGGGGGTGTTGTTGTCTCGGATGAAGCCCCACCCATGCTGCTGGTTGAACTTGATCACTGTCCCGATGGTGCGGGGACAATGCGCTGCACGGGGGTCCCTCCTGGTCCGGCTCTTCTGCTCGGCACTCCGTACTTGGGCCTGCTGTTCCCGGACCCGCCTCTCTCTCCGCTCCCTCGCAAACTCTTCGAGCTGCTGTCGGCAACACTCAGCACGCTCCGCTGCAGCTGCCCTGGTTTCCTGAGTGAACCCCATTAGGTCTTCTCCGGTGGGGTCCCACTCAAATTGGGCCTCTTCAAGCGGGGGCGAGATCCGTGCCACGGGCTTCGGAGCCGGAATCAGGGGCTCACACAAGGGCCCTAGTCTCTGCTGCCGTTCCAGCTCATGGAATTCTTCGGGCCAGATGAAGGGCCGCCCGTCCGGCCATGTGAGCTGGCTGAACAAGTCCTCCCCCAGGTGTGGCACCCTTGGTTTTACGGGCGCGGGCGCGGTGGTGGTGGCGCCCGGGTTGCCCAGGCCTTGCGGCCAGGCCTGGGGCACCTGGAAGGTGAAGGGCACCGTTAGGACGGCGGCGTCCTGGGCTACCTGGCCTTGCGGCCAGGCCGGAGGCTCCGCGGAGGTAGGGGGCGCTGTTGGTATTGCGGCGCCCGGGGGTACTAGGCCTTGCGACCAGGCTGGTGGTATTTCCTGCTTTGTCACGCTCCGGGTCGAGGCGCGTGACGTCACAGGGGTCGCTGCGGCGGCTTCCGGTCGGGGCCTAGTCCATAGCGGTGACATGGCGGCTACGGGCACAGCAGGGGGACTTTCGGGCTCTGCGACGGGGAGCGGGGGCAGGTGGGCGGTTTCCCGGCTTGGGGTATAGGCGTCCCCTTTACCTGCCTCCTTGCGTCCGGCTCCCTTCTCGGCGCCGTCTCCGGCCTTTGGTCCTCCCGCGCCATCCTCAGAGGCGGTCTGTCTCCTCGTCTCGGGTGGCGTGCTCCGCTGACAGGTCTCGGTCTGCTGGGCCATCTCACGGCTCCATTCCGCCAATATCTCGCGCTGTACCCGGGCCATCCTCCGTGCGAGGCCCTCCAGGGCAGTCTGTGCACACTCCCGGTCTCGGGGGAGCTGTGCAAGGACCTCCACTAGGCCTAGTGGGGTCGTGGTTTCTAGCAGGCTCCTGACCAACGGGTCGGTGCTGCTCTGCTCTTCTTCCAGCAGGCTCCTGGCCAGCGGGCCGGTGCTGCTCTGCTCTCCTTCCTCGGTCTCTAGCAGACTCCTGGCCAGCGGGCCGGTGCTGTTCTGCTTTCTCTCCATCTCCGGGTAAGCTCCTCCGCTACTCCTCTCCAGGCTTCTTGCCTCCGGGTGCGCTCGCTCCAGACTCCTCGTTAGACTTCTTGTCTCCGGGTGCGCTCGCTCCAGACTGCTCCAGGCGGCACCCATCTTCGTTCTTTTCTTTCGTCTCCTCCCACTTCGAGGGCGGTCCCGGGGCAACTCGGTGACTGTCAGCTCCAGGGGTAGTTCTTTCACGCTGACAGACACCTCCAGCATCACAGTCTCTGTTGGTGGGGGCGGTTTCCACTTTTGGCGCCATTTTCTGTCCTGGCCCACGATGGGAGGCGGCCTCTTGCCCTCCTTTGGCACGCCCATAATGGCGTCCGCTGCTCTTCCAAGGCGGGAAATCTTCGGATTTGGCGGGAAGCGTCGCCCAGTGGCGGGAAACTCTGCAGATGGCGGGAACAAGCTGGAAATGGCGGACAATCGGCGGGAAACGACCTGTGATGGGGTCCGATGGCGTGGACCCTCCGGAACCGGCGGGAGACTTCTTTCTGAGGTAAACTTGCACTTTTCTTCAGGCACGCAGTACCCGGGTGTTGCGGGCACGTAATCCTGCCGACTACGCCAAAGTTGATGCGCCCCCTGGGACATATTCCTTTTTGAGGGGAATACCCGGCACCGGATCAGATGGGGGGTTGTAGTCTCCGAGCGGCTGCGACCCGGCCCGTGCCCAGGGCGTCAAACTCAGTGTTATGTGGCAGTCCTACAGATGTTATTAAGAGTTCTTTTGTGTCGACTACGCCACCCGTTGTGATGCGGTCACTGTGGCCGCCGCTGCAGCAGGGTCCGCTGAGGCTGATGGTGGGTGCGCAGCTTGGTGAGATAACCCCCAACGGGAGGGGTATAGCCTCAGGGGGGACAGGTGCAGAGGATGGGGGTTGTGGTGGTGCGGTGCAGACGGCAATGAAGACAGAGTCGGGTTGTGCAGTTAAGGGTGTTTACTTACTGCAGATGTTGTACTGGTCACTCCAGCTTCGAGTGACCACCCGAGCCGTGCTGCGTCCACCAGGTCCTGGATCCAGCCAACCCCCAAACAAGTCCGGAGCGTGGCCCTGAGCTCTCCTTCTGTCCCGTTCTCTGGCCGTCCCCACCAGTGATCCACCTAGGTCCAGCTCCCTCGGGCCTTCTGTTGGGACACCCTTGGCCTTGGGTTCCCTGACCCTTCATGTGGTGTGCCTTCGGGGTGGATGTGATGGGTGGCCGTGGCAGATGCTGCCCACGGCCTCCGGTCTCTGGCTAGGGTGTGTTTTCTGCCCCCGCCAGTTTGGGATCCGGTACCCTGTGCCGACTCTTCACCCGGGGATTTAAGTTGGGTTCTTGGAGTCCTCTTTTCTGTTTCCCCCTCTGGGTCTCTCCTCTCCTCTCTCACTCTGGGTCTCTCTTCTCCTCTGCTTGCTGACTTGTTCTCTGCATCTGACCCTGTTCTTAGTTGGTGCCCACCTTATATACACCCTCTATGTGTGAGCTCAGGTGACCAGCACCCAATGAGCTCCTATCACTACCCAGACTGCACCCCCTATCTGCCCCTACACTACATGGGATGTTCCAACCCCCTCCCACTCCAGCCAAGGACAGACTCGGTCGTACCTGCACATTTCTAAGTGGGAGTACCGTTGGTCTGCCCTCCGGAAATGGGATGTGTGTAGTGCATGCAGCCTACCGAGCTCAGTTCCACACTCCTTCCTTGCCCGGGAGTGGAATATTACACCTCTGGGTTGAGGTGCAATACCCCTGTAGCAGCCGAATCCTCAGGGTGCTACACTGGGAGAGAGCAATAATGGGGGTGCTCGGAGAGCGCAATGACGGGGATGCTGGGAGACAACAATGATGGGGTGCAGGGAGAGAGCAATGACGGGGGTGCAGGGAGAGAGCAATGACGGGGGTGCTGGGAGAGAGCAATTACAAGGGTGCTGGGAGAGCAATGACTGGGGTGCTGGGACAGAGCAATGTTGGGGGTGTTGGGAGAGAGCAATGATGGAGGGGCTGGGACAGAGCAATGATGGGGGCGCTTGTATATTTTCCGTGTGCACATAGCCTTACAGTTAATTGGGGAGAGTCACAGAGACTGAATAATTTATATTATTGGCAGGTGGAGATTATAGTTAATGGGGGGCACAGTGCTGCTTATCACTTTATATTTTGATTACTAAGTGGCTACCCCTAGTATATTAATGGGGGATAACAGACCTGTATTCAGGGGCGCAGTGCAGGAGAGACACATGTATATATACAATATATGTGACCTTGTTATTATCTAGGCTGGAGATCATCATGACAAGACGAATCGTGACTGGGAGATGTCGACATGAAGGTCTGACCAGATGGAGAAGAAGCAGCAGAAACCAACTCTGATCAGGCGAGACGTCAGCGGTAAGTGCCTGGATGTAAATATTATTCTGTATCTGCGCTGTATGACTTGGAGTGATAATGTTACATGTAAAATCCCTTAGGCTGCATTCTCACATTTGTGTAAAATGTCAGATTTTTTTATCGGATGGTCCACGGACTTGTAGAGTTTTATAGATCACGGATCACGGATCTGAGAATGAGATCTGTGAGGATCAGAGAATGTCCTGTTCTGATCCGATTTTGATTACAATAGGACATGCTCAATGCGTCTGTAAAACAGGGTAGCACACTGACACTGCACACAAATGCAGGAATATAGCCGTATTATGTATAGCACAGTCCCTTAGTACATAGTGTAATCACTTATTATGTATAGCATACGCCCTTAGTATATAGTGTACTCGCTTATTATGTATAGCGCCGTCCTTAGTTATATAGTTTCATCTTTTATTATATATAACACCCTCCCTTTTTACCTACCATCCTCTCTAGTTCTAGAGCTCACAATTGGGGGATCATACTGTGTTGGGGTCAGCAAACTTTGCCCTGGTAGTTGAGGTGAGGTACAGTAGGGTCATTATACTGCGCATGTGGAGGAATTCACCATGGGGGTATCATACTGTGTTTGGGGGACACTTTTGTTGGTATCACACTTCATGGGACAATGAAAGAGGGGTCTAGGACGTCAGCAGGAGGAAAATTACTATGTAAAGGCTGGAAGGTTGTGTGATCTGCTCTTCTGTGACACCGACAATTATTTACATTTTTTTTTGGGGGGGGGCCCAATTTGAACTTCTGCTATGGGGCCCCATGAATCCTATGTACGCCCCTGGTAAAATGTATTGCTAATAGCATTGTGCCACTTACACAGTGGAGTGTGAGACAGGGTTTGTCCTGCATCCCTCTTCCCCGACGCGCATTTTGTCCACACTTCCTCAGGGCCGTGTCAGAGGAGAGGGACGCTGGACCTTTTAAGTGATCACTGTACCAATGGTTGACGAAGGCTAGATATCACATGATTTAAAGCTTCAGGGTTGTGAAGGATATGACGTGGCACATCGTAGGATTTTTTACCTTGTACATTGATTTACAGTTGTCCCTGTGACACTATGTTTGTTTTCAATCATTTTTATTAATATTTTATAACAGTTCAAGGGGTAGGGATATGGTTAGGGAATAGAGGAATATATGGGGGACGGGAGAGTAATGGATAAGTGTGGGAAAATGGATAAGGGGAAGGAGAACTCAAAATTGAATAAACAGTAGAATATATAGTATTACAACAAGTAAATTAAGATGAAAATCAAAATTTGGTTATAGAACAACTTAGTCGTAATATAATAGATATCCAATTAAATCTAATAAGTATATGTATTAATAATTTAAGTAACAATCAGGAATATATTTCAGGCCACTTTGTTCATTTTTTGAAATATTTGTTAAGGTTATTATTAGAGTTTGCAAATCAGTATTCATATAATTTATGTAGAGCCATTTTTTCATTTTTTCTTTAATAACTGAAAAGATAGGTACATCCGTTTTTTTCCAGTAAGATGCAATGGCATTTTTAACTACCATATTTTTCGGACTATAAGACGCACCGGACCATAAGACGCACCTAGGTTTTAAAGGAGGAAAATAGGAAGAAAAAATGTAAGCAAAAAATGTGGTCCTGATGCCCTGTTATGGGGGAGGGGGTCTGCTGGTGACACTGGCATTGGGGTAATGTCCCTCAATTCTGTTAATATCCTCTATCCTGGTATGTATGGCCTCTCCTTCCTGGTATAAGTGGCCCCCATCCCATCCTGGTATGCATGGCACCCCTTTATCCCCCATCCTGGTATGCATGGCACCCCTTTATACACCATCCTGGTATGCATGACACCCCTTGAGCCCCCATCCTGGTATGCATGGCAACCCTTGAGCCCCCATCCTGGTATGCATGGCACCCCTTGAGCCCCCATCCTGGTATGCATGGCACCCTCTGAACCCCCATCCTGGTATGCATCTTGCCCCGCTTCAAGTGGACCGGGTGAGAGGCCCGAATCTATGAATGTAAAAGTGAACAGCTCTTCAGAGTGTCCATGTGTGGGATCAGTTGTCTCTGGGCGCTTGGCATGGTGGGAGGAAGGAGGATCAGGGTGAGGAATATGCGGTCCAGACTCACGGCTACTGAGACTTGACCGTGTGGAAGACAGGGTGGTGGTGGCGGCTAAGTGACTGGAAGCATTATCCGCTATCCAACCAACAACCTTTTGACACTGCTCTGGGTTCAATAGTGGTGTGCTGCGGTCCCCTAGCAGTTGGGACAGTAAGGTCGGGCGAGAAGATGTGGGTGTTTGTTGTGGCACAATTTCAGCTTGCCCACGGCCTTGTCCTCGGCTTCTGCATGCACCATCACCATCACGTCCAGTTCCCCGTCCCTTGCTACGTGCCTTGCCCATTTGTCTTGTCCTCGGCAGAGATGAGGGGGTTGGAGGGGGCAGTGGTGGGCAGAGGAAGGAGTTAAAAGTATTAAATAACCATTTGGACTTGAAAAATAAGGACAGGGTCGGACTGGCCTGGCGGAATGCCGGTAAAATGCCAGGTGGGCCCCACAGAAGGAGAGGAAAAAAAACTTTTTTTGTAAGGACATGGGTCTTTTAAAAGTGCGGGTGGCAGGAGAACGCGCATGCAGACCTGACCCGCCGTGATGACCATGGCCGGCGTCACCGCCACTAGGCGCACCCAAGTAAGTGTTGGGGCCCCGGGGTTGAGGGACACCGGCACGCTACTGGGCCTATGAGTCGGGGGAGGGAGAGCCCCCTACGGAGAGGGGGAGCGCCCCCTTCAGGAGGGAGAGCCCCCGCCCCCACCTCTCCTCCTCAAATACTTACCTATCCTCCTCGTTCCCTGCAGCTCCAGTGGTGTTAGCGTCTTCTGATTCTGACGTCTCAGGGCAGAGGGCGAGGTGACATCACTACCGCACTCTGCTCTGAGCACTGCAGAGTCAGAAGACGACGTGCTGAGTACACCAAACCTGCAGGGAACGGGAGAGGTATTTGATTTTTTTTATGTATGCAGCATCATGGGGGCCCATATACTGTATGGAGCAGCATCATGTGGGCCCATATACTGTATGGAGCAGCATCATGGAGGCCCATATACTGTATGGAGCAGCATCATGGAGGCCCATATACTGTATGGAGCAGCATCATGGGGGCCCATATACTGTATGGACCAGCATCATGGGGGCCCATATACTGTATGAAGCAGCAGCATGGAGGCCCATATACTGTATGGAGCAGCATCATGGAGGCCCATATACTGTATGGAGCAGCATCATGGGGGCCCATATACTGTATGTACCAGAATCATGGGGGCCCATATAATGTAAGGAGCAGCATCATGGGTGCCCATATATTGTATGGAGCAGCATCATGGGGGCCAAATACTGTATGGAGCAGCATCATGGGGTCCAATATATTGTATAGAGCAGCATCATGGGGGCCCATATACTGTATGGAGCAGCATCATGGAGGCCCATATACTGTATGGACAACAAAGAAAATGACGGCACTTCCACTACAAAAAATAGGTGTGAACAGGTGCTTACTAAGAGCAGCTACCTCCATATATAATGAACAAATAACACTGAGTATATAGATATGAAATATGAAATATGAATAACATAACTGCTGTAGAAAATAGAAATAAATGAAAAAAATTTTGAAAATTTTTTTTTAGCGCATGTAAATATGAAGTATGAAAAATGAATAGCATTACTGCTGTAAGTAAATGAGAAATCTTAGCACATAAATTGGCCAATTCATGTGTCCCTGATAGCCGCGGTAAGGCGTTTCTCGATGTCAGGACCTACCAATGTGAATACCTCTCTAAGAGGTACACATAATCAGACAGAGGTCTCTTAGAGAGGTATTCACATTGGTAGGTCCTGACATCGAGAAACGCCTTACCGCGGCTATCAGGGACACATGAATTGGCCAATTTATGTGCTAAGATTTCTCATTTACTTACAGCAGTAATGCTATTCATTTTTCATACTTCATATTTACATGCGCTAAAAATAAATTTTCAAAAAATTTTTCATTTATTTCTATTTTCTACAGCAGTTATGTTATTCATATTTCATATTTCATATCTATATACTCAGTGTTACAGTGTGCTACTTTATTTGTTCTTCATATACTGTATGGAGCAGCATCATGTGGGCCAGTATACTGTATGGAACAGCATCATGGGGGCCCACATACAGTATGGAGCAGCATCATGGGGGCCCACATACAGTATGGAGCAGCATTACATGGGGCCAATATACTGTATGGAGCAGCATTACATGGGGCCAATATACTGTATGGAGCAGCATTATATGGGGTCAATATACTGTATGGAGCAGCATCATATGGGGCCAATATACTGTATGGAGCAGCATAACATGGAGCCAATATACTGTATGGACCAGCATCATATGGAGACAATATACTGTATGGAGCAGCATTACATGGAGCCAATATACTGTATGGAGCAGCATCATATGGGGCCAATATACTGTATGGAGCAGCATCATATGGGGCCAATATACTGTATGGAGCAGCATTACATGGGGCCAATATACTGTATGGAGCAGCATCATATGGGGCCAATATACTGTATGGAGCAGCATTACATGGGGCCAATATACTGTATGGAGCAGCATTACATGGGGCCAATATACTGTATGGAGCAGCATTACATGGGGCCAATATACTGTATGGAGCAGCATTATATGGGGCCAATATACTGTATGGAGCAGCATCATATGGGGCCAATACACTGTATGGAGCAGCATTATATGGGGTCAATATACTGTATGGAGCAGCATTACATGGGGCCAATATACTGTATGGAGCAGCATCATATGGGGCCAATATACTGTATGGAGCAGCATTACATTGGGCCAATATACTGTATGGAGCAGCATTACATGGGGCCAATATACTGTATGGAGCAGCATTACATGGGGCCAATATACTGTATGGAGCAGCATTATATGGGGTCAATATACTGTATGGAGCAGCATCATATGGGGCCAATATACTGTATGGAGCAGCATAACATGGAGCCAATATACTGTATGGACCAGCATCATATGGAGACAATATACTGTATGGAGCAGCATTACATGGAGCCAATATACTGTATGGACCAGCATCATATGGAGACAATATACTGTATGGAGCAGCATGACAGGGGGCCAATATACTGTATGGAACAGCATCATATGGGGCCAATATACTGTATGGAGCAGCATGACATGGGGCCAATATACTGTATGGAGCAGCATCATATGGGGCCAATACACTGTATGGAGCAGCATCATATGGGGCCAATATACTGTGTGGAGCAGCATTACATGGGGCCAATATACTGTATGGAGCAGCATTACATGGGGCCAATATACTGTATGGAGCAGCATCATATGGGGCCAATATACTGTATGGAGCAGCATCATATGGCGCCAATATACTGTATGGAGCAGCATGACATGTGGCCAATATGCTGTATGGAGCAGCATCATATGGGGCCAATACACTGTATGGAGCAGCATCATATGGCACCAATATACAGTATGGAGCAGCATTACATGGGGCCAATATACTGTATAGAGCAGCATCATATGGGGAAAATATACTGTATGGAGCAGCATTACATTGGGCCAGTATACTCTATGGAGCAGCATTACATGGGGCCCATAATTCTGTATGGAGGTGGTCACTGTATTACCTGTATATTTCTGTATTACAGCATATATAGGTACTCTGTATATGCTGTAATGTCTCTGGTGATCACTGTATTACCTGTACACCGACACTATATACAGAGCTCCTGTGTATTATGTCACCAGTGGTAATATTAATGTTATTAGTATTGTGTTTTTTATTAATGATCAGTATTGTATTATTCGGTCACTGAGGTGGTAATATATGATCTGGTCATGGTGTGGAGGTATTTGTTCCTTGTACAGTATGTGGTATTATTCGGTCACTATGTGGTAGTAATACATGCTCTGGTCATTGTGTGACAGTATTATTCAGTCACTATGTGGAGGTAATATGTGGTCTGGTCATGGTATGACTGTATTAATTGCCTGTATGTGGTATTTGGTCAATATGTGGTCTGGTCATGGTGTGGCGGTATTTATCTCTTGTATGTGGTGGTATTGGTCTTGGTATAGTGGATTGTGTTGTGTATGGAGGTCACTTGTTCCCTTTGATATCAATAAGGGGAAGATTCTTGATTTCCAATGGAGATTAAATACTTGGATGTTTAACGCCTCCCTGTCCTGTGGCTATTGCACAGTAGCAAATATGCACTTACAGGGGTTCTACGGTGAAAACAAGTAATCACCTCTCCTAAGGCCATGTTCACATGTTCAGCATATGGTCAGTATTTTACATCAGTATTTGTAAGACAAAACCAGGAGTGGGTGAAAAATGCAGAAGTGGTGACATCTTTCTACTTTACTTTTCCTCTGATTGTTCCTCACAAATACTGATGTAAAATACTGACCAAATGCTGATCGTGTGAACGTGGCCAAAGGATAAATAAGTTATTGAATGCTGTGACCTGGAGAATGTGCAACCTTTATCCCCATTAGTATGGAGCGGCAAGTACGACTCGACCACTGATCCATTTATTCCCTAAGGGGCTGCACTTGGCTTTTTCTGGAAGCCCCCAAAGA
This sequence comes from Phyllobates terribilis, assembly GCF_046119375.1. Taxonomy (NCBI): domain Eukaryota; kingdom Metazoa; phylum Chordata; class Amphibia; order Anura; family Dendrobatidae; genus Phyllobates; species Phyllobates terribilis. The sequence goes on along the minus strand of NW_027362876.1, from coordinate 4,046,945 downwards.
GGATGAATGGAGCTACGGTCAGACATACCACATGCCGCTCCATTTTAAAATGGGGATAAAAGTGTCCTGTCAGGGATAAAAGTTCCCCATTCTTTCAATCAGTGCGGTTTGCAATGCATAAGGAGAAAGGATTACCAGCTTCATGAATAGTTCAAAAAATAGGTTTCTTTATTGTGACAAAAGCTCTTTAAAAACAGATTCCATAGTCACATAGTGTAGCCAGGGCAACGCGTTTCGAACGCTAAAGATGCGTTCTTTGTCAAGACTACAGTAATTGTACATCCCAGTTATGGTGGCGCACAGTAGATGTGCAGGAGCCGCCTGTGATTTACAGTCGACGCTCCACTATAACAGGGATAACGGCTAACAGGTATGTGCATATAGCTGTAGGGTGGGCCCCTAGGGTCAATTTCCCCTGTGGGCCCCAGACACCCCAGTGTGACCCTGGATAAGGAAGATACGAGGGTTGTGAAGTAAGCCTGTTTAGCAGAGGTAAGGGCTGATTTGAAAGCGAGTGTTGCTTGTTTGAATGCCGAGAAGTCATCTTGCGAATGTGTTTTCTTCCAATGCCGCTCCATGACCCCAGGGCCGCCATCAGGGCATTACTACCCTTACTACTGTATGGGGCCCGGTGAAAAGAAGCAAGAAGGGGGGGCAGGCACGCTGGCAGCCCGGGGCCCCTCTCTTTGCTTCTTCTTACCGGGCCTCAGGGGTAACAGTTAAATGCCCGATGCACCCGGCAGACGGAAATGGGTGCTTTACCTTTAAGCAGCGGCCAGGTGCATCATGGTCCTGACTCCAATCTCCTGACACACTGCATGCTCATCTTCATTCCTGAGCAGAGCAGCATGTCTCGGAGGCGGTGGCTAGTGTGTGAGTAGCAGGAGGAGGAAGCTGCTGCTGAGTTTGGTGGTGAGTGGGGCCTGGTGGTGCTCAGAGGGGCCTGCTGATGGTGATGAGGGGGCCTGCTGATGGTTATGCGGGGCCTGCTGATGGTTGTGGGGGGCCTGGTGATGGCAGGACCTGCTGCTAGTGATGGGCGGCCTGCTGCTGGTGATGCGGGGGCCTGCTGATTGTGGTGGGGGGGCCTGCTGATGACGGTGGGGGGGCCTGCTAATGGTGATGAGGGGAGGCTGCTGCTTCTGGTGGTGAGGGGAGGCTGCTGCTGGTTCTGAGGGGAGGCTGCTGCTGGTGCTGAGGAGAAGCTGCTGCTGGTGCTGAGGGGAGGCTGGTGCTGAGGGGAGGCTGGTGCTATTGCCAAGGGGAGGCTGCTGCTGCTGGTGGTGAGGGGAGGCTGCTGCTGGTTCTGAGGGGAGGCTGCTGCTGGTGCTGAGGAGAAGCTGCTGCTGGTGCTGAGGGGAGGCTGGTGCTGTTGCCAAGGGGAGGCTGCTGCTGGTGCTGAGGAGAGGCTGCTGGTGCTGAGGGGAGGCTTGTGCTGAGGGGAGGCTGGTGCTGGTGCCAAGGGTAGGCTGCTGCTGGTGCTAAGGAGAGGCTGCTGGTGCTGAGGGGAGGCTTGTGCTGAGGGGAGGCTGGTGCTGGTGCTGAGTAGAGGCTGCTGGTGCTGAGGGGAGGCTTGTGTGGAGGTTGCTGCTGGTGCTGAGGGGAGGCTGCTACTGGTGCCAAGGGGAAACTGCTGCTGGGAGGAGGCTGGTGCTGGTGCCGATGGGAGGCTGGTGCTGGTTCCGAGGGGAGGCTGCTGCTTCTGCCGAGGAGAGGCTGGTGCTGGTGCCGAGGGGAGGCTGGTGCTGGTGTCGAGGGGAGGCTGCTGCTGGTACCGAGGAGAGGCTGCTGCTGGTGCAGAGGAGAGGCTGCTGGTGCTGAGGGGAGGCTTGTGGTGAGGCTGATGCTGGTGCTGAGGGGAGGCTGCTGCTGGTGCTGAGGGGAGGCTGTTGCTGGTGGTGAGAGGAGGCTGGAGGTGAGGGAAGGCTGGTGGTGGAGAGGGGAGGTTGCTGCTGGTGATGAGGGGAGGCTGGTGCTGCAGCTGCTGAGGGGAGGCAGCTGCTGGTGCTGAGGAGAGGCTGCTGAGGTGGTGAGGGAAGGCTGCTGATGTTGGTGAGGGGAGACTACTGGTGGTGGTGAGGCGAGGCTGCTGGTGATGAGGGGAGGTTGCTGCTGGTGATGAGGGGAGGCTGCTGCTGGTGATGAGAGGAGGTTGGTGCTGAGTGGTGGCTGGTGCCGAGGAGAGGCTACTGCTGGTGCTGAGGGGAGGCTGATGGGGAGGCTGCTGCTGGTGATGAGGGGAGGCTGGTGATGAGGGGAGGCTGCTGGTGGTTGTGATGAGGGGAGGCTGGTGGTGATGAGGGGAGGCGGCTGGCGGTGGTGAGAGGAGGCTGCAAGTGGTGGTGAGGGGAGTCTGCTGGTGGTGGTGAGGGGAGGCTGCTGCTGGGGGGAGGCTGCTGCTGGTATTGAGGGGAGGCTGCTGGTGGTTCTGAGTTGAGGCTGTTGCTGGTGCTGAGGGGGGCCTGTTTCTGAGGGGAGGCTGCGTCCGGCAGGGTGAGGCTGGTGCTGAGGGAAGGCTGCGACCGGCAGCGAGAGGCTGAGGAGGCGGTGGCGAGGACGACCAGGGCTAGTCGACAAGGATATGCCAATTGCATATCAAGATGATGCCAACCTCTGTGGACAGGTAGAAGGAACAAGAGTAGTTGACAAATAGGGTGATCAATAGACCTTGGAATAATAATAACTTCCACAATTGGATGTGTTTAAATAAAATGTTCCTGTGCTGAGATAATCTTATACATGTGCCCCTGCTGTGTACTGTGTAATGGCTGTGTCTGACCGTGCAGGAACATGGTCTGATCATACCACATCTCCTGGGCAGGGGAGGAAGAAAAAGAATATACAGACATTACAGCAGGGGATCACAGCTGATTCTTTCTGTGAGGTAAAACATTTCACTGCCTGTTTTTAAACAATGTTTTACTTCAAAGAAAGAAACAGTTGGGATCCCATGCTGAAATGTCTGTATACTCTTTTGTTTCCTCCCCTTAGCATGAGATGTGGTTGTGGCACCCCAGGGGTCCGGTTGCCACAGTGGCATTGCCTCCCTCACAAGAGTTGATGCCATGCCTGGAAGCAAGCAGGAGTCCCCTAATCAGGTTTTACTAAGCATGCAACACTTTCCTGGCTCCAGACCAGCAAGGGGAGTCCCTCCCCTTGGCAACTGGGATCTGGGGGCGTGGTTAGTGAGACTTAGTGTGTGAGGAGTTGAAGTCAGGACATCGAGGAGAGAGGAGCTGGGGACTGGAGCTGCGCGGCAGCTCACCCCAGAAGAACCAGCACAGAAGAACCGGACACCGGAGTCCGAGGCTGTGGGGCACCGAAGGCCCAGCAGTAGAAACCGGAGGGCAGGAGACTGCAGGTCTCCTGGCCCCATCAGACGCCCAAAGGCTCAGCAGCACCGCAGGGTTCAGCACCGCCACGTGAGAGCGACGCACCAGCAAGGCCCGAGCTGCCTGCCATACGGGTGAGCACAGAAACGTTGCACTCAGGAACGAGGGCCGCGCACAGCTACAAGCAGCAGGGCCAAAGAGTTTAGTGTAAAGGGAAGGCCTCCAATTTCACCTGGCAAGGAGGATTCTTTACTTGCTTCCAGGATGCCCGGACTTCCACTTCTAGCCAGCACCCTAGTCCCGGCTTGTCTAATCACCACCAGTAAAGATAAGAGGAAACCGCCATTGAGTTGTGGATTATTGCTGCGCCATCAACCCCTGCACTACAACGTCCAGCATGACCCATAACATCTACACTGCCCTGGAGCTAAGTTCTACCTGTGGAGAGCCACACTATCCCTGCTGCAGTAACATCAGCTCCAGAGGACCTGCTCCGCAGCGGCGGCTCCCCTAGCCGCATACCACAGGTGGCGTCACAAACTTTATACAATCACCATAAATCCCCTATCAATAACACCTGGGTCACGGACCGGGTCACCGCTACTGTGACATCCCCCAGCATTTACCGGCCCGGCACCGGGTACCCCACGGCCCAGAGGGCGCGTCATGGTATGATCAGACCGTGTTCTGTACACGGTCAGACACAGCCATTACATTATTCAAAGATCTATTGATTAAAATTAACTTTTGTTCGTGGGAAAACCCCTTTAAGTTCATGTATTAATTTGTCCACCATCTCAGTACATGATTATATGATACAATCATTCCCTCTGCTCCTGAAAGGGGGGAGGGGAGGGAATGATTGATATAAGTGTATACAGTGCATTGTGAAAGTATTTGGTCCCCTTGAACTTTTCTAACTTTTGCCACATTTCTGGCTTCAAACATAAAGATATAAAATTCTATTTTTGGGGGAAGAATCAAAAACAAGTGGGACACAATCGTGAAGTGGAACGAAATTTATTGGAAATGTTAAACTTTTTTAACAAATTAAAAACTGTGGGACTGCTGGCTTGTGGATTTAGACTGGACAACCCCTTTAAGGCTCCTTCAGCCATCAGTGAATATCGGTCTGTGCTCGGACCGCAATGCATGGACTTGCCGCGGGTCTCCTGACCTCAACTCAGCAGCCTCACAGCATGTATGAGGATGCGGGTCAGCATGATTGGTGCCCAGTCCAAGCACTGCAGACTGAGAGCAGAACGATTTCTCACTTCCAGTATTTACACTGTCATAATAATAAAGATGTTTCCCAATCATATACAGTGCATTGTGAAAGTATTTGGCCCCCTTGAACTTTTCTACCTTTTGCCACATTTCTGGCTTCAAACATAAAGATATAAAATTCAAATTTTTTGGAAAGAATCAACAACAAGTGGGACACAATCGTGAAGTGGAACGAAATTTATTGGAAATGTTAAACTTTTTTAACAAATTAAAAACTGAAAAGTGGGGCGTGCAATATTATTCGGCCCTCTTGAGTTAATAATCGCCATCTTTTGCTGCGATTACAGCTGAAAGTCGCTTGGGGTATGTCACTATCAGCTTTGCACATCGAGAGGCTGAAATTCTTGCCCATTCTTCCTTGCAAAACAGTTCGAGCTCATTGAGGTTGGATGGAGGGCGTTTGTGAACAGCAGTTTTCAGCTCTTTCCACAGATTCTCGATTGGATTCAGGTCTGGACTTTGACTTTGCCATTCTAACACCTGGATACGTTTATTTTTGAACCATTTTATTGTAGATTTTGCTTTATGTTTGGGATCATTGTCTTGTTGGAAGATAAATCTCCGTCCCAGTCTCAGGTCTTTTGCAGACTCCAACAGGTTTTCTTCCAGAATGGTCCTGTATTTGGCTCCGTCCATCTTCCCATCAATATTAACCATCTTCCCTGTCCCTGCTGAAGAAAAGCAGGCCCAAACCATGATGCTGCCACCACCATGTTTGACAGTGGGGATAGTGTTTTGAGGGTGATGAGCTGTGTTGCTTTTACGCCAAAGATATCGTTTTGCATTGTGGCCAAAAAGTTTGATAATGGTTTCATCTGACCAGAGCACCTTATTCCACATGTTTGGTGTGTCTCCCAGGTGGCTTGTGGCAAACTTCAAATGAGACTTTTTATGGATATCTTTGAAAAATGGCTTTCTTCTTGCCACTCTTCCATAAAGGCCAGATTTGTGCAGTGTATGACTGATTGTTGTCCTATGGACAGACTCTCCCACCTCAGCTGTAGATCTCTGCAGTTCAACCAGAGTGATCATGGGCCTTTTGGCTGCATCTCTGATCAGTCTTCTCCTTGTTCGAGATGAAAGTTTAGAGGGACGGCTGGGTCTTGATAGATTTGCAGTGGTCTGATAATCCTTCCATTTCAATATGATCGCTTGTACAGTGCTCCTCGAGATGTTAAAAACTTGGGAAATCTTTTTGTATCCAAATCCGGCTTTAAACTTCACCACAACAGTATCTCGGACCTGCCTGGTGTGATCCTTGGTCTTCATGATGCTCTCTGCACTTGAAACAGAACCCTGAGACTATCACAGAGCAGGTGCATTTATACGGAGACTTGATTACACACAGGTGGATTCTATTTATCATTACCAGTCATTTAGGACACAATTGGATCATTCAGAGATCCTCACTGAACTTCTGGACTGAGTTTGCTGCACTGAAAGTAAAGGGGCCGAATAATATTGCACGCCCCACTTTTCAGTTTTTAATTTGTTAAAAAAGTTTAAAATATCCAATAAATTTTGTTCCACTTCACGATTGTGTCCCACTTGTTGTTGATTCTTTCCCAAAAAATTGAATTTTATATCTTTATGTTTGAAGCCAGAAATGTGGCAAAAGGTAGAAAAGTTCAAGGGGGCCAAATACTTTCACAATGCACTGTATATGATTGGGAAACATCTTTATTATTATGACAGTGTAAATACTGGAAGTGAGAAATCGTTCTGCTCTCAGTCTGCAGTGCTTGGACTGGGCACCAATCATGCTGACCCGCATGCTCATACATGCTGTGAGGCTGCTGAGTTGAGGTCAGGAGACCCGCGGCAAGTCCATGCATTGCGGTCCGAGCACAGACCGATATTCACTGATGGCTGAAGGAGCCTTAAAGGGGTTGTCCAGTCTAAATCCACAAGCCAGCAGTCCCTCTGTGTCACTGACTGAAGACTTGTGAATCCACACATCGTAAGCACTGTGAGGATTCGCTGGTGTCAGAGCCAGGAATGGCAATCACTTGGCTTCAAGGATGTGAAATGCAGACTCCCAGGTGTGGAGATAGAGGGAGAACAAACAGGTGGGCAGGTGAATTTAAAGGGTTGGCTCTGCCGTGAAGTACCGAGTGGTGGGACTTTATTTGAACAGTCATCCTGTGCTGACAGAGTCCCTTTAAACATAAGTCATACTCATCTTCTGGCGTCTTCATCAATTTTCAGCACTGCTTCGGTCTTGCGGCGCCATCTTGTGAACGCAGCTTCTGACTGACTGGAAGTCAGAAGCTATGTCACAATCTCTCAATGCAAGTCTGAAAGCCTGAACGATGCTCTCATAGACTTGATCTGGTCATGGTGTGACAGTATTTGTCTCTTGTATGTGGTATTATTCAGTCACTATGTGGTGGTAATATGTGGTGTGGTCACAGTGTGGCAGAAAGTAGAGTTTTTCCAAGAGTGGTCGGTGGGACTGTGGAAGGTTTGAGGAGTGGAGGCGGAGCTGGGGTGAAGCCTGGGTGGAGTTTCAAGGGGGCCCCAAAATTTTGCCAGTATGGGGCACCGAAATTCCTAGCAGCAGCCCTGCACGACCCTGGACACTTGCCAAAGCTTTTTAGTGATGCTATTGTGCCAGTTTTGTCTATTGATTCGTCACACTCTGTCATGCATGAGAGGGGTAACCGAGTCAATAGCTGGTGCTATGCTAGAGTGGCATTGTAGAAGGCAGTGACACTGTCTGTGTCGTGGAGTGAAGATATGGATGTCAGTGGTAGAATAGAATTAGAGAGTGTGTGAGTGTGGAGACATGCAAGGTTTCTTCAGGGGTGTGCTATTTGCTGACATGGGTGACAGGTGAGGAGGACAGAGATGAGAAAGTGTTGGAATAATACATATTAATCTGTATGTGTATTGCAACAACTACTGTGCTGTTTCATATGTTGTGCATATTGTGAGGTTGTTAACAAAGTTTAGTTAAAAAAAAAAAAAAAAAAAACTCCCACAGACAGGATGCCCCCTCCTTCTCTTCCTGTGTTGTTGTTATATATCTGATTTGATTTCCTCATGCTGCAGTAACACCAGACTCCATGCTGTGCCTATGCTGGATATGAATAAACCTACATTCTGTGTTCTAAACTCTGGATGTCACGCGGATTAATCCTCTGCTAACAGAAAGTGAGTAGATGGTGATGAGGTAGGGGGAGAGGGGAGGTTGTGAAGTTAGATAGGGAGCAGAGACGGGTGAAGATAAGGTCTAATGTATTTCCGTCTGTGTGGGTGGCTGAGGAGGAACATTGAGTAAGTTCAAAAGATAAAGTAAGACACAGGAGTTTGGAGGCTGCTGACTGGAGGGTGTCAGTAGGGATGCTGAAGTCACCCATTATGATAGTGGGAATGTCAGCGGAAAGAAAGTGAAGAAGCCAGGTGGAGAATTAGTCAATATAGGTAGTGGCCGGGCCCGGAGGTCGGTATATGACGGCCACTTGGAGGTAGAATAGATGCGGACAGAGTGGACTTCAAAAGAGAAGATAAGGGAGGTTAGAGGTGGGATTGGATTAAAGGTGCAGTTGGTAGAAAGAAGAAGACCCACTCCTCCGCCATGTATGTTGCCAAGGAGAAGAGTGTGGGCAAAGTGGAGGCCATCATAACACAGCGGAGCAAGGGAGGCAGTGTTGGAGGGTGTCAGCCATGTTTCGGTGAGGCCCAGGAAGGAGAAATTGTGAGAGGTAAGGAGGTCATGAATCACATGGAGCTTATTACAGACAGAGTGGGCATTTCAGAGTGCTCCAGAGAGAGGGAGCAGAGGGGTGGTCGTCAAGGACACAGGTTTTACATAGGAGAGATTGCGGTAATTCATATTAGGATGAGAGCGATAAGAGGGGGAATAAATGGGAAGTATCAGATGTGGGCAGGCTGACATTATGGGGAGGCAAACAAAGCAAATGCCTGGGGCCCCCACTCCCTCAGGGGCCCCCAGTGGGGGCATAATGGTTGCGGTCACACTGGGGGCTGTGTTGGGGGCTCCTTTCCAATTATCAATGAGACAGGAGCTACGTCGTTCCTGCACTCTCAATAGAAACGGCCAGGCAGCGCTCCATCCCCTCCAGCCCCTGCCAGTGACTTTGGTCTGAGACTGAGCTGGGTTTTTTCTGCGCATGTGACAGGATGCTGAAGGAATCAGGTGAGGCGCTGACACGTACAAGTGTGTGAGGCAAAACCTGTGCCTCGTCCCAGCACTGCAGCCTCTGTCTGTTCCCTCTGACTCCCAGCTCATGGTCCGTGACTTGAAGCTTATCTTTTAATGTTCCATGCTATTATGGACAACAGCAAGATATCTTACTGAAAAGTGCAGCCGGCATTCCAGGCTGTGCGGTGGGCTGCCTTTTCTGCAATATATCTTAGTGGAAACTGTCAGACTGATGTCAGCTGAGCTCACCAAGCAGAAAACACTTTGGTAACTAGTAGCTGATGGAGCGGGGATGAGGGAGGCTGGGAGATAGGAGAGTGGGGGGTTGTCAGCAGGCTCGGACAGGCCTGGCGGGGTGCCAGGAAATTTCCCGGTGGGCCCCGGCCCCCTGCAGAGAAGGCAGAGGAGAATTTAAAAAAAAAAAAAGGAAAAAAAAAGTGGTCGCGGGCCCTTTAAGGGCGCGCGCACACACTCTCACCGCCGCCGCGATGCCCAGAACAGTAGCGGGAGTGGCCTGGGAGCAGGAGAGCCGAAGAGCAGAGCAGGGGCTGTACTGCAGCGTCACATTTAGCAGACAGGGCCGCACGTCTGCTGAAAGTGACGTCACAGCGCGCCCTGCACTGCAGTCTTCCGCCTTAGGAGCGCTTCTGTACTGTACAGATTGTGTAATATAGTGTGTGTTTGTATGAATTTTTATGTATATGCTGCCTGCCTGTGTGTGTATATGCCTGTGTGTGTGTGTGTATATATCCCTGTGTATGTGTATATGCCTGTGTGTACAGTCATTGCCAAAAGTTTTGAGAATGACACCAAAATTATATTTTCCCATGATCTGCTGGCCTCTGGTTTTTATTAGTGTTTGTCTGATGTTTATATCACATACAGAAATATAATTGCAATCATATTATGAGTACAAATAGGTTATATTGACAGTTAGAATGAGTTAATGCAGCAAGTCAATATTTGCAGTGTTGCCCCTTCTTCTTCAAGACCTCTGTAATTCTCCCTGGCATGCTCTCAATCAACTTTTGGACCAAATCCTGACTGATAGCAGTCCATTCTTGCATAATCAATGCTTGCATTTTGCCAGAATTTGTTGGTTTTTGTTTGTCCACCCGTCTCTTGATGATTGACCACAAGTTCTCAATGGGATTAAGATCTGGGGAGTTTCCAGGCCATGGACCCAAAATCTCTATGTTTTGTTCCATAAGCCATTTTGTTATCACCTTTGCTTTATGGGAAGGTGCTCCATCATGCTGGAAAAGGCATTTTTGGGCGCCAAACTGCTCTTGGACGGTTGGGAGAAGTTGCTCTTGGAGGACATTCTGGTACCATTCTTTATTCATGGCTGTGTTTTTAGGCAAGACTGTGAGTGAGCCGATTCCCTTGGCTGAGAAGCAACCCCACACATGAATGGTTTCAGGATGCTTTACAGTTGGCATGAGACAAGACTGGTGGTAGCGCTCACCTCTTCTTCTCCGAATAAGCTGTTTTCCAGATGTCCCAAACAATCGAAAAGGGGATTCATCAGAGAAAATGACTTTGCCCCAGTCCTCAGCAGTCCACTCCCTGTACCTTTTGCAGAATATCAGTCGGTCCCTGATGTTTTTTCTGGAGAGAAGTGGCTTCTTTGCTGCCCTCCTTGGAACCAGCCCTTGCTCAAAGAGTCTCCGCCTCACAGTGCGTGCAGAAGCACTCACATCAGCCTGCTGCCATTCCTGAGCAAGCTCGGCACTGCTGGTAGTCCGATCCCGCAGCTGAAACAGTTTTAAGATACGGTCCTGGTGCTTGCTGGTCTTTCTTGGGTGCCCTGGAGCCTTTTTGACATGCTTCTCCTTGAAGTTCTTGATGATGCGATAGATTGTTGACTGAGGTGCAATCTTTGTAGCTGCGATACTCTTCCCTGTTAGGCCATTTTTGGGCATTGCAATGATGGCTGCACATGTTTCTTTAGAGATAACCATGGTTAACTGAAGAGAAACAATGATACCAAGAACCAGCCTCCTTTTAAAGTGTCCAGTGATGTCATTCTTACTTAATCATGACTGATTGATCGCCAGCCCTGTCCTCATCAACACCCACACCTGAGTTAATGGATCAATCACTAAAATGATGTTAGCTGCTCCTTTTAAGGCAGGACTGCAATGATGTTAAAATGTGTTTTGGGGGTTAAAGTTCATTTTCTGGGCAAATATTGACTTTGCAAGTACAGTAATTGCTGTTAAGCTGATCAATCTTTGACATTCAGGAGTATATGCAAATTGCCATTACAAAAAATGAAGCAGTAAACTTTGGAAAAATTACTATTTGTCTCATTCTCAATACTTTTGGCCATGACTGTATGTGTATATGCCTGCGTGTGTGTATATTCCTGTGTGTGTGTATATGCCTGCATTTGTGTGTGTATGTGCCTGTGTGTGTACAGTGTGTGTATATGCCTGCCTTCATGTGTGTGTGTGTATGCCTGCATGTGTGTACAGTGTGTGTGTATATGCCTGCATGTGTGTGTGTATATATACCTGCATGTGTGTGTATATGCCTGCATGTGTGTGTGTGTATGCCTGCATGTGTGTGTGTGTGTATATGCCTGCTTGTGTGTGTGTATGTATGCCTGCATGTGTGTGTGTGTATATGCCTGCATGTGTGTGTGTGTGTATATGCCTGCATGTATGTGTGTTTGTGTATGCCTGCATGTGTGTGTGTGTATATGCCTGCATATGTGTGTGTGTGTATATGCCTGCTTGTGTGTGTGTGTATGTATGCCTGCATGTGTGTGTGTGTATATGCCTGCATGTGTGTGTGTATATGCCTGCGTGTGTGTGTGTGTATATGCCAGCATGTGTATGTATTTGAGTGCCTGCATGCCTACGTGTATATGTGTCTTCACACGTTTGTGCGTGCTTCCCTGCTTGTCTGCATTTTTGTGTGTGATTGTCTGAGTGTGTCTGTGCATGATTGCGTGTGCATTTCTGTGTGTGCTTGCCTGCGTGTGTACGTGTCCCCATTTCTGTGGGTATGTGTATCTGCGTGTGTATATTAGGGCTCTTTCACATGTCCTGATATTTACGGGACTGGAGATATGTGTCCACCTGTGTGTCATCCGTGTGACACATACCAGTGCTTGGGAATCAGTGTACAGTTAACGCTGTTCCCAAGAGCCGGGTGCTGAGCGCTTGCCCTCATCATGGATCCCTGCCGGCACTGCGATCAGCAGCAGCAGGGTCAATGATGAGAGTAGTAGTCAACTCCCGCCGTGTCCAACTGTAAAAATAGGAATAAAATTAAAAAATCCTTGTACTCACCTCTCCTAAGTGTCACCCGCTGTAATCTGTGCGAGCGCTCACGCCGAAGAGAATGACTTCTGCAGCGAGCGGGCCTCGGAGCTGCACTCAGTGATTGACAGGGCACCGCTTGTTGAGCGCAGCTCCGGGGTCCACTCGCTGCAGGAGTCATTCTCCTCGGCGTGAGTGCTCGCACGGATTACAGCGGGTGACTCTTAGGAGAGGTGAGTATAAGGATTTTTTTTATTTTATTCCTATTTTTACAGTTGGACACTGCTGGAGTAGACTACTACTCTCATCATTGACCCTGCTGCTGCTGATCGCAGCGCCAGCAGGGATCTATGATGAGGGCAGCGCTCAGCACCCAGTGCTTGGGAAGAGCACTAACTGTCATCAGTGTGCGGGACGTTTTGCGGCCTGTGCAGCAGGTAAAAAACAGACGTGTCAGCGTGTTTTGCCCATGGACACCACATGGTCTGTGGAAAGTGGAAACACACTGACGTGTGCACATTCATTTGAATGGGTCTACGTGTACCAGTGTCTGTGGTACATGAGGAAACTGTCACCGCATGTACTGACGTGTGAAAGAGCCCTTAGTATGTGTCTGTGTGCGCTTGTTTTCGTGTGTGTAAGCGCGCTTCTGCATGTCTGTGTGGTCTTCCGATGATTTATTATATTTGGGGAGAGAAATTTTAGGAGACAAAATGGGGAGATGTGTGAAGAAACGGTATGGTGAACTAGAGGAGGGGTGGGAATGAGTGCAGGAACAGAATGGGGAAGGGGGATGTATAAGGAAACAGTATGGAGAGTGGGGGAATAGTGTGAGGAGACAGTATGGAGAGAGAAAAGTGTGATGTGACACAGCACAGAGACTAGGTAGTGAGGGGGAAGGTATAGAGATGCGGCAGTATAGGGGAAACAGTGTGAGGGCACAGAAAGGAGGTAACAGTATGCTGAGGAGGTGGAGTGTGATGAAGGGGCACAGTATAGAGACTGGGTAGTATAGGGGGGACACAGTGTGAGAGGACAGTGTGAAGAGGGGGCCCAGTATGGTAAGGAGAGGACAGTGTGGAGAGCATGTACCATAAGAGTTGTAGAGTGTATGTCATATTTTGTGCAGGGAGCATTGTAAGAGTTAGGTTTATTTAGGGGCTCAGTGTAGATGTTTTTATTCAGGAGCATCATAATGACACTGCTATCTTTAAGGGCATCATGTGGGGATGTGCTGCAGAAGACCGGAGAAGATGGAAGTCTGCAGAGACGAGCTGTGGAACTCATCATGGAGTCTGGACAAGAGGAAGAACAGAAAGAGAACGACTCTAATCAGAGAAGCCGTCTCAGGTAAGATACCTGCATGTAAATGTTCATTTGTGATCCTGCCTGTGTCTCATCAGTAATGTGGTTCCTGTATGGTCTGCAGTCTGATGATGACTGATAACTCCCAGTATCTCTATTGTTAATTACATACTGGGAGTTGTAGGTTTATGCGATACAAAGATATATGGGTCTGACCTGACATTACAATTGATGGTGGTTCAGATGATGTATTCGTGTACTGATGTGTTTGTGCGCGTCTGCGTGTTTGTGCGCGTCTGCGTATCTGGAATAATATGTATTTTTGTAAGATGCGTGTATGTAACTGTGCATTGTGGTGTGTAATAACATTCATATGCTTGAGGCACCTTTACTAAATCTGTTAGGACTCACTCACATGTGTTAGGGAATTCCATTTGTCTTTCCACATTTAGGAACAGACAAGTGAAATATGCTAACCCTGACAAAACTGTCACCATAGGGATGTGCTTGTATGGACACGGGTTCAGGAGCTGAGCCTGCTCCATACTGGGCAGATGTCGGCTGTGTTACATAGCCGGCGTCTGCCTGTAACAGCAGTGATCAGAGCTCGCCTTGATTGCTGCTGTTTTGAGTATTTAAGTGCCCTTGTCAATCACTGACAGCGGCATTTAGATAGCACAATGGCCGGTGCATGCAGTCACCTGTTCCCTTCAGCCCCCTGTGACGCAGTTGCAGGTTGCTGATGGGTTGCCAGTAGTGCTGAGTGCGCGTGGTCGGATAAGAGACATTACAGTCACCGCGAGCTACAAAGTGCTGCAATAACGTCAGGCACCTTAATTGTGACACTTCTGTGACACCCCAGGGGTCTGGTTGCCACAGTGATAGAGATATTACGTCTGAGAGCAGGTGGGAGGTCCTTTGGTCAGGGATCCTGTGCATGCCACACCTCCTGCCCAGTCTTGGGAGGGGAAGGACTTCCCCTATATAAACCCGGGACTGAGGCAGAGTTAGTGAGAAAGAAGACAGAACAAGAGTAGAGAAGAGAAGCAGCATAGCAAGAAACATCAGGAGCTCTGTGGGGAGCAGTGTTACAACGAGTCAGGGGCTGGCAGCTACAGAGCTCGCCCTGACTGAGAAGATTTCTTACCGGACCCGGAGTCCGAGGCTGTGGGGACTAACTCCTACCCAGCAGCAGAAACCGTCCGGCAGAGGATTTCAGGTCCTCTGGCCCAGAAGCCTGAAGGCACGGTCACACGCGTGGGACCAGCACCGCCATCGTGGAGCGGAAGCCATTAGAAGGCCCCGAGTCACCGGCCATACGGGTGAGCACCACACGGTACACTCAGGGACGTGGGCTACTTATTCCCGCCTCTAGCAAGGTAGCCAGAAGAGTACAGTTAGTTGGGAAGGCCTACAACTCCGCCTGGCCAGGGGAGATCCCATCTGCTCAAGGACTGACCAGGCCCCTATCACTAGCAAGTACTCCGGGAGGGTCTATCTTTGTCACCAGTAAAGACCCTGAACTACACCGCACCGTCTCTGAGTGGTTCCTGCTACCTCCATCATCCACGTCGGCTGCCCTGAGGCTATACCCCTCCCGTTGGGGGTTATACCATCCACGCTGCACCATCCTTCCACCGGCCTCAGCGGTCTGCCCTGCAGCGGCAGCTCCATAGCTGCATTCAACGGGTGGCGTAGTCACCAACCATCTACTGCTAGTACATCGCCGCTCAGTTTGACTCCCTGGGCGCGGACCGGGTCGCCGCCACGAGACTACAACCCTCAAGAGATCCGGCTCCGGGTAAGCTCCCGCGTGCGCAACGCAGCGCGACACAGGCCCAGGGGCGCGTCAACTTTGGCGTAGTCGGCAGGATTTCGTGCCCGCAACCACCGGGTACTGCGTGCCTGAAAAGCAAAGACTGTTCAAACTTACCAGTGGTGAAGATTCCCGCTATCCGTGGAGGTTTCCCGCCATCCGGCGCCATCTTCTACCTTCTTCCCGCCATCCGCGAAGTTTTCCCGCCATCCGGCGCCATCTTCGACCTTCTTCCCGCCATCCGTGGAGTTTTCCCGCCATTGGACGCCATCTTGAGGACGCCGCGCGGGAAGAAGAGGGGCGTGGACTCCGAAAGCGCGCGAGAACTGAAGCCCCGCCTCACGTCCGGACGTTGCGTAAGGTCCTGGAAGGAGCCCAGCAGACGCCGACGTCACCGGAGCGCGACGGAAGGTCCTCAACCCTGACGATCCACTGCGGAGCCGCGGCCTACGGAACAGGATCATCGCAAGGTAGGCCACGGTCCACTAGGGGGGAGGAAGATGTCGGATACGGAGGAGAGCTTCACTGCCTCAACCCCCGCCAGCGCCACCGCTGCTGCAGTTATGCCCTTCACCATGCCCTATATCCCGGGAGCAGCTTGGCTACCCCAGTACTCAGGGGAGTCACATACCCTGCATGACTTTAGAGAAAAGCTGGATAGCCTCTTCCAGGTGTACCCCCTCACAGAAGAGCAAAAAGTGAGCATCCTGGTGGCCCAACTAACCGGGGCAGCCAAAAGGGAAGTAAAATCCTGGCCACCTGGGAGGAAGACTGTCGCAGGGATACTAACCCGGCTGAAGGACACCTTTGATACCCGCACCTCAGCCGAGATTAAGCTTAGATTCTACGGGTGCAAGCAGCGAGCGCATGAGAGTATAAGGGACTATGCACTAAACCTACAAGAGGCCCTGAGGGCCATAAAGCAGACCGACCCTGATGGGGTGGGAAACGAGGACAGGCTGTTGACTGAACAATTTATAGAGGGTTTATATTGCAATGCCCACCGAAACCAGTTGCGGGCAATGGCCTTACAGGATCCCCATCTGGACTTTGCACAGTTCAAGGACAGAGCCATCCGGGTGCTCCGAGAACCGGCACCGGGTGGCGTTGTGACCCACAGGCGCCCAGCTATCACTTACCACCAGGAGGCGGCGCCCTTGTCGGCAAGGCCTGTGGGAGCTGATGCGCAGGCTTTGGACAATGACCCGGCTCCAGACCTACGCCATCAGGTCCAAGAGCTAGCTAAGAGCGTTGCTGCGCTAACCCGAACTGTGCAGTCTTTACAGGTTTCCACCCCAGGGAAGATCCAGCTGGCATCCGGACCGGAGGACATCCCGTGGCGTCGACCAAGGAGGACCCCACCGGCCAGAGGAAGACCCAGTGACCGATACAGCGAGGACGGACGACCCATCTGCCGCCGCTGCAATCAACCCGGACATATGGAAAGGTACTGTTCTTTAAACGGGCACAACCTAGGGTAGAGGGCCAACCCCCAGGAAAAAGATCACCAGGCCCATCGAACTGGCGCGACAGATATGTGGGAGGACGTCCAGTCTTGCCTGTGGTACTGGATGGCATTCCCATGAGTGCCCTACTGGACACCGGGTCACAGGTCACCACTATCCCGTACGTGCTCTTTAAGCAGTACTGGAATGACTCGGATATTACCCGCTACCCTGACGACGACTTGAGTATCATCGCCAGCAATGGCCAGCCCGTGCCACAGATCGGATTTAAAGAGGTGACCATCAAAATCGGTAGAGTCGAACTGGCAGCACAGGGACTGATCATTGTAGACATTGACAAACATGAGAGCCACCCAAAAATAACTCTAGGAACTAATGTAATTGAGAATTGTCTTGCAGAGGTGATTTTCCTTCTACAGCAGGTTGCCAAGAACGCCAGCTCCGGCGAGCAGCGAGTGCTCCAGAAAGAGATCCGGGCACTGATGCGACGGCAACAAGTGGAACTCTCCGGCGGTGAGATTGGTAGCGTAAGAATGTGTGACCCTTTCCCTATTGCCATGCCCCCAAAAAGCGAAATGATGATTTGGTGCCGGGCAGCTATTGGTCTGAGAGGTAGAGATTACCAGGCAATGGTAGAACCAGTTTACTCAGACAGTAGGCCCACCATTTTGACAGCACGGGGGGTGGTCAATGTACGCCATGGGAGGGTGCCCGTTCGCATAATCAATATCGGGGAGAGGGAAGTGTACCTGCCCCGGTATGCCACGCTAGCAAAATTATATACCATCAACCAAAACTCTATACAGTCTGTGGAACCCTTGCCTCCATCTCACCCGGAGGAAGGTAACGGCTCTAAGAAAGTAATGGAGGATTGGTGTCAGCAACTACACTTGGGAACTGACTCCACTCCCTCCCACCAGAAACAGGGAGTCTACCGGGTGGTTCAAGAGTATGAGAGAGTGTTTAGTAAACACCCGTTAGACTTCGGGCGAGTCAAGGGGGTAGAACACCGCATCCCCACGGGAGATCATCCTCCCATAAAAGAGAGGTATCGACCCGTACCCCCTGCACATTACCAACACGCCAAGGGGATGCTTAGAGACATGAAGGAGGCTGGGGTAATCCGGGATAGCTGTAGCCCCTGGGCAGCCCCGCTAGTTTTAGTCAAAAAGAAAGACAACACCATGAGGATGTGTGTAGATTACCGGAAAATCAACCGTATCACACACAAGGATGCGTACCCCTTACCAAGGATAGAGGAGTCATTGGCTGCTTTAAGATCTGCCAACTTCTTCTCTACCTTGGATCTCACTAGCGGGTACTGGCAGGTTCCTGTAGCAGAGGCGGACCGGGAGAAGACCGCATTCACCACCCCGATGGGACTTAGTGAGTTCACCTGCATGCCGTTCGGACTCTGCAACGCCCCAGGAACCTTCCAACGATTAATGGAGTGCTGTCTGGGCCACAGAAACTTCGAGACGGTCCTGTTGTACCTGGACGATGTCATCGTATACTCCAAAACTTATGAGGACCACCTGAAACACCTGGCGGAGGTGTTCGAAGCTCTGACGAGTTACGGCCTAAAGGTGAAACCCTCCAAGTGTCACCTCCTGAAACCAAAGGTGCAGTACCTGGGACACGTGGTGAGCGCTGACGGAGTGGCTCCCGACCCCGATAAGATCACCGCAATTAAGGGATGGCCAAGCCCCTCCAGCGTAAAAGAAGTGCGGCAGTTCCTCGGGTTGGTAGGCTACTACCGAAGGTTTATTCCCGGTTTCACCAAAAAGGCAGCGCCTATGCAGGACCTCCTGATAGGCCAGTCCCGGAAGGCCAAGAACCAGAAGCCGCCCTTCAAATGGGAAGAGCTAGAAGAAGAGTCCTTCCGCCAGCTGAAGATGGCCCTCACGGGGGATGAAATCTTGGCGTACCCGGATTATAGCCAGCCCTTCATCCTCTACACCGACGCCAGTAACATCGGGCTAGGAGCCGTACTGTCCCAGATCCAGCAGGGGAAAGAACGAGTAATCGCCTACGCCAGCCGAAAACTGCGACCCACCGAAAGGAACCCCGAGAATTATAGCTCATTTAAGCTAGAGTTCCTGGCCGTGGTATGGGCAGTCACTGAGCGCTTTAAGCATTACCTTGCTTCTTCCCGGTTCACCGTGTACACGGATAACAACCCGTTGACACACCTGGACACGGCAAGACTCGGTGCCCTGGAGCAGAGGTGGATGGCCCGTCTGTCCAACTACGAGTTCATAATCAAATACCGGGCAGGGCGCTCCAATACTAACGCGGACGCCCTGTCCAGGATGCCCAACCTGCCGGACGAAGGAGAAGATCCGGAGGGACTGGAAGAAATTGAACTCCCTGCGTTCCACCGTCATGGGACTATCCAGTATTCCCACCGGGTAAGGAGTAAGCAGACTGCTACGTTGAACCCCTTACCTCACTACAACTGGGCGGAAACGCAAGACAGCGACCCTGCCGTCCGACTGGTGAAGGAGATGCTGACTCGGCCGGAGGCTCGCCTTGAACCAGACGCTCCGGAGGAAGCCAAACAACTATGGGCAGAGAAGAGTCGACTGTTCCTTTACAAAGGGAAGTTGTGCCGCAGAATGGTTAACTCCCGGACGCATGAATTACTCTGGCAAGTAGTGGTGCCACGAAGAGACGCAGCCATGGTGATGGAGGCATACCACGACGGAGCTGGACACTTCGGGTGGAAGAAGCTGGAGTTCCTGCTGCGCGAGCGATTCCACTGGGTAGGCATGAGGGGAACCATTGAGAAGTGGTGCAGAGACTGTGGCCCGTGCAACCTGAGAAGGAAGGACCGCGCCAGCCAGAAGACTCCCCTGCAGTCCATCGTCACCCGGCAACCGTTGGAACTGGTAGCCTTGGATCATGTAAAACTGACCCCAAGCAGAAGTGGCTACGTCTACGCGTTAACCATCGTGGATCATTACTCCCGGTTTCTGGTTGTCGTCCCCGTCAAGGACTTAACGGCTCAAACAGCAGCTAGAGCCTTCCAGCAGCACTTTTGCCGTCCACACGGGTACCCGGACCAAGTGCTGACGGACCAGGGACCTGCCTTTGAAGCGGAGGTCTTCCAGGAATTCTGCAATCTGTATGGCTGCCGGAAGATAAGGACGACACCCTACCATCTGCAGACTAATGGACTTTGTGAAAAAATGAACCAGGTGGTAATGGATCTTCTAAAAACATTGCCCCTGGAAGAACGCAGTCTGTGGCCTGAAAAGTTGCCCGATCTGGTGGACCTATACAACCACATCCCGGTAGGTTCCACCAACTGTACCCCGGCTTACCTAATGAGGGCAAGACCTGGTAAGTTACCTGTTGACCTGGAAATGGGAGTCCTGACACCCGAGGACACTTCACCAGAAACAGACTGGGACACAGAGAGGCAGCAGCAGTACCGGAGAGTACAGGGGAGCGTGGAGCGAAGTCTCTGTCAGGCTAGGGAAAGACAAGAGAAAACTTACAACCAGTATGCTCCCGCTGTTCCCCTGGTACCCGGAGAGCAGGTCTTGAAGAGGAAGAGACGGCTCCACAAGTTGGACGACCAGTGGGAGAAGGACCCGTACACCGTACTGCCCTCAAGCCACGAAAACCCGAAGGTCTGTACCATCAGTAAAGACGGAGGGGAAACCACAGCCATTGTATCCCGGGACCACCTGAAGAAGTGTCCCGAACAACTGAGGAACCCTGAAGAGGAACAAGAAGACCATCGACCCGTAGAGGAAAGGGAAGATATGGTTAGTACCGTGCTCGGGGACTTCCCTCGGTCTTGGACTCAAGTCAATGGTGCAGTTGTGGTACCCGTACTCACCTTCCTCCAACCATCATCCCAAGAACCTACGGAGCAACCGGTAGAGCTGGAAGAACAGCCGGTCCAGGAGGCAGAAGACTCTACACAAGCAGACCCGGAAAATCAACCCTCTGCTTATAGTGAGCATGCCATACCCCTAGTGAGCCAGAGGGCCCATGGACAGCTGCCCAGTTTACCCTTGGCAGCTCCTACACCCTGTAGTTCAGGGCCAGACAGTCAGCTCCGTAGGTCCACTAGGGCCACTAGAGGCCAGCTACCCGCACGTTGGAGGATCTAAATGTTTAAGCTATCTTATAATGTTTACTTGTTTATAGTTGCTTGTGTATAATTTTGTGTTTCTAGTTCTTTTTAGGAGTCCTTGGTGGATTTACCGGGAATCCTTGTACATAGTTGGAGCGTAACCCAGGATGGACTAAAGACTGTTAAGGACTCGGGGCAGGACAGGCCCCTACCTGGTTACGTCTCCCTGTTTTGGTGAAATGGACACCTTGCTTTTCAAAACTGCACCCGGTTGCGGACACGCCGTAACCATCTTATGTGTTTTTCTTATTGTATTGTTATTGTTATACCTTGTTATGTTTTTCTAAAAAAATATGTTTAGTCCCGGAGTACTAAATTTCACTAGGGGGGAATGTGACACCCCAGGGGTCTGGTTGCCACAGTGATAGAGATATTACGTCTGAGAGCAGGTGGGAGGTCCTTTGGTCAGGGATCCTGTGCATGCCACACCTCCTGCCCAGTCTTGGGAGGGGAAGGACTTCCCCTATATAAACCCGGGGCTGAGGCAGAGTTAGTGAGAAAGAAGACAGAACAAGAGTAGAGAAGAGAAGCAGCATAGCAAGAAACATCAGGAGCTCTGTGGGGAGCAGTGTTACAACGAGTCAGGGGCTGGCAGCTACAGAGCTCGCCCTGACTGAGAAGATTTCTTACCGGACCCGGAGTCCGAGGCTGTGGGGACTAACTCCTACCCAGCAGCAGAAACCGTCCGGCAGAGGATTTCAGGTCCTCTGGCCCAGAAGCCCGAAGGCACGGTCACACGCGTGGGACCAGCACCGCCATCGTGGAGCGGAAGCCATTAGAAGGCCCCGAGTCACCGGCCATACGGGTGAGCACCACACGGTACACTCAGGGACGTGGGCTACTTATTCCCGCCTCTAGCAAGGTAGCCAGAAGAGTACAGTTAGTTGGGAAGGCCTACAACTCCGCCTGGCCAGGGGAGATCCCATCTGCTCAAGGACTGACCAGGCCCCTATCACTAGCAAGTACTCCGGGAGGGTCTATCTTTGTCACCAGTAAAGACCCTGAACTACACCGCACCGTCTCTGAGTGGTTCCTGCTACCCCCATCATCCACGTCGGCTGCCCTGAGGCTATACCCCTCCCGTTGGGGGTTATACCATCCACGCTGCACCATCCTTCCACTGGCCTCAGCGGTCTGCCCTGCAGCGGCAGCTCCATAGCTGCATTCAACGGGTGGCGTAGTCACCAACCATCTACTGCTAGTACATCGCCGCTCAGTTTGACTCCCTGGGCGCGGACCGGGTCGCCGCCACGAGACTACAACCCTCAAGAGATCCGGCTCCGGGTAAGCTCCCGCGTGCGCAACGCAGCGCGACACAGGCCCAGGGGCGCGTCACTTCCATGGAGCCCAACCTCAGGCTGAGCGTTATTGAATGACTAACATGGCAGCAACACCTGGCAACTAGTGCTGAGTGAGTGTGGTTGGATAAGGTGTGATCCCAGCATGCTCAGGTGTTATCTGAGTATCTTGTAGTGCTCTGCTAATATGCTCGAGTCCCCGGGGTAGCATGTTTTGCGGCGGTAGACAGAAGCAACACATGCAGGGATTACCTAACAAACAGGCAAGAGACAGACTGGTAAGTATTGTGCATATATACAGTACAGACCAAAAGTTTGGACACACCTTCTCATTTAAAGATTTTTCTGTATTTTCATGACTATGAAAATTGTACATTCACACTGAAGGCATCAAAACTATGAATTAACACATATGGAATTATATACTTAACAAAAAAGTGTGAAACAACTGAAAATATGTCTTATATTCTAGGTTCTTCAAAGCAGCCACCTTTTGCTTTGATGACTGCTTTGCACACTCTTGGCATTCTCTTGATGAGCTTCAAGAGGTAGTCACCGGAAATGGTCTTCCAACAATCTTGAAGGAGTTCCCAGAGATGCTTAGCACTTGTTGGCCCTTTTGCCTTCACTCTGCGGTCCAGCTCACCCCAAACAATCTCGATTGGGTTCAGGTCTAGTGACTGTGGAGGCTAGGTTATCTGGCGCAGCACCCCATCACTCTCCATCTTGGTCAAATAGCCCTTACACAGCCTGGAGGTGTGTTTGGGGTCATTGTCCTGTTGAAAAATAAGTGATGGTCCAACTAAACGCAAACCGGATGAAATAGCATGCCGCTGCAAGATGCTGTGGTAGCCATACTGGTTCAGTATGCCTTCAATTTTGAATAAATCCCCAACAGTGTCATCAGCAAAGCACCCCCACACCATCACACCTCCTCCTCCATGCTTCACGGTGGAAACCAGGCATGTAGAGTCCATCCGTTCACCTTTTCTGCGTCGCACAAAGACACGGTGGTTGGAACCAAAGATCTTAAATTTGGACTCATCAGAGCAAAGCACAGATTTCCACTGGTCTAATGTCCATTTCGTCTGTTCTTTAGCCCAAACAAGTCTATTCTGCTTGTTGCCTGTCCTTAGCAGTGGTTTCCTAGCAGCTATTTTACCATGAAGGCCTGCTGCACAAAGTCTCCTCTTAATAGTTGTGGAAACGATGTGTCTGCTGCTAGAACTGTGTGTGGCACTGACCTGGTCTCTAATCTGAGCTGCTGTTAACCTGCGATTTCTGAGGCTGGTGACTCGGATAAACTTATCCTCAGAAGCAGAGGTGACTCTTGGTCTTCCTTTCCTGGGGCGGTCCTCATGTGAGCCAGTTTCTTTGTAGCACTTGATGGTTTTTGCAACTGCACTTGGGGACACTTTCAAAGTTTTCCCAATTTTTCGCACTGACTGACCTTCATTTCTTAAAGTAATGATGGCAACTCGTTTTTCTTTACTTAGCTGCTTTTTTCTTGCCATAATACAAATTCTAACAGTCTATTCAGTAGGATTATCAGCTGTGTATCCACCAGACTTCTGCACAACACAACTGATGGTCCCAACCACAATCATAAGGCAAGAAATCCCACTTATTAAACCTGACAGGGCACACCTGTGAAGTGAAAACCATTGTTGGAAGACCATTTCCAGTGATAACCTCTTGAAGCTCATCAAGAGAATGCCAAGAGTGTGTAAAGCAGTCATCAAAGCAAAAGGTGGCTACTTTGAAGAACCTGGAATATAAGACATATTTTCAGTTGTTTCACACTTTTTGTTAAGTATATAATTCCACATGTGTTAATTCATAGTTTTGATGCCTTCAGTGTGAATGGACAATTTTCATAGTCATGAAAATACAGAAAAATCTTTAAATGAGAAGGTGTTTCCAAACTTTTGGTCTGTACTGTATATATATGTGCTTAATAAATATATATATATATATAAACACAAGTCTATATCTATGTGCTCATATATACAGTGGGGAAAATAAGTATTTGATACATTGCTGATTTTGCAAGTTTTCCCACCTACAAAGAATGAAGAGGTCTGTAATTTTTATCGCGGGTACTCTTCAACTGTGAGAGACAGAATATAAAAAGTAATCTAGAAAATCAGACTGTATGATTTTTACATTTTTACATAATTAATTTGTATATTATTGCTTGAAATAAGTATTTGATATAATAGAAAAACTGAACTATGTGTATGTAGCATCCACAGTTATAAATCCCGGCAGCACAGACAAAAGTTAATAAGTGTAAAGATTGGCAATTGCCCAATGAATGAGCAAAATGCTGCTCATTCATCGGGTGATTGGATTGTTTATGGCAGAACAAAAATCATTATTCTCAGCAGCACATCACTAGTAATTGTTCATCACTGTTCATCATGCGCTCATCATTGTTAGTCAGCCTGTCTAAAGACGCCAAAATCAAGCACAGAACGACTTGACAATTGCATTCGCTTAACGGCCTGAACTCTGTGCATGTAAATGCAACTGAAATGTTTCTGTGTGATGGTACAATATATGAGCGTTTGGTGCCCCACTTTAAACTTTTGCCCAGGGCCCCACTTTGGCTAAAACCGGCCCTGGATGTGGGGGGAACAGGATTGGAAGATATGTCGCCTGCAGTGAGGAGAAGCAGAGAGAGGTAGAGCAGGTGGGAGAAGGAGAGTGACTGTTTTTTCATGTTTTAGTAGGATAGATCTGAGGTTGAAGAGCAGTATGGCAGATGAGGACAGGTGTGGAGATAAGAGGGAAGGAGAGATAATTATTTGGTTAGAGGGTGCTGAGGTTTGGGGATAGCGAAGGAGACTGAGGATTAGTGGAGCCAAAACTGTGAGCATATGTAAGCATGTTGAAGGAGTAGGAGTAGGTTAAAAGAAAAGCTAGGTACATGTAATAAGCAGTGCTTACTGTTCCCTTCTGGTTTATTCCTGGTATACAGTGGGTACGGAAAGTATTCAGACCCCTTTAAATTTTTCACTCTTTGTTTCATTGCAGCCATTTGGTAAATTCTAAATAGTTCATATTTTACTCATTAGAGTACACTCTGCACCCCATCTTGACTGAAAAAAAAACAGAAATATAGAAATTTTTGCAAATTTATTAAAAAGAAAAATTTAAATATCACATGGTCATAAGTATTCAGACCCTTTGCTCAGACACTCATATTAAAGTCACATGCTGTCCATTTCCTTGTAATCCTCCTTGAGATGGTTCTACTCCTTCATTGGAGTCCAGCTGTGTTTAATTAACTGATAAGACTTGATTTGTAAAGGCACACCCCTGTCTATATAAGACCTAACAGCTCACAGTGCTTGTCAGACCAAATGAGAATCAAAGGAACTGCCCAAGGAGCTCAGAGACAAAATTGTGGCAAGGCACAGATCTGGCCAAGGTTACAAAAGAATTTCTGTATTACTCAATGTTCCTAAGGGCACAGTGGCCTCCATAATCCTTAAATGGAAGAAGTTTGGGACCACCAGAAGTCTTCCTAGACCTGGCCATCCAGCCAAACTGAGCAATCATGGGAGAAGAGACTTGGTGAGAGAGGTAAAGAAGAACACCAAGATCACTGTGGCTGAGCTCCAGAGATGCAGTAGGGAGATGGGAGAAAGTTCCATAAAGTCAACTATCACTGCAGTCCTCCACCAGTCAAGGACTCCCAGACTATGAGAAATAAGATTCTCTGGTTTGATGAGATGAAGATAGAACTTTTTGGTGATAATTCTAAGCAGTATTTGTGGAGAAAACCAGGCACTGCTCATTACCTGCCCAATACAATCCCAACAGTGAAACATGGTGGTGGCAGCATTGCTATGGGGGTGTTTTTCAGCTGCAGGGACAGGATGACTGGTTGCAATTGAAGGAAACATGAATGTGGCCAAGTACAGAGATATCCTGGATGAAAACCTCTTCCAGAGTGCTCTTGACCTCAGACTTGGCCAAAGGTTCACCTTCCAACAAGACAATGACCCTAAGCACACAGCTAAGATAACAAAGGAGGGGTTTGAGAACCACTCTGTGACCATTCTTGACTAGCCCAGTCAGAGCCCTAACCTAAACCCAATTGAGCGTCTCTGGAAAGACCTGAAAATGGCTGTCCACCAACGTTCAGCATCCAACCTGACGGAACTTGAGAGGATCTGCAAGGAAGAATGGCAGAGGATCCCCAAATCCAGGAGTGAAAAACTTGTTGCACCATTCCGAAGAAGACTCATGGCTGTACTAATTCAAAAGGGTGCTTCTACTCAGTACTGAGCAAAGATTCTGAATACTTATGACCATGTGATATTTCAGTTTTTCTTTTTTAATAAACTTGCAAAAATGTCTACATTTCTGTTTTTTTCAGTCAAGATGGTGTGCAGAGTGTACTTTAATGAGTAAAATATGAACTATTTAGAATTTACCAAATGGCTGCAATGAAACAAAGAGTGAAAAATGTAAAGGGGTCTGAATACTTTCCGTACCCACTGTATTACTGCAGCACACTTACAGAGCAACACAGAATTCGTCACCAGACCTGTATCTACACATGTAAACCTACATAAGAGATATCACTAAAGAGAAGTGTGTTGTACCCCTAAGAAGATATCAAAACCAAAAAGAAGGGAATCCTAGTCAAATACCGCTCAATATATATAATGTTAATAAATATGGAGGAGACGGAGACCCAAACGAAAACAAAGGTTTGTTAAATATATAAACCATTTTATTGTACATCAATTATAAATATAATACCAATAATACAACAATACTAGGTAAGGGGGAGAAGTACAATTAAAAAACAGGGAGGATGGAAACAATCCCTGAATATAAGGATAGAACCAGATAATGAGGAGCTCCTGTGAGATGAAAAATGCTCTAGAGTTCTAGGGGCAAACACAATTAAGGTGGGCTAGTAATTACTGCAAACTGCGAGACTAAGAAATATGATGAATAGTCTATAAAAAACAGGAAAAATTATGAATATACCTGCAAAAGAAGTATACTAACAAGTAGAATATGCAAGCATATAATCCGGTATAATTAAATAAATTAAATACTAAAACCTCACAGCTAACTGACAATTATATAAGGTATAAATATCAGAGAGTTTAGCTGATCAATTGTGAGTGGCCGTAGTTTTAATAAGAACCCGGAAAAAAGGCTCGATGTTTATAATACGTTTTAACAGTACGCAAAATATAGGTGAAGCAACCCTGATGTTCTACAGCACTAGTGTCTTATAAGTGGCGTGCATTGCAGTCAGTTAAATAAATACATAGTAGAGAGCAGGAAGGCAAAACTTTAAACTTTGCCTGTATAATACCCCTGCAATATCTATATAATAATCAGAAGTTGGTCAAAAGACGAGATGGCCGCAGTAGATGCTAATCCCCAATATGGGGTGCAGGTGAAAATAATGAAGCCAATTAACCCTGGTAGATATAATCATAACAAGAGCATAAAGACATAAACATATGATGGTATCAGGAGAGCCCGAAGATAATCAGTCATAAAGTATGTGCACCAGTACCATGTCTCACGAGAAGCACAGGAGCATCCAGATGGTGTGTGTGAGCCTCGACATGCATTTCACCAACTGCGGCCTCGTCAGGCTCTCCGGACACCGTCATATGTTTATGTCCTTATGCTTTTGTTATGATTATATCTAGCAGTGTTGCTAGATATAATGCTATGATTTAACAAAAAAAAAAACCTGGCCTCCTCCACCCCTTAATAGCCAGCCATCACACACCTTATTTCCCCCGTCGCCCAGTACAGCTCAATGAGTTGTTATGGAGGAGGGGGAAAAGTGTAACTATAGTCACAGGTAAATGTAATTATTTTACATAGCAAAGCAATACAGCTTTAAATGCTATGATTTAAAAAAAAAAATCTGGCCTTCTTCCACCCCTTAATAGCCAGCCATCACACACCTTATTTCTCCGTCGCCCAGGACAGCTCAATGAGTTGATATAGAGGAGGGGGAAAAGTGTAACTATAGTCACCAGTAGTCACCGGTAAATATAATTTTTTTTACATAGCAATGCAATATAGCTTTAAATGCTATGATTTAAAAAAAAAAAAAAAACTGGCCTCCTTCCACCCCTTAATAGCCAGC
This sequence comes from Phyllobates terribilis, assembly GCF_046119375.1. Lineage (NCBI taxonomy): Eukaryota > Metazoa > Chordata > Amphibia > Anura > Dendrobatidae > Phyllobates > Phyllobates terribilis. Next base: position 4,018,706 of record NW_027362876.1, on the reverse strand, counting down.
CATCACACACCTTATTTCCCCGTCGCCCAGGACAGCTCAATGAGTTGTTATAGAGGAGGGGGAAAAGTGTAACTATAGTCACCGGTAGCCACCGGTAAATATAATTATTTCACACAGCAAAGCAATATAGCTTTAAATGCTATGATTTAAAAAAAAAAAAAAAACTGGCCTCCTTCCACCCCTTAATAGCCAGCCATCTCACACCTTATTTCCCCGTCGCCCAGGACAGCTCAATGAGTTGTTATGGAGGAAGGGGAAAAGTGTAATTATAGTCACCGGTAGTCACCGGTAAATATAATTATTTTACATAGCAAAGCAATATAGCTTTAAATGCAATGATTAAAAAAAAAAAAAAACTGGCCTCCTTCCACCCCTTAATAGCCAGCCATCTCACACCTTATTTCCCCGTCGCCCTGGACAGCTCAATGAGTTGTTATGGAGGAGGGGGAAAAGTGTAACTATAGTCACCGGTAGTCACCGGTAAATATAATTATTTTACATAGCAAAGCAATATAGCTTTCAATGCTATGATTTAAAAAAACAAACCAAAAAAAAAAAACTGGCCTCCTTCCACCCCTTAATAGCCAGCCATCTCACACCTTATTTCCCCGTCGCCCAGGACAGCTCAATGAGTTGTTATGGAGGAGGGGGAAAAGTGTAACTATAGTCACCGGTAGTCACCGGTAAATATAATTATTTTACATAGCAAAGCAATATAGCTTTAAATGCTATGATTTATAAAAAAAAAAAACTGGCCTCCTTCCACCCCTTAATAGCCAGCCATCTCACACCTTATTTCCCCGTCGCCCAGGACAGCTCAATGAGTTGTTATGGAGGAAGGGGAAAATTGTAATTATAGTCACCGGTAGTCACCGGTAAATATAACTAGAATATTTTTTCTCTTATGTACTATATACATAGCGTAACACTATACATATAGTATCATAAGGCTCTTATTGTCAGGGGCATGTAGTGTGCATGGTATTCCCAGGCACACCATAATGCCACACATAACCCTACTGGGCACTTACCTCCCTTGCCTCATCCATCTTTATGGCCATCCTTTTGAACAGGAATATCTTCTGTGTTCTTCTGGGGTCCTGATCCTGGCTTGAGTCCTGACACGCTTATTTCTTGCTTGTCCAGGTCCTGCTTGCCCTTCCGGATCTTCTTATTTTGATGTTCTTCTTGGGGTTTAGGAAGACAGCTTGCTCTGATGATATTAAAGAGCCGGTGGATGGTTTGGGGTTTTCCAGCTGATGTTGGTAAATGAAAACCCCGTAAACAAGGCCTGGTGGTCTGCTGAGAGGGCTGAGTTGTTAGCCTCTGCTGCTTCCAGAATTTGAAGATTGAATGGTCTGGAGCCGCGCTGGATGTTACTTGGCTATAAGAGAAAAAGAAAACACAAGAAGGTGATTACATAAGAACAGTATATAGTAAAGTTCAGGAAAGCTAGAGGCTCTCTACATATGTCAACCAATGATCGGCAGATTTTGTCACTATCTGCTGATCATTTAACATGTATGGGGGCTTACAATCTCACCACTGACAAATCAGCGACCTTCACTGTTATTAGTAATCTGACGAATTTGGAAAAAGTGATTAAAGCTATGTGAAACTATTCATAAATGAGTCTGTATAAAACATCTCCTCTAATACTTACTGGCACAGGAACATGTGGGGGACACATTCTAAGGGCTTCCACCGAGTCCCAGTCAATACGCTGGAAAAACCTATGGGCTCTGATGTTACCATGGACTCCGAGGCGCCTGGCAGGATCTTCCCGGAGGAGCTACAAAAGAAGAAAAAAAAATGTTTATATTTATATAACAGCTTCATAAATAAAATTTAACTAAAATAAATAAATATTATATATATTTATGAAAAAAAAAAGCCTAATATTAGTGTTTTTTTTCTGACATCTTCAATAATACATGACAGGTAATATATACCATCACGTCACCCCTACAAGTGTTTACGTGTTATATTGAACACGTAAACACTTGACCTAACATGAGATTCCACTCCCACCAATGGAGCTGAATATAATAGTAAATTACCGCTAACATCACAATAAATCACACAATAATATAAAAGTAATACAACTTATATCATGTACTGACCTTTTTAATGATGTTCTTCGCCTCCTTGCTGGAAGCGTTGAATAGTCCTCGATGGTATTTGGACCTGCTGGTAATCATGATGTTCAAAATGATGCCAAATGCATACCAGTCTACCCCAGCATTGTACTCCTCCGCAGCCAGCATCTCAGGAGCCATGAAGCCTGGTGTCCCAGCGTATTCGGTGGCTGTCCGGTCTCCATAGATGTTCTCAAGTGCCAGACCGAAGTCGGCAATCTTTATATGGCCCGTCGCAGCCACCAAGATGTTAGAAGGCTTGAGATCTCTGTGAAGAAGACAAATGGATTCTTATCAGTGTCCGCTGTATAATTCTCAGTATTGCTGTGTATAGTTATAGGCATCACTGGTGGTGGAGGATTAGATGTATTTCTAGTTACCGGTGGATGATGCCCTTAGAATGCAGGTGTTGAATTCCACACACAAGTTCTGCGGCGTAGAATCTGGCCGAAAGAAAAGAGGAGAAAATAGTTTTTAGTGAATCAGAAACTCAGAAATATATATTGCCCAAAAGACTAGACAGGCAGGACTTATCAGGATTTTATATTTCTGGTTATTATATACAAGTATTTATATTATTATAATGGTCTAGAAGGGCAGTCGCACATATCGTATTGATTATAAGGCACCTGGACCTGCTCATCCTAAGTATAGGACATCAATGTTAAAGTAGTGGATAACCTCTTTAAGTTCCTTCTTGCCTATAGGGATACACAATTGCTACTATTACAATGTATATTCATATGGTGTTAAAGGATTATCCAGGATCAGAAAAACATGGTGTCTTTCTTTAAAAAATAACGCCACATGACTAATGTGAATGAGGATGAACTGCGATGCCTCACACAACCTGTGGACAGGTGCGGTGCTATTTTTGGAAATAAAAATTAGAGCTGTATTTTTCTAAGTGTTTCCCTAATAACATCCCTGTGAATGGGAGATATGAATTTACGTGAACGTTAGGGCTAACAATCGAATCAATCTAGTCAGTCTCATTTAGAAAATACATAGCTGTATGGCTTAGACTGTGAATACTGTACCGTGCACTGGGGATGTCAAGACACCCCTTCCTCATCAGGAGATGGTGGAATTCGCCACAGGTGACATACTCCATCCCAAGAAGCACAAGCTCCTGTCAGACAAGACGTAGAAATCAGTCGTATGATAAAGTCATTGTAGCAGTCATACATTTACTAACACTCAATAATCAGTGATTTCTTCTGCGATTTCTTCTGTGATTAATCTCTGTTCCACTTACTCGTGGAGATATAGTTACATAATAATAGCAGTAATGATACTTTCTTCTTTTACTATGTGTTTATTAGTTATTCTAAGTATATACATATAGAAGATATATCTACATATGTAGAATGTGATGTGCTAAATGTACAGCATTACTTTTCACTGTAATGTTGCCTTCTGCATTTCTCACCATTATGAAGTACTCATTAAGAATGACATCCATAGGGGTGGACAAATGACTTCAGATATTGGGAGCCAGTTGAACCACTCCAAGACTTTCCATAGACTTCAATAGAGAAACCCCAAAAGTTAACCGTCAGCATCATATTTCTAGGCACATTGCCTGGTTCCCAGGGTTTGTCCAGTGTTCCCACAGTAGGTGACAGCTACACATACAAGGAGCAGGACATGAAAATGTTTCCAATGCTGAAATGTTAACAAACACCAGATATAAACGTGGACATATCCTGTGCATATAGATGAGTGCACTTTATTCTTTATCCAATATTAATGAACAGGTCACAATTTTACCTTGGTCTGAAAGGCGAATGTGCCATGAAGAAGGAAGGGGCTGCCAGATGCAAGTTGTAACACACGCCGCTCCACCAACGCGCGCTCCTCTCCTTCAGCTAGCAGGTTCCTCTTTGTGATGACTTTTACAGCAAATTGCTGGCGGGTATATCTATCTTCCGCCAGCACCACCTAGAAAAAAATGGTCATTAGTTGATGATCTTCATTAAAGGTGTTGTCTGGCCTTGGGGTACAAGTCTGCAGACACTTTATGTGAGTGTAGACTCATGAGGATTCTCCAGTGATGGGAGCAGATGGTCATTTATCCGGCCTCACTCAATTCCCTTGTATTGAGCGAGCCTGTGTAAGGGGGTGTTGACTGGACCGTCGCATTCATTCCCCTGAAGACACCAATCGTGTTGTATTGTAGTGTAAACGATGTCCTGCAGTTTTCAGTATATATGGTGTAATTACATAGTTACAGTATGTCATATTATGTGAATTGTAATATAGAGTGTGATATGGTCATATGTATAATGTATAGTGTACAGCATAGGATTGCGCAAGATAAGACATAGTTTAGGACTTAGGAGTTGACATAGGTAGGATGAGAATAGTGTAAGAAAGTGTTCATGTTTAGGACTAGCTCATAGTGGGAGGGAAAAGTGCCAGTTAAAGGAGACTGCTTCCTGTTTGTAGAGCGTTCGTGAGTGATATAAGATCAAATTCAAGGGCAGTTGGGGCTGATATCAAGAGTGAGTACATATTGTTCTGGGTGATATGAGGCCTTACAAAAATTCACTGCAGACATTCCTGCAATGTCCGGAGATCAGGGCTCGATTCAGGTGCTATGGCAAGCACCTCACCCCTTTACATACAGAGGAAGATGGACGTGCAATTGTGTATGGGAAATGTAACAGATCTCGGGTGTATTGTGGAACTCAACTGGGAAATCCTGGGGCTGACAGGATCAGTGAACGTAGGGATAGTCCAGTTAGAACGTAAATAAATGCTGAAAATGTTCTGTACTATGGAAATAAGAAATGGAGAATGTTGTGCCCGATACTGTGTATTACAATCTGATGCAATTGAACTGTCGAGTAAACTTCTGTGTGTTGAAACGAACTGAGTGTTCCCTAATCTATGTGCGGCAGCTCCTTAAGTTGAAGACCTGGAGACAGCTGGGGCCTGTGGCCTACAAGTGAGTGTAACGCACCCTACACGCAACAGCACATTTGAACTGGCACACAATTTTTCTGTAAAGTGCCAGGGCGACATGGACAGCTGCACATGTCTCGTCGGCACATGACCACATGTATGCAAATTGCATACCTGCAGTTATGCTCCTGCCCATTCCTGGCACCGGCACTGGAGAACCTCAACAGCACACACACTGCACACTGTGAGGACTCACAAGTCTGTAGTCACATAGTTACTGCAGACTTGTACCCTAAGGCCGAACAACTCATTGAAATAAGTGTGGAGGGGAGCAGGAAAGTGACACCATTGCTATTTCTTTAATAATTATTTTATATTTCTACAGTTTCTTACTAGCTTACATACAGGAGATCTAATAGCTATAAACATGGGCACTAGGAAATAACCCCACTAGAATTACCCATTAAAGCTAGGAGGTTAAAGGATTACTTCAGTCTTAGCCATGCATGATTGAGACAGGAATAACTACAACTCCAGAGCTGGTCGGCATTATTCCTGTGTCAGCCATGAAAAGCTGAGATGAGAATCAATATAAACAGACTGTGTTGGGGTGCAGAGCTCAGCTGTACATAGATGCTGGCATCAAAGACCATGCTGCAAATGTATGCCTATCTATACTAGGGTTATTTTGTGCAGCATATATACTTTATCACATTTGGCGTCTATTACACTTTATATGTGTGTAGGAATTATTTCCACCCAACATACCTTTTTCTAATAGCCTATTATGTATACATTACTTAATATTGCTGCATATTCTTTTGTTATGCACCATGGGGTTTGCCTGTGTTTTTAGCCTTATCTGATTTTCTCTTTTTTCATCAGATTTTATCATGTGTCTAAATTGTACTAATAAAATATATACCTTTTATGCTACCTTGGCTATTGCTCATAGTTTTTTGTATAGGTTATTTCAAGATCGATAAAGATTTAAGCAAAACAAAAGATCATTTTACCCTATGAAAGACCACTTTGCTTGTTTGTCGGGCGAACGTCAGCCTGTTTCTACTGGTTTCCGATAACTGCGCAGTGTGAATGCACCTTAATCTGCAGCACAGACCTGAGACTACATTTGCAGACACTTTGTCCTGATCCTAAACTCCTTTTCACTCCACAGCACCTCTGGTGTCAGGTTTTATGTTGCAGTGATGCCAGGAGTTAGGCTATGTGCCCACGATGCAGAAATGAAGCAGAAAATTTCTGCAGCATTTTTGCATCTCCCTGGCAGAAAAAACGCATGCAGATTGTACATGCAGATTGTGCATGCTTTTTTCCTGCAGAATACATGCGGATCCACATGCGGATTCACATGCGTTTCCGCATGCAGATTGACAAGCGCTTTCCAGGCGATAGCATCACTTGGAAAGTGCTTGACAACTAGGTCACACTGTATAAATCCATGCAAACAGCATGGATTTATACAGTGTGAAACGTAAAAATAAAATAAAATAAAGCTATACTCACCCCCGATGCCCCGGCGTGGCTGCAGCGCTCCTTCCTGTCTAGTTCCCGGCTGCCGGCATATCGTGAGACAGAGCGGTGAAGGGCCTGCGGTCACATGACTGTGACGTCACCGAAGGTCCTTCAGCGATGCCGGCATGCAGAGAAGCCTTCGGAAAGGTGAGTATTAACTTTATTTATTATTTTATTCTTTTTTTTACAGGAACAATGGTACCCAGGTCTGGATGAGAGTCTTCTCTCCTCCTGAACTGGGTACCATCCGTACATAGAGACGCATAGAATTCACTTGTAGAAATGTACAGACGCGCATTCTATGCGTCTCAATGCAAGTCAATAGCGGGGCTTCCGCTGCGCTTCCGCAAAATTAAATGACATGCTGCAGATTTTTGTACGCAGCATAAACGCTGCGGAAAAATGCGCAGCATGTGCATAGAACATGCGGAATCCCCTTGGGGACCATGGGGTGCGGATTACCTAGTGTTTCACAAGCGTTTCCGCTGCGGAAATTCCGCATCATAAACGCTTGAAAAACGCTACGTGGGCACCCAGCCTTATAAGAATTGCAGAAAACACGAGAGGTGAATATATTGTGAAGAGTATGCTTTGGGATATTTGCTGGCTTCTCTGGTAATCAAGGAGCTCTCTCCTTTTCCCAGGAATGTCCTAAAAAATCAGAGAGTTGTCTGTAATAGTATTAGGAGGCTTGTCCTCAATTCGATTTTTGTCCTAACTTCAGGGAGTAGTATGATTAAAAAAATAAAACGATACTACCCTGATAAATCCTTTGCTATTCCAGAGCCTGGCACAGTAGTCCAAACCTGCACTTGTTTACCTTGCTGCAGACAATCACTGGTCTCATTGAGGATGTCTCTATTTATTGGACAAAACCATTGAGACGAGTCATTGGTTAGCAATCAGGAGAATGTATGAGACGTCACCACTGCTGACACGGAATTTTTTGAATTATTACTTTTTAACTGTGGACAATATCTTTAATAAATGTCATTCTCAGTAAACACACATATATTTACTCATACTTATGTAGCTACGTACATGCAGATGTACAATGTAGTGCCTTGAAAAAGTATTCACATCCTGTGAACTTTTCCACATTTTTTCAAGTTACATGCAAAAACTTAAATGTATTTTATTGGAATTTTATGTGATATACCAACACAGAGTACAAGTATTTGTGAAGTGTAAAGGAAATGATACATGTTTTTCTGAATATTTTAAAAATGTAAATCTGAAAATTGTGACGTGCATTTGTATTCAGCCCCTCTGAGTCAACACTTTGTAGGACCACCTTTTGCTGCAATTACTGCTGCAAGGTATTTTTCTACCAGCTTTGCACTATAGGTTGAAATTTTTGCCCACTCTTCTTTGCAAACTAGCTGTGAGATTGGATAGAGAGCGTTTGTGAACAACAATTTTTAAGCCTTGCCACAAATTCTCAATGAGATTTATGTCTGGACTTTAACTGGGCTATATAAACACACGAGTATGTTTTTATTTAAACCATCTTATTGTAGCTCTGGAAGTATGTTTAGAGTCGTTGTCCTGCGGGAAGGTGAACCTTCATCTCTGTTTCAAGTTTTTCCAGCCTCTAACAGGTTTTTCCTACAAGATTGTCTTGTATTTAGCTCCATCCATCTTCTAATCAACTCTGACGAGCGTCCCTGTTAAAGAAAAGCATCCCCACAGCATGATGATTCCACCACCATGTTTGACGGTGGGGATGGTGTTTTCAGGGTGATCTGCAGTGTTAGTTTTCCTCCACACTTAGTGTTTTTCATTTAGCAAAAAATTTAAATTATTGGTCTCATCTGACCAGAGCACATTCTTCCATATTCTATGTGGGTGACACAGCTAGCATGGATAAAGGTGGATGAAAGTGCTCTGGTCACATATTTGCATGTAGAGTTTCTACGGCAGCTGTCACTTCTGCATGATGTTGTCTATACAGGTGTCTGGCCCACACTTGCACAGCCAACAGGATCGTGCACCTGTATTGAAAAATAGATGTTGTTATCTGCTGGCCATCCAAGATTCCAAGGTGCAGGCATGTGGGGAAAACAGCAGCACCTGCAACTTCCTAGTGCAGAAGTTAGAGGCACCAGAAAAATACTTTAACCCACTGTAGACTATCAGAAAACACTATTACACATATATAGGTAGCAACACATTTGGAAACCGCCCTGCATCTGCCTTTGTCAGAAACACCTGAATTTGGGGATCTAAGATGGTTATTAACAGTGTTATTCTCTACTTCATTCATGATCTTATATTGTATAGCAAACAATATACAATCTGGGCTCGTAATGTTATAGGTTCTTACCTTTCCAAAACTCCCCCGGCCAAGCACTTGATGAAAATCTAGTCTCTTGATGTTGTCAGAGATTGTGCTGCCGGGGAGAGATGGCCGCACACCACTGTCTCCTAAAATGGCAAACAGAAATAAGACGAGAAATTAGAAAAAGAATTTACTGTCCATGTATAAAGTGTTGGTTATTTTGTAACCTTAGCAGAGAATTCAGTTTTGGTTAGCATTGGAGTATTCATCTTTGTAAACATATTGCTTTATGCTGTTAATTGAAAAACAGACTATAATTTACTATTCAGTTTAGCACAAAGGGTTAATTATGTTATTACAAAATGGAGAATCAGTATCATTTATGTGCGGAATAATACTGGTAGCACAGTGATTGTCCTATATTAAGTGTACTGCCTTAGAAAACAATTACAGCTCAACGCTAATATTGTCCTGCAACAGTGTTAAAGGGCCCCTTCCCCTGGGACTGAGAAGTGGGTATACGTTTCGCATGTATAGGCACTCTACCTGAAGCCCTCCATTAGCTCCCCGATGCCTCCTCTGCTGGGATAGGCGTTCCTTTCCTCCTGCTTCCAAGATGACGGTCATAGCAGCATGGAGTACACTGGTAAATCTAAACCTCACCTCTCCTGCCTTTCCTTTCCCATCCCACAGCACAGAAAAGACAGGGAAGATGTGGTTTAGACTTACCAAACTGGTGGCCATCTTGGAGGTAGTAGGAACAGAACACAGATCTAAGCAATGGAGGTAGCGGGAGGCAAAAGAAGGGCGTCAGGAAGGATGACTGTATATTTACAAAGTGTAGTAACTTTTCAGTCTCAGGGTATAAGGTTGCTTTAATATACATTTTTTCCTATACTCAGTCACTAAGTTGCAAAGAGGGGAATTTATTAAATATACATAAAAAAACAAATACATTTTAATCAGATTGATTCTTCCTTGTTCCTCCATATTTTTGCCATTCTGCTAAAACGACTCAACACCGGTATGACATTCACTTCTATATAGTCCACCATCTTATGTGATATATTTAATGCCAAATATTTCAAACTGTTGCCCTCTTGGATAATAAGTATATCACCATCTGTAATTTGGAAATTCTTGTCCAATAACGATATCTGACTTATTCCAATTAATCTTCAATCCAGAAAAAATACCAAATCCATTCACCAATGTAATATCTGTCCTTAGATCTTCCTTTACATTTATTAAAATAATAACAAATCACCTGTGTACATCGCTAATATTTCCTCCTGAGTCCAAAACTGAGAACCCCTTATTCCTTTACAACCTTAGGCTGTGTGCCCACAATGCGTTTTTAATGCGTTTCCGCAGCGTTTTTATAGCTGCTGAAACGCATTAAAAACGCATGGTAGAAGGGCAGCAATGTTCCCCAATGATAATCCGCATGTGCTGTGCACATGCTGCGAAAATTTCCGCTGCGGAAAAAAACGCAGCGCTACCAATTATTTTGCAGAAGTGCTGCGTCTTCGCCACCATTGACTTGCTTTAGATCACATGGATTACGCATCACTGTATATGTAGATGCGTAATCCACGCGTTCCAATGTGCAGATGGTACCCGGGTGTAGATGAGAGGAGAGTCTCCTCCACACCCAGGTACCATTAAAAAATCTGTAAAAAAAGAATAAAATAAAAAATAACTGTCTACTTACCTTCTGTCGGCCCGCGCTGCGCTCCTACTTGCTTCCCGGCACTTTGCAATGAATTGAAGGACCTGCGCTGACGTCAGAGTCATGTGACGGGTCACGCGATGCTGACGTCGGCAGGTCTTTCAATTCACTGTTGCCGGCAAGGGAGAACGGAGTGTAAAGCAGGACACCGGGGGCCATCGGAGAGTAAGTATACATTTATTTTTTTATTTTTACCACTCTCTCGGGTCACACTATATAAATCCATGCAATTTGCATGAATTTATATAGTGTGACCTAGTTGTCACAAGCACTTTCCAAGTGATGCTAATCGCTTGGAAAGCGCTTGTCAATCCGCATGCGGAAATGTCAGTGAATAAAGCTCCATTTCCGCATGTCCCTGGCAGGAAAACGCATGTACAATCCGCATGTACAATCCGCATGTACAATCCGCATGTACAATCCACATGTACAATCCGCATGCGTTTTTTTCTGCCAGGGAGATGCAGAAACGCTCAGGAAAAAATCCTGAGCATTTCTGCATCGTGGGCACATAGCCTTATATATGGTCAATAAGTAGGGCAAAGAGCAGCTTGGATTAGGAAATCCATGTCTTGTGCCCATAAAAAGGACAAAAAGCTGGGACATAACCCCATGCACCTACTACTTTAGGAGGGCACCATCTAATAACTGGGATCTACCTGCCACATGTCATACAACATCATACGAATTTCAAAAAGAAAAGAAGACATGCACCTAAGCGGTGATCACCTGAAGAAATAATCACGGAATATTTGAATATAAATTACATCAATTTATTACAGTATCTCCTGACACATATATAAGAATACGCACAAAAAAAATTATTTTAAAACACCATTAAAAATAGTGGAGGAATCCACTGCTTGAGGAACCCACTACTTTAGAGACCTTCCCATATTATAATGACAGAAAATACAATAAAGTGCAGTCAAATAGATGAACTCTAACAGGCTGTATAGAATATCTATGATGGTCAATATTGCACAAGCCCAAAGTATTCTATATAAATAGAGAATACACAAAAAACAATATGTATATAAAGTGCAACAACAGGTATCTGTGTGAAAATCAATATGGTGTCCCTGTATACAGGGTAATAGGTCTATAGAACAGTATAATTGTAAACTGGCGATTGCCAATAGACCCTTTCACCTCACACTGGAGATGACTACTCCATAACCACTCCATCACATACACTCAATTGTGGCCACCCGTGCTGCCCCAGCAAAAAATAATAGTAGAGCCAATTAAACAATATGATCATAGAAAGCAAATACTCAATCAAATCAGCCTGTAAATGGGAAGGTGCAAATGGGACCTCAGTGCCCAGTGCGTGTCGCCACACACGGTGGCTTCATCAGGGGCATTTAAAGTACATATCCTCGTGTCCCGGTATATATGTAGCCTAGAATCAAAATAATTACCGAGAAAATGTTTAATTTACCTGGAGAGTGCAGTTTATGAAGTCCGAATAAACCCACCTTGGACATTTTTAAAGAAACTGACTCCTGTGACTATCTTAAAAGTGGCTGAGTGAGTACCAACCCAGTTACAATTAGTGGAGAATGTGGGCAAGATTCCAGGAAAACGTGTACCTGCCACAGAGATCGATGGATGTCCTGGGTAAAGGCCGCCAGCCAGCCAGAGATGTCCGGCACCATGAAAGAGCCACTCAAACACCTGCTGCAAAGCCAACAACAGCAGCACCGGCAGCACTTGCAGAGCCAGCAGAGCCTGCAACAGCAGCACCGGGAGCAGCAACAGATGCAGCAAGAGACTAATAAACTTCTGATGCAGCAGATTCAGCAGCAACAACGGCAGATGGAACTTCTAGCGGGGAAAGTTCGCAGCAGAGAGGCCGTCCCTCCCTCAACTCCAGGTAATGATTCACACGTCAGGAAGACGGTAAGAAGAGCATTGCAAAAGATTACTCCGGGTGATGACGTCGAGGTCCTAACGTTCTTTGGGAGGGTGGCGGAGCGGGAGAGATTGCCTCCAGAGCAGTGGGCGGAGGTGCTGGTGCCATATTTAATGGGCCAGCCTCAGAAAGCCCATTATGACTTGTTTGGCCCTGCAGGACGCAAAGGAGTGCGCCAAATTAAAAACAGAAATTTTGGCGCGCTTGGGAGTGACTCTGACTGTTAGGGTGCAACGGGTGCACCACTGGGCCTATTGCAGTGACAAACCTCCCAGGTCCCAAATGTTCGACCTCCTACACTTGGTTCAAAGTGGTTGTAACCTCAATCTTCCTCCCCAGTACAGATGGTGGAAAAGGTCATCATGGACAGGTTCATCCACTCCCTTCCAAAGTCGGTGCAAGCCTGGGTTGCCCAGGGAGATCCCCGTAAAAGCTGCTGAGTGAGTATCAACCCCCTTAAAGGAGTTTATACAAAATTTCTCCATTGCCAAAAACCATATCAATAGGGAATCAGGATTGCTAAGTCTTAGAGTAACATGAATCCTGATAATCCTTGGGATTAATAAGCCTCTTCCCCAAAAAATTCTTCCAGAGGATTGGAAAAGATGTTGTATCACTAGACTTTGACGCACGTCTACATGATTTTCTATTACAGGTAAAGTCAATTACAGTATTAAAATCTCCTACAATCAAAATTGGATATTGCAAGTTTTCACTTTCTTCATAGTGAAGCTCAGATTTATATGGGAGAGGAATACAGGTGTTTGCAATTTCTAACCTTATGTTGTTAATTTTACATTTCAACAGTTTATATATATATATATCTTACTTCTACCCTGTGTAATACATACTTATATTTACACCCCTTTGAACAAGGATAAAGACCCTCGTGAGTAGATATTATGTACAGCATGATATACATGTACTTGACAACCCACTTTTAGCTACTTTCTTGAATCACTATCTGAATGTGTCTTTTGAAGACATATCAGAGACATCAGATCTCTTCTCATCCAAGCAAAGAAATACCATTTCAACTTATCTTAAACCCTTCTAACATTAAATTAGATAACTTTCACCATATTAAAATAATAATTAAGTTAAAATATCCCTCCTCTTCTGATACCTCCCCCACTCCACCTTCCACTTCACCCCTTCAAACCATCTCCCACTCTTAGCTCCCCAACTACACGTTAGGCCGGGTCACACAAGTGTTGATTCTCTCATGTGAGAGAATTGGATCATTTATGCTAATGACACTAGGCTCAAGCTCTGACCAGAGTTTGAGCCGAGTGTCAGTTTACTGGGATCCGTTTCTCTTGTTTGAGACAATCATATTACAGGTGCGGAGAAGATGGAGAACTTCGTTTCTCCAACTTTTCCATCGTCTGTGTCTGCATAAATCAAACTGCACTGGGATGAAATCCAAGTCTGGGCCAAGGTTTTACACGCACCCATAGACTTGTATGGGTGCATGTGATCCGATTTGCTGAGCCACTCTCAGCGTGCTGCAATTGTTTTCCCATGCCGAATCGTCATGAGCAAAAACATTTCAGATCTGCACTGCCCCATAGTATAATATTGGGCTGAGTGCTGTCTGATAAAACATCAGAGAGCACTCTACTATGTCATACAGCAGTGTGAACGAGTTCTTAGAGAACTCCTCAACCAGACATCCACCCACCCTCCAACTAACCTGCCTTAAATAAATGAATCTTCCATAATCAATTGTAAGGGAGAATATCTCTCTATTTACATCTCAAAAACCCTTAGATTAGCCACTGACACAGAATTTAAGAAAACAAATAGTAAGATATTGTATGGTAATTCAATAGTGTATTAAATAATGTTTAAGTGCATTTATAAAATGACCCTAAAAATTCTTTATTAGATGTAGATATTTGAGTCTTAAAAGAAGTAGTAATAAGATCTTATTAATACGTATTTTGTCTCAAACTCTGTTTGCAGTTATGAGGAAATGGAAGGTAAAAGAACAACCTGAATTAAATTAATTGATAAGCGAAAAAAGAGAAAGTGGTCTACGATAATAAAAATCAGACAACTGTTTATGAGCATATCTGGGAAGAATGGACAGGTGTAGAGCAATGCTAGTTATGGGGTGAAGGGTTTTCCTTGTATCCTCCCCTTCAGTTTGGGGGTGCAGGTGGGGTTTGTTTTGATTCAAGGGAGGAGGGATGATGGAATAATATGGAAGGGTTAATATTTGTTCCATTTTGTTTTTCTTAAACAGATGATTGAAGCGTATGGATATTTATTGTATATGAGAGAATATAAATAAATGTTATATGTGAAGTACTATAACTGCATTAAAATAAACGAGATTATTGCAACATATTACTATTTAATAAACTATTTGTAATCTTTAAGAAAAAAAAATAGCAAGGAGGGGAATTTTATATGCATTTGTTGGAAATGTGTTTTTTGAGTATAAATGGTGCAAGATAAAAGATCTTCACCCTGAGGTTTCTGCCCCCATAATCAGTGCAGGAGAGCAAATGCTATGCAAAACCATGAATCTGCAACAACAGTAGTGGATTTTTTGTTTCCCATTTTGCTACAATGAATAATAATGGTACATACCCTCAAAATGGTACTTACCACACTAAAGAAATAGAGGCTACATACACATGCATCTCACTAAATTAGAATATTATCAAAAAGTTTATTTATTTCAGTTATTCAATACAAAAAGTGAAACTCACATATTATATAGAGTCATTACAAGCAGAGTGATCTATTTCAAGTGTTTATTTCTGTTAATGTAGATGATTATGGCTAACAGCCAATGAAAACACAAGCGTCATTATCTCAGTAAATTAGAATACTTTATAACAACAGCTTGAAAAATGTTTTTAAAATCTGAAATGTTGGCCTACTGAAATGTATGTTCAGTAAATGCACTCAATACTTGGTCGGGCTCCTCGTGCATCAATTACTGCATCAATGCGGCAATGTGGCATGGAGGCGATCAGCCTGTGGCACTGCTGAGGTGTTATGAAAGCCCAGGTTGCTTTGATAGCAGCCTTCAGCTCGTCTGCATTGTTGGGTCTGGTGTCTCTCATCTTCCTCTTGACAATACCCCACAGATTCTCTATGGGGTTAAGGTCAGGCGAGTTTACTGGCCAATCAAGCACAGTGATACTGTTGGTTTTAAACCAGGTATTGGTACTTTTGGCAGTGTGGACAGGTGCCAAGTCCTGCTGGAGAATGAAATTTCCATCTCCAAAAAGCTTGTTAGCAGAGGGAAGCATGAAGTGCTCTAAAATTTCCTGGTAGACGGCTGCGCTGACTTTGGCCTGGAAAAAACACAATGGACCTACACCAGCAGATGACATGACTCCCCAAACCATCACTGATTGTGGAAACTTCACACTAGACCTCAAGCAGCTTGGATTGTGGCCTCTCCACTCTTCCTCCAGACTCTGGGACCTTGATTTCCAAATGAAAATTGGAACTCTGGGACCTTGTGGGGTGTGTCAATGACTGCCTTCTGGACATCTGTCAAGTCAGAAGTCTTCCCCATGATTGTGGAGCCTACTGAAACAGACTAAGGGACTTTTTAAATGCTTAGGAAGCCTTTGGAGGTGTTTTTTGTTAATTATTCTAATTTACTGAGACAATGACTTTTGTGTTTTCATTGGCTGTAAGCCATAGTCATCAACATTAACAGAAATAAACACTTGAAATAGAAAGGGTGCTTCTACTCAATACTGAGCCAAGGGTCTGAATTCTTATGACCATGTGATATTTCAGGGTTTTTTTTTAATAAATTTGCAAAAATTTCTACATTTCTGTTTTTTTTCAGTCAAGATGGGATGCAGAGTGTACGTTAATGAGAAAAAAAATGAACTTTTTAGAATTTACCAAATGGCTGCAATGAAACAAAGAGTGAAAAATTTAAAGGGGTCTGAATACTTTCTGTACCCACTGTATGCCCACATACTGTCCCTCTCCAAAATATTCCCCTGTACATTGCCCGATTGAATGAAGGAACCCCCACCACAATTGTGCCCCCTTTGACAATTGTCACCCTCATTATGTGCCCTCACTGTAACATTAGCCCCTTCCTTCCTCATCCACAATGATATAATTAATTTAATCTTTGGCTCCTTGACTTACTATTGGCTGCGCCATCTCTTCTCCTCTGAGGTGTTTGGGTGCCGACAATAGTGTGATGACGTCAGCAGCGTGCCGAGCAGCAGCATGTCGAGGCTGGGACTGACGAGCGCTGTTTTACCCTAGTCCCGATGACAGTGTTCAAATATGTTTGCGTCTGAAACATTTGAATATAAGAAGATGGGAGCTCCATATCCTGGACGGCTCCATGGGCTGCAGCAAAACTTTGGTGGGCTGCATGCGGTACATGAGCTGTTTGTTGTGCAGGTCTGTTCTAAAACAACACTACATTGTATAACACCTGCACCAGATTGTGCAGTTACCTCAGCCCCGAGCCTACCGGTAGTCACAGTCGGACTCCCTATAGAGAAGGTAGAGAGGATTTATTACCATCTCTGGCTTTTCAATTACTGTGATAGATGTTAGAAATGCATTGGGGAAATATTGGCCCATTTTGAAGCAAGACCTAGTCCTTTCCAAATGTACTACACCAGTCCCTTCCACCACCTATAGAAGGGCGATGAACCTGAGGGACTTGCTGGTACATAGTTACCATAAAGATCCGGGACCAGAGAAAGCCTTCAGCTCAAAAGGCCCCAGATGGGGCTTCTATCCATGCAAGAACTGTGCGGCCTGTGTAAATCTGGTGCGGTGTACATCCTTCCCATCAAGTGATGGTCATAAGGAGTTTCAAATCACACAGCATACATCTTGCAATACAGAAGGCGTAATCAACCACGCCTTGTGTCCATGTGGCCTCATCTATGTGGGTCTTACTTTTCGCCAACTGAGAGTGCGTGTGAGGGAGCACGTGCAAGATATTAAGAATGCATCAGAATCTCTTGCCGATACTGTATTGAAGCCTATCCCAAGGCATTTCAAGTTAAAACATGGGTGTGATGCTAGCCTCCTCCAAATTTGGGGTATTGACTGGATATTAATTGACTGGGGGGGGGGGGATTGGAGAAAGACCGTTGGTGGATTATGAAAATTGATTGCATATGCCCCAAAGGCCTCAACGAGGTCCTCAGTTTTGTCCCTTTCTTGTAATGTGCTATTGTGTTTAGGTTTTACTTATGTTTTATGCTGTTTATAACTTCTCACTTTTTTATTTACATGCAGGGTATCCAGTATTTTAGTACACTCTACTGTGAGACAGATGCTGGACCACCGCTCACTTGGAGGATCTTCTTCTCCCTTCCCTCCCTCCCTTTTTCTGCCCCCCTCGGGGACCGGGTGCCTGATCGTCCTTGCGGGCCAGCGCTCCACGCGTCTCCCTTTTCATGGATATGTACTCACCTTTCAGCAGCATCCCGCCCTGCTGCTCTCTCTTTTTCGGACCTGTCTATTTCCTGTGCGGTGTGCCACTAATTGATTCCATCCGCTATAAGCATTTTTTATAAAACATTTTACTCACTATTGTTATTCATCGGCTTTTACTCTTTGTTTATTGTTGCTTTAAATCTGTGATTTTGGATGCAAAAAAAGGGCACTTTAAGATGCACTTCCTGTGTCACACTGACACGTCAGTATTCCTATCACTTGTATATTTTTTATTTTATTTTTTCGATTCCTCTTGCCCATTGTGGCTTATAATTTTCTGATTTTTTTATTGTACATTTTCCATTATACTGATGTCAGTAGCTATGTTACTATATAACACATGTCTATGCTCACTCGTATGTGAAGGGCACACATACATTTGTATTGTGACATTAACTATCTCTTCATACTATTGTTATTTATTATATTTATTTTACCTGTGATTGGTCTCACTAGTAGTGATGGGCGAGCGTGGTTTGTTAACCCTTTCGGCGAGCATGCTCGGGTGCTCGCCCAGTATCTTCAGCGTGCTGAGGTGTTATGTTTGAGTTATTGTGTGTGCATGATTTGCGACTGTCAGCTTTAATACATGTGAGGAAAGCCTAACAAACAGGCATTCCTCACATGTGTTAAAGCTGTCAAACAGTCGCAAATCATGCACACACAGTGACTCAAACATGATATTCAAGTACACTGAAGATGCTCGGAAAACACCCGAGCATGCTCATAAATCTCGAGTAACGAACGTGCTCGCTCATCACTACTCACTAGTGTAACACTTTCACGTAACATATGTGGTTTTTCACGTTGCTGTGATTCTGGTTGCCATTGGGTGCATCCGACATCTGCACCACATGGGCTTGGTCACGAAATAATAATAAAAAATATTCACACAATTCGTGCACTCTCTGTTTATTATTGTTTCCATGTTTTCATTCACTTGTCACATCTTCATTTTTTCTTCCTTTTCCCTTTCCCTTCCCTCCCCTCTTTTTTACCACCATTAGTTTTGCACATTTATGCACAATTTATAACTTTGTTCTGTTGATACTCATGGTATTCCCATATTCTCTGTACCATATTGAGTACATATTATATTATATTGTCTCATGACTCTCTCTATATATACTCCTTTATATTTAATAATGATACTTTGGGTATTACTTGGTGGACATTATACTTTATACACATATGTTGTACATAATTCTCACAATATGATGTCTATTCGTGATTGTGTGTTTTCATATATTATTTTCCCTCTTTTATCTACATCTTTGTATCTTTGTGTATTTATATATATATATATATATATATATATATATAGTGGTCCAAAAGTAGGTGGACAGAAAATAATAACATTTATTTTGATTTATATATAAAATTATATTTACTAACACAAGCATAACATTGACAATTACATTTTATTCTGAACAATAAAACAAAAGCCCTTAAATGTTATCAATGCAGGGGCTCAAACTGTTTTCCATTACAATTTGCACAGCTTTGAAGTCGCCTCTTGCGCTTCAACAAACTTTTTTGCACAAGTCTCTTTGGGTATTAATTTCTTGAAGTGCATCTCTTATGTCATTTTTCAAGTCACTGACACTTTTTGGTTTTCGACTATAAACTTTGTCCTTGAGTACTCCCCAAAAGAAAAAATCCATTGGGGTCAAGTCTGGTGAACGTACCGGCCAATCAAGTGGGCCTCTTCAGCCAATCCATTTATTAGGAAATGTTTCATCAGGATACTCGCGGATTACTCTTGAATAATGTGGAGGGGCCCCAACTTGTTGGAAATAGACTTTTTTTTTCAAAGAGTCTGTGAGGTATGAAAAGTGGAATCTGATTGGTTGCTAAGGGCAACTGAGCCAGTTTTACTTTACACCATGTTTGATAAATCTCCCCCTTCATAACCTTATTACACTTTCTGTCCACCTACTTTCGGACCACCCTGTATATATATATATATATATATATATATATATATATATATATATATATATATAATATAACCGGGGATGCATCCCTCTGTCTGAAGCCTCGATAGACTGCGCATGCGCGACGCACAGTCTGGCTTCAGACAGAATCATGCATCCAGCCGTTACAGGTAAGAGGAGGTGTATGGCGCCGGAGATCGCGGTATGCGTAGACACTGAACACATACCGCGTTCTCCGGCGCCATACTTGCATACTTACCTGACCGGGAGGAGCGTTGCCACGGCACCTCTCTTCTGGCCGGAGACCGGGGGCAGGAGTGAGGCGTCGGATCGGCGCGTGCACATAGCGCTATCCTTCGCCATTTTACTGAAGACACATTTACAGTGTGTCTTCAGCAAAATGGCGCCGGACAGCGCGGTGCTCCGGCGCCGGTCTCCGCCCCCGGCCTCCGGCAGAAGAGGACGCAGCAGCGCTGGAGCACAGAGAACAAAGGTGAGTATAACTGTTAATTTTTTTTTGTATATGTGTACAGTGTGAAAGGGATGAGGGGGCCACACATATCAGGATTGTGGGGTGAGGGGACCATGCATATACCAGGATTGTGGGGTGAGGGGACCATGCATATACTAGGATTGTGGGGTGAGGGGTACCACGCATACTAGGATTGAGGATGAGGGGAGCCACGCATACCGGGATTGGGGATGAGGGGTGCCACGCATATCGGGATTGGGGATGAGGGGTGCCACGCATACCGGGATTGGGGATGAGGGGTGCCACGCATACCGAGATTGGGGATGAGGGGTGCCATGCATACCGGGATTGGGGATGAGGGTTGCCACGCATACCGGGATTGGGAATGAGGGGTGCCACGCATGCCGGGATTGTGGATGAGGGGTGCCACGCATACCGGGATTCGGATGAGGGGCCATGCATACCAGGATAGGGATGAGGAGTGCAATGCATGCCAGGATAGGATGGTGCGGACAGGATGGGGGCAGCACAAATACCAGGAGGGGGGCAGCACATACCACACATACCAGCATGGGAGACCATATACCAATAAAAATGCTCGCCACCCGGGCATAGAACGGCTTCAATAGCTAGTATATATATATACATAGAAAGTCATGATTAACTTACACCAGGTATGGGCCGGTAATGTTCTCCGCAATTTCTTTCTCTCCCTCTAAGTATGTCTGCATCTCTTGGCATCCTGATGATTGTGCACATTCTGCCAGCCGGCAAGAAGCACCTGGTTGCCATGGATACGTGTCCCTATGACGCGGCACTTCGGGGACTCCTTACTGATGTGTCAGCGGGAGGCGGGCACCTGCTGCGTTGGACACTGACTCCCTTGCTTCCGGCGCTGGCTTCCGCCACTGGAAGCGCCTCTGTACCCCCGCTACACGTGCCAAAATACTTTGGATATATATACCCCCCTGCCTGTCACCCATACACAATCGCCCCCTGGAGAAGCAGGACTTGAAACGCGCGTCAGGGCCGCTTTCATGCCATCCACAGGTTGTAACTAGGCTGTACTCTCATTTTATGTGGGACCATAACTTTCTATATGTGTCACTGTGTATTACTCTCACTAGAAGATATACTTATGTTGTGACATCTGTGTCATAGGCATGATTCTTCTCCTTATTTGGATATTAGCAACTTGTACTGTATAATTAGTTCCTGCTGTGCACTCGTACTTTATATGCTTTACTTGTGATCTGGACTCTGATACATTCTTTTCCAGTTGCTCTATGTCTTATCCCTAATTTAGTGTATCATTAACCTTTGTGCATGGGATGCAGTAAGTATGTTAATGAATCAATTGAACGTATTTATTGATTTTTCTCTGCCTCCCTTGGGACGAATCATGCTTTAATAACACTTGTTGATTATTCCTTCTTTATAGACACTTAACTGTATGTATATATATATATATATATATATATATATATATAAAGTTATAAATATATATTTTTACATAATGAAATGGTATTCCTACTTATGGAGGGAATTGGATTGTAATGTATTCCCAATTAAACACCTGAGATTGGGAAGGAGGTGGAGACCTGTTGAGGGTTCCTCCTCTGGCCTATTAATCTCACTCCATGGATGAACCTAGGAATAGGGAATTCCATGGAAGGGTGTTTGGGTTATGTAATAAATATTATCCCTCAGTTCATTTATGGACACAGGAATCACTATTTGAATACTGTCATTGCAATGCAAATATATTGGGAAACTGCTAACAGAATGTTGTCCCTAATAATGAGAAATAGTGCGCTTTTATTATAAATAGGGGATAAGAGAAATCATTAAAGCACATACGTTGTTTACATTTGAAGAAAAGCTTTTGGTGGGGCTTGCCAATTTAAAAGATGGCGATCGTAGCATTAGAAGTGTAATGCGCATGCCCGGTGACGTCACGAAGCGGGCGGACCAGGTTTGCCCCGATCATGTGACGAGATAATGGGGATTTCCTGGGAGACATGCGCAGATGGGATTTTGAGACGCCGAGGACAGCGTGGAGGAAGTAAGAAACGTGGTCATGCATGATTGCTGCAGTGTGAGTCGCAACCTCAAATATATTATGATTTATAATGTACACCTGGCACTGATAAATACTAATCAAAGCACTTATCACTTTATGAGAGTTATGGATACTGTAATTGATGATAATAATATATCTGTCTAAAATTTTATCACTATGTATGTAACTGAATAATATTTTGTGATATGCACTACTGCACTTTTCTTATGTAATCATGGTTTTGTATCAATTAATTATAATTATGGAATCACTGTTTGTAACTATATATATTGCACTATATGCACTTGAACTGTGCTTGAGAAAGGTTCTGTGAACCGAAACGTTGCCTTTGGGCTCATTAAAGTCCATTTTTCTATAATATTTTTGGAGTGCTGCCTCTTGATATTCTTTCTTTCTATATATATATATATATATATATATATATATATATATATAAAAATAAATATACTGTATATATATATATATATATATATATATATATATATATATATATATATATATATATATATACATATATGTATACACAGGGTGGGCCATTTATATGGATTCACCTAAATTAAATGGGAATGGTTGGTGATATCAACTTTCTGTTTGTGGCACATTAGTATATGGGAGGGGGAAAACGTTTCCAGATGGATGGTGACCATGGTGGCCATTTTGAAGTCGGCCATTTTGGATCTAACTTTATTTTTTTCAATGGGAAGAGGGTCATGTGACACATCAAACTTATTGACAATTTCATAAGAAAAACAATGGTGTGCTTGGTTTTAACGTAACTTTACTCTTTCATGAGTTTTTTACAAGTTTATGACCACTTATAAAATGTGTTCAAAGTGCTGCCCATTGTGTTGGATTGTCAATGCAACCCTCTTCTCCCACTCTTGACACACTGATAGCAACAACGCAGAAGAAATGCTAGCACAGGCTTCCAGTATCCGTTGTTTCAGATGTTGCACATCTCATATCTTCACAGCATAGACAATTGCCTTCAGATGACCCCAAAGATAAAAGTCTAAGGGGGTCAGATCGGGAGACCTTGGTGGCCATTCAACTAGCCCACGACGACCAATCCACTTTCCAGGAAACAGTTCATGTAGGAATGCTCGGACCTGACACCCATAATGTGATCGTGCACCATCTTGTTGGAAAAACTCAGGGAACGTGCCATCTTCAGTGCATAAAGAGGGCAACACATCAACATGTAGCAGTTTCAGATATCCAGTGGCATTGAGGTTTCCATTGATGAAGAATGGCCCCACTATCTTTGTACTCCATATACCACACCATACCATAAAGATGCGAGATGTGCAGCAACTGAAACAATGGATACTGGAAGCCTGTGCTAGCATTTCTTCTGCGGCATTGCTATCAGTGTGTCAAGAGTGGGAGAAAAGGGTTGCATTGACAATCCAACACAATGGGCAGCACTTTGAACACATTTTATAAGTGATCATAAACTTGTAAAAAACTCATGAAAGAATAAAGTTACGTTAAAACCAAGCACACTATTGTTTTTCTTATGAAGTTCTCAATAAGTTTGATGTTTCACATTACCCTCTTCCCATTGAAAAAAATAAAGTTGGACCCAAAATGGCCGACTTCAAAATGGCCGCTATGGTCACCACCCATCTGGAAAAGTTTTCCCCCTCCCATATACTAATGGGCCACAAACAGGAAGTTGATATCACTTAGGTGTATCCATATAAATGGCCCACCCAGTATATATATATATATATATATATATATATATATACATATATATACAGTAGATATATTGTCTCTTGCCTTACATTGGTTTATTCCTGTGGTTCCGTGGCACTTTGTTGTCACCTCTTTCCCTTGGATTTTTTATCTCTTTTGATTATGTCTGATTTTACTTACATTTTTGCAATAAAAATGTAACTTTTATTGGATTTGCTCCTGTTTCTATTTTTCTCTTTTTGGGTTATATAGTTATGGAAGAGCATTTATAGGGGCCGACTCTTTTCTTTTTGGATACTCCCTATAGAGAAGGTAGAGAGGATTTATTACCGTCTCTGCCTTTTCAATTACTGTGTACACAGCTCTGAACAAGTGCTGTGTATTCAGTATGGTAAGCGCAGATAGCGCTTCCTGCTCCAGACCCAGAGATCATGTGATGGCCGGGTGTAGAGAAAGAGCAAGAGCTTCTGGGTCCTAGGAGACCCAGTCAACCCTGCTATATAGGCAGTAGGTTGAATGTCCCCTGTAACTAGGATCAATATACCAGCAGATGTGTTTGGGACACAGGTTTATTAACAATTACTATTATATAAGTATGGCAGGTTCTCCTCCTGCACTTGTTAGTTCAGCTTTCCTCACATACTGCACAGCTCTCCAGTCCATACAATGGTCACTGATGGAGGAGCATGTAACCAGACCACTCCATCAGCCTTGTCCTATTGAGAACCTCCCATGAGAAAGATGCTTTTATAGTGAAGTAGACTGACGGACAGGTCTGGTCACTGCTCCTCCACCAGCAGCCATATTATAGACTAGAGAGCTGGGCAGTCTGTAAGGAAAGCTGCAGTAACAAGAGCAGGAGGAGAATCTGACATACCTACAGTATATCATAGCAAATGCCACAAAATCATGTCCCCAACACATCTGTTAAAGTAAAGATAAAATGGTCAACCTCATTAACTAATTCTGCAGCCAGCAATAGACAGCGCAACACAAAGACTATAGGAGGCAAACGACTCAATTTTATTTTAATGAAACCATATTGCAATTTTTTTTATCCATTCAAGCAAGAAAAAAATCAAATGTTTCAAAAGTTAAGACAACACCTGTGTAAAATCATTGAAATAAAGAGCAAAAAAACCAGGAAAAAATAAATAAAAAAACAATGACTATCCAAATTGCATTTACAAGCCCCATCCCTAACAAAAAACCATGTAACTAATATATAAAAATAACACAAGCACAGAAATCCTTTATTTACTACAGATATTACCAGAAAAAAAATAAAATAATATTAAAATATTGTAAAATTTAGACTCGATGTTTCACAAAAAAATATTTAAATATCCAAACATTACAATTTTTTACAGTTTTTTAAACCATATGTATGAAAATAAGAAAAAAATGTGCCTTGGCAAGAATGGGGAAAAATGGCCTGATCATGTAGGGGTTTAACAAAGTACTGAATATATACATATATATAAATGGACTGGGGAACAGTTCTACAACCCTCCAGCTTCAGATCTTGCTCATGTATCACATCCTCCACCTGTCAGATTTAAAAGATGTGTAACTTGTGTAAAGTGACAACATTGCCCTGATCTGTAAGTGTGGGCATGAGAAGCTACATGTCATGGTGCTCCCTGTGGTAAGCTGATGTATAGTATTACCTGTGCCCTTGGTGGTCTTCTGCCCTTCTTCTTCTTTCTTGATTGAAGAGCTTTCATGTGATGAGCCAAAGATTTGTCTTCTCCTCTTGGCTCCACTTCTTCTAGCTAGGACCTCCTGATGACATTCCTGTTCTTCTTTCTGGCCTTGGTGATCAATCTTCTGAGAGACGATCTCCAACTCTGAGCCATTTCTCTTCTCTCCTCTCCTATGGCTCTTCTTGATGGACGGCTTCTCATCATCCGATGAGTCCAAAACATTTCTTCTCCTTTTCTTCCCTCTCATCCTAAAGTCCTCCTCTTTAATCTCCATAATGTCGCTTTGCTGAAGGCAGCTCCTCCTCATCCGCATGCAAGCCAACCGCAACTCTCCAACTGCCAACCGGCAACATTCCAATGTGCTCACTGGTCATGTGATAGGAATTGACCATAAGCAGTCATATATATGAGTTATCAGATATTGGTGTTTTTCTATTTTATTCTCATCATATCACATAGTATTAGGCCAAGCTCACAGATAGAGGTTTATTTTAGCTTTTCTGCTGCCTTTTTTCCTATAGAAAGACTCAAATATCCAGATCTTTTTCACATTTTCAGGTTAAGACTTGAATATACTTTGCAGCAATCTCGATAGTAATATTTACACGTAATGACAACTATAGGTTTCTAAAGAATAATTTCTAGTTACTATAATGGCTTCTTAGAAAACCCACATGTGTGAGTTTGCTGTTTTGCAGAACGCTCTTTGCCACCATTTTCCTTCTGACGCTGTTTTGCAGCATTTAGGGGATGTGCACACGGTTATTATTTGTAGAGGAAAAGAAATACTAGAGTGTTGGCGGGTAAAATGCTGCCTAAAATATGTGCAAAAACGCTTCAAGAATTGACATGCAGAAGATATGAAACTTCTTCAAATCTGCAAGGAAAAAATAAGCAGAATGTACATGAGATTCCATAAATCTCATTGACTTTGCTAGTACATTAAAACACTGCGTTTTTTCATGCAAAGAACGTGCGGAAATAACTTTTGAAAATACGGCAAAAATGCAACATGTGAACATGCCCTTGGCTTCTAGTCCATCAAAAATAGTGTAAGTCTGAACTTGAGATGCCGCTGTGGATACTCATTCTGGTGTTAATACTATAGGAAATGACAAGGCAATGATCGCGCTTTTTATTAGTGTAAATAGGGAAATACAGCCCTCCTAGACCGGACACAAGGATTTTATTTGCCAATAGTAATAATATTGGTGGGTTATATTTTTTACACTATACTACATACTTTTTTCACATATAACTATTTTCCTGTGATAAATTGTATTATCAATATATGGACTGGAGTTATTTGTAATTTAATTCCATATTTGGTGCACACAGATTGTTCTTTCTGCTGAATTCTAGATTAGTCATTGCTAGTGTCTCGGCATATTAGCATGTTTTTGTAATTTTTTGCTAAACCCTAATGAGGATTATTTGCATACTTGATATTCGCTTCTCAATAGTATTCGCTTATTCACTATATTCTAGATTATACATTTTGTCTTAGATGTATATTGGAAGTTCTTCATATTTTTTTCTTATGTCACATTATTATTTTTCACAGTGAATGTTTGATAAAGATCATGTTGACGCTTTTGTATTATACATTTTACTTTGACTTAAAAATAATACTTAGTACAATTTTAATGGAAACAATTTGCTTCAATAACACAGACCCTTATTAAATGACCCAGCATGCCACTTCTGGCCTGAGCTTTCAATGTAGAATTACATATTTGCTGTGTAACTAAATAGCTGTAATGCATAGAATAATTGGGCTTACTACAGAAGGGATAGATGCTCTTCTAGTGAAGCTTCATGATGTCCATTGCTCCAGAGTAGACGACCTTCTCTATGAACACTAAATGCCTGTAAGGCACAGTGTGATTATGGGGTGGGAATGCTTTAGGACATTTCTTTAGGATACAATGACATTGGTGGCAGACTGGTATCTGGTGTCACCACTAAAGGACGGCAGAAGTAATTCAGGCACATACTGGTGACAGTTTAGGATAATGTTACTGAAAAGAGGCAACAAGCTTACTGGTCACAGAGTCTCCGAGACGCCAACATGCTTCATAACTACAAATACTCTTAAATAGGGGAACAGCTTCACCACAGATAGATGACTGGCAAAAACATTTACGCTGGGCTTCCACTTTCCAAACTTTACACCACCTGCTGGAAGGCTCCTCCGCAGTATCTCAAGCTGTCTCGGTGTCCGTCCTCTTACAGAACAGCACTCACACGTTCAAGCAGTTATATGACCAGGTTTCACAAAGCAAACTGTAAAAATACTATTAATCAGATCTCGGACCAGATGGGGCTGATGTACGTACTCTGAAAATTCACATCAGGATGGCTGTGCAATCCTGATGTTAAGAGGAGCGTTTTATCCTTATTTTAATGTGATAAAGGAAAAGTTTCACAAAGGATTATACAGCCATCCTTATGCATATGCTGACAAGTACACCAGCCTCATCTGGGCTAACAGATTTGCATAATAATATATAATACTATAAGCAGTATGTATTGTAAAATCAGTGCTTGGATGTGGCATGAGGCATTGGAGGAGCTCAAGGACCCTGAAGGTGGCTGAATCCTGGTATCTAGACAGCTTCTCAGCAGCACTCACAAGCTCCATGGGAAACAAGTTGTAAGCGCTGTCCTCCTTGTTTGGGAGAACAGTCAACTCTGACAGACAGAATGGTGGCTGACCTAGGCAACAAGCAAATTCTAGAATTCAAAATACCTCCTCTCATGAGAAATGAAGAGAATTTTTAAAAAGGGGTTATTTGCAAAGTTCCCTATTTTTACAAGCACTTTGCAATTTTACCCAATTAAGAAATTGCGTATAGCCTTTTAATAATGTAATTAATCTGACTGATGTAAAAAACTATCCTTTTATAGACAGCACATTAAATATAAGATACAGGTGGATACAATTCTGTTACCATATACTGTGAATATAACT
This sequence comes from Phyllobates terribilis, assembly GCF_046119375.1. Taxonomy (NCBI): domain Eukaryota; kingdom Metazoa; phylum Chordata; class Amphibia; order Anura; family Dendrobatidae; genus Phyllobates; species Phyllobates terribilis. The sequence continues at coordinate 3,989,861 of NW_027362876.1, read as the reverse complement.
AGTGCCATGAACTGCCCATATGGGTAATGCCATTCAACTGTGCCATATAGTTGCCATATGTACAATATAGGAGCTATAAGAAATGTGCACTTTGAACTTCTGAATTCCAGCACCATGCGGAGCCTACACATGTATCGGTATAATGTGCCATAATGACTATTGTCATACCTGGGTTTATAATATTGGTGGTGAATATATTCTTATGGGCTCTGTATGACATTACTGACATGGGCAGCATTTGCCACTAATGATGGAGCACTGCATGACACTTTATGTTGGCGTTTTGTCCTATTATCTTGGGATAATCTTATTTTTCTGATCACTGTATATTACTAATATTCTGGATACTATACTTTTGGAATCATCTTCTAGTTGTAGCTCTGAAACTTGGGATAAAAGTGACTCTGTAAATGTCAGATTGACATTTTCTAGAATTGAAGAGCATTGTGGTAAGTATGAGAATGTACCAGGCAATAGATGTGTGTAATGCAATGCACATACCGCAGCCTCATGCTGAACCCCTCACCGCAGATTCATGAGTGTGAATGGCCCAAAGGCCAGACCGAAATCCCATTGAGGATCTGTGGCAAGACTTGAAATTGCTGTTCACAGACGTCTCCATCCAATCTCACTGAGATAGAGCATTTACAAAGAAGAATGGGAGAAAATGTCACTTCTAGATGCAAAGCTGGTAGAGACATACCTGAAAAGACTTGCAGCAGTAATTGCAGCGAAAGGTGGTCCTACAGACTATTTACTCCGGAGGGATAAATACAAATGCAAGTCACAGTTATCAGATTTATATTTTCTCAATATATAGAAAACCTTGTAGAATTTACTTTACACTTCACACATACAGTGGTGTGAAAAAGTGTTTGCCCCCTTCCTGATTTCTTATTCTTTTGCATCTTTGTCACACTTAAATGTTTCAGGTTAGTAATGGGGGTGTCTTATAGACGCCCATCATTACTAACCTGGGCTTCATGGCAGCTGGCGCTGACATGAAAACCAACCCTATTACCCCCTGCCACCGCACCAGGGCAGCGTGGAAGAGCGAGGCTAAGTGCCAGAATTGGCGCATCCTATGGATGCGCCATTTCTGGGGTGGCTGACGGCTGGTGTTTCTAGCCTGGGAGGGGGCCAATATTCATGGCACCCTTCCTGGGCTATTAGTATCAGCCCCCAGCTGTCTGTCCAGCCTTTGCTAGCTATTAAAATAGGGGGGACCCCACGTCATTTTTTTGGGTGGGTCTCCCATTTTAATAGTTAGTAAAGGCTAGGTATTCAGCTGGGGGCTGATATTAGTAGCCGGGGAAGCTCCATGGGTATTACCCCCTTCCCAGGCTTCAAACATCTGCCCCAGCTGTCTGCTTAACCTCCGATAGAGACTAAAATTATGGGGGATCCCACGTCAATTTTTTTTTAATAAATCCTTTATTTTAACACTAAATGACACTTGAGGGGTTAATAAAGATGCAGTCCCTAAATTAATATTTATTTTTTAATTAATTTTTCCCAAAAATTTTGACGTGGGCTTTGCCATATTTTTGTATGCGAGCCAGGTACAGAATCCAGGAACGGGCTGCCCCCAACTCCCAGCTGCCTATTTGTACCTGGCCGGACACAATATAGGGAAGCCCTTTTTTTTTTATTATTTCATGAATTTCATGAAATAAGTTTAAAAAAGAAAAATACGTGGGGCTTCGCCCTATTTTTGTGTCCAGCCAGGTACAAATAGGCAATTTTTTTTTAATTATTTCAGGAAATTCATGAAATAATTAAAAAAAAATTGATGTGGGGTTTCGCACTATATTTGTGTCCAGCCAGGTACAGCAGACAGGAACGGGCTGACCCCAACCTCCAGCTGCCTATTTGTACCTGGCCGGACACAACAATATAGGGAAGCCCTTTTTTTTAAATTATTTCATGAAATAATTAAAAAAAAATTGACGTGGGGCTTCGCACTATATTTGTGTCCAGCCAGGTACAGCAGGCAGCAACGGGCTGCCCCCAACCACCAGCTGCCTATTTGTACCTGGCCGGACACAACAATATAGGGAAGCCCTTTTTTTCTTAATTATTTCATGAATTTCATGAAAAAATTAAAAAAAAAATACGTGGGGCTTCGCCCTATTTTTGTGTCCAGCCAGGTACAACTAGGCAGCTGGGGACTGGAATCTGCAGCGCAGGGAGGCCCAAGCTTTCTGGGCCCCACCCGCTGCAAATTGCAGTCCACAGCCACCCCGGAAAATGGCGCGTTCATAGAAGCGCCATCTTCTGGCGCTGTACCCAACTCATCCAGGGCCCTGGTGCGGTGGCTCACTGGGTAATAAAGGGGTTAGGGCCAGCTTGGCATTATCAGCTGGCCCTAAGCCCGAAATTCATGGGGTCACGCCAATATTAGACATGACCGCCATGAATTTCTAGTAAAGTATTTAAAAAAGAACGCAAACACCCAGAATAAAGTCCTTTAATTGAAATAAAGACACAATTCTTTATTGTTCTAAATTAAACCATACTTACCATCACGCCCATTCCAGCTGAAGCCAACGATCTCCTGCAATAAAAGAAAAATAATAAAGCAACATCATTCTTACCTTTCCATGGTTCCCAGGACAGCTCCAGCTCTGCTACATCGAGATGACAGGCTGGACCGCAGGAGAAAGCTGCCATCCAGCCTGTCATCCCGCAGACACTGAGAAGCGCAGGCATGCTTGCGCTCCTCAGTATCAGGCTGTGACGGCATCCCGATGAGCCGAGTCTCTCACGCTCACCGCATGCGCAGGAGAATTCTCCCACGCTATCAGTGACGTGCATGAGGTGAGCTGAGTTCATTGTTGGCTCATCGGGATGCCGTCACAGTCAGACACTGAGGAGCGCAAGCATGCCTGTGCTTCTCAGTGTCTGCGGGATGACATGCTGGATGGCAGCTTTCTGCTGCGATCCAGCCTGTCATCTCCATGTAGCAGAGCTGGAGCTGTCCTGGGAGCCATCGAAAGGTAAGGATGATGTTGCTTTATTATTTTTCTTTTATTGCAGGAGATCGTTGGCTTCAGCTGGAATGGGCGTGATGGTAAGTAAGGTTTAATTTAGAACAATAAAGAATTGTGTCTTTATTTCAATTAAAGGACTTTATTCTGGGTGTTTGTGGTTTTTTTTTTAACTTTGACTATGGGGTTAGTAATGGGGGTGTCTTATAGACGCCTCTCCATTACTAACCTGGGCTTGATGTCAGCTGGCATTATAAGCTGACATCAACTCCAACCCTATTACCCCACTGGCACCGCTACAGGGCAGTGGGAAGAGCGAGGCTAAGTGCCAGAATTGGCGCATCCTATGGATGCGCCATTTCTGGGGTGGCTGACGGCTGGTGTTTCTAGCCTGGGAGGGGGCCAATATTCATGGCACCCTTCCTGGGCTATTAATATCAGCCCCCAGCTGTCTGCCTAGCCTTTGCTAGCTATTAAAATAGGGGCGACCCCACGTCATTTTTTGGGGGGGGTCCCCCATCTTAATAGCTAGTAAAGGCTAGGTATTCAGCTGGGGGCTGATATTAGTAGCCTGGGAAGCTCCGTGGGTATTACCCTCTTCCCAGGCTTCAAACATCTGCCCTAGCTGTCTGCTTAACCTCCGCTAGAGACTAAAATTACGGGGAGCCCCACGCCAATTTTTTTTTTAATAAATCCTTTATTTTAACACTAAATGACAAGTACAGTAACCAACACTATCACTGTACTTATTATATATGTGACTGACATGTTTCTATCTATCTAATCTATGTGTGATGCTCTATTATTTCTGTTGTAAATTGTCGGGTACCGCTGCTGAATTGCCGGCCGGCTTTTTGAAAGAGACGGTGCATGAAAACACTAAGATTTTTTTAAATAAATCCTTTACACTAAATGACAAGTACAGTAAGCAACACTGTCACTGCACTTCTTATATATGTGACTGACATGTTTCTATGTATCAAATCTATGTGTGATGCTCTTTCTTTCTGTTATAAATTGTCGGGTACCGCTGCTGAATTGCCGGCCGGCTTTTTTAAAGAGACGGTGCATTAAAACACTAATATTTTTTTAAATAAATCCTTTACACTAAATGACAAGTACAGTAAGCAACACTGTCACTGTACTTCATATATATGTGACTGACATGTTTCTATCTAATCTATGTGTGAAGCTCTATTCTTTCTGTTCTAAATTGTCGGGTACCGGTGTATGCCACTGATGAATTGCCGGCTTTTCATGTTTCACTGTGAGCACTGTTCCCATCGATTTGGGCAACCACCTCCACCAATACATTCTACATTATTGTTAGTTGTTTTCCTTCATGTAGAATTAACCTACAAGGAAAGAAAGGGTTTATTTTCATTCCGATATTTGTGTCCCATTGATTTGCATTGGTTTCCGGTATCGGAATCGGCGATATCCGATACTTTTTGGGTATCGGCCCGATCCAATCCGATCCGATATTTCCTGATATCGGAAGGTATCCCTCAATACTAGTCCTGACCTCAATCCCATTGAAAATCTTAGGGGTGAGCTGAAATCTGCCATTGGGAAAAAGAACCCTGCAAACATTCAAGAGCTTGAACAAATTGCAAAGGAAGAGTGGGAGAAAATTCCAGCTGAGAAGTGCAAGAAGCTTACAGATGGCTACAAGAAATGTCTGGAGGCTGTCAGCAATGACAAAGGGTGTGCAACCAAGTATTAATTAGGGGTGCCATTATTGTGGCACATTCAGTTTTTTCTTTGATATTGCAACATTGAAGTTGAAAAACAATATTGTATTGTTGTATTACTTTGGACCACAAATCCTGAGGATATAACTTTGGTACATTTCCATTTATTTCTGAAGATATTGTACAGTCTACGAAAAAATGAAGGCGTGACAAGAATGGTGAGCAGCACTGTAGTACAATAAATCATTAAAAATTTAAATATATATAGAATATAAAAAATAAAAAAAGATTAAATTAAATTAATAATCAATTTTTTAAAACCTTTTTTTAAAAAGCATTTTCCCTTGCAATTATATACTGTATATATAAAGGATAGAGCTTATGTGTTCAGTAATAATGTTGTCGTGTCAATGGAAGGGTGAAAAAAAATGGTAAGAGGAGGATATATAGATGGAAAACGTCCAATCACTAGCTGCCTCTATCTGTACCAGAAGCTAGGTACCACCCGACCAATTATCCATAGATCATCGCAACCCAGGGAATCATCTATTAACTTTCATAGCTGCAAATCATTATCCGGTAATCTTAAGACAAATTTACATACCAAGAAAGGGGGACATTCAACTCATTTTGGTGAAACATTATTTCTATGTCTGTTATTCCTTTCATTCATCCTGCTCTGTTCAGCCGCTGTTTAGCGTGATAGTATCAATCCTTTATCTAGTAGCCATTCTTCCTTACGGGTTTTCACACAGGACCCGCTAATCTATCAGCAGCTTCCAGCAATACCCACTCCCCTTTTTTCGGCGCTAGTGTTTTAAAGCCTAATTTCTTTCTAGATTCAGCTCCGGACATTTGTGATAGATTATTTCCTCCTATACTCGTATATAGATATAGCCATTTGAATTGCTGTTATGAAATGTTTTGAAATGATTGAAAGTGCATGTTTAACAAAAAAAAATTTCTATTCTTATTAATCTGTTCTCCTCTCTTTTTTAAGAGGTCTCAGAGTCCTGCCAATATATTGCTTTGAACATGGGCACTGAATTAAATCTATAACTCCTTCACTTTCACACCTTAAAATGCACCCAACAAAAAAATGCAAGTGTATTTCTGCAATTGTCCCATCTTTAATGTAACGGCAGTTCACACATTCATTCCTAGTGCTGTATATGGGAATCACTGACATTTCTACAGTATGTTATATTTTATCTTGATTATCAATATTTCTTGCACGGGGTCCCCATGGTATCATATTACTGATTGTAATTTTTTTATGTGTAATAAATGATTATTAATAGGGGGATTTATATGTGCCTGTAATTATTTTTCTTCAATAAACATAAAGCTAGAATCGCTACAGAATGTGCCTCTGCCATATACTAGTCTGTAGAGTTTGAATACTCGTGCAAGAAGCATTTATCAGGTTTGAATTTTATGAGAAAGTTTGCAGATATATAATGAATATGTGTAAATCAATCTGTACCACTAGGTAAAAATCCTTACATCAAGGAGACCAAGTAGACAAAAGTGAGCACTTCAAGTTAGTGTGTATAAAAAACAAATTATTTTACTGAACAATATCATAGACATTACCAAACACATACATAAAATAAAAACAGATGCCTCTTGTTTGAGGGATGGTAAGAAATGCCAACCCAGTATGCATGAATATTATCTCCTGGTGCACCCCACAAAATAGCATAGAACAACCTAGCAGAGATAGTCACTGCAGAGTAACCTATACCATTACATAATCCAACGATTCCAAGGATTGAAACTATCCAAAGTGCATGTGCATGTCAAAGAAGGAAATTGTTCATTAATTGGGGTGGTCCAGTGGTTAAACAAAAACAAAATAAACCCTGCTTCAAAGTCACCAATCAAGAGATAAATACATAATAAACCCTTAAAGTGCATGTGTATGGAGAATTATAATGCTCAGAATTATAATACACCAATGTCTGGAAATGACAGGGCTACTACAGAGCATGTATATAACTTAGTGTTCACAGAAGCGAAAGAGTCGAGGTGAAAAGCAGTTTATATGCTTGTTAGAAACTCACAACATGTATGGCTATACATGCAATACCGCACGCCTGGAAAACATGGACTGCCTCTGATGTACAAAAGCCCTGCTAGATGCAATCAAAAATAGGTAAAATGCAGTGGTGTACCACTAATGGAGCCAGACCACACGACTGCTATGGGGCCCGTGAGCTGGGGGGCCCCATAGCAGTCCAGGGGCGGACATATCGCTGCTGGTGCAGCTGTGCCGGGGGGCCCGCCGGTGCAGCGTCTCCCTGCTCCTGGCGGGCAGGGAGCGATCCCTGCATCCCCGCTGCTGACAGGACAGAATGGCAGCGGAGCTGCAGAGATCCATCCTCTGCTTCCTGCCCGCCGCTTCCTCCCTTACACAGGCACGCGCTCCTTGATGACATCATCATGCAGCGCGGGCCTGTGTGAGGGAGGAAATTGCAGCGGCCTGCGGGGGCAGAGAGGTAAGTGTTTTTTTTTTTGTTTTTTTTACTGAAACGCTGGTGAGATCAATAATGGGGCTGATGGAGCTGGAGAGCGCAATAAGGGGGCTGATGGGGCTGGGTAGAGCAATGGTGGGGCTGGTGCGGCTGGGGATAACAATGGTGGGGCTGGGAAGAGCAGTGATGATGCAGCTTGCGGGGGAACGGGCAGAGGGGTAAGTGTTTTTTTTTTTATTTTTACTGAAACGCTGGGGAGAGCAATAATGGTTATGACTGGGCTGGAGAGAGCAAAAGTGGGGCTGATGGGGCTGGTGAGAGCAATGGTAGGGCTGATGGGGCTGGGGAGAGCAATGGTGGGGCTGGGGAGAGCAATGGTGGGGCTGATGGGGCTGGGGAGAGCGCTGATGGGTCTGGGGAGAGCAATGGTGGGGCTGGGAAGAGCAGTGATGGGACTGATGGGGCGGGGAGAGCAATGATGGGGATTAGTAGACCAATGACGGGGATGGGGAGAGCAATGATGGGTTGCTGGGAGAGAGCAATGATGGAGGTGCTGGGAGAGTAATGACGGGGGTTGCTGGGAGAGAACAATGATAGGGGTGCTCGGAGAGAGCAATGACGGGGTGCAGGGAGAGAACAATGACGGGGGTGCTGGGAGAGAGCAATGACGGGGGTGCTGGGAGAGAGCAATGATGGGGGTGCTGGGAGAGAGCAATGATAGTGGTGCTGGGACAGAGCAATAATGGGGGTGCTCGGAGAGCGCAATGACGGGGATGCTGGGAGACAACAATGATGGGGTGCAGGGAGAGAGCAATGACGGGGGTGCAGGGAGAGAGCAATGACGGGGGTGCTGGGAGAGAGCAATTACAAGGGTGCTGGGAGAGCAATGACTGGGGTGCTGGGACAGAGCAATGTTGGGGGTGTTGGGAGAGAGCAATGATGGAGGTGCTGGGACAGAGCAATGATGGGGGCGCTTGTATATTTTCCGTGTGCACATAGCCTTACAGTTAATTGGGGAGAGTCACAGAGACTGAATAATTTATATTATTGGCAGGTGGAGATTATAGTTAATGGGGGGCACAGTGCTGCTTATCACTTTATATTTTGATTACTAAGTGGCTACCCCTAGTATATTAATGGGGGATAACAGACCTGTATTCAGGGGCGCAGTGCAGGAGAGACACATGTATATATACAATATATGTGACCTTGTTATTATCTAGGCTGGAGATCATCATGACAAGACGAATCGTGACTGGGAGATGTCGACATGAAGGTCTGACCAGATGGAGAAGAAGCAGCAGAAACCGACTCTGATCAGGCGAGACGTCAGCGGTAAGTGCCTGGATGTAAATATTATTCTGTATCTGCGCTGTATGACTTGGAGTGATAATGTTACATGTAAAATCCCTTAGGCTGCATTCTCACATTTGTGTAAAATGTCAGATTTTTTTATCGGATGGTCCACGGACTTGTAGAGTTTTATAGATCACGGATCACGGATCTGAGAATGAGATCTGTGAGGATCAGAGAATGTCCTGTTCTGATCCGATTTTGAGGATTACAATAGGACATGCTCAATGCGTCTGTAAAACAGGGTAGCACACTGACACTGCACACAAATGCAGGAATATAGCCGTATTATGTATAGCACAGTCCCTTAGTACATAATGTAATCACTTATTATGTATAGCATACGCCCTTAGTATATAGTGTACTCGCTTATTATGTATAGCGCCGTCCTTAGTTATATAGTTTCATCTTTTATTATATATAACACCCTCCCTTTTTACCTACCATCCTCTCTAGTTCTAGAGCTCACAATTGGGGGATCATACTGTGTTGGGGTCAGCAAACTTTGCCCTGGTAGTTGAGGTGAGGTACAGTAGGGTCATTATACTGCGCATGTGGAGGAATTCACCATGGGGGTATCATACTGTGTTTGGGGGACACTTTTGTTGGTATCACACTTCATGGGACAATGAAAGAGGGGTCTAGGACGTCAGCAGGAGGAAAATTACTATGTAAAGGCTGGAAGGTTGTGTGATCTGCTCTTCTGTGACACCGACAATTATTTACATTTTTTTTGGGGGGGGGCCCAATTTGAACTTCTGCTATGGGGCCCCATGAATCCTATGTACGCCCCTGGTAAAATGTATTGCTAATAGCATTGTGCCACTTACACAGTGGAGTGTGAGACAGGGTTTGTCCTGCATCCCTCTTCCCCGACGCGCATTTTGTCCACACTTCCTCAGGGCCGTGTCAGAGGAGAGGGACGCTGGACCTTTTAAGTGATCACTGTACCAATGGTTGACGGAGGCTAGATATCACATGATTTAAACCTTCAGGGTTGTGAAGGATATGACGTGGCACATCGTAGGATTTTTTACCTTGTACATTGATTTACAGTTGTCCCTGTGACACTATGTTTGTTTTCAATCATTTTTATTAATATTTTATAACAGTTCAAGGGGTAGGGATATGGTTAGGGAATAGAGGAATATATGGGGGACGGGAGAGTAATGGATAAGTGTGGGAAAATGGATAAGGGGAAGGAGAACTCAAAATTGAATAAACAGTAGAATATATAGTATTACAACAAGTAAATTAAGATGAAAATCAAAATTTGGTTATAGAACAACTTAGTCGTAATATAATAGATATCCAATTAAATCTAATAAGTATATGTATTAATAATTTAAGTAACAATCAGGAATATATTTCAGGCCACTTTGTTCATTTTTTGAAATATTTGTTAAGGTTATTATTAGAGTTTGCAAATCAGTATTCATATAATTTATGTAGAGCCATTTTTTCTTTAATAACTGAAAAGATAGGTACATCCGTTTTTTTCCAGTAAGATGCAATGGCATTTTTAACTACCATATTTTTCGGACTATAAGACGCACCGGACCATAAGACGCACCTAGGTTTTAAAGGAGGAAAATAGGAAGAAAAAATGTAAGCAAAAAATGTGGTCCTGATGCCCTGTTATGGGGGAGGGGGTCTGCTGGTGACACTGGCATTAGGGTAATGTCCCTCAATTCTGTTAATATCCTCTATCCTGGTATGTATGGCCTCTCCTTCCTGGTATAAGTGGCCCCCATCCCATCCTGGTATGCATGGCACCCCTTTATCCCCCATCCTGGTATGCATGGCACCCCTTTATACACCATCCTGGTATGCATGACACCCCTTGAGCCCCCATCCTGGTATGCATGGCAACCCTTGAGCCCCCATCCTGGTATGCATGGCACCCCTTGAGCCCCCATCCTGGTATGCATGGCACCCTCTGAACCCCCATCCTGGTATGCATCTTGCCCCGCTTCAAGTGGACCGGGTGAGAGGCCCGAATCTATGAATGTAAAAGTGAACAGCTCTTCAGAGTGTCCATGTGTGGGATCAGTTGTCTCTGGGCGCTTGGCATGGTGGGAGGAAGGAGGATCAGGGTGAGGAATATGCGGTCCAGACTCACGGCTACTGAGACTTGACCGTGTGGAAGACAGGGTGGTGGTGGCGGCTAAGTGACTGGAAGCATTATCCGCTATCCAACCAACAACCTTTTGACACTGCTCTGGGTTCAATAGTGGTGTGCTGCGGTCCCCTAGCAGTTGGGACAGTAAGGTCGGGCGAGAAGATGTGGGTGTTTGTTGTGGCACAATTTCAGCTTGCCCACGGCCTTGTCCTCGGCCTCTGCATGGACCATCACCATCACGTCCAGTTCCCCGTCCCTTTCCACGTGCCTTGCCCATTTGTCTTGTCCTCGGCAGAGATGAGGGGGTTGGAGGGGGCAGTGGTGGGCAGAGGAAGGAGTTAAAAGTATTAAATAACCATTTGGACTTGAAAAATAAGGACAGGGTCGGACTGGCCTGGCGGAATGCCGGTGAAATGCCAGGTGGGCCCCACAGAAGGAGAGGAAAAAAAACTTTTTTTGTAAGGACATGGGCCTTTTAAAAGTGCGGGTGGCAGGAGAATGCGCATGCAGACCTGACCCGCCGTGATGACCATGGCCGGCGTCACCGCCACTAGGCGCACCCAAGTAAGTGTTGGGGCCCCGGGGTTGAGGGACACCGGCACGCTACTGGGCCTATGAGTCGGGGGAGGGAGAGCCCCCTACGGAGAGGGGGAGCGCCCCCTTCAGGAGGGAGAGACCCCGCCCCCACCTATCCTCCTCAAATACTTACCTATCCTCCTCGTTCCCTGCAGCTCCAGTGATGTTAGCGTCTTCTGATTCTGACGTCTCAGGGCAGAGGGCGAGGTGACATCACTACCGCACTCTGCTCTGAGCACTGCAGAGTCAGAAGACGACGTGCTGAGTACACCAAACCTGCAGGGAACGGGAGAGGTATTTGATTTTTTTTATGTATGCAGCATCATGGGGGCCCATATACTGTATGGAGCAGCATCATGTGGGCCCATATACTGTATGGAGCAGCATCATGGAGGCCCATATACTGTATGGAGCAGCATCATGGAGGCCCATATACTGTATGGAGCAGCATCATGGGGGCCCATATACTGTATGGACCAGCATCATGGGGGCCCATATACTGTATGGAGCAGCATCATGGGGGCCCATATACTGTATGGACCAGCATCATGGGGGCCCATATACTGTATTCAGCAGCATCATGGGGGCCCATATACTGTATGGACCAGCATCATCGGGGCCCATATACTGTATGAAGCATCAGCATGGAGGCCCATATACTGTATGAAGCAGCAGCATGGAGGCCCATATACTGTATGGAGCAGCATCATGGAGGCCCATATACTGTATGGAGCAGCATCATGGGGGCCCATATACTGTATGTACCAGCATCATGGGGGCCCATATAATGTAAGGAGCAGCATCATGGGGGCCCATATATTGTATGGAGCAGCATCATGGGGGCCAAATACTGTATGGAGCAGCATCATGTGGGCCCATATACTGTATGGAGCAGCATCATGGAGGCCCATATACTGTATGGAGCAGCATCATGGAGGCCCATATACTGTATGGAGCAGCATCATGGGGGCCCATATACTGTATGGACCAGCATCATGGGGGCCCATATACTGTATGGAGCAGCATCATGGGGGCCCATATACTGTATGGACCAGCATCATGGGGGCCCATATACTGTATGGAGCAGCATCATGGGGGCCCATATACTGTATGGACCAGCATCATCGGGGCCCATATACTGTATGAAGCAGCAGCATGGAGGCCCATATACTGTATGAAGCAGCAGCATGGAGGCCCATATACTGTATGGAGCAGCATCATGGAGGCCCATATACTGTATGGAGCAGCATCATGGGGGCCCATATACTGTATGTACCAGCATGATGGGGGCCCATATAATGTAAGGAGCAGCATCATGGGGGCCCATATATTGTATGGAGCAGCATCATGGGGGCCAAATACTGTATGGAGCAGCATCATGGGGGCCCATATACTGTATGGACCAGCATCATGGGGGCCAAATACTGTATGGAGCAGCATCATGGGGTCCAATATATTGTATAGAGCAGCATCATGGGGGCCCATATACTGTATGGAGCAGCATCATGGAGGCCCATATACTGTATGGACAACAAAGAAAATGACGGCACTTCCACTACAAAAAATAGGTGTGAACAGGTGCTTACTAAGAGCAGCTACCTCCATATATAATGAACAAATAACACTGAGTATATAGATATGAAATATGAAATATGAATAACATAACTGCTGTAGAAAATAGAAATAAATGAAAAAAATTTTGAAAATTTTTTTTTAGCGCATGTAAATATGAAGTATGAAAAATGAATAGCATTACTGCTGTAAGTAAATGAGAAATCTTAGCGTATAAATTGGCCAATTCATGTGTCCCTGATAGCCGCGGTAAGGCGTTTCTCGATGTCAGGACCTACCAATGTGAATACCTCTCTAAGAGACCTCTGTCTGATTATGTGTACCTCTTAGAGAGGTATTCACATTGGTAGGTCCTGACATCGAGAAACGCCTTACCGCGGCTGTCAGGGACACATGAATTGGCCAATTTATGTGCTAAGATTTCTCATTTACTTACAGCAGTAATGCTATTCATTTTTCATACTTCATATTTACATGCGCTAAAAATAAATTTTCAAAAAATTTTTCATTTATTTCTATTTTCTACAGCAGTTATGTTATTCATATTTCATATTTCATATCTATATACTCAGTGTTACAGTGTGCTACTTTATTTGTTCTTCATATACTGTATGGAGCAGCATCATGTGGGCCAGTATACTGTATGGAACAGCATCATGGGGGCCCATATACTGTATGGAACAGCATCATGGGGGCCCATATACTGTATGGAGCAGCATCATGTGGGCCAGTATACTGTATGGAGCAGCATCATGGGGGCCCATATACTGTATGGAACAGCATCATGGGGGCCCACATACAGTATGGAGCAGCATCGTGGGGGCCCACAAACTGTATGGAGCAGCATCATGGGGGCCGATACAATGTATGGAGCAGCATCATGGGGGTCAATACACTGTATGGAGCAGCATTACATGGGGCCAATATACTGTATGGAGCAGCATTATATGGGGTCAATATACTGTATGGAGCAGCATTACATGGGGCCAATATACTGTATGGAGCAGCATTATATGGGGTCAATATACTGTATGGAGCAGCATTACATGGGGCCAATATACTGTATGGAGCAGCATCATATGGGGCCAATATACTGTATGGAGCAGCATTACATGGGGCCAATATACTGTATGGAGCAGCATTATATGGGGTCAATATACTGTATGGAGCAGCATTACATGGGGCCAATATACTGTATGGAGCAGCATCATATGGGGCCAATATACTGTATGGAGCAGCATTACATGGGGCCAATATACTGTATGGAGCAGCATTACATGGGGCCAATATACTGTATGGAGCAGCATTATATGGGGTCAATATACTGTATGGAGCAGCATCATATGGGCCAATATACTGTATGGAGCAGCATTACATGGAGCCAATATACTGTATGGACCAGCATCATATGGAGACAATATACTGTATGGAGCAGCATTACATGGAGCCAATATACTGTATGGACCAGCATCATATGGAGACAATATACTGTATGGAGCAGCATGACAGGGGGCCAATATACTGTATGGAACAGCATCATATGGGGCCAATATACTGTATGGAGCAGCATGACATGGGGCCAATATACTGTATGGAGCAGCATCATATGGGGCCTATACACTGTATGGAGCAGCATCATATGGGGCCAATATACTGTGTGGAGCAGCATTACATGGGGCCAATATACTGTATGGAGCAGCATTACATGGGGCCAATATACTGTATGGAGCAGCATCATATGGGGCCAATATACTGTATGGAGCAGCATGATATGGCGCCAATATACTGTATGGAGCAGCATGACATGTGGCCAATATGCTGTATGGAGCAGCATCATATGGGGCCAATACACTGTATGGAGCAGCATCATATGGCACCAATATACAGTATGGAGCAGCATTACATGGGGCCAATATACTGTATAGAGCAGCATCATATGGGGAAAATATACTGTATGGAGCAGCATTACATTGGGCCAGTATACTCTATGGAGCAGCATTACATGGGGCCCATAATTCTGTATGGAGGTGGTCACTGTATTACCTGTATATTTCTGTATTACAGCATATATAGGTACTCTGTATATGCTGTAATGTCTCTGGTGATCACTGTATTACCTGTACACCGACACTATATACAGAGCTCCTGTGTATTATGTCACCAGTGGTAATATTAATGTTATTAGTATTGTGTTTTTTATTAATGATCAGTATTGTATTATTCGGTCACTGAGGTGGTAATATATGATCTGGTCATGGTGTGGAGGTATTTGTTCCTTGTACAGTATGTGGTATTATTCGGTCACTATGTGGTAGTAATACATGCTCTGGTCATGGTGTGACAGTATTATTCAGTCACTATGTGGAGGTAATATGTGGTCTGGTCATGGTGTGACTGTATTAATTGCCTGTATGTGGTATTTGGTCAATATGTGGTCTGGTCATGGTGTGGCGGTATTTATCTCTTGTATGTGGTGGTATTGGTCTTGGTATAGTGGATTGTGTTGTGTATGGAGGTCACTTGTTCCCTTTGATATCAATAAGGGGAAGATTCTTGATTTCCAATGGAGATTAAATACTTGGATGTTTAACGCCTCCCTGTCCTGTGGCTATTGCACAGTAGCAAATATGCACTTACAGGGGTTCTACGGTGAAAACAAGTAATCACCTCTCCTAAGGCCATGTTCACATGTTCAGCATATGGTCAGTATTTTACATCAGTATTTGTAAGACAAAACCAGGAGTGGGTGAAAAATGCAGAAGTGGTGACATCTTTCTACTTTACTTTTCCTCTGATTGTTCCTCACAAATACTGATGTAAAATACTGACCAAATGCTGATCGTGTGAACGTGGCCAAAGGATAAATAAGTTATTGAATGCTGTGACCTGGAGAATGTGCAACCTTTATCCCCATTAGTATGGAGCGGCAAGTACGACTCGACCACTGATCCATTTATTCCCTAAGGGGCTGCACTTGGCTTTTTCTGGAAGCCCCCAAAGAGGATGAATGGAGCTACGGTCAGACATACCACATGCCGCTCCATTTTAAAATGGGGATAAAAGTGTCCTGTCAGGGATAAAAGTTCCCCATTCTTTCAATCAGTGCGGTTTGCAATGCATAAGGAGAAAGGATTACCAGCTTCATGAATAGTTCAAAAAATAGGTTTCTTTATTGTGACAAAAGCTCTTTAAAAACAGATTCCATAGTCACATAGTGTAGCCAGGGCAACGCGTTTCGAACGCTAAAGATGCGTTCTTTGTCAAGACTACAGTAATTGTACATCCCAGTTATGGTGGCGCACAGTAGATGTGCAGGAGCCGCCTGTGATTTACAGTCGACGCTCCACTATAACAGGGATAACGGCTAACAGGTATGTGCATATAGCTGTAGGGTGGGCCCCTAGGGTCAATTTCCCCTGTGGGCCCCAGACACCCCAGTGTGACCCTGGATAAGGAAGATACAAGGGTTGTGAAGTAAGCCTGTTTAGCAGAGGTAAGGGCTGATTTGAAAGCGAGTGTTGCTTGTTTGAATGCCGAGAAGTCATCTTGCGAATGTGTTTTCTTCCAATGCCGCTCCATGACCCCAGGGCCGCCATCAGGGCATTACTACCCTTACTACTGTATGGGGCCCGGTGAAAAGAAGCAAGAAGGGGGGGCAGGCACGCTGGCAGCCCGGGGCCCCTCTCTTTGCTTCTTCTTACCGGGCCTCAGGGGTAACAGTTAAATGCCCGATGCACCCGGCAGACGGAAATGGGTGCTTTACCTTTAAGCAGCGGCCAGGTGCATCATGGTCCTGACTCCAATCTCCTGACACACTGCATGCTCATCTTCATTCCTGAGCAGAGCAGCATGTCTCGGAGGCGGTGGCTAGTGTGTGAGTAGCAGGAGGAGGAAGCTGCTGCTGAGTTTGGTGGTGAGTGGGGCCTGGTGGTGCTCAGAGGGGCCTGCTGATGGTGATGAGGGGGCCTGCTGATGGTTATGCGGGGCCTGCTGATGGTTGTGGGGGGCCTGGTGATGGCAGGACCTGCTGCTAGTGATGGGCGGCCTGCTGCTGGTGATGCGGGGGCCTGCTGATTGTGGTGGGGGGGCCTGCTGATGACGGTGGGGGGGCCTGCTAATGGTGATGAGGGGAGGCTGCTGCTTCTGGTGGTGAGGGGAGGCTGCTGCTGGTTCTGAGGGGAGGCTGCTGCTGGTGCTGAGGAGAAGCTGCTGCTGGTGCTGAGGGGAGGCTGGTGCTGAGGGGAGGCTGGTGCTATTGCCAAGGGGAGGCTGCTGCTGCTGGTGGTGAGGGGAGGCTGCTGCTGGTTCTGAGGGGAGGCTGCTGCTGGTGCTGAGGAGAAGCTGCTGCTGGTGCTGAGGGGAGGCTGGTGCTGTTGCCAAGGGGAGGCTGCTGCTGGTGCTGAGGAGAGGCTGCTGGTGCTGAGGGGAGGCTTGTGCTGAGGGGAGGCTGGTGCCAAGGGTAGGCTGCTGCTGGTGCTAAGGAGAGGCTGCTGGTGCTGAGGGGAGGCTTGTGCTGAGGGGAGGCTGGTGCTGGTGCTGAGTAGAGGCTGCTGGTGCTGAGGGGAGGCTTGTGTGGAGGTTGCTGCTGGTGCTGAGGGGAGGCTGCTACTGGTGCCAAGGGGAAACTGCTGCTGGGAGGAGGCTGGTGCTGGTGCCGATGGGAGGCTGGTGCTGGTTCCGAGGGGAGGCTGCTGCTTGTGCCGAGGAGAGGCTGGTGCTGGTGCCGAGGGGAGGCTGGTGCTGGTGTCGAGGGGAGGCTGCTGCTGGTACCGAGGAGAGGCTGCTGCTGGTGCAGAGGAGAGGCTGCTGGTGCTGAGGGGAGGCTTGTGGTGAGGCTGATGCTGGTGCTGAGGGGAGGCTGCTGCTGGTGCTGAGGGGAGGCTGTTGCTGGTGGTGAGAGGAGGCTGGAGGTGAGGGAAGGCTGGTGGTGGAGAGGGGAGGTTGCTGCTGGTGATGAGGGGAGGCTGCTGCTGCAGCTGCTGAGGGGAGGCAGCTGCTGGTGCTGAGGAGAGGCTGCTGAGGTGGTGAGGGAAGGCTGCTGATGTTGGTGAGGGGAGACTACTGGTGGTGGTGAGGCGAGGCTGCTGGTGATGAGGGGAGGTTGCTGCTGGTGATGAGGGGAGGCTGCTGCTGGTGATGAGAGGAGGTTGGTGCTGAGTGGTGGCTGGTGCCGAGGAGAGGCTACTGCTGGTGCTGAGGGGAGGCTGATGGGGAGGCTGCTGCTGGTGATGAGGGGAGGTTGGTGATGAGGGGAGGCTGCTGGTGGTTGTGATGAGGGGAGGCTGGTGGTGATGAGGGGAGGCGGCTGGCGGTGGTGAGAGGAGGCTGCAAGTGGTGGTGAGGGGAGTCTGCTGGTGGTGGTGAGGGGAGGCTGCTGCTGGGGGGAGGCTGCTGCTGGTATTGAGGGGAGGCTGCTGGTGGTTCTGAGTTGAGGCTGTTGCTGGTGCTGAGGGGGGCCTGTTTCTGAGGGGAGGCTGCGTCCGGCAGGGTGAGGCTGGTGCTGAGGGAAGGCTGCGACCGGCAGCGAGAGGCTGAGGAGGCGGTGGCGAGGACGACCAGGGCTAGTCGACAAGGATATGCCAATTGCATATCAAGATGATGCCAACCTCTGTGGACAGGTAGGAGGAACAAGAGTAGTTGACAAATAGGGTGATCAATAGACCTTGGAATAATAATAACTTCCACAATTGGATGTGTTTAAATAAAATGTTCCTGTGCTGAGATAATCTTATACATGTGCCCCTGCTGTGTACTGTGTAATGGCTGTGTCTGACCGTGCAGGAACATGGTCTGATCATACCACATCTCCTGGGCAGGGGAGGAAGAGAAAGAATATACAGACATTACAGCAGGGGATCACAGCTGATTCTTTCTGTGAGGTAAAACATTTCACTGCCTGTTTTTAAACAATGTTTTACTTCAAAGAAAGAAACAGTTGGGATCCCATGCTGAAATGTCTGTATACTCTTTTGTTTCCTCCCCTTAGCATGAGATGTGGTTGTGGCACCCCAGGGGTCAGGTTGCCACAGTGGCATTGCCTCCCTCACAAGAGTTGATGCCATGCCTGGAAGCAAGCAGGAGTCCCCTAATCAGGTTTTACTAAGCATGCAACACTTTCCTGGCTCCAGACCAGCAAGGGGAGTCCCTCCCCTTGGCAACTGGGATCTGGGGGCGTGGTTAGTGAGACTTAGTGTGTGAGGAGTTGAAGTCAGGACATCGAGGAGAGAGGAGCTGGGGACTGGAGCTGCGCGGCAGCTCACCCCAGAAGAACCAGCACAGAAGAACCGGACACCGGAGTCCGAGGCTGTGGGGCACCGAAGGCCCAGCAGTAGAAACCGGAGGGCAGGTGACTGCAGGTCTCCTGGCCCCATCAGACGCCCAAAGGCTCAGCAGCACCGCAGGGTTCAGCACCGCCACGTGAGAGCGACGCACCAGCAAGGCCCGAGCTGCCTGCCATACGGGTGAGCACAGAAACGTTGCACTCAGGGACGAGGGCCGCGCACAGCTACAAGCAGCAGGGCCAAAGAGTTTAGTGTAAAGGGAAGGCCTCCAATTTCACCTGGCAAGGAGGATTCTTTACTTGCTTTCAGGATGCCCGGACTTCCACTTCTAGCCAGCACCCTAGTCCCGGCTTGTCTAATCACCACCAGTAAAGATAAGAGGAAACCGCCATTGAGTTGTGGATTATTGCTGCGCCATCAACCCCTGCACTACAACGTCCAGCATGACCCATAACATCTACACTGCCCTGGAGCTAAGTTCTACCTGTGGAGAGCCACACTATCCCTGCTGCAGTAACATCAGCTCCAGAGGACCTGCTCCGCAGCGGCGGCTCCCCTAGCCGCATACCACAGGTGGCGTCACAAACTTTATACAATCACCATAAATCCCCTATCAATAACCCCTGGGTCACGGACCGGGTTACCGCTACTGTGACATCCCCCAGCATTTACCGGCCCGGCACCGGGTACCCCACGGCCCAGAGGGCGCGTCATGGTATGATCAGACCGTGTTCTGTACACGGTCAGACACAGCCATTACATTATTCAAAGATCTATTGATTAAAATTAACTTTTGTTCGTGGGAAAACCCCTTTAAGTTCATGTATTAATTTGTCCACCATCTCAGTACATGATTATATGATACAATCATTCCCTCTGCTCCTGAAAGGGGGGAGGGGAGGGAATGATTGATATAAGTGTATACAGTGCATTGTGAAAGTATTTGGTCCCCTTGAACTTTTCTAACTTTTGCCACATTTCTGGCTTCAAACATAAAGATATAAAATTCAAATTTTTTGGAAAGAATCAACAACAAGTGGGACACAATCGTGAAGTGGAACGAAATTTATTGGAAATGTTAAACTTTTTTAACAAATTAAAAACTGAAAAGTGGGGCGTGCAATATTATTCGGCCCTCTTGAGTTAATAATCGCCATCTTTTGCTGCGATTACAGCTGAAAGTCGCTTGGGGTATGTCACTATCAGCTTTGCACATCGAGAGGCTGAAATTCTTGCCCATTCTTCCTTGCAAAACAGTTCGAGCTCATTGAGGTTGGATGGAGGGCGTTTGTGAACAGCAGTTTTCAGCTCTTTCCACAGATTCTCGATTTGGTTCAGGTCTGGACTTTGACTTTGCCATTCTAACACCTGGATACGTTTATTTTTGAACCATTTTATTGTAGATTTTGCTTTATGTTTGGGATCATTGTCTTGTTGGAAGATAAATCTCCGTCCCAGTCTCAGGTCTTTTGCAGACTCCAACAGGTTTTCTTCCAGAATGGTCCTGTATTTGGCTCCGTCCATCTTCCCATCAATATTAACCATCTTCCCTGTCCCTGCTGAAGAAAAGCAGGCCCAAACCATGATGCTGCCACCACCATGTTTGACAGTGGGGATAGTGTTTTGAGGGTGATGAGCTGTGTTGCTTTTACGCCAAAGATATCGTTTTGCATTGTGGCCAAAAAGTTTGATAATGGTTTCATCTGACCAGAGCACCTTATTCCACATGTTTGGTGTGTCTCCCAGGTGGCTAGTGGCAAACTTCAAATGAGACTTTTTATGGATATCTTTGAAAAATGGCTTTCTTCTTGCCACTCTTCCATAAAGGCCAGATTTGTGCAGTGTATGACTGATTGTTGTCCTATGGACAGACTCTCCCACCTCAGCTGTAGATCTCTGCAGTTCAACCAGAGTGATCATGGGCCTTTTGGCTGCATCTCTGATCAGTCTTCTCCTTGTTCGAGATGAAAGTTTAGAGGGACGGCTGGGTCTTGATAGATTTGCAGTGGTCTGATAATCCTTCCATTTCAATATGATCGCTTGTACAGTGCTCCTCGAGATGTTAAAAACTTGGGAAATCTTTTTGTATCCAAATCCGGCTTTAAACTTCACCACAACAGTATCTCGGACCTGCCTGGTGTGATCCTTGGTCTTCATGATGCTCTCTGCACTTGAAACAGAACCCTGAGACTATCACAGAGCAGGTGCATTTATACGGAGACTTGATTACACACAGGTGGATTCTATTTATCATTACCAGTCATTTAGGACAACATTGGATCATTCAGAGATCCTCACTGAACTTCTGGACTGAGTTTGCTGCACTGAAAGTAAAGGGGCCGAATAATATTGCACGCCCCACTTTTCAGTTTTTAATTTGTTAAAAAAGTTTAAAATATCCAATAAATTTCGTTCCACTTCACGATTGTGTCCCACTTGTTGTTGATTCTTTCCAAAAAAATTGAATTTTATATCTTTATGTTTGAAGCCAGAAATGTGGCAAAAGGTAGAAAAGTTCAAGGGGGCCAAATACTTTCACAATGCACTGTATATGATTGGGAAACATCTTTATTATTATGACAGTGTAAATACTGGAAGTGAGAAATCGTTCTGCTCTCAGTCTGCAGTGCTTGGACTGGGCACCAATCATGCTGACCCGCATGCTCATACATGCTGTGAGGCTGCTGAGTTGAGGTCAGGAGACCCGCGGCAAGTCCATGCATTGCGGTCCGAGCACAGACCGATATTCACTGATGGCTGAAGGAGCCTTAAAGGGGTTGTCCAGTCTAAATCCACAAGCCAGCAGTCCCTCTGTGTCACTGACTGAAGACTTGTGAATCCACACATCGTAAGCACTGTGAGGATTCGCTGGTGTCAGAGCCAGGAATGGCAATCACTTGGCTTCAAGGATGTGAAATGCAGACTCCCAGCCAGAAGGGGGGGTGTGGAGATAGAGGGAGAACAAACAGGTGGGCAGGTGAATTTAAAGGGTTGGCTCTGCCGTGAAGTACCGAGTGGTGGGACTTTATTTGAACAGTCATCCTGTGCTGACAGAGTCCCTTTAAACATAAGTCATACTCACCTTCTGGCGTCTTCATCAATTTTCAGCACTGCTTCGGTCTTGCGGCGCCATCTTGTGAACGCAGCTTCTGACTGACTGGAAGTCAGAAGCTATGTCACAATCTCTCAATGCAAGTCTGAAAGCCTGAACGATGCTCTCATAGACTTGATCTGGTCATGGTGTGACAGTATTTGTCTCTTGTATGTGGTATTATTCAGTCACTATGTGGTGGTAATATGTGGTGTGGTCACAGTGTGGCAGAAAGTAGAGTTTTTCCAAGAGTGGTCGGTGGGACTGTGGAAGGTTTGAGGAGTGGAGGCGGAGCTGGGGTGAAGCCTGGGTGGAGTTTCAAGGGGGCCCCAAAATTTTGCCAGTATGGGGCACCGAAATTCCTAGCAGCAGCCCTGCACGACCCTGGACACTTGCCAAAGCTTTTTAGTGATGCTATTGTGCCAGTTTTGTCTATTGATTCGTCACACTCTGTCATGCATGAGAGGGGTAACCGAGTCAATAGCTGGTGCTATGCTAGAGTGGCATTGTAGAAGGCAGTGACACTGTCTGTGTCGTGGAGTGAAGATATGGATGTCAGTGGTAGAATAGAATTAGAGAGTGTGTGAGTGTGGAGACATGCAAGGTTTCTTCAGGGGTGTGCTATTTGCTGACATGGGTGACAGGTGAGGAGGACAGAGATGAGAAAGTGTTGGAATAATACATATTAATCTGTATGTGTATTGCAACAACTACTGTGCTGTTTCATATGTTGTGCATATTGTGAGGTTGTTAACAAAGTTTAGTTAAAAAAAAAAAAACTCCCACAGACAGGATGCCCCCTCCTTCTCTTCCTGTGTTGTTGTTATATATCTGATTTGATTTCCTCATGCTGCAGTAACATCATGCTGTGCCTGTGCTGGATATAAATAAACCTACATTCTGTGTTCTAAACTCTGGATGTCACGCGGATTAATCCTCTGCTAACAGGTTATGGGCCCAGATGTACCAGAGTCCCAGAGTCACAGATCCCCAGAACACAGAGGAAAGAAAAGAAAGAAAGACAGCAAACTGAGAAGAAGCAAAGATGGCCACCAGCAGCAGCTCCATGAAATTTACAGTGCCAAGTCTCACTAACCAGAATTATCAATCCTGGAAATTCAAAGTGAAAATGCTGCTAATAAGAGAAGGTACGTGGAAATACACACAGGAGCCTAAACCTGACCCAGTGCCACAGGAGTGGACAGAGATGGATCAGAAAGCACAAAGTACCATATCACTCAGTATAGATGATGACCAGATTGTGCATGTGTGTAAATGTAATACTGCAAAGGAAATGTGGGAGCAGTTGCAAAAGGTACATGAGAGGATAAATTTAAGCAATAAGCTCTATCTCATGAGAAAGCTGTACCAGTCTAAGCTACAGAAAGGCCAGGATATGCAGGATTACATAAGAAGTGTTCTGGAAGTTGTAGAATGCCTGAGAGGCATTGGGGAAGATCTAAAGGACTTTCATGTGGCCGCATTACTGCTTAGTGGCCTTTCAGAGAGGTATGATACGCTTGTAACCGCACTAGATGCGCGTCCAGATGATGAGCTTACACTGGATTATGTCAGGGGGAAGCTCATAAATGAATATAAGCGAAAGGCAGAAGGTGTAAACAGTAGGACATGCAACACAGAATCTGCTTTACAGACACAAAACCTAACTGATAACAGGAAGCACATAAAAGAAACACGTGAATGTTTTGTTTGCAAGAAATCAGGACATTTGAAAGCTGACTGCAGAGTCTGGAAAGCTAGAATGAATCAGCTGAAAAAGCAAAGCAGTCATCAAAGGGTTAAAAGTGCTGTATCTGGAGAAAATGATTCTGTGAATACTGAAACTGCATTTACTGTCAGTGCAAATACATCAAAGCATGCATGGTGTATAGACTCTGGAGCAGCTAGTCACATGACTAATAACAGAGACTTCTTTTCTAAGCTTAACCAAAGTAAATCAGAGAAAGTGATTATGGCTAATGGTCAGTACATGACTTCAGAAGGCATAGGAGATGGTTATATTGATTGTCAAATCTCACCAACACAAAGCAAGAAGATCCCAGTAAAGGATGTGCTGTATGTGCCTAGTCTTGAAAGTAATCTACTATCTGTGAAGAAACTCACAAAACAAGGAAATGAAGTTACATTTAAGCATGATAGCTGCATCATCTCAAAGGAAGGTCACACACTAGTAGAGGGAAACATCACAGATGAACTTTATCAGCTGGAATGCAAAGAGTGTGTGTATACAGCGCAACAAGAAGAGCATAAAAACTGTATTCATGTGTGGCATATGCGTCTGGCACACAGAGACCCAGAAGCAATAAGAAAGTTAGTCCAAAAGCAACTAGCTGAGGATATTACAATTGATCTATGTAACCAGACAATGAAGTGTACTAGCTGCATCAAAGGGAAAATGTCTAGGAAAGCTTTTCCTAAGAGAATTAGTACAACAACAGCACAGCCACTAGATTTAATACACACAGATGTCTGTGGTCCAATGAGCACTCTGACCCAGGGAAGAAGAGATATTTTCTCACATTTATTGATGATCATTCAAGATATACAGTTGTCCACCTGCTTCACAGCAAGAAGGAAGTTCCAGAGAAACTTGAAATATACCTAGCTGAAGTATATAATAAATTTGGAAGAATGTCAAAGATTCTACGTGCAGATAATGGGACTGAATATACAAGTAATGAGACACAGAGCATTTTAAAGAAAAATGGAATCCTATTTCAGACCACTGTACCGTACAACCCAGAGCAAAATGGTGTCGCGGAAAGAAGGAACCGAACACTATGTGAAAGTGGAAGAAGCATGTTATTTGATGCAAATCTGCCCACAGTATATTGGGGTGAAGCAATCATGACAGCTTGCTATCTTCAGAACAGACTACCAGGTAAAGCTACAGACAAAACTCCATTTGAGCAATGGAATAGCAGAAAGCCAAAACTACATCACATAAGAATATTCGGAAGTAAAGCATTTGTACATGTTCCCAAAGAAAAGCGAACTAAGTGGGAATCTCACGCTAAGGAAGGTATCCTGGTAGGCTACAGCGAAACCCAGAAAGGTTATAGGATTCTACACCCAGATAAAATATGTGCAAAATACAAGGACCTAAAAACACAGATGTACTGTCTGTGATATTAGATAGCCAAAATACTTCCATGTATTGTTGCGTCCAAAGATATTTTCTTCATATTTCTTCATATTTCTTCATATTCCCCTTTTTTTTTTTTTTTTTTCATAATTTCACCTTTATTTCCATTTTTATTTTCATAATAATTTTTTGTTTGGGCTTTAAGTGCGCTCTCGACCTGGGCCGTGGCACCACTGTGCGGTTTTGACCTATGAGGTATTTCCAGCTCATGAACCATTGGGGTAGAATATACGCGGTTAGTATATACCGCGGTACATACGGTATGTGCCTGGATGGGTGTCAGCTACTGTATAACTTGGACATTTGCCCTGGCCTGGGGTACTTATGGATGGGAGGGCTTCATGTCACCATCCAACACAAGATGTCAGTTGGTTACCTTGTGTGCCCCTTAATCGTCGCTCCGTAGTGTGCGGTTTTTCCTTGTCTGTGATGCGCACACCGGATGTGACGCTTGCGTGTCACGCCCGGCACCTGCGTTCCACATACCGGATGTCAGCTGACCGGAACCGGAAGTGACACGATCGCGAGTATAGCGCGACTAGGATTTAAAAGAGGACTTATCAGAGTGTCAAATGGCGCTGTCTGGTGAATGAGCTGCGCGATTGTGGGCAGCGTGCATACCGCATGTCTTCTCTTTTTTTCCCCTGATGACTAGCTAAGGCAAAGAAACGCGTCGGGAGCGGTATATTGTGATGGGCTGGTGACCCTATGAGACTTGGTCTGCCCCCATCATATGGAGCTATCTTGAAGTCTGAGAGCAGGAACGGATATCAAAATTGGTGAGGATGTTCCATTTCTATATATAGCAAGGTTAAATGGTTACCATTGATAGGGTTAATGTTTCTGCGTTCTCACATATTGAGACACAATAAGTTGTTATAGTGTCCCGTAGGCTCCATCATTTTCTTTTTGCCACACTTTCTTGGTTGCGTCAGAGATACAATATGCTTATATGACATATATCTATATCTTTGGACGCAACAATACATGGAAGTATTTTGGCTATCTAATATCACAGACAGTACATCTGTGTTTTTAGGTCCTTGTATTTTGCACATATTTTATCTAGTGGTAATAAATGTTAAGTTTTACATTTCTATAGCACTACACCTGCTTGTGTTTACATTTATTTTTTTGTGTAGTTATTTCTAAAACCCCTGCTGCTGCATTTTGATTCTACACCCAGAAACAAACTAGATCACAATAAGTAGAGATGTAGTGATTGATGAGAACTTTGTATCACCCAAGTTTTGTGACATCACGCCAGTAGTCCAGCTGAAGTCACAATTACAAGACAGCAACAAGGAGGATGTAGAGGTCTGGCTGGATTCTTCAACTAATGAAGGAACAACAGAAAAATCAGGTGAATCTGAAATCAGGAGATCGTCAAGATCAAGCAAAGGTATACCAGCTAAACGTCTATCCTACATTGTCAAGACACTACCTGAGTCAGAGCCGCAGTCATGGGATGAAATGCAAGCACTACCTGTCCATGAAAGAACAAAGTGGATCGATGCCGCTAATGAGGAAATCAAATCGCTTCATCAACTCCAAACTTGGAAACTCACCAAGCTACCACAGGGCAAAAAGGCAATCAAGTGCAAGTGGGTCTTCAAAACCAAATATGACTCAGAAGGTAAAGTCCACAGATTCAAAGCAAGGTTGGTCGCAAAAGGATATTCTCAAAAGTATGGCGAAGATTACGATGCTACATTTGCTCCAGTCACTAAACAGACCACGTTCAGAGCTTTGTTAGCTGTAGTTGCTGTACAAAAGATGTATGTCAGACATTTGGATATAAAAACTGCCTTTTTAAATGGTGACATTGAGGAGGACTTATACATGACTCAACCTGAAGGTTATGTAAAAAGAGGTCAAGAGAATCTTGTTTGCAAACTACAAAAATCTCTCTATGGTCTTAAGCAATCAGCAAGAGCATGGAACACCAAGATGAATAAAGTCTTGTTGAAAGACAAAATATACAGATGGAAAGTGGATGTATATTCTCTTATATGTGGACGACGTGATTGTTGTTCATCAAGACGACGCAGAAATTGGAAAAATGACTGAAATTCTGAATCAGCACTTTGAATCAAAAGACCTTGGAAGTGTGACATATTATCTAGGAATCCAAATCCAGAGAGAGGAAGATGGAAGTTTTCTTCTAAACCAAAGTGCAAAAATTAATTTGATTCTGAATCAGTTTAAAATGTCGGAGGTCAAAGGTATATCAACCCCAATGGAACCATCCTACCTGAAGCTGGAAGGAGAAGATGACCTGTTGCCTAACAATGAGAAATATCGTCAGGCAGTGGGGACACTTCTATACATATCAACTATGACTCGACCGGATATCACAACAACAGTTGGAATCCTTTGCAGATATGTGGAAAAACCGCGCCAAAGAGACTGGAATGCTGTTAAGAGACTTCTCCGATATTTGAAAGAAACGCAAGATGTAAATTTAAAACTATCTGCAGCAGGAGATCTAGAACTTACCGGCTATGTAGATGTGGATAGGGCTGGTGATTCGCGTGATCATAAATCCACAAGTGGATACTTGTTTAAAGTTGGAGAAAGTTCAATCTCCTGGTCTAGTAGGAAACAAGTGTCTGTTGCCTTGTCATCTACAGAAGCGGAGTATGTGTCCGCAGCCTATGCAAGCCAGGAGGTTGTTTGGCTAAGACAATTGATGGACGATCTTGGCAAACCGACAACTCAGCCGACGGTGATTTATGAGGACAACCAAGGATGCATTAAACTTGCATGCAGTGAAAAAATCAGTGCTAGAACCAAGCACATTGACGTCAGACATCATCATCTACGTGATTTGATAGATCGTGGGATAATTCACTTTGTCTATTGTGAAACTGATAAGATGGTAGCTGACATTATGACAAAGCCATTGCCACGAGCTAGGTTAAAAGAATTGAGAACCACAATGGGACTAAGAGGATAAGTAGTTGTTGAGTGGGGGTGTTGGAATAATACATATTAATCTGTATGTGTATTGCAACAACTACTGTGCTGTTTCATATGTTGTGCATATTGTGAGGTTGTTAACAAAGTTTAGTTAAAAAAAAAAAAAAAACTCCCACAGACAGGATGCCCCCTCCTTCTCTTCCTGTGTTGTTGTTATATATCTGATTTGATTTCCTCATGCTGCAGTAACACCAGACTCCATGCTGTGCCTATGCTGGATATGAATAAACCTACATTCTGTGTTCTAAACTCTGGATGTCACGCGGATTAATCCTCTACTAACAGAAAGTGAGTAGATGGTGATGAGGTAGGGGGAGAGGGGAGGTTGTGAAGTTAGATAGGGAGCAGAGACGGGTGAAGATAAGGTCTAATGTATTTCCGTCTGTGTGGGTGGCTGAGGAGGAACATTGAGTAAGTTCAAAAGATAAAGTAAGACACAGGAGTTTGGAGGCTGCTGACTGGAGGGTGTCAGTAGGGATGCTGAAGTCACCCATTATGATAGTGGGAATGTCAGCGGAAAGAAAGTGAAGAAGCCAGGTGGAGAATTAGTCAATATAGGTAGTGGCCGGGCCCGGAGGTCGGTATATGACGGCCACTTGGAGGTAGAATAGATGCGGACAGAGTGGACTTCAAAAGAGAAGATAAGGGAGGTTAGAGGTGGGATTGGATTAAAGGTGCAGTTGGTAGAAAGAAGAAGACCCACTCCTCCGCCATGTATGTTGCCAAGGAGAAGAGTGTGGGCAAAGTGGAGGCCATCATAACACAGCGGAGCAAGGGAGGCAGTGTTGGAGGGTGTCAGCCATGTTTCGGTGAGGCCCAGGAAGGAGAAATTGTGAGAGGTAAGGAGGTCATGAATCACATGGAGCTTATTACAGACAGAGTGGGCATTTCAGAGTGCTCCAGAGAGAGGGAGCAGAGGGGTGGTCGTCAAGGACACAGGTTTTACATAGGAGAGATTGCGGTAATTCATATTAGGATGAGAGCGATAAGAGGGGGAATAAATGGGAAGTATCAGATGTGGGCAGGCTGACATTATGGGGAGGCAAACAAAGCAAATGCCTGGGGCCCCCACTCCCTCAGGAGCCCCCAGTGGGGGCATAATGGTTGCGGTCACACTGGGGGCTGTGTTGGGGGCTCCTTTCCAATTATCAATGAGACAGGAGCTACGTCGTTCCTGCACTCTCAATAGAAACGGCCAGGCAGCGCTCCATCCCCTCCAGCCCCTGCCAGTGACTTTGGTCTGAGACTGAGCTAGTTTTTTCTGCGCATGTGACAGGATGCTGAAGGAATCAGGTGAGGCGCTGACACGTACAAGTGTGTGAGGCAAAACCTGTGCCTCGTCCCAGCACTGCAGCCTCTGTCTGTTCCCTCTGACTCCCAGCTCATGGTCCGTGACTTGAAGCTTATCTTTTAATGTTCCATGCTATTATGGACAACAGCAAGATATCTTACTGAAAAGTGCAGCCGGCATTCCAGGCTGTGCGGTGGGCTGCCTTTTCTGCAATATATCTTAGTGGAAACTGTCAGACTGATGTCAGCTGAGCTCACCAAGCAGAAAACACTTTGGTAACTAGTAGCTGATGGAGCGGGGATGAGGGAGGCTGGGAGATAGGAGAGTGGGGGGTTGTCAGCAGGCTCGGACAGGCCTGGCGGGGTGCCAGGAAATTTCCCGGTGGGCCCCGGCCCCCTGCAGAGAAGGCAGAGGAGAATTTAAAAAAAAAAAAAGGAAAAAAAAAGTGGTCGCGGGCCCTTTAAGGGCGCGCGCACACACTCTCACCGCCGCCGCGATGCCCAGAACAGTAGCGGGAGTGGCCTGGGAGCAGGAGAGCCGAAGAGCAGAGCAGGGGCTGTACTGCAGCGTCACTTTTAGCAGACAGGGCCACACGTCTGCTGAAAGTGACGTCACAGCGCGCCCTGCACTGCAGTCTTCCGCCTTAGGAGCGCTTCTGTACTGTACAGATTGTGTAATATAGTGTGTGTTTGTATGAATTTTTATGTATATGCTGCCTGCCTGTGTGTGTATATGCCTGTGTGTGTGTGTATATATCCCTGTGTATGTGTATATGCCTGTGTGTGTGTATATTCCTGTGTGTGTGTATATGCCTGCATTTGTGTGTGTATATGCCTGTGTGTGTACAGTGTGTGTATATGCCTGCCTTCATGTGTGTGTGTGTATGCCTGCATGTGTGTACAGTGTGTGTGTATATGCCTGCATGTGTGTGTGTATATATACCTGCATGTGTGTGTATATGCCTGCATGTGTGTGTGTGTATGCCTGCATGTGTGTGTGTGTGTATATGCCTGCTTGTGTGTGTGTATGTATGCCTGCATGTGTGTGTGTGTATATGCCTGCATGTGTGTGTGTGTGTATATGCCTGCATGTATGTGTGTTTGTGTATGCCTGCATGTGTGTGTGTGTATATGCCTGCATATGTGTGTGTGTGTATATGCCTGCTTGTGTGTGTGTGTATGTATGCCTGCATGTGTGTGTGTGTATATGCCTGCATGTGTGTGTGTGTATATGCCTGCGTGTGTGTGTGTGTATATGCCAGCATGTGTATGTATTTGAGTGCCTGCATGCCTACGTGTATATGTGTCTTCACACGTTTGTGCGTGCTTCCCTGCTTGTCTGCATTTTTGTGTGTGATTGTCTGAGTGTGTCTGTGCATGATTGCGTGTGCATTTCTGTGTGTGCTTGCCTGCGTGTGTACGTGTCCCCATTTCTGTGGGTATGTGTATCTGCGTGTGTATATTAGGGCTCTTTCACATGTCCTGATATTTACGGGACTGGAGATATGTGTCCACCTGTGTGTCATCCGTGTGACACATACCAGTGCTTGGGAATCAGTGTACAGTTAACGCTGTTCCCAAGAGCCGGGTGCTGAGCGCTTGCCCTCATCATGGATCCCTGCCGGCACTGCGATCAGCAGCAGCAGGGTCAATGATGAGAGTAGTAGTCAACTCCCGCCGTGTCCAACTGTAAAAATAGGAATAAAATTAAAAAATCCTTGTACTCACCTCTCCTAAGTGTCACCCGCTGTAATCTGTGCGAGCGCTCACGCCGAAGAGAATGACTTCTGCAGCGAGCGGGCCTCGGAGCTGCACTCAGTGATTGACAGGGCACCGCTTGTTGAGCGCAGCTCCGGGGTCCACTCGCTGCAGGAGTCATTCTCCTCGGCGTGAGTGCTCGCACGGATTACAGCGGGTGACTCTTAGGAGAGGTGAGTATAAGGATTTTTTTTATTTTATTCCTATTTTTACAGTTGGACACTGCTGGAGTAGACTACTACTCTCATCATTGACCCTGCTGCTGCTGATCGCAGCGCCAGCAGGGATCTATGATGAGGGCAGCGCTCAGCACCCAGTGCTTGGGAAGAGCACTAACTGTCATCAGTGTGCGGGACGTTTTGCGGCCTGTGCAGCAGGTAAAAAACAGACGTGTCAGCGTGTTTTGCCCATGGACACCACATGGTCTGTGGAAAGTGGAAACACACTGACGTGTGCACATTCATTTGAATGGGTCTACGTGTACCAGTGTCTGTGGTGCATGAGGAAACTGTCACCGCATGTACTGACGTGTGAAAGAGCCCTTAGTATGTGTCTGTGTGCGCTTGTTTTCGTGTGTGTAAGCGCGCTTCTGCATGTCTGTGTGGTCTTCCGATGATTTATTATATTTGGGGAGAGAAATTTTAGGAGACAAAATGGGGAGATGTGTGAAGAAACGGTATGGTGAACTAGAGGAGGGGTGGGAATGAGTGCAGGAACAGAATGGGGAAGGGGGATGTATAAGGAAACAGTATGGAGAGTGGGGGAATAGTGTGAGGAGACAGTATGGAGAGAGAAAAGTGTGATGTGACACAGCACAGAGACTAGGTAGTGAGGGGGAAGGTATAGAGATGCGGCAGTATAGGGGAAACAGTGTGAGGGCACAGAAAGGAGGTAACAGTATGCTGAGGAGGTGGAGTGTGATGAAGGGGCACAGTACAGAGACTGGGTAGTATAGGGGGGACACAGTGTGAGAGGACAGTGTGAAGAGGGGGCCCAGTATGGTAAGGAGAGGACAGTGTGGAGAGCATGTACCCTAACAGTGGTAGAGTGTATGTCATATTTTGTGCAGGGAGCATTGTAAGAGTTAGGTTTATTTAGGGGCTCAGTGTAGATATTTTTATTCAGGAGCATCATAATGACACTGCTATCTTTAAGGGCATCATGTGGGGATGTGCTGCAGAAGACCGGAGAAGATGGAAGTCTGCAGAGACGAGCTGTGGAACTCATCATGGAGTCTGGACAAGAGGAAGAACAGAAAGAGAACGACTCTAATCAGAGAAGCCGTCTCAGGTAAGATACCTGCATGTAAATGTTCATTTGTGATCCTGCCTGTGTCTCATCAGTAATGTGGTTCCTGTATGGTCTGCAGTCTGATGATGACTGATAACTCCCAGTATCTCTATTGTTAATTACATACTGGGAGTTGTAGGTTTATGCGATACAAAGATATATGGGTCTGACCTGACATTACAATTGATGGTGGTTCAGATGATGTATTCGTGAACTGATGTGTATGTGCGCGTCTGCGTGTTTGTGCGCGTCTGCGTATCTGGAATAATATGTATTTTTGTAAGATGCGTGTATGTAACTGTGCATTGTGGTGTGTAATAACATTCATATGCTTGAGGCACCTTTACTAAATCTGTTAGGACTCACTCACATGTGTTAGGGAATTCCATTTGTCTTTCCACATTTAGGAACAGACAAGTGAAATATGCTAACCCTGACAAAACTGTCACCATACGGATGTGCTTGTATGGACACGGGTTCAGGAGCTGAGCCTGCTCCATACCAGGCAGATGTCGGCTGTGTTACATAGCCGGCGTCTGCCTGTAACAGCAGTGATCAGAGCTCGCCTTGATTGCTGCTGTTTTGAGTATTTAAGTGCCCTTGTCAATCACTGACAGCGGCATTTAGATAGCACAATGGCCGGTGCATGCAGTCACCTGTTCCCTTCAGCCCCCTGTGACGCAGTTGCAGGTTGCTGATGGGTTGCCAGTAGTGCTGAGTGCGCGTGGTCGGATAAGAGACATTACAGTCACCGCGAGCTACAAAGTGCTGCAATAACGTCAGGCACCTTAATTGTGACACTTCCATGGAGCCCAACCTCAGGCTGAGCGTTATTGAATGACTAACATGGCAGCAACACCTGGCAACTAGTGCTGAGTGAGTGTGGTTGGATAAGGTGTGATCCCAGCATGCTCAGGTGTTATCTGAGTATCTTGTAGTGCTCTGCTAATATGCTCGAGTCCCCGGGGTAGCATGTTTTGCGGCGGTAAACAGAAGCAACACATGCAGGGATTACCTAACAAACAGGCAATTCCTGCATGTGTTGCGTCTGTCTACTGCCGCAAAACATGCTACCCCGGGGACTCGAGCATATTAGCAGAGCACTACAAGATACTCAGATAACACCTGAACATGCTGGGATCACACCTTATCCGACCACACTCACTCAGCACTAGTTGCCTGGTGTTGCTTCCATGTTAGTCATTCAATGAAGCTCAGCCTGAGGTTGGGCTCCATAGAAGATGTCACAATCAAGGTGCCGGACGTTATTGCAGCACCCTCACTTTGTAGTTCGTGGTGACTGTAATGTCTCCCTCCTTGCACCGACCCAATAACAGGAAGCGAGTGGCGGCAGGGAGAATAAAATGTAATTTTCTCTGTGTAGCCAATGCTTTTCCAATAAGCCGTCTAACCAGGCTTTACACCCTATTTACCTGCAGATTACCCTTTTATCTGCAGATAAATAGCGTTTTTCAAGGTGACAAGTTACCATTAAAGGGACTCTGGCAGTACGGAATGACTGTTCGAATATAGTCCTGCAACTTGGTGCTCCACAGCGCGGCCAATCATGTAATTATAGAACATTATAGAAAAGCATAACAAGTAATAAAACCATTTATGGTGGGCTGTAGTGTGGGCCCCTAGAGTCAGTTCCCCTGGTGGGCCCTAGCCACCCCAGTCCGACCCTGGTTGTCAGCCTGCAGAATCACATCAAGTGTGTGATGACAGGGGGAGCATCTGGAGCAGTTCAAATTTGTTGAAGAGGTCCTGTTTACTGTGCTTATTACACAATAAGAAGATTTGATAAGTCCTGGGCGGGAGATTTAAAGGGAACCTGTCACCAGAAAAAGCACTATTAACCTGCAGATATGGGGTCAATCATCAGGGTAATAGCGTTACTAACCTGCCTGGTGCCTGCACTTAGCTGAACGCTGCGAGGAGAAAATGAACTTCATTCCTTCCAGCAGTGTTCCAGTTTCAGTCACGGGGCGGTGCCGGCGCGGTTTCAGTCACCGGTCTGAAAATACAGAGCAGTGGCTGTAACTGCGCCCCCGGCCCTGACTGACAGTCGCTCTGCATTGGGGCCGGCTGTCAGTCAAGGCCAGGGGCACGGTACTGTAAACTCAGATCGGTGACTGATCCTGTGCCCCCATGACTGAAACTGAACGTTGCTGGAGTGAATAAAGGACATTTTCTCCCCATAGCGTTCTGATATGTGTGGGCACCGGGCAGGTTAGTAACGCTATTAACCTGCAGATTAAGCCTATATCTGCAGATTAATAGCGTTTTTTTCTGGTGACAGGCTCTCTTTACAATACCCAGCTGACTTGACTTGAGCAACCAATAGTTGCTGTAGAGGGTGAGGGGAGGAGCGCAGAACCACTGTGCAGAAAGGAGACCAGCCATTGGCAGCATTTCTCAAAGGTGCACAAAGAAAAGTTTAGTATTTTGTTGTGTCATATTCAACCTCAGGTAATGGATTTAAAGGGGTTGTCAACTACTAGGGAACCCCCTCTCAAAGGGTTTATCTAGAATTATATTAATTTTTTACTATGGGCATAAGTGCTGACAGGCAGGTGGTTACTAACTACCTGCCTATTCTACCCAGCGCAGATCTCTCCTAGCACAGAGTGGTCACAGACCATTCCTGACGATCATTCTGAGACTTCCGCTGACGTCACATTGTCGCAACAGCTTCTCTTCCGCTCTGTAGCCAGGGTGTAACTGCTGATGTCATGCTGACAGCCAGCTCCTCGCTGCCTCATTGCGGGGAGCCGTCTCTCAATTAGCATGATGTTGACAGTCACATCCTGGCAACAGAGCAGCCCAAGTTACACCACTGACACCAAACATCTACCGCAAAAACTACATAATAGCTCTGCGTTATCAATACAGTTGTTGGGACTGCTTAAGGATCTTTGATGACACCACAGTCGTAACCATGATATCATCACAGGTCCTGTACTGTGCAGGAGTTTAGAAGAAGTGAAGAGGAAGAGACAGACTGGTAAGTATTGTGCATATATACAGTACAGACCAAAAGTTTGGACACACCTTCTCATTTAAAGATTTTTCTGTATTTTCATGACTATGAAAATTGTACATTCACACTGAAGGCATCAAAACTATGAATTAACACATATGGAATTATATTCTTAACAAAAAAGTGTGAAACAACTGAAAATATGTCTTATATTCTAGGTTCTTCAAAGCAGCCACCTTTTGCTTTGATGACTGCTTTGCACACTCTTGGCATTCTCTTGATGAGCTTCAAGAGGTAGTCACCGGAAATGGTCTTCCAACAATCTTGAAGGAGTTCCCAGAGATGCTTAGCACTTGTTGGCCCTTTTGCCTTCACTCTGCGGTCCAGCTCACCCCAAACAATCTCGATTGGGTTCAGGTCTAGTGACTGTGGAGGCTAGGTTATCTGGCGTAGCACCCCATCACTCTCCATCTTGGTCAAATAGCCCTTACACAGCCTGGAGGAGTGTTTGGGGTCATTGTCCTGTTGAAAAATAAGTGATGGTCCAACTAAACGCAAACCGGATGAAATAGCATGCCGCTGCAAGATGCTGTGGTAGCCATACTGGTTCAGTATGCCTTCAATTTTGAATAAATCCCCAACAGTGTCATCAGCAAAGCACCCCCACACCATCACACCTCCTCCTCCATGCTTCACGGTGGAAACCAGGCATGTAGAGTCCATCCGTTCACCTTTTCTGCGTCGCACAAAGACACGGTGGTTGGAACCAAAGATCTTAAATTTGGACTCATCAGAGCAAAGCACAGATTTCCACTGGTCTAATGTCCATTTCGTCTGTTCTTTAGCCCAAACAAGTCTATTCTGCTTGTTGCCTGTCCTTAGCAGTGGTTTCCTAGCAGCTATTTTACCATGAAGGCCTGCTGCACAAAGTCTCCTCTTAATAGTTGTGGAAACGATGTGTCTGCTGCTAGAACTGTGTGTGGCACTGACCTGGTCTCTAATCTGAGCTGCTGTTAACCTGCGATTTCTGAGGCTGGTGACTCGGATAAACTTATCCTCAGAAGCAGAGGTGACTCTTGGTCTTCCTTTCCTGGGGCGGTCCTCATGTGAGCCAGTTTCTTTGTAGCACTTGATGGTTTTTGCAACTGCACTTGGGGACACTTTCAAAGTTTTCCCAATTTTTCGCACTGACTGACCTTCATTTCTTAAAGTAATGATGGCAACTCGTTTTTCTTTACTTAGCTGCTTTTTTCTTGCCATAATACAAATTCTAACAGTCTATTCAGTAGGATTATCAGCTGTGTATCCACCAGACTTCTGCACAACACAACTGATGGTCCCAACCACAATCATAAGGCAAGAAATCCCACTTATTAAACCTGACAGGGCACACCTGTGAAGTGAAAACCATTGTTGGAAGACCATTTCCAGTGATAACCTCTTGAAGCTCATCAAGAGAATGCCAAGAGTGTGTAAAGCAGTCATCAAAGCAAAAGGTGGCTACTTTGAAGAACCTGGAATATAAGACATATTTTCAGTTGTTTCACACTTTTTGTTAAGTATATAATTCCACATGTGTTAATTCATAGTTTTGATGCCTTCAGTGTGAATGGACAATTTTCATAGTCATGAAAATACAGAAAAATCTTTAAATGAGAAGGTGTTTCCAAACTTTTGGTCTGTACTGTATATATATGTGCTTAATAAATATATATATATATATAAACACAAGTCTATATCTATGTGCTCATATATACAGTGGGGAAAATAAGTATTTGATACATTGCTGATTTTGCAAGTTTTCCCACCTACAAAGAATGAAGAGGTCTGTAATTTTTATCGCGGGTACTCTTCAACTGTGAGAGACAGAATATAAAAAGTAATCTAGAAAATCAGACTGTATGATTTTTACATTTTTACATAATTAATTTGTATATTATTGCTTGAAATAAGTATTTGATATAATAGAAAAACTGAACTATGTGTATGTAGCATCCACAGTTATAAATCCCGGCAGCACAGACAAAAGTTAATAAGTGTAAAGATTGGCAATTGCCCAATGAATGAGCAAAATGCTGCTCATTCATCGGGTGATTGGATTGTTTATGGCAGAACAAAAATCATTATTCTCAGCAGCACATCACTAGTAATTGTTCATCACTGTTCATCATGCGCTCATCATTGTTAGTCAGCCTGTCTAAAGACGCCAAAATCAAGCACAGAACGACTTGACAATTGCATTCGCTTAACGGCCTGAACTCTGTGCATGTAAATGCAACTGAAATGTTTCTGTGTGATGGTACAATATATGAGCGTTTGGTGCCCCACTTTAAACTTTTGCCCAGGGCCCCACTTTGGCTAAAACCGGCCCTGGATGTGGGGGGAACAGGATTGGAAGATATGTCACCTGCAGTGAGGAGAAGCAGAGAGAGGTAGAGCAGGTGGGAGAAGGAGAGTGACTGTTTTTTCATGTTTTAGTAGGATAGATCTGAGGTTGAAGAGCAGTATGGCAGATGAGGACAGGTGTGGAGATAAGAGGGAAGGAGAGATAATTATTTGGTTAGAGGGTGCTGAGGTTTGGGGATAGCGAAGGAGACTGAGGATTAGTGGAGCCAAAACTGTGAGCATATGTAAGCATGTTGAAGGAGTAGGTTAAAAGAAAAGCTAGGTACATGTAATAAGCAGTGCTTACTGTTCCCTTCTGGTTTATTCCTGGTATACAGTGGGTACGGAAAGTATTCAGACCCCTTTAAATTTTTCACTCTTTGTTTCATTGCAGCCATTTGGTAAATTCTAAATAGTTCATATTTTACTCATTAGAGTACACTCTGCACCCCATCTTGACTGAAAAAAAACAGAAATATAGAAATTTTTGCAAATTTATTAAAAAGAAAAATTTAAATATCACATGGTCATAAGTATTCAGACCCTTTGCTCAGACACTCATATTAAAGTCACATGCTGTCCATTTCCTTGTAATCCTCCTTGAGATGGTTCTACTCCTTCATTGGAGTCCAGCTGTGTTTAATTAACTGATAAGACTTGATTTGTAAAGGCACACCCCTGTCTATATAAGACCTAACAGCTCACAGTGCTTGTCAGACCAAATGAGAATCAAAGGAACTGCCCAAGGAGCTCAGAGACAAAATTGTGGCAAGGCACAGATCTGGCCAAGGTTACAAAAGAATTTCTGTATTACTCAATGTTCCTAAGGGCACAGTGGCCTCCATAATCCTTAAATGGAAGAAGTTTGGGACCACCAGAAGTCTTCCTAGACCTGGCCATCCAGCCAAACTGAGCAATCATGGGAGAAGAGACTTGGTGAGAGAGGTAAAGAAGAACCCCAAGATCACTGTGGCTGAGCTCCAGAGATGCAGTAGGGAGATGGGAGAAAGTTCCATAAAGTCAACTATCACTGCAGTCCTCCACCAGTCAAGGACTCCCAGACTATGAGAAATAAGATTCTCTGGTTTGATGAGATGAAGATAGAACTTTTTGGTGATAATTCTAAGCAGTATTTGTGGAGAAAACCAGGCACTGCTCATTACCTGCCCAATACAATCCCAACAGTGAAACATGGTGGTGGCAGCATTGCTATGGGGGTGTTTTTCAGCTGCAGGGACAGGATGACTGGTTGCAATTGAAGGAAACATGAATGTGGCCAAGTACAGAGATATCCTGGATGAAAACCTCTTCCAGAGTGCTCTTGACCTCAGACTTGGCCAAAGGTTCACCTTCCAACAAGACAATGACCCTAAGCACACAGCTAAGATAACAAAGGAGGGGTTTGAGAACCACTCTGTGACCATTCTTGACTAGCCCAGTCAGAGCCCTAACCTAAACCCAATTGAGCGTCTCTGGAAAGACCTGAAAATGGCTGTCCACCAACGTTCAGCATCCAACCTGACGGAACTTGAGAGGATCTGCAAGGAAGAATGGCAGAGGATCCCCAAATCCAGGAGTGAAAAACTTGTTGCACCATTCCGAAGAAGACTCATGGCTGTACTAATTCAAAAGGGTGCTTCTACTCAGTACTGAGCAAAGATTCTGAATACTTATGACCATGTGATATTTCAGTTTTTCTTTTTTAATAAACTTGCAAAAATGTCTACATTTCTGTTTTTTTCAGTCAAGATGGTGTGCAGAGTGTACTTTAATGAGTAAAATATGAACTATTTAGAATTTACCAAATGGCTGCAATGAAACAAAGAGTGAAAAATGTAAAGGGGTCTGAATACTTTCCGTACCCACTGTATTACTGCAGCACACTTACAGAGCAACACAGAATTCGTCACCAGACCTGTATCTACACATGTAAACCTACATAAGAGATATCACTAAAGAGAAGTGTGTTGTACCCCTAAGAAGATATCAAAACCAAAAAGAAGG
This sequence comes from Phyllobates terribilis, assembly GCF_046119375.1. NCBI lineage: Eukaryota > Metazoa > Chordata > Amphibia > Anura > Dendrobatidae > Phyllobates > Phyllobates terribilis. The sequence continues at coordinate 3,949,847 of NW_027362876.1, read as the reverse complement.
GAATCCTAGTCAAATACCGCTCAATATATATAATGTTAATAAATATGGAGGAGACGGAGACCCAAACGAAAACAAAGGTTTGTTAAATATATAAACCATTTTATTGTACATCAATTATAAATATAATACCAATAATACAACAATACTAGGTAAGGGGGAGAAGTACAATTAAAAAACAGGGAGGATGGAAACAATCCCTGAATATAAGGATAGAACCAGATAATGAGGAGCTCCTGTGAGACGAAAAATGCTCTAGAGTTCTAGGGGCAAACACAATTAGGGCGGGCTAGTAATTACTGCAAACTGCGAGACTAAGAAATATGATGAATAGTCTATAAAAAACAGGAAAAAATATGAATATACTTGCAAAAGAAGTATACTAACAAGTAGAATATGCAAGCATATAATCCGGTATAATTAAATAAATTAAATACTAAAACCTCACAGCTAACTGACAATTATATAAGGTATAAATATCAGAGAGTTTAGCTGATCAATTGTGAGTGGCCGTAGTTTTAATAAGAACCCGGAAAAAAGGCTCGATGTTTATAATACGTTTTAACAGTACGCAAAATATAGGTGAAGCAACCCTGATGTTCTACAGCACTAGTGTCTTATAAGTGGCGTGCATTGCAGTCAGTTAAATAAATACATAGTAGAGAGCAGGAAGGCAAAACTTTAAACTTTGCCTGTATAATACCCCTGCAATATCTATATAATAATCAGAAGTTGGTCAAAAGACGAGATGGCCGCAGTAGATGCTAATCCCCAATATGGGGTGCAGGTGAAAATAATGAAGCCAATTAACCCTGGTAGATATAATCATAACAAGAGCATAAAGACATAAACATATGATGGTATCAGGAGAGCCCGAAGATAATCAGTCATAAAGTATGTGCACCAGTACCATGTCTCACGAGAAGCACAGGAGCATCCAGATGGTGTGTGTGAGCCTCGACATGCATTTCACCAACTGCGGCCTCGTCAGGCTCTCCGGACACCGTCATATGTTTATGTGCTTATGCTTTTGTTATGATTATATCTAGCAGTGTTGCTAGATATAATGCTATGATTTAACAAAAAAAAAACCTGGCCTCCTCCACCCCTTAATAGCCAGCCATCACACACCTTATTTCCCCCGTCGCCCAGTACAGCTCAATGAGTTGTTATGGAGGAGGGGGAAAAGTGTAACTATAGTCACAGGTAAATGTAATTATTTTACATAGCAAAGCAATACAGCTTTAAATGCTATGATTTAAAAAAAAAAATCTGGCCTTCTTCCACCCCTTAATAGCCAGCCATCACACACCTTATTTCTCCGTCGCCCAGGACAGCTCAATGAGTTGATATAGAGGAGGGGGAAAAGTGTAACTATAGTCACCAGTAGTCACCGGTAAATATAATTATTTCACACAGCAAAGCAATATAGCTTTAAATGCTATGATTTAAAAAAAAAAAAACTGGCCTCCTTCCACCCCTTAATAGCCAGCCATCACACACCTTATTTCCCCGTCGCCCAGGACAGCTCAATGAGTTGTTTTAGAGGAGGGGGAAAAGTGTAACTATAGTCACCGGTAGCCACCGGTAAATATAATTATTTCACACAGCAAAGCAATATAGCTTTAAATGCTATGATTTAAAAAAAAAAAAAAAAAACTGGCCTCCTTCCACCCCTTAATAGCCAGCCATCTCACACCTTATTTCCCCGTCGCCCAGGACAGCTCAATGAGTTGTTATGGAGGAAGGGGAAAAGTGTAATTATAGTCACCGGTAGTCACCGGTAAATATAATTATTTTACATAGCAAAGCAATATAGCTTTAAATGCAATGATTAAAAAAAAAAAAAAAAAAAAACTGGCCTCCTTCCACCCCTTAATAGCCAGCCATCTCACACCTTATTTCCCCGTCGCCCTGGACAGCTCAATGAGTTGTTATGGAGGAGGGGGAAAAGTGTAACTATAGTCACCGGTAGTCACCGGTAAATATAATTATTTTACATAGCAAAGCAATATAGCTTTCAATGCTATGATTTAAAAAAACAAACCAAAAAAAAAAAACTGGCCTCCTTCCACCCCTTAATAGCCAGCCATCTCACACCTTATTTCCCCGTCGCCCAGGACAGCTCAATGAGTTGTTATGGAGGAGGGGGAAAAGTGTAACTATAGTCACCGGTAGTCACCGGTAAATATAATTATTTTACATAGCAAAGCAATATAGCTTTAAATGCTATGATTTATAAAAAAAAAAAAACTGGCCTCCTTCCACCCCTTAATAGCCAGCCATCTCACACCTTATTTCCCCGTCGCCCAGGACAGCTCAATGAGTTGTTATGGAGGAAGGGGAAAATTGTAATTATAGTCACCGGTAGTCACCGGTAAATATAACTAGAATATTTTTTCTCTTATGTACTATATACATAGCGTAACACTATACATATAGTATCATAAGGCTCTTATTGTCAGGGGCATGTAGTGTGCATGGTATTCCCAGGCACACCATAATGCCACACATAACCCTACTGGGCACTTACCTCCCTTGCCTCATCCATCTTTATGGCCATCCTTTTGAACAGGAATATCTTCTGTGTTCTTCTGGGGTCCTGATCCTGGCTTGAGTCCTGACACGCTTATTTCTTGCTTGTCCAGGTCCTGCTTGCCCTTCCGGATCTTCTTATTTTGATGTTCTTCTTGGGGTTTAGGAAGACAGCTTGCTCTGATGATATTAAAGAGCCGGTGGATGGTTTGGGGTTTTCCAGCTGATGTTGGTAAATGAAAACCCCGTGAACAAGGCCTGGTGGTCTGCTGAGAGGGCTGAGTTGTTAGCCTCTGCTGCTTCCAGAATTTGAAGATTGAATGGTCTGGAGCCGCGCTGGATGTTACTTGGCTATAAGAGAAAAAGAAAACACAAGAAGGTGATTACATAAGAACAGTATATAGTAAAGTTCAGGAAAGCTAGAGGCTCTCTACATATGTCAACCAATGATCGGCAGATTTTGTCACTATCTGCTGATCATTTAACATGTATGGGGGCTTACAATCTCACCACTGACAAATCAGCGACCTTCACTGTTATTAGTAATCTGACGAATTTGGAAAAAGTGATTAAAGCTATGTGAAACTATTCATAAATGAGTCTGTATAAAACATCTCCTCTAATACTTACTGGCACAGGAACATGTGGGGGACACATTCTAAGGGCTTCCACCGAGTCCCAGTCAATACGCTGGAAAAACCTATGGGCTCTGATGTTACCATGGACTCCGAGGCGCCTGGCAGGATCTTCCCGGAGGAGCTGCAAAAGAAGAAAAAAAAATGTTTATATTTATATAACAGCTTCATAAATAAAATTTAACTAAAATAAATAAATATTATATATATTTATGAAAAAAAAAAGCCTAATATTAGTGTTTTTTTTCTGACATCTTCAATAATACATGACAGGTAATATATACCATCACGTCACCCCTACAAGTGTTTACGTGTTATATTGAACACGTAAACACTTGACCTAACATGAGATTCCACTCCCACCAATGGAGCTGAATATAATAGTAAATTACCGCTAACATCACAATAAATCACACAATAATATAAAAGTAATACAACTTATATCATGTACTGACCTTTTTAATGATGTTCTTCGCCTCCTTGCTGGAAGCGTTGAATAGTCCTCGATGGTATTTGGACCTGCTGGTAATCATGATGTTCAAAATGATGCCAAATGCATACCAGTCTACCTCAGCATTGTACTCCTCCGCAGCCAGCATCTCAGGAGCCATGAAGCCTGGTGTCCCAGCGTATTCGGTGGCTGTCCGGTCTCCATAGATGTTCTCAAGTGCCAGACCGAAGTCGGCAATCTTTATATGGCCCGTCGCAGCCACCAAGATGTTAGAAGGCTTGAGATCTCTGTGAAGAAGACAAATGGATTCTTATCAGTGTCCGCTGTATAATTCTCAGTATTGCTGTGTATAGTTATAGGCATCACTGGTGGTGGAGGATTAGATGTATTTCTAGTTACCGGTGGATGATGCCCTTAGAATGCAGGTGTTGAATTCCACACACAAGTTCTGCGGCGTAGAATCTGGCCGAAAGAAAAGAGGAGAAAATAGTTTTTAGTGAATCAGAAACTCAGAAATATATATTGCCCAAAAGACTAGACAGGCAGGACTTATCAGGATTTTATATTTCTGGTTATTATATACAAGTATTTATATTATTATAATGGTCTAGAAGGGCAGTCGCACATATCGTATTGATTATAAGGCACCTGGACCTGCTCATCCTAAGTATAGGACATCAATGTTAAAGTAGTGGATAACCTCTTTAAGTTCCTTCTTGCCTATAGGGATACACAATTGCTACTATTACAATGTATATTCATATGGTGTTAAAGGATTATCCAGGATCAGAAAAACATGGTGTCTTTCTTTAAAAAATAACGCCACATGACTAATGTGAATGAGGATGAGCTGCGATGCCTCACACAACCTGTGGACAGGTGCGGTGCTATTTTTGGAAATAAAAATTAGAGCTGTATTTTTCTAAGTGTTTCCCTAATAACATCCCTGTGAATGGGAGATATGAATTTACGTGAACGTTAGGGCTAACAATCGAATCAATCTAGTCAGTCTCATTTAGAAAATACATAGCTGTATGGCTTAGACTGTGAATACTGTACCGTGCACTGGGGATGTCAAGACACCCCTTCCTCATCAGGAGATGGTGGAATTCGCCACAGGTGACATACTCCATCCCAAGAAGCACAAGCTCCTGTCAGACAAGACGTAGAAATCAGTCGTATGATAAAGTCATTGTAGCAGTCATACATTTACTAACACTCAATAATCAGTGATTTCTTCTGCGATTTCTTCTGTGATTAATCTCTGTTCCACTTACTCGTGGAGATATAGTTGCATAATAATAGCAGTAATGATACTTTCTTCTTTTACTATGTGTTTATTAGTTATTCTAAGTATATACATATAGAAGATATATCTACATATGTAGAATGTGATGTGCTAAATGTACAGCATTACTTTTCACTGTAATGTTGCCTTCTGCATTTCTCACCATTATGAAGTACTCATTAAGAATGACATCCATAGGGGTGGACAAATGACTTCAGATATTGGGAGCCAGTTGAACCACTCCAAGACTTTCCATAGACTTCAATAGAGAAACCCCAAAAGTTAACCGTCAGCATCATATTTCTAGGCACATTGCCTGGTTCCCAGGGTTTGTCCAGTGTTCCCACAGTAGGTGACAGCTACACATACAAGGAGCAGGACATGAAAATGTTTCCAATGCTGAAATGTTAACAAACACCAGATATAAACGTGGACATATCCTGTGCATATAGATGAGTGCACTTTATTCTTTATCCAATATTAATGAACAGGTCACAATTTTACCTTGGTCTGAAAGGCGAATGTGCCATGAAGAAGGAAGGGGCTGCCAGATGCAAGTTGTAACACACGCCGCTCCACCAACGCGCGCTCCTCTCCTTCAGCTAGCAGGTTCCTCTTTGTGATGACTTTTACAGCAAATTGCTGGCGGGTATATCTATCTTCCGCCAGCACCACCTAGAAAAAAATGGTCATTAGTTGATGATCTTCATTAAAGGTGTTGTCTGGCCTTGGGGTACAAGTCTGCAGACACTTTATGTGAGTGTAGACTCATGAGGATTCTCCAGTGATGGGAGCAGATGGTCATTTATCCGGCCTCACTCAATTCCCTTGTATTGAGCGAGCCTGTGTAAGGGGGTGTTGACTGGACCGTCGCATTCATACCCCTGAAGACACCAATCGTGTTGTATTGTAGTGTAAACGATGTCCTGCAGTTTTCAGTATATATGGTGTAATTACATAGTTACAGTATGTCATATTATGTGAATTGTAATATAGAGTGTGATATGGTCATATGTATAATGTATAGTGTACAGCATAGGATTGCGCAAGATAAGACATAATTTAGGACTTAGGAGTTGACATAGGTAGGATGAGAATAGTGTAAGAAAGTGTTCATGTTTAGGACTAGCTCATAGTGGGAGGGAAAAGTGCCAGTTAAAGGAGACTGCTTCCTGTTTGTAGAGCGTTCGTGAGTGATATAAGATCAAATTCAAGGGCAGTTGGGGCTGATATCAAGAGTGAGTACATATTGTTCTGGGTGATATGAGGCCTTACAAAAATTCACTGCAGACATTCCTGCAATGTCCGGAGATCAGGGCTCGATTCAGGTGCTATGGCAAGCACCTCACCCCTTTACATACAGAGGAAGATGGACGTGCAATTGTGTATGGGAAATGTAACAGATCTCGGGTGTATTGTGGAACTCAACTGGGAAATCCTGGGGCTGACAGGATCAGTGAACGTAGGGATAGTCCAGTTAGAACGTAAATAAATGCTGAAAATGTTCTGTACTATGGAAATAAGAAATGGAGAATGTTGTGCCCGATACTGTGTATTACAATCTGATGCAATTGAACTGTCGAGTAAACTTCTGTGTGTTGAAACGAACTGAGTGTTCCCTAATCTATGTGCGGCAGCTCCTTAAGTTGAAGACCTGGAGACAGCTGGGGCCTGTGGCCTACAAGTGAGTGTAACGCACCCTACACGCAACAGCACATTTGAACTGGCACACAATTTTTCTGTAAAGTGCCAGGGCGACATGGACAGCTGCACATGTCTCGTCGGCACATGACCACATGTATGCAAATTGCATACCTGCAGTTATGCTCCTGCCCATTCCTGGCACCGGCACTGGAGAACCTCAACAGCACACACACTGCACACTGTGAGGACTCACAAGTCTGTAGTCACATAGTTACTGCAGACTTGTACCCTAAGGCCGAACAACTCATTGAAATAAGTGTGGAGGGGAGCAGGAAAGTGACACCATTGCTATTTCTTTAATAATTATTTTATATTTCTACAGTTTCTTACTAGCTTACATACAGGAGATCTAATAGCTATAAACATGGGCACTAGGAAATAACCCCACTAGAATTACCCATTAAAGCTAGGAGGTTAAAGGATTACTTCAGTCTTAGCCATGCATGATTGAGACAGGAATAACTACAACTCCAGAGCTGGTTGGCATTATTCCTGTGTCAGCCATGAAAAGCTGAGATGAGAATCAATATAAACAGACTGTGTTGGGGTGCAGAGCTCAGCTGTACATAGATGCTGGCATCAAAGACCATGCTGCAAATGTATGCCTATCTATACTAGGGTTATTTTGTGCAGCATATATACTTTATCACATTTGGCGTCTATTACACTTTATATGTGTGTAGGAATTATTTCCACCCAACATACCTTTTTCTAATAGCCTATTATGTATACATTACTTAATATTGCTGCATATTCTTTTGTTATGCACCATGGGGTTTGCCTGTGTTTTTAGCCTTATCTGATTTTCTCTTTTTTCATCAGATTTTATCATGTGTCTAAATTGTACTAATAAAATATATACCTTTTATGCTACCTTGGCTATTGCTCATAGTTTTTTGTATAGGTTATTTCAAGATCGATAAAGATTTAAGCAAAACAAAAGATCATTTTACCCTATGAAAGACCACTTTGCTTGTTTGTCGGGCGAACGTCAGCCTGTTTCCACTGGTTTCCGATAACTGCGCAGTGTGAATGCACCTTAATCTGCAGCACAGACCTGAGACTACATTTGCAGACACTTTGTCCTGATCCTAAACTCCTTTTCACTCCACAGCACCTCTGGTGTCAGGTTTTATGTTGCAGTGATGCCAGGAGTTAGGCTATGTGCCCACGATGCAGAAATGAAGCAGAAAATTTCTGCAGCATTTCTGCATCTCCCTGGCAGAAAAAACGCATGCAGATTGTACATGCAGATTGTGCATGCTTTTTTCCTGCAGAATACATGCGGATCCACATGCGGATTCACATGCGTTTCCGCATGCAGATTGACAAGCGCTTTCCAGGCGATAGCATCACTTGGAAAGTGCTTGACAACTAGGTCACACTGTATAAATCCATGCAAACAGCATGGATTTATACAGTGTGAAACGTAAAAATAAAATAAAATAAAGCTATACTCACCCCCGATGCCCCGGCGTGGCTGCAGCGCTCCTTCCTGTCTAGTTCCCGGCTGCCGGCATATCGTGAGACAGAGCGGTGAAGGGCCTGCGGTCACATGACTGTGACGTCACCGAAGGTCCTTCAGCGATGCCGGCATGCAGAGAAGCCTTCGGAAAGGTGAGTATTAACTTTATTTATTATTTTATTCTTTTTTTTACAGGAACAATGGTACCCAGGTCTGGATGAGAGTCTTCTCTCCTCCTGAACTGGGTACCATCCGTACATAGAGACGCATAGAATTCACTTGTAGAAATGTACAGACGCGCATTCTATGCGTCTCAATGCAAGTCAATAGCGGGGCTTCCGCTGCGCTTCCGCAAAATTAAATGACATGCTGCAGATTTTTGTACGCAGCATAAACGCTGCGGAAAAATCCGCAGCATGTGCATAGAACATGCGGAATCCCCTTGGGGACCATGGGGTGCGGATTACCTAGTGTTTCACAAGCGTTTCCGCTGCGGAAATTCCGCATCATAAACGCTTGAAAAACGCTACGTGGGCACCCAGCCTTATAAGAATTGCAGAAAACACGAGAGGTGAATATATTGTGAAGAGTATGCTTTGGGATATTTGCTGGCTTCTCTGGTAATCAAGGAGCTCTCTCCTTTTCCCAGGAATGTCCTAAAAAATCAGAGAGTTGTCTGTAATAGTATTAGGAGGCTTGTCCTCAATTCGATTTTTGTCCTAACTTCAGGGAGTAGTATGATTAAAAAAATAAAACGATACTACCCTGATAAATCCTTTGCTATTCCAGAGCCTGGCACAGTAGTCCAAACCTGCACTTGTTTACCTTGCTGCAGACAATCACTGGTCTCATTGAGGATGTCTCTATTTATTGGACAAAACCATTGAGACGAGTCATTGGTTAGCAATCAGGAGAATGTATGAGACGTCACCACTGCTGACACGGAATTTTTTGAATTATTACTTTTTAACTGTGGACAATATCTTTAATAAATGTCATTCTCAGTACACACACATATATTTACTCATACTTATGTAGCTACGTACATGCAGATGTACAATGTAGTGCCTTGAAAAAGTATTCACATCCTGTGAACTTTTCCACATTTTTTCAAGTTACATGCAAAAACTTAAATGTATTTTATTGGAATTTTATGTGATATACCAACACAGAGTACAAGTATTTGTGAAGTGTAAAGGAAATGATACATGTTTTTCTGAATATTTTAAAAATGTAAATCTGAAAATTGTGACGTGCATTTGTATTCAGCCCCTCTGAGTCAACACTTTGTAGGACCACCTTTTGCTGCAATAACTGCTGCAAGGTATTTTTCTACCAGCTTTGCACTATAGGTTGAAATTTTTGCCCACTCTTCTTTGCAAACTAGCTGTGAGATTGGATAGAGAGCGTTTGTGAACAACAATTTTTAAGCCTTGCCACAAATTCTCAATGAAATTTATGTCTGGACTTTAACTGGGCTATATAAACACACGAGTATGTTTTTATTTAAACCATCTTATTGTAGCTCTGGAAGTATGTTTAGAGTCGTTGTCCTCCGGGAAGGTGAACCTTCATCTCTGTTTCAAGTTTTTCCAGCCTCTAACAGGTTTTTCCTACAAGATTGTCTTGTATTTAGCTCCATCCATCTTCTAATCAACTCTGACGAGCGTCCCTGTTAAAGAAAAGCATCCCCACAGCATGATGATTCCACCACCATGTTTGACGGTGGGGATGGTGTTTTCAGGGTGATCTGCAGTGTTAGTTTTCCTCCACACTTAGTGTTTTTCATTTAGCAAAAAATTTAAATTATTGGTCTCATCTGACCAGAGCACATTCTTCCACATTCTATGTGGGTGACACAGCTAGCATGGATAAAGGTGGATGAAAGTGCTCTGGTCACATATTTGCATGTAGAGTTTCTACGGCAGCTGTCACTTCTGCATGATGTTGTCTATACAGGTGTCTGGCCCACACTTGCACAGCCAACAGGATCGTGCACCTGTATTGAAAAATAGATGTTGTTATCTGCTGGCCATCCAAGATTCCAAGGTGCAGGCATGTGGGGAAAACAGCAGCACCTGCAACTTCCTAGTGCAGAAGTTAGAGGCACCAGAAAAATACTTTAACCCACTGTAGACTATCAGAAAACACTATTACACATATATAGGTAGCAACACATTTGGAAACCGCCCTGCGTCTGCCTTTGTCAGAAACACCTGAATTTGGGGATCTAAGATGGTTATTAACAGTGTTATTCTCTACTTCATTCATGATCTTATATTGTATAGCAAACAATATACGATCTGGGCTCGTAATGTTATAGGTTCTTACCTTTCCAAAACTCCCCCGGCCAAGCACTTGATGAAAATCTAGTCTCTTGATGTTGTCAGAGATTGTGCTGCCGGGGAGAGATGGCCGCACACCACTGTCTCCTAAAATGGCAAACAGAAATAAGACGAGAAATTAGAAAAAGAATTTACTGTCCATGTATAAAGTGTTGGTTATTTTGTAACCTTAGCAGAGAATTCAGTTTTGGTCAGCATTGGAGTATTCATCTTTGTAAACATATTGCTTTATGCTGTTAATTGAAAAACAGACTATAATTTACTATTCAGTTTAGCACAAAGGGTTAATTATGTTATTACAAAATGGAGAATCAGTATCATTTATGTGCGGAATAATACTGGTAGCACAGTGATTGTCCTATATTAAGTGTACTGCCTTAGAAAACAATTACAGCTCAACGCTAATATTGTCCTGCAACAGTGTTAAAGGGCCCCTTCCCCTGGGACTGAGAAGTGGGTATACGTTTCGCATGTATAGGCACTCTACCTGAAGCCCTCCATTAGCTCCCCGATGCCTCCTCTGCTGGGATAGGCGTTCCTTTCCTCCTGCTTCCAAGATGACGGTCATAGCAGCATGGAGTACACTGGTAAATCTAAACCTCACCTCTCCTGCCTTTCCTTTCCCATCCCACAGCACAGAAAAGACAGGGAAGATGTGGTTTAGACTTACCAAACTGGTGGCCATCTTGGAGGTAGTAGGAACAGAACACAGATCTAAGCAATGGAGGTAGCGGGAGGCAAAAGAAGGGCGTCAGGAAGGATGACTGTATATTTACAAAGTGTAGTAACTTTTCAGTCTCAGGGTATAAGGTTGCTTTAATATACATTTTTTCCTATACTCAGTCACTAAGTTGCAAAGAGGGGAATTTATTAAATATACATAAAAAAACAAATACATTTTAATCAGATTGATTCTTCCTTGTTCCTCCATATTTTTGCCATTCTGCTAAAACGACTCAACACCGGTATGACATTCACTTCTATATAGTCCACCATCTTATGTGATATATTTAATGCCAAATATTTCAAACTGTTGCCCTCTTGGATAATAAGTATATCACCATCTGTAATTTGGAAATTCTTGTCCAATAATGATATCTGACTTATTCCAATTAATCTTCAATCCAGAAAAAATACCAAATCCATTCACCAATGTAATATCTGTCCTTAGATCTTCCTTTACATTTATTAAAATAATAACAAATCACCTGTGTACATCGCTAATATTTCCTCCTGAGTCCAAAACTGAGAACCCCTTATTCCTTTACAACCTTAGGCTGTGTGCCCACAATGCGTTTTTAATGCGTTTCCGCAGCGTTTTTATAGCTGCTGAAACGCATTAAAAACGCATGGTAGAAGGGCAGCAATGTTCCCCAATGATAATCCGCATGTGCTGTGCACATGCTGCGAAAATTTCCGCTGCGGAAAAAAACGCAGCGCTACCAATTATTTTGCAGAAGTGCTGCGTCTTCGCCGCCATTGACTTGCTTTAGATCACATGGATTACGCATCACTGTATATGTAGATGCGTAATCCACGCGTTCCAATGTGCAGATGGTACCCGGGTGTAGATGAGAGGAGAGTCTCCTCCACACCCAGGTACCATTAAAAAATCTGTAAAAAAAGAATAAAATAAAAAATAACTGTCTACTTACCTTCTGTCGGCCCGCGCTGCGCTCCTACTTGCTTCCCGGCACTTTGCAATGAATTGAAGGACCTGCGCTGACGTCAGAGTCATGTGACGGGTCACGCGATGCTGACGTCGGCAGGTCTTTCAATTCACTGTTGCCGGCAAGGGAGAACGGAGTGTAAAGCAGGACACCGGGGGCCATCGGAGGGTAAGTATACATTTATTTTTTTATTTTTACCACTTTCTCGGGTCACACTATATAAATCCATGCAATTTGCATGAATTTATATAGTGTGACCTAGTTGTCACAAGCACTTTCCAAGTGATGCTAATCGCTTGGAAAGCGCTTGTCAATCCGCATGCGGAAATGTCAGTGAATAAAGCTCCATTTCCGCATGTCCCTGGCAGGAAAACGCATGTACAATCCGCATGTACAATCCGCATGTACAATCCGCATGTACAATCCACATGTACAATCCGCATGCGTTTTTTTCTGCCAGGGAGATGCAGAAACGCTCAGGAAAAAATCCTGAGCATTTCTGCATCGTGGGCACATAGCCTTATATATGGTCAATAAGTAGGGCAAAGAGCAGCTTGGATTAGGAAATCCATGTCTTGTGCCCATAAAAAGGACAAAAAGCTGGGACATAACCCCATGCACCTACTACTTTAGGAGGGCACCATCTAATAACTGGGATCTACCTGCCACATGTCATACAACATCATACGAATTTCAAAAAGAAAAGAAGACATGCACCTAAGCGGTGATCACCTGAAGAAATAATCACGGAATATTTGAATATAAATTACATCAATTTATTACAGTATCTCCTGACACATATATAAGAATACGCACAAAAAAAATTATTTTAAAACACCATTAAAAATAGTGGAGGAATCCACTGCTTGAGGAACCCACTACTTTAGAGACCTTCCCATATTATAATGACAGAAAATACAATAAAGTGCAGTCAAATAGATGAACTCTAACAGGCTGTATAGAATATCTATGATGGTCAATATTGCACAAGCCCAAAGTATTCTATATAAATAGAGAATACACAAAAAACAATATGTATATAAAGTGCAACAACAGGTATCTGTGTGAAAATCAATATGGTGTCCCTGTATACAGGGTAATAGGTCTATAGAACAGTATAATTGTAAACTGGCGATTGCCAATAGACCCTTTCACCTCACACTGGAGATGACTACTCCATAACCACTCCATCACATACACTCAATTGTGGCCACCCGTGCTGCCCCAGCAAAAAATAATAGTAGAGCCAATTAAACAATATGATCATAGAAAGCAAATACTCAATCAAATCAGCCTGTAAATGGGAAGGTGCAAATGGGACCTCAGTGCCCAGTGCGTGTCGCCACACACGGTGGCTTCATCAGGGGCATTTAAAGTACATATCCTCGTGTCCCGGTATATATGTAGCCTAGAATCAAAATAATTACCGAGAAAATGTTTAATTTACCTGGAGAGTGCAGTTTATGAAGTCCGAATAAACCCACCTTGGACATTTTTAAAGAAACTGACTCCTGTGACTATCTTAAAAGTGGCTGAGTCAGTACCAACCCAGTCACAATTAGTGGAGAATGTGGGCAAGATTCCAGGAAAACGTGTACCTGCCACAGAGATCGATGGATGTCCTGGGTAAAGGCCGCCAGCCAGCCAGAGATGTCCGGCACCATGAAAGAGCCACTCAAACACCTGCTGCAAAGCCAACAACAGCAGCACCGGCAGCACTTGCAGAGCCAGCAGAGCCTGCAACAGCAGCACCGGGAGCAGCAACAGATGCAGCAAGAGACTAATAAACTTCTGATGCAGCAGATTCAGCAGCAACAACGGCAGATGGAACTTCTAGCGGGGAAAGTTCGCAGCAGAGAGGCCGTCCCTCCCTCAACTCCAGATAATGATTCACACGTCAGGAAGACGGTAAGAAGAGCATTGCAAAAGATTACTCCGGGTGATGACGTCGAGGTCCTAACGTTCTTTGCGAGGGTGGCGGAGCGGGAGAGATTGCCTCCAGAGCAGTGGGCGGAGGTGCTGGTGCCATATTTAATGGGCCAGCCTCAGAAAGCCCATTATGACTTGTTTGGCCCTGCAGGACGCAAAGGAGTGCGCCAAATTAAAAACAGAAATTTTGGCGCGCTTGGGAGTGACTCTGACTGTTAGGGTGCAACGGGTGCACCACTGGGCCTATTGCAGTGACAAACCTCCCAGGTCCCAAATGTTCGACCTCCTACACTTGGTTCAAAGTGGTTGTAACCTCAATCTTCCTCCCCAGTACAGATGGTGGAAAAGGTCATCATGGACAGGTTCATCCACTCCCTTCCAAAGTCGGTGCAAGCCTGGGTTGCCCAGGGAGATCCCCGTAAAAGCTGCTGAGTGAGTATCAACCCCCTTAAAGGAGTTTATACAAAATTTCTCCATTGCCAAAAACCATATCAATAGGGAATCAGGATTGCTAAGTCTTAGAGTAACATGAATCCTGATAATCCTTGGGATTAATAAGCCTCTTCCCCAAAAAATTCTTCCAGAGGATTGGAAAAGATGTTGTATCACTAGACTTTGACGCACGTCTACATGATTTTCTATTACAGGTAAAGTCAATTACAGTATTAAAATCTCCTACAATCAAAATCGGATATTGCAAGTTTTCACTTTCTTCATAGTGAAGCTCAGATTTATATGGGAGAGGAATACAGGTGTTTGCAATTTCTAACCTTATGCTGTTAATTTTACATTTCAACAGTTTATATATATATATATATATATATATATATATATATATATATTATATATATATATATCTTACTTCTACCCTGTGTAATACATACTTATATTTACACCCCTTTGAACAAGGATAAAGACCCTCGTGAGTAGATATTATGTACAGCATGATATACATGTACTTGACAACCCACTTTTAGCTACTTTCTTGAATCACTATCTGAATGTGTCTTTTGAAGACATATCAGAGACATCAGATCTCTTCTCATCCAAGCAAAGAAATACCATTTCAACTTATCTTAAACCCTTCTAACATTAAATTAGATAACTTTCACCATATTAAAATAATAATTAAGTTAAAATATCCCTCCTCTTCTGATACCTCCCCCACTCCACCTTCCACTTCACCCCTTCAAACCATCTCCCACTCTTAGCTCCCCAACTACACGTTAGGCCGGGTCACACAAGTGTTGCTTCTCTCATGTGAGAGAATTGGATCATTTATGCTAATGACACTAGGCTCAAGCTCTGACCAGAGTTTGAGCCGAGTGTCAGTTTACTGGGATCCGTTTCTCTTGTTTGAGACAATCATATTACAGGTGCGGAGAAGATGGAGAACTTCGTTTCTCCAACTTTTCCATCGTCTGTGTCTGCATAAATCAAACTGCACTGGGATGAAATCCAAGTCTGGGCCAAGGTTTTACACGCACCCATAGACTTGTATGGGTGCATGTGATCCGATTTGCTGAGCCACTCTCAGCGTGCTGCAATTGTTTTCCCATGCCGAATCGTCATGAGCAAAAACATTTCAGATCTGCACTGCCCCATAGTATAATATTGGGCTGAGTGCTGTCTGATAAAACATCAGAGAGCACTCTACTATGTCATACAGCAGTGTGAACGAGTTCTTAGAGAACTCCTCAACCAGACATCCACCCACCCTCCAACTAACCTGCCTTAAATAAATGAATCTTCCATAATCAATTGTAAGGGAGAATATCTCTCTATTTACATCTCAAAAACCCTTAGATTAGCCACTGACACAGAATTTAAGAAAACAAATAGTAAGATATTGTATGGTAATTCAATAGTGTATTAAATAATGTTTAAGTGCATTTATAAAATGACCCTAAAAATTCTTTATTAGATGTAGATATTTGAGTCTTAAAAGAAGTAGTAATAAGATCTTATTAATACGTATTTTGTCTCAAACTCTGTTTGCAGTTATGAGGAAATGGAAGGTAAAAGAACAACCTGAATTAAATTAATTGATAAGCGAAAAAAGAGAAAGTGGTCTACGATAATAAAAATCAGACAACTGTTTATGAGCATATCTGGGAAGAATGGACAGGTGTAGAGCAATGCTAGTTATGGGGTGAAGGGTTTTCCTTGTATCCTCCCCTTCAGTTTGGGGGTGCAGGTGGGGTTTGTTTTGATTCAAGGGAGGAGGGATGATGGAATAATATGGAAGGGTTAATATTTGTTCCATTTTGTTTTTCTTAAACAGATGATTGAAGCGTATGGATATTTATTGTATATGAGAGAATATAAATAAATGTTATATGTGAAGTACTATAACTGCATTAAAATAAATGAGATTATTGCAACATATTACTATTTAATAAACTATTTGTAATCTTTAAGAAAAAAAAATAGCAAGGAGGGGAATTTTATATGCATTTGTTGGAAATGTGTTTTTTGAGTATAAATGGTGCAAGATAAAAGATCTTCACCCTGAGGTTTCTGCCCCCATAATCAGTGCAGGAGAGCAAATGCTATGCAAAACCATGAATCTGCAACAACAGTAGTGGATTTTCTGTTTCCCATTTTGCTACAATGAATAATAATGGTACATACCCTCAAAATGGTACTTACCACACTAAAGAAATAGAGGCTACATACACATGCATCTCACTAAATTAGAATATTATCAAAAAGTTTATTTATTTCAGTTATTCAATACAAAAAGTGAAACTCACATATTATATAGAGTCATTACAAGCAGAGTGATCTATTTCAAGTGTTTATTTCTGTTAATGTAGATGATTATGGCTAACAGCCAATGAAAACACAAGCGTCATTATCTCAGTAAATTAGAATACTTTATAACAACAGCTTGAAAAATGTTTTTAAAATCTGAAATGTTGGCCTACTGAAATGTATGTTCAGTAAATGCACTCAATACTTGGTCGGGCTCCTCGTGCATCAATTACTGCATCAATGCGGCAATGTGGCATGGAGGCAATCAGCGTGTGGCACTGCTGAGGTGTTATGGAAGCCCAGGTTGCTTTGATAGCAGCCTTCAGCTCGTCTGCATTGTTGGGTCTGGTGTCTCTCATCTTCCTCTTGACAATACCCCATAGATTCTCTATGGGGTTAAGGTCAGGCAAGTTTACTGGACAATCAAGCACAGTGATACTGTTGTTTGTAAACCAGGTATTGGTACTTTTGGCCGTGTGGACAGGGGCCAAGTCCTGCTGGAGAATGAAATTTCCATCTCCAAAAAGCTTGTTAGCAGAGGGAAGCATGAAGTGCTCTAAAATTTCCTGGTAGACGGCTGCGCTGACTTTGGCCTGGAAAAAACACAATGGACCTACACCAGCAGATGACATGACTCCCCAAACCATCACTGATTGTGGAAACTTCACACTAGACCTCCAGCAGCTTGGATTGTGGCCTCTCCACTCTTCCTCCAGACTCTGGGACCTTGATTTCCAAATGAAAATTGGAACTCTGGGACCTTGTGGGGTGTGTCAATGACTGCCTTCTGGACATCTGTCAAGTCAGAAGTCTTCCCCATGATTGTGGAGCCTACTGAAACAGACTAAGGGACTTTTTAAATGCTTAGGAAGCCTTTGGAGGTGTTTTTTGTTAATTATTCTAATTTACTGAGACAATGACTTTTGTGTTTTCATTGGCTGTAAGCCATAGTCATCAACATTAACAGAAATAAACACTTGAAATAGAAAGGGTGCTTCTACTCAATACTGAGCCAAGGGTCTGAATTCTTATGACCATGTGATATTTCAAGGTTTTTTTTTAATAAATTTGCAAAAATTTCTACATTTCTGTTTTTTTTCAGTCAAGATGGGATGCAGAGTGTACGTTAATGAGAAAAAAAATGAAATTTTTAGAATTTACCAAATGGCTGCAATGAAACAAAGAGTGAAAAATTTAAAGGGGTCTGAATACTTTCTGTACCCACTGTATGCCCACATACTGTCCCTCTCCAAAATATTCCCCTGTACATTGCCCGATTGAATGAAGGAACCCCCACCACAATTGTGCCCCCTTTGACAATTGTCAACCTCATTATGTGCCCTCACTGTAACATTAGCCCCTTCCTTCCTCATCCACAATGATATAATTAATTTAATCTTTGGCTCCTTGACTTACTATTGGCTGTGCCATCTCTTCTCCTCTGAGGTGTTTGGGTGCCGACAATAGTGTGATGACGTCAGCAGCGTGCCGAGCAGCAGCATGTGGAGGCTGGGACTGACGAGCGCTGTTTTACCCTAGTCCCGATGACAGTGTTCAAATATGTTTGCGTCTGAAACATTTGAATATAAGAAGATGGGAGCTCCATATCCTGGACGGCTCCATGGGCTGCAGCAAAACTTTGGTGGGCTGCATGCGGTACATGAGCTGTTTGTTGTGCAGGTCTGTTCTAAAACAACACTACATTGTATAACACCTGCACCAGATTGTGCAGTTACCTCAGCCCCGAGCCTACCGGCAGTCACAGTCGGACTCCCTATAGAGAAGGTAGAGAGGATTTATTACCATCTCTGGCTTTTCAATTACTGTGATAGATGTTAGAAATGCATTGGGGAAATATTGGCCCATTTTGAAGCAAGACCTAGTCCTTTCCAAATGTACTACACCAGTCCCTTCCACCACCTATAGAAGGGCGATGAACCTGAGGGACTTGCTGGTACATAGTTACCATAAAGATCCGGGACCAGAGAAAGCCTTCAGCTCAAAAGGCCCCAGATGGGACTTCTATCCATGCAAGAACTGTGCGGCCTGTGTAAATCTGGTGCGGTGTACATCCTTCCCATCAAGTGATGGTCATAAGGAGTTTCAAATCACACAGCATACATCTTGCAATACAGAAGGCGTAATCAACCACGCCTTGTGTCCATGTGGCCTCATCTATGTGGGTCTTACTTTTCGCCAACTGAAAGTGCGTGTGAGGGAGCACGTGCAAGATATTAAGAATGCATCAGAATCTCTTGCCGATACTGTATTGAAGCCTATCCCAAGGCATTTCAAGTTAAAACATGGGTGTGATGCTAGCCTCCTCCAAATTCGGGGTATTGACCGGATATTAATTGACTAGGGGGGGGGATTGGAGAAAGACCGTTGGTGGATTATGAAAATTGATTGCATATGCCCCAAAGGCCTCAACGAGGTCCTCAGTTTTGTCCCTTTCTTGTAATGTGCTATTGTGTTTAGGTTTTACTTATGTTTTATGCTGTTTATAACTTCTCACTTTTTTATTTACATGCAGGGTATCCAGTATTTTTGTACACTCTACTGTGAGACAGATGCTGGACCACCACTCACTTGGAGGATCTTCTTCTCCCTTCCCTCCCTCCCTTTTTCTGCCCCCCTCGGGGACCGGGTGCCTGATCGTCCTTGCGGGCCAGCGCTCCACGCGTCTCCCTTTTTATGGATATGTACTCACCTTTCAGCAGCATCCCGCCCTGCTGCTCTCTCTTTTTCGGACCTGTCTATTTCCTGTGCGGTGTGCCACTAATTGATTCCATCCGCTATAAGCATTTTTTATAAAACATTTTACTCACTATTGTTATTCATCGGCTTTTACTCTTTGTTTATTGTTGCTTTAAATCTGTGATTTTGGATGCACAAAAAAGGGCACTTTAAGATGCACTTCCTGTGTCACACTGACACGTCAGTATTCCTATCACTTGTATATTTTTTATTTTATTTTTTCGATTCCTCTTGCCCATTGTGGCTTATAATTTTCTGATTTTTTTATTGCACATTTTCCATTATACTGATGTCAGTAGCTATGTTACTATATAACACATGTCTATGCTCACTCGTATGTGAAGGGCACACATACATTTGTATTGTGACATTAACTATCTCTTCATACTATTGTTATTTATTATATTTATTTTACCTGTGATTGGTCTCACTTGTAGTGATGGGCGAGCGTGGTTTGTTAACCCTTTCAGCGAGCATGCTCGGGTGCTCGCCCAGTATCTTCAGCGTGCTGAGGTGTTATGTTTGAGTTATTGTGTGTGCATGATTTGCGACTGACAGCTTTAATACATGTGAGGAAAGCCTAACAAACAGGCATTCCTCACATGTGTTAAAGCTGTCAAACAGTCGCAAATCATGCACACACAGTGACTCAAACATGATATTCAAGTACACTGAAGATGCTCGGAAAACACCCGAGCATGCTCATAAATCTCGAGTAACGAACGTGCTCGCTCATCACTACTCACTAGTGTAACACTTTCACGTAACATATGTGGTTTTTCACGTTGCTGTGATTCTGGTTGCCATTGGATGCATCCGACATCTGCACCACATGGGCTTGGTCACGAAATAATAATAAAAAATATTCACACAATTCGTGCACTCTCTGTTTATTATTGTTTCCATGTTTTCATTCACTTGTCACATCTTCATTTTTTCTTCCTTTTCCCTTTCCCTTCCCTCCCCTCTTTTTTACCACCATTAGTTTTGCACATTTATGCACAATTTATAACTTTGTTCTGTTGATACTCATGGTATTCCCATATTCTCTGTACCATATTGAGTACATATTATATTATATTGTCTCATGACTCTCTCTATATATACTCCTTTATATTTAATAATGATACTTTGGGTATTACTTGGTGGACATTATACTTTATACACATATGTTGTATATAATTCTCACAATATGATGTCTATTCCTGATTGTGTGTTTTCATATATTATTTTCCCTCTTTTATCTACATCTTTGTATCTTTGTGTATTTATATATATATATATATATATATATATATATATATATATATATATATATATATAGTGGTCCAAAAGTAGGTGGACAGAAAATAATAACATTTATTTTGATTTATATATAAAATTATATTTACTAACACAAGCATAACATTGACAATTACATTTTATTCTGAACAATAACACAAAAGCCCTTAAATGTTATCAATGCAGGGGCTCAAACTGTTTTCCATTACAATTTGCACAGCTTTGAAGTCGCCTCTTGCGCTTCAACAAACTTTTTTGCACAAGTCTCTTTGGGTATTAATTTCTTGAAGTGCATCTCTTATGTCATTTTTCAAGTCACTGACACTTTTTGGTTTTCGACTATAAATTTTGTCCTTGAGTACTCCCCAAAAGAAAAAATCCATTGGGGTCAAGTCTGGTGAACGTACCGGCCAATCAAGTGGGCCTCTTCGGCCAATCCATTTATTAGGAAATGTTTCATCAGGATACTCGCGGATTACTCTTGAATAATGTGGAGGGGCCCCAACTTGTTGGAAATAGACTTTTTTTTTCAAAGAGTCTGTGAGGAATGAAAAGTGGAATCTGATAGGTTGCTAAGGGCAACTGAGCCAGTTTTACTTTACACCATGTTTGATAAATCTCCCCCTTCATAACCTTATTACACTGTCTGTCCACCTACTTTCGGACCACCCTGTATATATATATATATATATATATATAATATAACCGGGGATGCATCCCTCTGTCTGAAGCCTCGATAGTCTGCGCATGCGCGACGCACAGTCTGGCTTCAGACAGAATCATGCATCCAGCCGTTACAGGTAAGAGGAGGTGTATGGCGCCGGAGATCGCGGTATGCGTAGACACTGAACGCATACCGCGTTCTCCGGCGCCATACTTGCATACTTACCTGACCGGGAGGAGCGTTGCCACGGCACCTCTCTTCTGGCCGGAGACCGGGGGCAGGAGTGAGGCGTCGGATCGGCGCGTGCACATAGCGCTATCCTTTGCCATTTTACTGAAGACACATTTACAGTGTGTCTTCAGCAAAATGGCGCCGGACAGCGCAGTGCCCCGGCGCTGCTCTCCTCCCCCGGCCTCCGGCAGAAGAGGACGCAGCAGCGCTGGAGCACAGAGAACAAAGGTGAGTATAACTCTTTATTTTTTTTTGTATATGTGTACAGTGTGAAATGGATGAGGGGGCCACACATATCAGGATTGTGGGGTTAGGGGACCATGCATATACCAGGATTGTGGGGTGAGGGGTATCACGCATACCAGGATTGGGGATGAGGGGAGCCACACATACCGGGATTGGGGATGAAGGGTGCCACGCATACCGGGATTGGGGATGAGGGGTGTCACGCATACCGGGATTGGGGATGAGGGGTGCCACGCATACCGGGATTGGGGATGAGGGTTGCCACGCATACCGGGATTGGGAATGAGGGGTGCCACGCATGCCGGGATTGGGGATGAGGGGTGCCACGCATACCGGGATTCGGATGAGGGGCCATGCATACCAGGATAGGGATGAGGAGTGCAATGCATGCCAGGATAGGATGGTGCGGACAGGATGGGGGCAGCACAAATACCAGGAGGGGGGCAGCACATACCACACATACCAGCATGGGAGACCATATACCAATAAAAATGCTCGCCACCTGGGCATAGAACGGCTTCAATAGCTAGTATATATATATACATAGAAAGTCATGATTAACTTACACCAGGTATGGGCCGGTAATGTTCTCCGCAATTTCTTTCTCTCCCTCTAAGTATGTCTGCATCTCTTGGCATCCTGATGATTGTGCACATTCTGCCAGCCGGCAAGAAGCACCTGGTTGCCATGAATATGTGTCCCTATGACGCGGCACTTCGGGCCCTCCTTACTGACGTGTTAGCGGGAGGCGGGCACCTGCTGCGTTGGACACTGACTCCCTGGCTTCCGGCGCTGGCTTCCGCCACTGGAAGCGTCGCTGTACCCCCGCTACACGTGCCAAAATACTTTGGATATATATACCCCCTGCCTGTCACCCATACACAATCGCCCCCTGGAGAAGCAGGACTTGAAACGCGCGTCAGGGCTGCTTTCATGCCATCTACAGGTTGTAACTAGGCTGTACTCTCATTTTATGTGGGACCATAACTTTCTATATGTGTCACTGTGTATTACTCTCACTAGAAGATATACTTATGTTGTGACATCTGTGTCATAGGCATGATTCTTCTCCTTATTTGGATATTAGCAACTTGTACTGTATAACTAGTTCCTGCTGTGCACTCGTACTTTATATGCTTTACTTGTGATCTGGACTCTGATACATTCTTTTCCAGTTGCTCTATGTCTTATCCCTAATTTAATGTATCATTAACCTTTGTGCATGGGATGCAGTAAGTATGTTAATGAATCAATTGAACGTATTTATTGATTTTTCTCTGCCTCCCTTGGGACGAATCATGCCTTAATAACACTTGTTGATTATTCCTTCTTTATAGACACTTAACTGTATGTATATATATATATATATATATATATATATATATATATATATAAAAAGTTATAGATATATATTTTTACATTATGAAATGGTATTCCTACTTATGGAGGGAATTGGATTGTAATGTATTCCCAATTAAACACCTGAGATTGGGAAGGAGGTGGAGACCTGTTGAGGGTTCCTCCTCTGACCTATTAATCTCACTCCATGGATGAACCTAGGAATAGGGAATTCCATGGAAGGGTGTTTGGGTTATGTAATAAATATTATCCCTCAGTTCATTGAGGCTGAGTGCCCACGTAGCGTTTTTCAAGCGTTTATGCTGCGGAATTTCCGCAGCATAAACGCTTGTTAAACGCTAGGTAATCCGCCCCCCATGGTCCCCAAGGGGATTCCGCATGTTCTATGCACATGCTGCGGATTTTTCCGCAGCGTTTATGCTGCGTACAAAAATCCGCAGCATGTCATTTAATTTTGCGGAAGCGCAGCGGACCTCCCGCCATTGACTTGCATTGAAACGCATAGAAACCGCGACTGTACATTTGTACAAGCGGATTCTATGCGTCTCTATGTGCGGATGGTACCCAGTTCTGGAGGAGAGGAGACTCTCCTCCAGACCTGGGTACCATTGTACCTGTAAAAAAAGAATAAAATAACAATTAAAGTTATATTCACCCGTACGGCGTCTTCTCTCTGAATGCCGGCATCGCTTGAGGACCTGCGGTGACGTCACAGTCATGTGACCGCAGGCCCTTCACCGCTCTGTCTCGCGATATGCTGGCAGCCGGGAACCAGCCAGGAAGCAGCGCTGCAGCCACACCGGGGCCTCGGGGGTGAGTATAGCTTTATTTGTTTTAATTTTTACGGTTCACACTATATAAATCCATGCTGTTTGCATGGATTTATACAGTGTGACCTAGTTGTCAAGCACTTTCCAAGTGATGCTAATCGCCTGGAAAGCGCTTGTCAATCTGCATGCGGAAACGCATGTGAATCCGCATGTGGATCCGCATGTATTCTGCAGGAAAAACGCATGCACAATCTGCATGTACAATCTGCATGCGTTTTTTCTGCCAGGGAGATGCAGAAATGCTGCAGAAATTTTCTGCTTCATTTCTGCATCGTGGGCACATAGCCTTATGGACACAGGAATCACTATTTGAATACTGTCATTGCAATGCAAATATATTGGGAAACTGCTAACAGAATGTTGTCCCTAATAATGAGAAATAGTGCGCTTTTATTATAAATAGGGGATAAGAGAAATCATTAAAGCACATACGTTGTTTACATTTGAAGAAAAGCTTTTGGTGGGGCTTGCCAATTTAAAAGATGGCGATCGTAGCATTAGAAGTGTAATGCGCATGCCCGGTGACGTCACGAAGCGGGCGGACCAGGTTTGCCCCGATCATGTGACGAGATAATGGGGATTTCCTGGGAGACATGCGCAGATGGGATTTTGAGACGCCGAGGACAGCGTGGAGGAAGTAAGAAACGTGGTCATGCATGATTGCTGCAGTGTGAGTCGCAACCTCAAATATATTATGATTTATAATGTACACCTGGCACTGATAAATACTAATCAAAGCACTTATCACTTTATGAGAGTTATGGATACTGTAATTGATGATAATAATATATCTGTCTAAAATTTTATCACTATGTATGTAACTGAATAATATTTTGTGATATGCACTACTGCACTTTTCTTATGTAATCATGGTTTTGTATCAATTAATTATAATTATGGAATCACTGTTTGTAACTATATATATTGCACTATATGCACTTGAACTCTGCTTGAGAAAGATTCTGTGAACCGAAACGTTGCCTTTGGGCTCATTAAAGTCCATTTTTCTATAATATTTTTGGAGTGCTGCCTCTTGATATTCTTTCTTTCTATATATATATACACATAAATGTATACACAGGGTGGGCCATTTATATGGATTCACCTAAATTAAATGGGAATGGTTGGTGACATCAACTTCCTGTTTGTGGCACATTAGTATATGGGAGGGGGAAAACGTTTCCAGATGGATGGTGACCATGGTGGCCATTTTGAAGTCGGCCATTTTGGATCTAACTTTATTTTTTTCAATGGGAAGAGGGTCATGTGACACATCAAACTTATTGACAATTTCATAAGAAAAACAATGGTGTGCTTGGTTTTTACGTAACTTTACTCTTTCATGAGTTTTTTACAAGTTTATGACCACTTATAAAATGTGTTCAAAGTGCTGCCCATTGTGTTGGATTGTCAATGCAACCCTCTTCTCCCACTCTTGACACACTGATAGCAACAACGCAGAAGAAATGCTAGCACAGGCTTCCAGTATCCGTTGTTTCAGATGTTGCACATCTCATATCTTCACAGCATAGACAATTGCCTTCAGATGACCCCAAAGATAAAAGTCTAAGGGAGTCAGATCGGGAGACCTTGGTGGCCATTCAACTAGCCCACGACGACCAATCCACTTTCCAGGAAACAGTTCATGTAGGAATGCTCTGATCTGACACCCATAATGTGATCGTGCACCATCTTGTTGGAAAAACTCAGGGAACGTGCCATCTTCAGTGCATAAAGAGGGCAACACATCAACATGTAGCAGTTTCAGATATCCAGTGGCATTGAGGTTTCCATTGATGAAGAATGGCCCCACTATCTTTGTACTCCATATACCACACCATACCATAAAGATACGAGATGTGCAGCAACTGAAACAATGGATACTGGAAGCCTGTGCTAGCATTTCTTCTGCGGCATTGCTGTCAGTGTGTCAAGAGTGGGAGAAAAGGGTTGCATTGACAATCCAACACAATGGGCAGCACTTTGAACACATTTTATAAGTGATCATAAACTTGTAAAAAACTCATGAAAGAATAAAGTTACGTTAAAACCAAGCACACTATTGTTTTTCTTATGAAGTTCTCAATAAGTTTGATGTTTCACATTACCCTCTTCCCATTGAAAAAAATAAAGTTGGACCCAAAATGGCCGACTTCTAAATGGCCGCTATGGTCACCACCCATCTGGAAAAGTTTTCCCCCTCCCATATACTAATGGGCCACAAACAGGAAGTTGATATCACTTAGGTGTATCCATATAAATGGCCCACCCTATATATATATATATATATATATATATATATATATACAGTGCTGGCCAAAAGTATTGGCACCCCTGCAATTCTGTCAGATAATACTCAGTTTCTTCCTGAAAATGATTGCAATCACAAATTCTTTGGTATTATTCTCTTCATTTAATTTGTCTTCAATGAAAAAAACACAAAAAGAATTGTCCTAAAGCCAAATTGTATATAATTCCACACCAAACCTAAAAAAGGGGGTGGACAAAAGTATTGGCACCCTTTGAAAAATCATGTGATGCTTCTCTAATTCGTGTAATTAACAGCACCTGTAACTTACCTGTGGCACCTAACAGGTGTTGGCAATAACTAAATCACACTTGCAGCCAGTTAACATGGATTAAAGTTGACTCAACCTCTGTCCTGTGTCCTTGTGTGTACCACATTGAGCATGGAGAAAAGAAAGAAGACCAAAGAACTGTCTGAGGACTTGAGAAACCAAATTGTGAGGAAGCATGAGCAATCTCAAGGCTACAAGTCCATCTCCAAAGACCTGAATGTTCCTGTGTCTTCCGTGCATAGTGTCATCAAGAAGTTTAAAACCCATGGCACTGTGGCTAACCTCCCTAGATGTGGACGGAAAAGAAAAATTGACGAGAGATTTCAACGCAAGATTGTGCGGATGGTGGATAAAGAACCTCGACTAACATCCAAACAAGTTCAAGCTGCCCTGCAGTCCGAGGGTGCAACAGTGTCAACCCGTACTATCCGTCGACATCTGAATGAAAAAGGACTGTATGGTAGGATACCCAGGAAGACCCCGCTTCTTACCCCGAGACATAAAAAAGCCAGGCTGGAGTTTGCCAAAACTTACCTGAGAAAGCCTAAAACGTTTTGGAAGAATGTTCTCTGGTCAGATGAGACAAAAGTAGAGCTTTTTGGGAAAAACCATCAACATAGAGTGTACAGGAAAAAAAAAGAGGCATTCAAAGAAAAGAACACTGTCCCTACAGTCAAACATGGCGGAGGTTCCCTGATGTTTTGGGGTCGCTTTGCTGCCTCTGGCACTGGACTGCTTGACCGTGTGCATGGCATTATGAAGTCTGAAGACTACCAACAAATTTTGCAGCATAATGTAGGGCCCAGTGTGAGAAAGCTGGGTCTCCCTCAGAGGTCATGGGTCTTCCAGCAGGACAATGACCCAAAACACACTTCCAAAAGCACTATAAAATGGTTTGAGAGAAAACACTGGAGACTTCTATGGTGGCCAGCAATGAGTCCAGACCTGAATCCCATAGAACACCTGTGGAGAGATCTCAAAATGGCAGTTTGGAGAAGACACCCTTCAAATATCAGGGACCTGGAGCAGTTTGCCAAAGAAGAATGGTCTACAATTCCAGCAGAGCATTGTAAGAAACTCATTGATGGTTACCAGAAGCGGTTGTTCGCAGTTATTTTGGCTAAAGGTTGTGCAACCAAGTATTAGGCTGAGGGTGCCAATACTTTTGTCCGGCCCTTTTTTGGAGTTTTGTGTAAAATGATCAATGATTTGATTTTTGCTTCATTCTCTTTTGTGTTTTTCCTTGCAAGCAAATTAAATGAAGAGAATAATACCAAAGAATTTGTGATTGCAATCATTTTCAGGAAGAAACTGAGTATTATCTGACAGAATTGCAGGGGTGCCAATACTTTTGGCCAGCACTGTATATATACATATATATATACATATACATATATATACAGTAGATATATTGTCTCTTGCCTTACATTGGTTTATTCCTGTGGTTCCGTGGCACTTTGTTGTCACCTCTTTCCCTTGGATTTTTTATCTCTTTTGATTATGTCTGATTTTACTTACATTTTTGCAATAAAAATGTAACTTTTATTGGATTTGCTCCTGTTTCCATTTTTCTCTTTTTGGGTTATATAGTTATGGAAGAGCATTTATAGGGGCCGACTCTTTTCTTTTTGGATACTCCCTATAGAGAAGGTAGAGAGGATTTATTACCGTCTCTGCCTTTTCAATTACTGTGTACACAGCTCTGAACAAGTGCTGTGTATTCAGTATGGTAAGCGCAGATAGCACTTCCTGCTCCAGACCCAGAGATCATGTGATGGCCGGGTGTAGAGAAAGAGCAAGAGCTTCTGGGTCCTAGGAGACCCAGTCAACCCTGCTATATAGGCAGTAGGTTGAATGTCCCCTGTAACTAGGATCAATATACCAGCAGATGTGTTTGGGACACAGGTTTATTAACAATTACTATTATATAAGTATGGCAGGTTCTCCTCCTGCACTTGTTAGTTCAGCTTTCCTCACATACTGCACAGCTCTCCAGTCCATACAATGGTCACTGATGGAGGAGCATGTAACCAGACCACTCCATCAGCCTTGTCCTATTGAGAACCTCCCATGAGAAAGATGCTTTTATAGTGAAGTAGACTGACGGACAGGTCTGGTCACTGCTCCTCCACCAGCAGCCATATTATAGACTAGAGAGCTGGGCAGTCTGTAAGGAAAGCTGCAGTAACAAGAGCAGGAGGAGAATCTGACATACCTACAGTATATCATAGTAAATGCCACAAAATCATGTCCCCAACACATCTGTTAAAGTAAAGATAAAATGGTCAACCTCATTAACTAATTCTGCAGCCAGCAATAGACAGCGCAACACAAAGACTATAGGAGGCAAACGACTCAATTTTATTTTAATGAAACCATATTGCAATTTTTTTTATCCATTCAAGCAAGAAAAAAATCAAATGTTTCAAAAGTTAAGACAACACCTGTGTAAAATCATTGAAATAAAGAGCAAAAAAACCAGGAAAAAATAAATAAAAAAACAATGACTATCCAAATTGCATTTACAAGCCCCATCCCTAACAAAAAACCATGTAACTAATATATAAAAATAACACAAGCACAGAAATCCTTTATTTACTACAGATATTACCAGAAAAAAAATAAAATAATATTAAAATATTGTAAAATTTAGACTCGATGTTTCACAAAAAAATATTTAAATATCCAAACATTACAATTTTTTACAGTTTTTTAAACCATATGTATGAAAATAAGAAAAAAATGTGCCTTGGCAAGAATGGGGAAAAATGGCCTGATCATGTAGGGGTTTAACAAAGTACTGAATATATACATATATATAAATGGACTGGGGAACAGTTCTACAACCCTCCAGCTTCAGATCTTGCTCATGTATCACATCCTCCACCTGTCAGATTTAAAAGATGTGTAACTTGTGTAAAGTGACAACATTGCCCTGATCTGTAAGTGTGGGCATGAGAAGCTACATGTCATGGTGCTCCCTGTGGTAAGCTGATGTATAGTATTACCTGTGCCCTTGGTGGTCTTCTGCCCTTCTTCTTCTTTCTTGATTGAAGAGCTTTCATGTGATGAGCCAAAGATTTGTCTTCTCCTCTTGGCTCCACTTCTTCTAGCTAGGACCTCCTGATGACATTCCTGTTCTTCTTTCTGGCCTTGGTGATCAATCTTCTGAGAGACGATCTCCAACTCTGAGCCATTTCTCTTCTCTCCTCTCCTATGGCTCTTCTTGATGGACGGCTTCTCATCATCCGATGAGTCCAAAACATTTCTTCTCCTTTTCTTCCCTCTCATCCTAAAGTCCTCCTCTTTAATCTCCATAATGTCGCTTTGCTGAAGGCAGCTCCTCCTCATCCGCATGCAAGCCAACCGCAACTCTCCAACTGCCAACCGGCAACATTCCAATGTGCTCACTGGTCATGTGATAGGAATTGACCATAAGCAGTCATATATATGAGTTATCAGATATTGGTGTTTTTCTATTTTATTCTCATCATATCACATAGTATTAGGCCAAGCTCACAGATAGAGGTTTATTTTAGCTTTTCTGCTGCCTTTTTTCCTATAGAAAGACTCAAATATCCAGATCTTTTTCACATTTTCAGGTTAAGACTTGAATATACTTTGCAGCAATCTCGATAGTAATATTTACACGTAATGACAACTATAGGTTTCTAAAGAATAATTTCTAGTTACTATAATGGCTTCTTAGAAAACCCACATGTGTGAGTTTGCTGTTTTGCAGAACGCTCTTTGCCACCATTTTCCTTCTGACGCTGTTTTGCAGCATTTAGGGGATGTGCACACGGTTATTATTTGTAGAGGAAAAGAAATACTAGAGTGTTGGCGGGTAAAATGCTGCCTAAAATATGTGCAAAAACGCTTCAAGAATTGACATGCAGAAGATATGAAACTTCTTCAAATCTGCAAGGAAAAAATAAGCAGAATGTACATGAGATTCCATAAATCTCATTGACTTTGCTAGTACATTAAAACACTGCGTTTTTTCATGCAAAGAACGTGCGGAAATAACTTTTGAAAATACGGCAAAAATGCAACATGTGAACATGCCCTTGGCTTCTAGTCCATCAAAAATAGTGTAAGTCTGAACTTGAGATGCCGCTGTGGATACTCATTCTGGTGTTAATACTATAGGAAATGACAAGGCAATGATCGCGCTTTTTATTAGTGTAAATAGGGAAATACAGCCCTCCTAGACCGGACACAAGGATTTTATTTGCCAATAGTAATAATATTGGTGGGTTATATTTTTTACACTATACTACATACTTTTTTCACATATAACTATTTTCCTGTGATAAATTGTATTATCAATATATGGACTGGAGTTATTTGTAATTTAATTCCATATTTGGTGCACACAGATTGTTCTTTCTGCTGAATTCTAGATTAGTCATTGCTAGTGTCTCGGCATATTAGCATGTTTTTGTAATTTTTTGCTAAACCCTAATGAGGATTATTTGCTTATACTTGATATTCGCTTCTCAATAGTATTCGCTTATTCACTATATTCTAGATTATACATTTTGTCTTAGATGTATATTGGAAGTTCTTCATATTTTTTTCTTATGTCACATTATTATTTTTCACAGTGAATGTTTGATAAAGATCATGTTGACGCTTTTGTATTATACATTTTACTTTGACTTAAAAATAATACTTAGTACAATTTTAATGGAAACAATTTGCTTCAATAACACAGACCCTTATTAAATGACCCAGCATGCCACTTCTGGCCTGAGCTTTCAATGTAGAATTACATATTTGCTGTGTAACTAAATAGCTGTAATGCATAGAATAATTGGGCTTACTACAGAAGGGATAGATGCTCTTCTAGTGAAGCTTCATGATGTCCATTGCTCCAGAGTAGACGACCTTCTCTATGAACAGTAAATGCCTGTAAGGCACAGTGTGATTATGGGGTGGGAATGCTTTAGGACATTTCTTTAGGATACAATGACATTGGTGGCAGACTGGTATCTGGTGTCACCACTAAAGGACGGCAGAAGTAATTCAGGCACATACTGGTGACAGTTTAGGATAATGTTACTGAAAAGAGGCAACAAGCTTACTGGTCACAGAGTCTCCGAGACGCCAACATGCTTCATAACTACAAATACTCTTAAATAGGGGAACAGCTTCACCACAGATAGATGACTGGCAAAAACATTTACGCTGGGCTTCCACTTTCCAAACTTTACACCACCTGCTGGAAGGCTCCTCCGCAGTATCTCAAGCTGTCTCGGTGTCCGTCCTCTTACAGAACAGCACTCACACGTTCAAGCAGTTATATGACCAGGTTTCACAAAGCAAACTGTAAAAATACTATTAATCAGATCTCGGACCAGATGGGGCTGATGTACGTACTCTGAAAATTCACATCAGGATGGCTGTGCAATCCTGATGTTAAGAGGAGCGTTTTATCCTTATTTTAATGTGATAAAGGAAAAGTTTCACAAAGGATTATACAGCCATCCTTATGCATATGCTGACAAGTACACCAGCCTCATCTGGGCTAACAGATTTGTATAATAATATATAATAATATAAGCAGTATGTATTGTAAAATCAGTGCTTGGATGTGGCATGAGGCATCGGAGGAGCTCAAGGACCCTGAAGGTGGCTGAATCCAGGTATCTAGACAGCTTCTCAGCAGCACTCACAAGCTCCATGGGAAACAACTTGTAAGCGCTGTCCTCTGTAGCGCCGGCGTCCCTGCCCTCTGCTAGGCAGGGACGCTGTTCCCCTCACCTCCCTGCTCCGTGCCTGGCGTCCTCCTCCCGCTCTGCTGGCAGCGCGCGCTCCTTCCCGGCCACTGTGCTTAGGGCGCGCGCGCTCTCCCTCCCTCTTAAAGGGGCCGCGCGCGCCGTCCTAAGGAGTCCCTGGCCAATGGCCGGAGGACTTCACCATATATAAGGCACCTCCTCCAAAATGGAGGTGCCCGAGCAATGTTGTTGCACTGTTCACTACTCTGCTTCAGCCCTCAGGTCCCGTTGCCAGTTACCTGCCAGTTACCTGCCTGATTTCTGCC
The DNA here is from genome assembly GCF_046119375.1 of Phyllobates terribilis. NCBI lineage: Eukaryota > Metazoa > Chordata > Amphibia > Anura > Dendrobatidae > Phyllobates > Phyllobates terribilis. The sequence goes on along the minus strand of NW_027362876.1, from coordinate 3,917,075 downwards.
AGAGTCCTGCCAGTTTGCTGTCTGTTTCCTGCCTGTTGTTCCTGCTACCTGCTTGCTAGCCTGAGGTCCGACGGTCTGCCTTACAACTCCTGTCAGTCTGTCTAAGGACCAGCTTGCCCGCTCACCTGGGAGCGCTTCTCCGCTACCTGCCTGCTTGCCTACCTGGAGGCTCCGCTGTCACGTGCTGTGACCACCAGCTATTCCAGAGACTCTTGCCCGCTCACCTGGGAGCGCTTCTCCGCTACCTGCCTGCTTGCCTGCCCGGAGGCTCCGCTGTCACGTGCTGTGACCACCAGCTATTCCAGAGACTCTTGCACGCTCACCTGGGAGCGCTTCTCCGCTACCTGCCTGCTTGCCTGCCCGGAGGCTCCGCCGTCACGTGCTGTGACCACCAGCTATTCCAGAGACTCTTGCCCGCTCACCTGGGAGAGCTTCTCCGCTACCTGCCCGCTTGCCTACCTGGAGGCTCCGCCGTCACGTGCTGTGACCACCTGCTATTCCAGAGACTCTCGCTTGCTCACCTGGGAGCACACATCCTCCATCTGCCTTGCTAGCCTACCTGGAGGTTCAGCCATCACAGGTCGTACCTACCCTTTACCTAGAGACTGCCCCGGTCACTTGCCGTGACCTCCAGCCCGTTCTTCCAGAGACTGCCCCGGTCACTTGCCGTGACCTCCAGCCCGTTCTTCCAGAGACTGCCCCGATCACTTGCCGTGACCTCCAGCCCGTTCTTCCAGAGACTGCCCCGATCACTTGCCGTGACCCCCTGCCCGTACACCCAGAGACTGTCCCGGTCACCTGCTGTGACTGCCTGCCTGGTCGCCACCCGCTCCCTTACAAGGACCGCCCCCTTGTATAGTAGCCCAGAGGTTCTGCCTCCCAGACCCGTTACAGTCTCCTTGTTTGGGAGATCAGTCAACTCTGACAGACAGAATGGTGGCTGACCTAGGCAACAAGCAAATTCTAGAATTCAAAATACCTCCTCTCATGAGAAATGAAGAGAATTTTTAAAAAGGGGTTATTTGCAAAGTTCCCTATTTTTACAAGCACTTTGCAATTTTACCCAATTAAGAAATTGCGTATAGCCTTTTAATAATGTAATTAATCTGACTGATGTAAAAAACTATCCTTTTATAGACAGCACATTAAATATAAAATACAGGTGGATACAATTCTGTTACCATATACTGGGAATATAACTAGTGCCATGAACTGCCCATATGGGTAATGCCATTCAACTGTGCCATATAGTTGCCATATGTACAATATAGGAGCTATAAGAAATGTGCACTTTGAACTTCTGAATTCCAGCACCATGCGGAGCCTACACATGTATCGGTATAATGTGCCATAATGACTATTGTCATACCTGGGTTTATAATATTGGTGGTGAATATATTCTTATGGGCTCTGTATGACATTACTGACATGGGCAGCATTTGCCACTAATGATGGAGCACTGCATGACACTTTATGTTGGCGTTTTGTCCTATTATCTTGGGATAATCTTATTTTTCTGATCACTGTATATTACTAATATTCTGGATACTATACTTTTGGAATCATCTTCTAGTTGTAGCTCTGAAACTTGGGATAAAAGTGACTCTGTAAATGTCAGATTGACATTTTCTAGAATTGAAGAGCATTGTGGTAAGTATGAGAATGTACCAGGCAATAGATGTGTGTAATGCAATGCACATACCGCAGCCTCATGCTGAACCCCTCACCGCAGATTCATGAGTGTGAATGGCCCAAAGGCCAGACCGAAATCCCATTGAGGATCTGTGGCAAGACTTGAAATTGCTGTTCACAGACGTCTCCATCCAATCTCACTGAGATAGAGCATTTACAAAGAAGAATGGGAGAAAATGTCACTTCTAGATGCAAAGCTGGTAGAGACATACCTGAAAAGACTTGCAGCAGTAATTGCAGCGAAAGGTGGTCCTACAGACTATTTACTCCGGAGGGATAAATACAAATGCAAGTCACAGTTATCAGATTTATATTTTCTCAATATATAGAAAACCTTGTAGAATTTACTTTACACTTCACACATACAGTGGTGTGAAAAAGTGTTTGCCCCCTTCCTGATTTCTTATTCTTTTGCATCTTTGTCACACTTAAATGTTTCAGATCACAATACAAATGGAAATATTACACAAAGATAACACAAGTAACCACAAAATGCAGTTTTTAAATGAAGCTCTTTATTATTAAGGGAAAAAGAAATCCAAACATAGCATCCAAGCATATCGAGTGGATTATGTGTATAATAAATGTTAGTACAGAGCGTAGAAATAAGAAATAGGAGGGATAATGCACTAATACAATACAATATACAGTCCTGCTCATCATTATTTGCACCCATGAAGATGAAGTACATAATGTGGAATGACTGCTGAAAAAAAATGAATCAGTTGAAACAGTTTTTTGTATAGAGCACTCATGTTAAATACAAAAGAGCAAATGATAAAAAATAATTGAAAACAAAAAACAATTAGGGGGGATAGAAAAACCTAAAGCTTGCTGTGTCACTGGTATTGGCACCCTTTACATTAATTTAGTATAGAAACACATTTTGACTCGCCTGTGGTAAATCACAAAAGAGATTCACCTGTGATTAATTATCCGAGTCCATGTGACATGAATTAGCCAATGACTGATGACTTCAGTGTTTTAAAAAGCCACATGGCAGGCTCTATTCCTTTGTCACAATGGTGAAGACAAAAGACCTGTCTGAGGACATCATAACTGCTATTATTATCAAACACAAGACTTCCAAAGGGTATAAGGCCATCTTCAAAGACTTTGTTATCACAGTTTCAACAGTGCACAATGTTATTAAGAAGTTTGCCAAGCATGGAACTGTCAAGAATGTCCCTGGGTGTGGGGGAACGAGGAAATTGACAAGAGATGACTTTGAAGGTTGGTGTGAATGGTGGAAAAACCACCACACCAAACATCCAAAGACCTGAAGGCCAACCTGGAACAGTCTTGGGTCATGGTTTCAACAAGTACCATACGCCGCACACTAAACCAAGCAGAGCTTTTTGGGTGAAGGTCAAGAAAGAAACCATTGCTGAAGAAAAGACATAAAAAGGAATGATTGATCTTTGCCAAAGAGTACCTTGACAAACCACAATCCTTCTAGGAAAATGTTCTGTGGACAGATGAAACAAAAATAGAACTTTTTGGCAGTGCAAAACAACAGTTTGTTTACAGAGGGTGCAATGAAGCTTTTAAGGAAAGAGCACCTTATCAACAGTTAAGCATGGTGGAGGATCCATAATGCTGTGGGGTTGCTTTGCTGCATCTGATACTGGAGGCCTTGACCGTATCACAGAAATCATGAAATCAGAGAATTATCAAGAGATTTTAGAATGAAATGTCCAACCCAGTGTAAGAAAACTTGGTTTGAGTCAAAGATCATGGGTCCACCAGCAAGATAATGACCCAAAGCACACATCGAAAAGTACACACGAATGGTTGAAAAATAAAAATGGACTGTTTTAAAATGGCCAGCTATGAGTCCTGACGTCAATCCTATTGAAAATCTTAGGGGTGAGCTGAAATCTGCCATTGGGAAAAAGAACCCTGCAAACATTCAAGAGCTTGAACAAACTGCAAAGGAAGAGTGGGAGAAAATTCCAGCTGAGAAGTGCAAGAAGCTTACAGATGGCTACAAGAAACGTTTGGAGGCTGTCAACAATGACAAAGGGTGTGCAACCAAGTATTAATTAGGGGTGCCATTATTGTGGCACATTCAGTTTTTTCTTTGAAATTGCAACATGGAAGTTGAAAAACAATATTGTATTGTTGTATTACTTTGGACCACAAATCCTGAGGATATAACTTTGGTACATTTCCATTTATTTCTGAAGATATTGTACAGTCTACGAAAAAATTACGGCGTGACAAGAATGGTGAGCAGCACTGTAGTACAATAAATCATTAAAAATTTAAATATATATAGAATATAAAAAATAAAAAAAGCTGAAATTAAATTAATAATTAATTTTTTAAAACCTTTTTTTAAAACGCATTTTCCCTTGAAATTATATACTGTATATATAAAGGATAGAGTTTATGTGTTCAGTAATAATGTTGTCGTGTCAATGGAAGGGTGAAAAAAAATGGTAAGAGGAGGATATATAGATGGAAAACGTCCAATCACTAGCTGCCTCTATCTGTACCAGAAGCTAGGTACCACCCGACCAATTATCCATAGATCATCGCAACCCAGGGAATCATCTATTAACTTTCATAGCTGCAAATCATTATCCGGTAATCTTAAGACAAATTTACATACCAAGAAAGGGGGACATTCAACTCATTTTGGTGAAACATTATTTCTATGTCTGTTATTCCTTTCATTCATCCTGCTCTGTTCAGCCGCTGTTTAGCGTGATAGTATCAATCCTTTATCTAGTAGCCATTCTTCCTTACGGGTTTTCACACAGGACCCGCTAATCTATCAGCAGCTTCCAGCAATACCCACTCCCCTTTTTTCGGCGCTAGTGTTTTAAAGCCTAATTTCTTTCTAGATTCAGCTCCGGACATTTGTGATAGATTATTTCCTCCTATACTCGTATATAGATATAGCCATTTGAATTGCTGTTATGAAATGTTTTGAAATGATTGAAAGTGCATGTTTAACAAAAAAAAATTTCTATTCTTATTAATCTGTTCTCCTCTCCTTTTTTAAGAGGTCTCAGAGTCCTGCCAATATATTGCTTTGAACATGGGCACTGAATTAAATCTATAACTCCTTCACTTTCACACCTTAAAATGCACCCAACAAAAAAATGCAAGTGTATTTCTGCAATTGTCCCATCTTTAATGTAACGGCAGTTCACACATTCATTCCTAGTGCTGTATATGGGAATCACTGACATTTCTACAGTATGTTATATTTTATCTTGATTATCAATATTTCTTGCACGGGGTCCCCATGGTATCATATTACTGATTGTAATTTTTTTATGTGTAATAAATGATTATTAATAGGGGGATTTATATGTGCCTGTAATTATTTTTCTTCAATAAACATAAAGCTAGAATCGCTACAGAATGTGCCTCTGCCATATACTAGTCTGTAGAGTTTGAATACTCGTGCAAGAAGCATTTATCAGGTTTGAATTTCATGAGAAAGTTTGCAGATATATAATGAATATGTGTAAATCAATCTGTACCACTAGGTAAAAATCCTTACATCAAGGAGACCAAGTAGACAAAAGTGAGCACTTCAAGTTAGTGTGTATAAAAAACAAATGATTTTACTGAACAATATCATAGACATTACCAAACACATACATAAAATAAAAACAGATGCCTCTTGTTTGAGGGATGGTAAGAAATGCCAACCCAGTATGCATGAATATTATCTCCTGGTGCACCCCACAAAATAGCATAGAACAACCTAGCAGAGATAGTCACTGCAGAGTAACCTATACCATTACATAATCCAACGATTCCAAGGATTGAAACTATCCAAAGTGCATGTGCATGTCAAAGAAGGAAATTGTTCATTAATTGGGGTGGTCCAGTGGTTAAACAAAAACAAAATAAACCCTGCTTCAAAGTCACCAATCAAGAGATAAATACATAATAAACCCTTAAAGTGCATGTGTATGGAGAATTATAATGCACAGAATTATAATACACCAATGTCTGGAAATGACAGGGCTACTACAGAGCATGTATATAACTTAGTGTTCACAGAAGCGAAAGAGTCGAGGTGAAAAGCAGTTTATATGCTTGTTAGAAACTCACAACATGTATGGCTATACATGCAATACCGCACGCCTGGAAAACATGGACTGCCTCTGATGTACAAAAGCCCTGCTAGATGCAATCAAAAATAGGTAAAATGCAGTGGTGTACCACTAATGGAGGCAGACCACACGACTGCTATGGGGCCCGTGAGCTGGGGGGCCCCATAGCAGTCCAGGGGCGGACATATCGCTGCTGGTGCAGCTGTGCCGGGGGGCCCGCCGGTGCAGCGTCTCCCTGCTCGTGGCGGGCAGGGAGCGATCCCTGCATCCCCGCTGCTGACAGGACAGAATGGCAGCGGAGCTGCAGAGATCCATCCTCTGCTTCCTGCCCGCCGCTTCCTCCCTTACACAGGCACGCGCTCCTTGATGACATCATCATGCAGCGCGGGCCTGTGTGAGGGAGGAAATTGCAGCGGCCTGCGGGGGCAGAGAGGTAAGTGTTTTTTTTTTTTGTTTTTTTTACTGAAACGCTGGTGAGATCAATAATGGTGCTGATGGAGCTGGAGAGCGCAATAAGGGGGCTGATGGGGCTGGGTAGAGCAATGGTGGGGCTGGTGCGGCTGGGGATAACAATGGTGGGGCTGGGAAGAGCAGTGATGATGCAGCTTGCGGGGGAACGGGCAGAGGGGTAAGTGTTTTTTTTTTTATTTTTACTGAAACGCTGGGGAGAGCAATAATGGTTATGACTGGGCTGGAGAGAGCAAAAGTGGGGCTGATGGGGCTGGTGAGAGCAATGGTAGGGCTGATGGGGCTGGGGAGAGCAATGGTGGGGCTGATGGGGCTGGGGAGAGCGCTGATGGGTCTGGGGAGAGCAATGGTGGGGCTGGGAAGAGCAGTGATGGGACTGATGGGGCGGGGAGAGCAATGATGGGGATTAGTAGACCAATGACGGGGATGGGGAGAGCAATGATGGGTTGCTGGGAGAGAGCAATGATGGAGGTGCTGGGAGAGTAATGACGGGGGTTGCTGGGAGAGAACAATGATAGGGGTGCTCGGAGAGAGCAATGACGGGGTGCAGGGAGAGAACAATGACGGGGGTGCTGGGAGAGAGCAATGACGGGGGTGCTGGGAGAGAGCAATGATGGGGGTGCTGGGAGAGAGCAATGATAGTGGTGCTGGGACAGAGCAATAATGGGGGTGCTCGGAGAGCGCAATGACGGGGATGCTGGGAGACAACAATGATGGGGTGCAGGGAGAGAGCAATGACGGGGGTGCAGGGAGAGAGCAATGACGGGGGTGCTGGGAGAGAGCAATTACAAGGGTGCTGGGAGAGCAATGACTGGGGTGCTGGGACAGAGCAATGTTGGGGGTGTTGGGAGAGAGCAATGATGGAGGTGCTGGGACAGAGCAATGATGGGGGCGCTTGTATATTTTCCGTGTGCACATAGCCTTACAGTTAATTGGGGAGAGTCACAGAGACTGAATAATTTATATTATTGGCAGGTGGAGATTATAGTTAATGGGGGGCACAGTGCTGCTTATCACTTTATATTTTGATTACTAAGTGGCTACCCCTAGTATATTAATGGGGGATAACAGACCTGTATTCAGGGGCGCAGTGCAGGAGAGACACATGTATATATACAATATATGTGACCTTGTTATTATCTAGGCTGGAGATCATCATGACAAGACGAATCGTGACTGGGAGATGTCGACATGAAGGTCTGACCAGATGGAGAAGAAGCAGCAGAAACCGACTCTGATCAGGCGAGACGTCAGCGGTAAGTGCCTGGATGTAAATATTATTCTGTATCTGCGCTGTATGACTTGGAGTGATAATGTTACATGTAAAATCCCTTAGGCTGCATTCTCACATTTGTGTAAAATGTCAGATTTTTTTATCGGATGGTCCACGGGCTTGTAGAGTTTTATAGATCACGGATCACGGATCTGAGAATGAGATCTGTGAGGATCAGAGAATGTCCTGTTCTGATCCGATTTTGAGGATTACAATAGGACATGCTCAATGCGTCTGTAAAACAGGGTAGCACACTGACACTGCACACAAATGCAGGAATATAGCCGTATTATGTATAGCACAGTCCCTTAGTACATAGTGTAATCACTTATTATGTATAGCATACGCCCTTAGTATATAGTGTACTCGCTTATTATGTATAGCGCCGTCCTTAGTTATATAGTTTCATCTTTTATTATATATAACACCCTCCCTTTTTACCTACCATCCTCTCTAGTTCTAGAGCTCACAATTGGGGGATCATACTGTGTTGGGGTCAGCAAACTTTGCCCTGGTAGTTGAGGTGAGGTACAGTAGGGTCATTATACTGCGCATGTGGAGGAATTCACCATGGGGGTATCATACTGTGTTTGGGGGACACTTTTGTTGGTATCACACTTCATGGGACAATGAAAGAGGGGTCTAGGACGTCAGCAGGAGGAAAATTACTATGTAAAGGCTGGAAGGTTGTGTGATCTGCTCTTCTGTGACACCGACAATTATTTACATTTTTTTTGGGGGGGGGCCCAATTTGAACTTCTGCTATGGGGCCCCATGAATCCTATGTACGCCCCTGGTAAAATGTATTGCTAATAGCATTGTGCCACTTACACAGTGGAGTGTGAGACAGGGTTTGTCCTGCATCCCTCTTCCCCGACGCGCATTTTGTCCACACTTCCTCAGGGCCGTGTCAGAGGAGAGGGACGCTGGACCTTTTAAGTGATCACTGTACCAATGGTTGACGGAGGCTAGATATCACATGATTTAAACCTTCAGGGTTGTGAAGGATATGACGTGGCACATCGTAGGATTTTTTACCTTGTATATTGATTTACAGTTGTCCCTGTGACACTATGTTTGTTTTCAATCATTTTTATTAATATTTTATAACAGTTCAAGGGGTAGGGATATGGTTAGGGAATAGAGGAATATATGGGGGACGGGAGAGTAATGGATAAGTGTGGGAAAATGGATAAGGGGAAGGAGAACTCAAAATTGAATAAACAGTAGAATATATAGTATTACAACAAGTAAATTAAGATGAAAATCAAAATTTGGTTATAGAACAACTTAGTCGTAATATAATAGATATCCAATTAAATCTAATAAGTATATGTATTAATAATTTAAGTAACAATCAGGAATATATTTCAGGCCACTTTGTTCATTTTTTGAAATATTTGTTAAGGTTATTATTAGAGTTTGCAAATCAGTATTCATATAATTTATGTAGAGCCATTTTTTCTTTAATAACTGAAAAGATAGGTACATCCGTTTTTTTCCAGTAAGATGCAATGGCATTTTTAACTACCATATTTTTCGGACTATAAGACGCACCGGACCATAAGACGCACCTAGGTTTTAAAGGAGAAAAATAGGAAGAAAAAATGTAAGCAAAAAATGTGGTCCTGATGCCCTGTTATGGGGGAGGGGGTCTGCTGCTGACACTGGCATTGGGGTAATGTCCCTCAATTCTGTTAATATCCTCTATCCTGGTATGTATGGCCTCTCCTTCCTGGTATAAGTGGCCCCCATCCCATCCTGGTATGCATGGCACCCCTTTATCCCCCATCCTGGTATGCATGGCACCCCTTTATACACCATCCTGGTATGCATGACACCCCTTGAGCCCCCATCCTGGTATGCATGGCAACCCTTGAGCCCCCATCCTGGTATGCATGGCACCCCTTGAGCCCCCATCCTGGTATGCATGGCACCCTCTGAACCCCCATCCTGGTATGCATCTTGCCCCGCTTCAAGTGGACCGGGTGAGAGGCCCGAATCTATGAATGTAAAAGTGAACAGCTCTTCAGAGTGTCCATGTGTGGGATCAGTTGTCTCTGGGCGCTTGGCATGGTGGGAGGAAGGAGGATCAGGGTGAGGAATATGCGGTCCAGACTCACGGCTACTGAGACTTGACCGTGTGGAAGACAGGGTGGTGGTGGCGGCTAAGTGACTGGAAGCATTATCCGCTATCCAACCAACAACCTTTTGACACTGCTCTGGGTTCAATAGTGGTGTGCTGCGGTCCCCTAGCAGTTGGGACAGTAAGGTCGGGCGAGAAGATGTGGGTGTTTGTTGTGGCACAATTTCAGCTTGCCCACGGCCTTGTCCTCGGCCTCTGCATGCACCATCACCATCACGTCCAGTTCCCCGTCCCTTGCCACGTGCCTTGCCCATTTGTCTTGTCCTCGGCAGAGATGAGGGGGTTGGAGGGGGCAGTGGTGGGCAGAGGAAGGAGTTAAAAGTATTAAATAACCATTTGGACTTGAAAAATAAGGACAGGGTCGGACTGGCCTGGCGGAATGCCGGTGAAATGCCAGGTGGGCCCCACAGAAGGAGAGGAAAAAAAACTTTTTTTGTAAGGACATGGGCCTTTTAAAAGTGCGGGTGGCAGGAGAACGCGCATGCAGACCTGACCCGCCGTGATGACCATGGCCGGCGTCACCGCCACTAGGCGCACCCAAGTAAGTGTTGGGGCCCCGGGGTTGAGGGACACCGGCACGCTACTGGGCCTATGAGTCGGGGGAGGGAGAGCCCCCTACGGAGAGGGGGAGCGCCCCCTTCAGGAGGGAGAGCCCCCGCCCCCACCTCTCCTCCTCAAATACTTACCTATCCTCCTCGTTCCCTGCAGCTCCAGTGATGTTAGCGTCTTCTGATTCTGACGTCTCAGGGCAGAGGGCGAGGTGACATCACTACCGCACTCTGCTCTGAGCACTGCAGAGTCAGAAGACGACGTGCTGAGTACACCAAACCTGCAGGGAACGGGAGAGGTATTTGATTTTTTTTATGTATGCAGCATCATGGGGGCCCATATACTGTATGGAGCAGCATCATGTGGGCCCATATACTGTATGGAGCAGCATCATGGGGGCCCATATACTGTATGGAGCAGCATCATGTGGGCCCATATACTGTATGGAGCAGCATCATGGAGGCCCATATACTGTATGGAGCAGCATCATGGAGGCCCATATACTGTATGGAGCAGCATCATGGGGGCCAATATATTGTATAGAGCAGCATCATGGGGGCCCATATACTGTATGGAGCAGCATCATGGAGGCCCATATACTGTATGGACAACAAAGAAAATGACGGCACTTCCACTACAAAAAATAGGTGTGAACAGGTGCTTACTAAGAGCAGCTACCTCCATATATAATGAACAAATAACACTGAGTATATAGATATGAAATATGAAATATGAATAACATAACTGCTGTAGAAAATAGAAATAAATGAAAAAAATTTTGAAAATTTTTTTTTAGCGCATGTAAATATGAAGTATGAAAAATGAATAGCATTACTGCTGTAAGTAAATGAGAAATCTTAGCACATAAATTGGCCAATTCATGTGTCCCTGATAGCCGCGGTAAGGCGTTTCTCGATGTCAGGACCTACCAATGTGAATACCTCTCTAAGAGGTACACATAATCAGACAGAGGTCTCTTAGAGAGGTATTCACATTGGTAGGTCCTGACATCGAGAAACGCCTTACCGCGGCTGTCAGGTGCACATGAATTGGCCAATTTATGTGCTAAGATTTCTCATTTATTTACAGCAGTAATGCTATTCATTTTTCATACTTCATATTTACATGCGCTAAAAATAAATTTTCAAAAAATTTTTCATTTATTTCTATTTTCTACAGCAGTTATGTTATTCATATTTCATATTTCATATCTATATACTCAGTGTTACAGTGTGCTACTTTATTTGTTCTTCATATACTGTGTGGAGCAGCATCATGTGGGCCAGTATACTGTATGGAACAGCATCGTGGGGGCCCACATACAGTATGGAGCAGCATCGTGGGGGCCCACAAACTGTATGGAGCAGCATCATGGGGGCCGATACAATGTATGGAGCAGCATCATGGGGGTCAATACACTGTATGGAGCAGCATTACATGGGGCCAATATACTGTATGGAGCAGCATTATATGGGGTCAATATACTGTATGGAGCAGCATTACATGGGGCCAATATACTGTATGGAGCAGCATTATATGGGGCCATTATACAGTATGGAGCAGCATTACATGGGGCCAATATACTGTATGGAGCAGCATCATATGGGGCCAATATACTGTATGGAGCAGCATTATATGGGGCCATTATACAGTATGGAGCAGCATTACATGGGGCCAATATACTGTATGGAGCAGCATCATATGGGGCCAATATACTGTATGGAGCAGCATCATATGGGGCCAATATACCGTATGGAGCAGCATTACATGGGGCCAATATACTGTATGGAGCAGCATCATGTGGGCCAGTATACTGTATGGAACAGCATCATGGGGGCCCACATACAGTATGGAGCAGCATCGTGGGGCCCCACAAACTGTATGGAGCAGCATCATGGGGGCCGATACAATGTATGGAGCAGCATCATGGGGGTCAATACACTGTATGGAGCAGCATTACATGGGGCCAATATACTGTGTGGAGCAGCATTACATGGGGCCAATATACTGTATGGAGCAGCATTACATGGGGCCAATATACTGTATGGAGCAGCATCATATGGGGCCAATATACTGTATGGAGCAGCATCGTATGGGGCCAATATACTGTATGGAGCAGCATTACATGGGGCCAATATACTGTATGGAGCAGCATTACATGGGGCCAATATACTGTATGGAGCAGCATTATATGGGGTCAATATACTGTATGGAGCAGCATCATATGGGGCCAATATACTGTATGGAGCAGCATTACATGGAGCCAATATACTGTATGGACCAGCATCATATGGAGACAATATACTGTATGGAGCAGCATTACATGGAGCCAATATACTGTATGGACCAGCATCATATGGAGACAATATACTCTATGGAGCAGCATGACAGGGGGCCAATATACTGTGTGGAACAGCATCATATGGGGCCAATATACTGTATGGAGCAGCATGACATGGGGCCAATATACTGTATGGAACAGCATCATATGGGGCCAATACACTGTATGGAGCAGCATCATATGGAGACAATATACTGTATGGAGCAGCATTACATGGAGCCAATATACTGTATGGACCAGCATCATATGGCACCAATATACAGTATGGAGCAGCATTACATGGGGCCAATATACTGTATAGAGCAGCATCATATGGGGAAAATATACTGTATGGAGCAGCATTACATTGGGCCAGTATACTCTATGGAGCAGCATTACATGGGGCCCATAATTCTGTATGGAGGTGGTCACTGTATTACCTGTATATTTCTGTATTACAGCATATATAGGTACTCTGTATATGCTGTAATGTCTCTGGTGATCACTGTATTACCTGTACACCGACACTATATACAGAGCTCCTGTGTATTATGTCACCAGTGGTAATATTAATGTTATTAGTATTGTGTTTTTTATTAATGATCAGTATTGTATTATTCGGTCACTGAGGTGGTAATATATGATCTGGTCATGGTGTGGAGGTATTTGTTCCTTGTACAGTATGTGGTATTATTCGGTCACTATGTGGTAGTAATACATGCTCTGGTCATGGTGTGACAGTATTATTCAGTCACTATGTGGAGGTAATATGTGGTCTGGTCATGGTGTGACTGTATTAATTGCCTGTATGTGGTATTTGGTCAATATGTGGTCTGGTCATGGTGTGGCGGTATTTATCTCTTGTATGTGGTGGTATTGGTCTTGGTATAGTGGATTGTGTTGTGTATGGAGGTCACTTGTTCCCTTTGATATCAATAAGGGGAAGATTCTTGATTTCCAATGGAGATTAAATACTTGGATGTTTAACGCCTCCCTGTCCTGTGGCTATTGCACAGTAGCAAATATGCACTTACAGGGGTTCTACGGTGAAAACAAGTAATCACCTCTCCTAAGGCCATGTTCACATGTTCAGCATATGGTCAGTATTTTACATCAGTATTTGTAAGACAAAACCAGGAGTGGGTGAAAAATGCAAAAGTGGTGACATCTTTCTACTTTACTTTTCCTCTGATTGTTCCTCACAAATACTGATGTAAAATACTGACCAAATGCTGATCGTGTGAACGTGGCCAAAGGATAAATAAGTTATTGAATGCTGTGACCTGGAGAATGTGCAACCTTTATCCCCATTAGTATGGAGCGGCAAGTACGACTCGACCACTGATCCATTTATTCCCTAAGGGGCTGCACTTGGCTTTTTCTGGAAGCCCCCAAAGAGGATGAATGGAGCTGCGGTCAGACATACCACATGCCGCTCCATTTTAAAATGGGGATAAAAGTGTCCTGTAAGGGATAAAAGTTCCCCATTCTTTCAATCAGTGCGGTTTGCAATGCATAAGGAGAAAGGATTACCAGCTTCATGAATAGTTCAAAAAATAGGTTTCTTTATTGTGACAAAAGCTCTTTAAAAACAGATTCCATAGTCACATAGTGTAGCCAGGGCAACGCGTTTCGAACGCTAAAGATGCGTTCTTTGTCAAGACTACAGTAATTGTACATCCCAGTTATGGTGGCGCACAGTAGATGTGCAGGAGCCGCCTGTGATTTACAGTCGACGCTCCACTATAACAGGGATAACGGCTAACAGGTATGTGCATATAGCTGTAGGGTGGGCCCCTAGGGTCAATTTCCCCTGTGGGCCCCAGACACCCCAGTGTGACCCTGGATAAGGAAGATACGAGGGTTGTGAAGTAAGCCTGTTTAGCAGAGGTAAGGGCTGATTTGAAAGCGAGTGTTGCTTGTTTGAATGCCGAGAAGTCATCTTGCGAATGTGTTTTCTTCCAATGCCGCTCCATGACCCCAGGGCCGCCATCAGGGCATTACTACCCTTACTACTGTATGGGGCCCGGTGAAAAGAAGCAAGAAGGGGGGGCAGGCACGCTGGCAGCCCGGGGCCCCTCTCTTTGCTTCTTCTTACCGGGCCTCAGGGGTAACAGTTAAATGCCCGATGCACCCGGCAGACGGAAATGGGTGCTTTACCTTTAAGCAGCAGCCAGGTGCATCATGGTCCTGACTCCAATCTCCTGACACACTGCATGCTCATCTTCATTCCTGAGCAGAGCAGCATGTCTCGGAGGCGGTGGCTAGTGTGTGAGTAGCAGGAGGAGGAAGCTGCTGCTGAGTTTGGTGGTGAGTGGGGCCTGGTGGTGCTCAGAGGGGCCTGCTGATGGTGATGAGGGGGCCTGCTGATGGTTATGCAGGGCCTGCTGATGGTTGTGGGGGGCCTGGTGATGGCAGGACCTGCTGCTAGTGATGGGCGGCCTGCTGCTGGTGATGCGGGGGCCTGCTGATTGTGGTGGGGGGGCCTGCTGATGACGGTGGGGGGGCCTGCTAATGGTGATGAGGGGAGGCTGCTGCTTCTGGTGGTGAGGGGAGGCTGCTGCTGGTTCTGAGGGGAGGCTGCTGCTGGTGCTGAGGAGAAGCTGCTGCTGGTGCTGAGGGGAGGCTGGTGCTGAGGGGAGGCTGGTGCTATTGCCAAGGGGAGGCTGCTGCTGCTGGTGGTGAGGGGAGGCTGCTGCTGGTTCTGAGGGGAGGCTGCTGCTGGTGCTGAGGAGAAGCTGCTGCTGGTGCTGAGGGGAGGCTGGTGCTGTTGCCAAGGGGAGGCTGCTGCTGGTGCTGAGGAGAGGCTGCTGGTGCTGAGGGGAGGCTTGTGCTGAGGGGAGGCTGGTGCCAAGGGTAGGCTGCTGCTGGTGCTAAGGAGAGGCTGCTGGTGCTGAGGGGAGGCTTGTGCTGAGGGGAGGCTGGTGCTGGTGCTGAGTAGAGGCTGCTGGTGCTGAGGGGAGGCTTGTGTGGAGGTTGCTGCTGGTGCTGAGGGGAGGCTGCTACTGGTGCCAAGGGGAAACTGCTGCTGGGAGGAGGCTGGTGCTGGTGCCGATGGGAGGCTGGTGCTGGTTCCGAGGGGAGGCTGCTGCTTGTGCCGAGGAGAGGCTGGTGCTGGTGCCGAGGGGAGGCTGGTGCTGGTGTCGAGGGGAGGCTGCTGCTGGTACCGAGGAGAGGCTGCTGCTGGTGCAGAGGAGAGGCTGCTGGTGCTGAGGGGAGGCTTGTGGTGAGGCTGATGCTGGTGCTGAGGGGAGGCTGCTGCTGGTGCTGAGGGGAGGCTGTTGCTGGTGGTGAGAGGAGGCTGGAGGTGAGGGAAGGCTGGTGGTGGAGAGGGGAGGTTGTTGCTGGTGATGAGGGGAGGCTGCTGCTGCAGCTGCTGAGGGGAGGCAGCTGCTGGTGCTGAGGAGAGGCTGCTGAGGTGGTGAGGGAAGGCTGCTGATGTTGGTGAGGGGAGACTACTGGTGGTGGTGAGGCGAGGCTGCTGGTGATGAGGGGAGGTTGCTGCTGGTGATGAGGGGAGGCTGCTGCTGGTGATGAGAGGAGGTTGGTGCTGAGTGGTGGCTGGTGCCGAGGAGAGGCTACTGCTGGTGCTGAGGGGAGGCTGATGGGGAGGCTGCTGCTGGTGATGAGGGGAGGCTGGTGATGAGGGGAGGCTGCTGGTGGTTGTGATGAGGGGAGGCTGGTGGTGATGAGGGGAGGCGGCTGGCGGTGGTGAGAGGAGGCTGCAAGTTTTGGTGAGGGGAGTCTGCTGGTGGTGGTGAGGGGAGGCTGCTGCTGGGGGGAGGCTGCTGCTGGTATTGAGGGGAGGCTGCTGGTGGTTCTGAGTTGAGGCTGTTGCTGGTGCTGAGGGGGGCCTGTTTCTGAGGGGAGGCTGCGTCCGGCAGGGTGAGGTTGGTGCTGAGGGAAGGCTGCGACCGGCAGCGAGAGGCTGAGGAGGCGGTGGCGAGGACGACCAGGGCTAGTCGACAAGGATATGCCAATTGCATATCAAGATGATGCCAACCTCTGTGGACAGGTAGAAGGAACAAGAGTAGTTGACAAATAGGGTGATCAATAGACCTTGGAAAAATAATAACTTCCACAATTGGATGTGTTTAAATAAAATGTTCCTGTGCTGAGATAATCTTATACATGTGCCCCTGCTGTGTACTGTGTAATGGCTGTGTCTGACCGTGCAGGAACATGGTCTGATCATACCACATCTCCTGGGCAGGGGAGGAAGAAAAAGAATATACAGACATTACAGCAGGGGATCACAGCTGATTCTTTCTGTGAGGTAAAACATTTCACTGCCTGTTTTTAAACAATGTTTTACTTCAAAGAAAGAAACAGTTGGGATCCCATGCTGAAATGTCTGTATACTCTTTTGTTTCCTCCCCTTAGCATGAGATGTGGTTGTGGCACACCAGGGGTCCGGTTGCCACAGTGGCATTGCCTCCCTCACAAGAGTTGATGCCATGCCTGGAAGCAAGCAGGAGTCCCCTAATCAGGTTTTACTAAGCATGCAACACTTTCCTGGCTCCAGACCAGCAAGGGGAGTCCCTCCCCTTGGCAACTGGGATCTGGGGGCGTGGTTAGTGAGACTTAGTGTGTGAGGAGTTGAAGTCAGGACATCGAGGAGAGAGGAGCTGGGGACTGGAGCTGCGCGGCAGCTCACCCCAGAAGAACCAGCACAGAAGAACCGGACACCGGAGTCCGAGGCTGTGGGGCACCGAAGGCCCAGCAGTAGAAACCGGAGGGCAGGAGACTGCAGGTCTCCTGGCCCCATCAGACGCCCAAAGGCTCAGCAGCACCGCAGGGTTCAGCACCGCCACGTGAGAGCGACGCACCAGCAAGGCCCGAGCTGCCTGCCATACGGGTGAGCACAGAAACGTTGCACTCAGGGACGAGGGCCGCGCACAGCTACAAGCAGCAGGGCCAAAGAGTTTAGTGTAAAGGGAAGGCCTCCAATTTCACCTGGCAAGGAGGATTCTTTACTTGCTTCCAGGATGCCCGGACTTCCACTTCTAGCCAGCACCCTAGTCCCGGCTTGTCTAATCACCACCAGTAAAGATAAGAGGAAACCGCCATTGAGTTGTGGATTATTGCTGCGCCATCAACCCCTGCACTACAACGTCCAGCATGACCCATAACATCTACACTGCCCTGGAGCTAAGTTCTACCTGTGGAGAGCCACACTATCCCTGCTGCAGTAACATCAGCTCCAGAGGACCTGCTCCGCAGCGGCGGCTCCCCTAGCCGCATACCACAGGTGGCGTCACAAACTTTATACAATCACCATAAATCCCCTATCAATAACCCCTGGGTCACGGACCGGGTCACCGCTACTGTGACATCCCCCAGCATTTACCGGCCCGGCACCGGGTACCCCACGGCCCAGAGGGCGCGTCATGGTATGATCAGACCGTGTTCTGTACACGGTCAGACACAGCCATTACATTATTCAAAGATCTATTGATTAAAATTAACTTTTGTTCGTGGGAAAACCCCTTTAAGTTCATGTATTAATTTGTCCACCATCTCAGTACATGATTATATGATACAATCATTCCCTCTGCTCCTGAAAGGGGGGAGGGGAGGGAATGATTGATATAAGTGTATACAGTGCATTGTGAAAGTATTTGGTCCCCTTGAACTTTTCTAACTTTTGCCACATTTCTGGCTTCAAACATAAAGATATAAAATTCTATTTTTGGGGGAAGAATCAAAAACAAGTGGGACACAATCGTGAAGTGGAACGAAATTTATTGGAAGTGTTAAACTTTTTTAACAAATTAAAAACTGTGGGACTGCTGGCTTGTGGATTTAGACTGGACAACCCCTTTAAGGCTCCTTCAGCCATCAGTGAATATCGGTCTGTGCTCGGACCGCAATGCATGGACTTGCCGCGGGTCTCCTGACCTCAACTCAGCAGCCTCACAGCATGTATGAGGATGCGGGTCAGCATGATTGGTGCCCAGTCCAAGCACTGCAGACTGAGAGCAGAACGATTTCTCACTTCCAGTATTTACACTGTCATAATAATAAAGATGTTTCCCAATCATATACAGTGCATTGTGAAAGTATTTGGCCCCCTTGAACTTTTCTACCTTTTGCCACATTTCTGGCTTCAAACATAAAGATATAAAATTCAAATTTTTTGGAAAGAATCAACAACAAGTGGGACACAATCGTGAAGTGGAACGAAATTTATTGGAAATGTTAAACTTTTTTAACAAATTAAAAACTGAAAAGTGGGGCGTGCAATATTATTCGGCCCTCTTGAGTTAATAATCGCCATCTTTTGCTGCGATTACAGCTGAAAGTCGCTTGGGGTATGTCACTATCAGCTTTGCACATCGAGAGGCTGAAATTCTTGCCCATTCTTCCTTGCAAAACAGTTCGAGCTCATTGAGGTTGGATGGAGGGCGTTTGTGAACAGCAGTTTTCAGCTCTTTCCACAGATTCTCGATTGGATTCAGGTCTGGACTTTGACTTTGCCATTCTAACACCTGGATACGTTTATTTTTGAACCATTTTATTGTAGATTTTGCTTTATGTTTGGGATCATTGTCTTGTTGGAAGATAAATCTCCGTCCCAGTCTCAGGTCTTTTGCAGACTCCAACAGGTTTTCTTCCAGAATGGTCCTGTATTTGGCTCCGTCCATCTTCCCATCAATATTAACCATCTTCCCTGTCCCTGCTGAAGAAAAGCAGGCCCAAACCATGATGCTGCCACCACCATGTTTGACAGTGGGGATAGTGTTTTGAGGGTGATGAGCTGTGTTGCTTTTACGCCAAAGATATCGTTTTGCATTGTGGCCAAAAAGTTTGATAATGGTTTCATCTGACCAGAGCACCTTATTCCACATGTTTGGTGTGTCTCCCAGGTGGCTTGTGGCAAACTTCAAATGAGACTTTTTATGGATATCTTTGAAAAATGGCTTTCTTCTTGCCACTCTTCCATAAAGGCCAGATTTGTGCAGTGTATGACTGATTGTTGTCCTATGGACAGACTCTCCCACCTCAGCTGTAGATCTCTGCAGTTCAACCAGAGTGATCATGGGCCTTTTGGCTGCATCTCTGATCAGTCTTCTCCTTGTTCGAGATGAAAGTTTAGAGGGACGGCTGGGTCTTGATAGATTTGCAGTGGTCTGATAATCCTTCCATTTCAATATGATCGCTTGTACAGTGCTCCTCGAGATGTTAAAAACTTGGGAAATCTTTTTGTATCCAAATCCGGCTTTAAACTTCACCACAACAGTATCTCGGACCTGCCTGGTGTGATCCTTGGTCTTCATGATGCTCTCTGCACTTGAAACAGAACCCTGAGACTATCACAGAGCAGGTGCATTTATACGGAGACTTGATTACACACAGGTGGATTCTATTTATCATTACCAGTCATTTAGGACAACATTGGATCATTCAGAGATCCTCACTGAACTTCTGGACTGAGTTTGCTGCACTGAAAGTAAAGGGGCCGAATAATATTGCACGCCCCACTTTTCAGTTTTTAATTTGTTAAAAAAGTTTAAAATATCCAATAAATTTCGTTCCACTTCACGATTGTGTCCCACTTGTTGTTGATTCTTTCCAAAAAAATTGAATTTTATATCTTTATGTTTGAAGCCAGAAATGTGGCAAAAGGTAGAAAAGTTCAAGGGGGCCAAATACTTTCACAATGCACTGTATATGATTGGGAAACATCTTTATTATTATGACAGTGTAAATACTGGAAGTGAGAAATCGTTCTGCTCTCAGTCTGCAGTGCTTGGACTGGGCACCAATCATGCTGACCCGCATGCTCATACATGCTGTGAGGCTGCTGAGTTGAGGTCAGGAGACCCGCGGCAAGTCCATGCATTGCGGTCCGAGCACAGACCGATATTCACTGATGGCTGAAGGAGCCTTAAAGGGGTTGTCCAGTCTAAATCCACAAGCCAGCAGTCCCTCTGTGTCACTGACTGAAGACTTGTGAATCCACACATCGTAAGCACTGTGAGGATTCGCTGGTGTCAGAGCCAGGAATGGCAATCACTTGGCTTCAAGGATGTGAAATGCAGACTCCCAGCCAGAAGGGGGGGTGTGGAGATAGAGGGAGAACAAACAGGTGGGCAGGTGAATTTAAAGGGTTGGCTCTGCCGTGAAGTACCGAGTGGTGGGACTTTATTTGAACAGTCATCCTGTGCTGACAGAGTCCCTTTAAACATAAGTCATACTCACCTTCTGGCGTCTTCATCAATTTTCAGCACTGCTTCGGTCTTGCGGCGCCATCTTGTGAACGCAGCTTCTGACTGACTGGAAGTCAGAAGCTATGTCACAATCTCTCAATGCAAGTCTGAAAGCCTGAACGATGCTCTCATAGACTTGATCTGGTCATGGTGTGACAGTATTTGTCTCTTGTATGTGGTATTATTCAGTCACTATGTGGTGGTAATATGTGGTGTGGTCACAGTGTGGCAGAAAGTAGAGTTTTTCCAAGAGTGGTCGGTGGGACTGTGGAAGGTTTGAGGAGTGGAGGCGGAGCTGGGGTGAAGCCTGGGTGGAGTTTCAAGGGGGCCCCAAAATTTTGCCAGTATGGGGCACCGAAATTCCTAGCAGCAGCCCTGCACGACCCTGGACACTTGCCAAAGCTTTTTAGTGATGCTATTGTGCCAGTTTTGTCTATTGATTCGTCACACTCTGTCATGCATGAGAGGGGTAACCGAGTCAATAGCTGGTGCTATGCTAGAGTGGCATTGTAGAAGGCAGTGACACTGTCTGTGTCGTGGAGTGAAGATATGGATGTCAGTGGTAGAATAGAATTAGAGAGTGTGTGAGTGTGGAGACATGCAAGGTTTCTTCAGGGGTGTGCTATTTGCTGACATGGGTGACAGGTGAGGAGGACAGAGATGAGAAAGTGTTGGAATAATACATATTAATCTGTATGTGTATTGCAACAACTACTGTGCTGTTTCATATGTTGTGCATATTGTGAGGTTGTTAACAAAGTTTAGTTAAAAAAAAAAAAAAACTCCCACAGACAGGATGCCCCCTCCTTCTCTTCCTGTGTTGTTGTTATATATCTGATTTGATTTCCTCATGCTGCAGTAACATCATGCTGTGCCTGTGCTGGATATAAATAAACCTACATTCTGTGTTCTAAACTCTGGATGTCACGCGGATTAATCCTCTGCTAACAGGTTATGGGCCCAGATGTACCAGAGTCCCAGAGTCACAGATCCCCAGAACACAGAGGAAAGAAAAGAAAGAAAGACAGCAAACTGAGAAGAAGCAAAGATGGCCACCAGCAGCAGCTCCATGAAATTTACAGTGCCAAGTCTCACTAACCAGAATTATCAATCCTGGAAATTCAAAGTGAAAATGCTGCTAATAAGAGAAGGTACGTGGAAATACACACAGGAGCCTAAACCTGACCCAGTGCCACAGGAGTGGACAGAGATGGATCAGAAAGCACAAAGTACCATATCACTCAGTATAGATGATGACCAGATTGTGCATGTGTGTAAATGTAATACTGCAAAGGAAATGTGGGAGCAGTTGCAAAAGGTACATGAGAGGATAAATTTAAGCAATAAGCTCTATCTCATGAGAAAGCTGTACCAGTCTAAGCTACAGAAAGGCCAGGATATGCAGGATTACATAAGAAGTGTTCTGGAAGTTGTAGAACGCCTGAGAGTCATTGGGGAAGATCTAAAGGACTTTCATGTGGCCGCATTACTGCTTAGTGGCCTTTCAGAGAGGTATGATACGCTTGTAACCGCACTAGATGCGCGTCCAGATGATGAGCTTACACTGGATTATGTCAGGGGGAAGCTCATAAATGAATATAAGCGAAAGGCAGAAGGTGTAAACAGTAGGACATGCAACACAGAATCTGCTTTACAGACACAAAACCTAACTGATAACAGGAAGCACATAAAAGAAACACGTGAATGTTTTGTTTGCAAGAAATCAGGACATTTGAAAGCTGACTGCAGAGTCTGGAAAGCTAGAATGAATCAGCTGAAAAAGCAAAGCAGTCATCAAAGGGTTAAAAGTGCTGTATCTGGAGAAAATGATTCTGTGAATACTGAAACTGCATTTACTGTCAGTGCAAATACATCAAAGCATGCATGGTGTATAGACTCTGGAGCAGCTAGTCACATGACTAATAACAGAGACTTCTTTTCTAAGCTTAACCAAAGTAAATCAGAGAAAGTGATTATGGCTAATGGTCAGTACATGACTTCAGAAGGCATAGGAGATGGTTATATTGATTGTCAAATCTCACCAACACAAAGCAAGAAGATCCCAGTAAAGGATGTGCTGTATGTGCCTAGTCTTGAAAGTAATCTACTATCTGTGAAGAAACTCACAAAACAAGGAAATGAAGTTACATTTAAGCATGATAGCTGCATCATCTCAAAGGAAGGTCACACACTAGTAGAGGGAAACATCACAGATGAACTTTATCAGCTGAAATGCAAAGAGTGTGTGTATACAGCGCAACAAGAAGAGCATAAAAACTGTATTCATGTGTGGCATATGCGTCTGGCACACAGAGACCCAGAAGCAATAAGAAAGTTAGTCCAAAAGCAACTAGCTGAGGATATTACAATTGATCTATGTAACCAGACAATGAAGTGTACTAGCTGCATCAAAGGGAAAATGTCTAGGAAAGCTTTTCCTAAGAGAATTAGTACAACAACAGCACAGCCACTAGATTTAATACACACAGATGTCTGTGGTCCAATGAGCACTCTGACCCCAGGGAAGAAGAGATATTTTCTCACATTTATTGATGATCATTCAAGATATACAGTTGTCCACCTGCTTCACAGCAAGAAGGAAGTTCCAGAGAAACTTGAAATATACCTAGCTGAAGTATATAATAAATTTGGAAGAATGTCAAAGATTCTACGTGCAGATAATGGGACTGAATATACAAGTAATGAGACACAGAGCATTTTAAAGAAAAATGGAATCCTATTTCAGACCACTGTACCGTACAACCCAGAGCAAAATGGTGTCGCGGAAAGAAGGAACCGAACACTATGTGAAAGTGGAAGAAGCATGTTATTTGATGCAAATCTGCCCACAGTATATTGGGGTGAAGCAATCATGACAGCTTGCTATCTTCAGAACAGACTACCAGGTAAAGCTACAGACAAAACTCCATTTGAGCAATGGAATAGCAGAAAGCCAAAACTACATCACATAAGAATATTCGGAAGTAAAGCATTTGTACATGTTCCCAAAGAAAAGCGAACTAAGTGGGAATCTCACGCTAAGGAAGGTATCCTGGTAGGCTACAGCGAAACCCAGAAAGGTTATAGGATTCTACACCCAGATAAAATATGTGCAAAATACAAGGACCTAAAAACACAGATGTACTGTCTGTGATATTAGATAGCCAAAATACTTCCATGTATTGTTGCGTCCAAAGATATTTTCTTCATATTTCTTCATATTTCTTCATATTCCCCTTTTTTTTTTTTTCATAATTTCACCTTTATTTCCATTTTTATTTTCATAATAATTTTTTGTTTGGGCTTTAAGTGCGCTCTCGACCTGGGCCGTGGCACCACTGTGCGGTTTTGACCTATGAGGTATTTCCAGCTCATGAACCATTGGGGTAGAATATACGCGGTTAGTATATACCGCGGTACATACGGTATGTGCCTGGATGGGTGTCAGCTACTGTATAACTTGGACATTTGCCCTGGCCTGGGGTACTTATGGATGGGAGGGCTTCATGTCACCATCCAACACAAGATGTCAGTTGGTTACCTTGTGTGCCCCTTAATCGTCGCTCCGTAGTGTGCGGTTTTTCCTTGTCTGTGATGCGCACACCGGATGTGACGCTTGCGTGTCACGCCCGGCACCTGCGTTCCACATACCGGATGTCAGCTGACCGGAACCGGAAGTGACACGATCGCGAGTATAGCGCGACTAGGATTTAAAAGAGGACTTATCAGAGTGTCAAATGGCGCTGTCTGGTGAATGAGCTGCGCGATTGTGGGCAGCGTGCATACCGCATGTCTTCTCTTTTTTTCCCCTGATGACTAGCTAAGGCAAAGAAACGCGTCGGGAGCGGTATATTGTGATGGGCTGGTGACCCTATGAGACTTGGTCTGCCCCCATCATATGGAGCTATCTTGAAGTCTGAGAGCAGGAACGGATATCAAAATTGGTGAGGATGTTCCATTTCTATATATAGCAAGGTTAAATGGTTACCATTGATAGGGTTAATGTTTCTGCGTTCTCACATATTGAGACACAATAAGTTGTTATAGTGTCCCGTAGGCTCCATCATTTTCTTTTTGCCACACTTTCTTGGTTGCGTCAGAGATACAATATGCTTATATGACATATATCTATATCTTTGGACGCAACAATACATGGAAGTATTTTTGGCTATCTAATATCACAGACAGTACATCTGTGTTTTTAGGTCCTTGTATTTTGCACATATTTTATCTAGTGGTAATAAATGTTAAGTTTTACATTTCTATAGCACTACACCTGCTTGTGTTTACATTTATTTTTTTGTGTAGTTATTTCTAAAACCCCTGCTGCTGCATTTTGATTCTACACCCAGAAACAAACTAGATCACAATAAGTAGAGATGTAGTGATTGATGAGAACTTTGTATCACCCAAGTTTTGTGACATCACGCCAGTAGTCCAGCTGAAGTCACAATTACAAGACAGCAACAAGGAGGATGTAGAGGTCTGGCTGGATTCTTCAACTAATGAAGGAACAACAGAAAAATCAGGTGAATCTGAAATCAGGAGATCGTCAAGATCAAGCAAAGGTATACCAGCTAAACGTCTATCCTACATTGTCAAGACACTACCTGAGTCAGAGCCGCAGTCATGGGATGAAATGCAAGCACTACCTGTCCATGAAAGAACAAAGTGGATCGATGCCGCTAATGAGGAAATCAAATCGCTTCATCAACTCCAAACTTGGAAACTCACCAAGCTACCACAGGGCAAAAAGGCAATCAAGTGCAAGTGGGTCTTCAAAACCAAATATGACTCAGAAGGTAAAGTCCACAGATTCAAAGCAAGGTTGGTCGCAAAAGGATATTCTCAAAAGTATGGCGAAGATTACGATGCTACATTTGCTCCAGTCACTAAACAGACCACGTTCAGAGCTTTGTTAGCTGTAGTTGCTGTACAAAAGATGTATGTCAGACATTTGGATATAAAAACTGCCTTTTTAAATGGTGACATTGAGGAGGACTTATACATGACTCAACCTGAAGGTTATGTAAAAAGAGGTCAAGAGAATCTTGTTTGCAAACTACAAAAATCTCTCTATGGTCTTAAGCAATCAGCAAGAGCATGGAACACCAAGATGAATAAAGTCTTGTTGGAAGACAAAATATACAGATGGAAAGTGGATGTATATTCTCTTATATGTGGACGACGTGATTGTTGTTCATCAAGACGACGCAGAAATTGGAAAAATGACTGAAATTCTGAATCAGCACTTTGAATCAAAAGACCTTGGAAGTGTGACATATTATCTAGGAATCCAAATCCAGAGAGAGGAAGATGGAAGTTGTCTTCTAAACCAAAGTGCAAAAATTAATTTGATTCTGAATCAGTTTAAAATGTCGGAGGTCAAAGGTATATCAACCCCAATGGAACCATCCTACCTGAAGCTGGAAGGAGAAGATGACCTGTTGCCTAACAATGAGAAATATCGTCAGGCAGTGGGGACACTTCTATACATATCAACTATGACTCGACCGGATATCACAACAACAGTTGGAATCCTTTGCAGATATGTGGAAAAACCGCGCCAAAGAGACTGGAATGCTGTTAAGAGACTTCTCCGATATTTGAAAGAAACGCAAGATGTAAATTTAAAACTATCTGCAGCAGGAGATCTAGAACTTACCGGCTATGTAGATGTGGATAGGGCTGGTGATTCGCGTGATCATAAATCCACAAGTGGATACTTGTTTAAAGTTGGAGAAAGTTCAATCTCCTGGTCTAGTAGGAAACAAGTGTCTGTTGCCTTGTCATCTACAGAAGCGGAGTATGTGTCCGCAGCCTATGCAAGCCAGGAGGTTGTTTGGCTAAGACAATTGATGGACGATCTTGGCAAACCGACAACTCAGCCGACGGTGATTTATGAGGACAACCAAGGATGCATTAAACTTGCATGCAGTGAAAAAATCAGTGCTAGAACCAAGCACATTGACGTCAGACATCATCATCTACGTGATTTGATAGATCGTGGGATAATTCACTTTGTCTATTGTGAAACTGATAAGATGGTAGCTGACATTATGACAAAGCCATTGCCACGAGCTAGGTTAAAAGAATTGAGAACCACAATGGGACTAAGAGGATAAGTAGTTGTTGAGTGGGGGTGTTGGAATAATACATATTAATCTGTATGTGTATTGCAACAACTACTGTGCTGTTTCATATGTTGTGCATATTGTGAGGTTGTTAACAAAGTTTAGTTAAAAAAAAAAAAAAAACTCCCACAGACAGGATGCCCCCTCCTTCTCTTCCTGTGTTGTTGTTATATATCTGATTTGATTTCCTCATGCTGCAGTAACACCAGACTCCATGCTGTGCCTATGCTGGATATGAATAAACCTACATTCTGTGTTCTAAACTCTGGATGTCACGCGGATTAATCCTCTGCTAACAGAAAGTGAGTAGATGGTGATGAGGTAGGGGGAGAGGGGAGGTTGTGAAGTTAGATAGGGAGCAGAGACGGGTGAAGATAAGGTCTAATGTATTTCCGTCTGTGTGGGTGGCTGAGGAGGAACATTGAGTAAGTTCAAAAGATAAAGTAAGACACAGGAGTTTGGAGGCTGCTGACTGGAGGGTGTCAGTAGGGATGCTGAAGTCACCCATTATGATAGTGGGAATGTCAGCGGAAAGAAAGTGAAGAAGCCAGGTGGAGAATTAGTCAATATAGGTAGTGGCCGGGCCCGGAGGTCGGTATATGACGGCCACTTGGAGGTAGAATAGATGCGGACAGAGTGGACTTCAAAAGAGAAGATAAGGGAGGTTAGAGGTGGGATTGGATTAAAGGTGCAGTTGGTAGAAAGAAGAAGACCCACTCCTCCGCCATGTATGTTGCCAAGGAGAAGAGTGTGGGCAAAGTGGAGGCCATCATAACACAGCGGAGCAAGGGAGGCAGTGTTGGAGGGTGTCAGCCATGTTTCGGTGAGGCCCAGGAAGGAGAAATTGTGAGAGGTAAGGAGGTCATGAATCACATGGAGCTTATTACAGACAGAGTGGGCATTTCAGAGTGCTCCAGAGAGAGGGAGCAGAGGGGTGGTCGTCAAGGACACAGGTTTTACATAGGAGAGATTGCGGTAATTCATATTAGGATGAGAGCGATAAGAGGGGGAATAAATGGGAAGTATCAGATGTGGGCAGGCTGACATTATGGGGAGGCAAACAAAGCAAATGCCTGGGGCCCCCACTCCCTCAGGGGCCCCCAGTGGGGGCATAATGGTTGCGGTCACACTGGGGGCTGTGTTGGGGGCTCCTTTCCAATTATCAATGAGACAGGAGCTACGTCGTTCCTGCACTCTCAATAGAAACGGCCAGGCAGCGCTCCATCCCCTCCAGCCCCTGCCAGTGACTTTGGTCTGAGACTGAGCTAGTTTTTTCTGCGCATGTGACAGGATGCTGAAGGAATCAGGTGAGGCGCTGACACGTACAAGTGTGTGAGGCAAAACCTGTGCCTCGTCCCAGCACTGCAGCCTCTGTCTGTTCCCTCTGACTCCCAGCTCATGGTCCGTGACTTGAAGCTTATCTTTTAATGTTCCATGCTATTATGGACAACAGCAAGATATCTTACTGAAAAGTGCAGCCGGCATTCCAGGCTGTGCGGTGGGCTGCCTTTTCTGCAATATATCTTAGTGGAAACTGTCAGACTGATGTCAGCTGAGCTCACCAAGCAGAAAACACTTTGGTAACTAGTAGCTGATGGAGCGGGGATGAGGGAGGCTGGGAGATAGGAGAGTGGGGGGTTGTCAGCAGGCTCGGACAGGCCTGGCGGGGTGCCAGGAAATTTCCCGGTGGGCCCCGGCCCCCTGCAGAGAAGGCAGAGGAGAATTTAAAAAAAAAAAAAGGAAAAAAAAGTGGTCGTGGGCCCTTTAAGGGTGCGCGCACGCACTCTCACCGCCGCCGCGATGCCCAGAACAGTAGCGGGAGTGGCCTGGGAGCAGGAGAGCCAAAGAGCAGAGCAGGGGCTGTACTGCAGCGTCACATTTAGCAGACAGGGCCGCACGTCTGCTGAAAGTGACGTCACAGCGCGCCCTGCACTGCAGTCTTCCGCCTTAGGAGCGCTTCTGTACTGTACAGATTGTGTAATATAGTGTGTGTTTGTATGAATTTTTCTGAATATGCTGCCTGCCTGTGTGTGTATATGCCTGTGTGTGTGTGTGTATATATCCCTGTGTATGTGTATATGCCTGTGTGTACAGTCATGGCCAAAAGTTTTGAGAATGACACCAAAATTATATTTTCACATGATCTGCTGGCCTCTGGTTTTTATTAGTGTTTGTCTGATGTTTATATCACATACAGAAATATAATTGCAATCATATTATGAGTACAAATAGGTTATATTGACAGTTAGAATGAGTTAATGCAGCAAGTCAATATTTGCAGTGTTGCCCCTTCTTCTTCAAGACCTCTGTAATTCTCCCTGGCATGCTCTCAATCAACTTTTGGACCAAATCCTGACTGATAGCAGTCCATTCTTGCATAATCAATGCTTGCATTTTGCCAGAATTTGTTGGTTTTTGTTTGTCCACCCGTCTCTTGATGATTGACCACAAGTTCTCAATGGGATTAAGATCTGGGGAGTTTCCAGGCCATGGACCCAAAATCTCTATGTTTTGTTCCATAAGCCATTTTGTTATCACCTTTGCTTTATGGCAAGGTGCTCCATCATGCCTTTTGGGCGCCAAACTGCTCTTGGACGGTTGGGAGAAGTTGCTCTTGGAGGACATTCTGGTACCATTCTTTATTCATGGCTGTGTTTTTAGGCAAGACTGTGAGTGAGCCGATTCCCTTGGCTGAGAAGCAACCCCACACATGAATGGTTTCAGGATGCTTTACAGTTGGCATGAGACAAGACTGGTGGTAGCGCTCACCTCTTCTTCTCCGAATAAGCTGTTTTCCAGATGTCCCAAACAATCGAAAAGGGGATTCATCAGAGAAAATGACTTTGCCCCAGTCCTCAGCAGTCCACTCCCTGTACCTTTTGCAGAATATCAGTCGGTCCCTGATGTTTTTTCTGGAGAGAAGTGGCTTCTTTGCTGCCCTCCTTGGAACCAGCCCTTGCTCAAAGAGTCTCCGCCTCACAGTGCGTGCAGAAGCAGTCACATCAGCCTGCTGCCATTCCTGAGCAAGCTCGGCACTGCTGGTAGTCCGATCCCGCAGCTGAAACAGTTTTAAGATACGGTCCTGGTGCTTGCTGGTCTTTCTTGGGTGCCCTGGAGCCTTTTTGACATGCTTCTCCTTGAAGTTCTTGATGATGCGATAGATTGTTGACTGAGGTGCAATCTTTGTAGCTGCGATACTCTTCCCTGTTAGGCCATTTTTGGGCATTGCAATGATGGCTGCACATGTTTCTTTAGAGATAACCATGGTTAACTGAAGAGAAACAATGATACCAAGAACCAGCCTCCTTTTAAAGTGTCCAGTGATGTCATTCTTACTTAATCATGACTGATTGATCGCCAGCCCTGTCCTCATCAACACCCACACCTGAGTTGATGGATCAATCACTAAAACGATGTTAGCTGCTCCTTTTAAGGCAGGACTGCAATGATGTTAAAATGTGTTTTGGGGGTTAAAGTTCATTTTCTGGGCAAATATTGACTTTGCAAGTACAGTAATTGCTGTTAAGCTGATCAATCTTTGACATTCAGGAGTATATGCAAATTGCCATTACAAAAAATGAAGCAGTAAACTTTGGAAAAATTACTATTTGTCTCATTCTCAATACTTTTGGCCATGACTGTATGTGTATATGCCTGCGTGTGTGTATATTCCTGTGTGTGTGTATATGCCTGCATTTGTGTGTGTATATGCCTGTGTGTGTACAGTGTGTGTATATGCCTGCCTTCATGTGTGTGTGTGTATGCCTGCATGTGTGTACAGTGTGTGTGTATATGCCTGCATGTGTGTGTGTGTATATATACCTGCATGTGTGTGTATATGCCTGCATGTGTGTGTGTGTATGCCTGCATGTGTGTGTGTGTGTATATGCCTGCTTGTGTGTGTGTATGTATGCCTGCATGTGTGTGTGTGTATATGCCTGCATGTGTGTGTGTGTGTATATGCCTGCATGTATGTGTGTTTGTGTATGCCTGCATGTGTGTGTGTGTATATGCCTGCATATATGTGTGTGTGTGTGTGTATATGCCTGCTTGTGTGTGTGTGTATGTATGCCTGCATGTGTGTGTGTGTATATGCCTGCATGTGTGTGTGTATATGCCTGCGTGTGTGTGTGTGTATATGCCAGCATGTGTATGTATTTGAGTGCCTGCATGCCTACGTGTATATGTGTCTTCACACGTTTGTGCGTGCTTCCCTGCTTGTCTGCATTTTTGTGTGTGATTGTCTGAGTGTGTCTGTGCATGATTGCGTGTGCATTTCTGTGTGTGCTTGCCTGCGTGTGTACGTGTCCCCATTTCTGTGGGTATGTGTATCTGCGTGTGTATATTAGGGCTCTTTCACATGTCCTGATATTTACGGGACTGGAGATATGTGTCCACCTGTGTGTCATCCGTGTGACACATACCAGTGCTTGGGAATCAGTGTACAGTTAACGCTGTTCCCAAGAGCCGGGTGCTGAGCGCTTGCCCTCATCATGGATCCCTGCCGGCACTGCGATCAGCAGCAGCAGGGTCAATGATGAGAGTAGTAGTCAACTCCCGCCGTGTCCAACTGTAAAAATAGGAATAAAATTAAAAAATCCTTGTACTCACCTCTCCTAAGTGTCACCCGCTGTAATCTGTGCGAGCGCTCACGCCGAAGAGAATGACTTCTGCAGCGAGCGGGCCTCGGAGCTGCACTCAGTGATTGACAGGGCACCGCTTGTTGAGCGCAGCTCCGGGGTCCACTCGCTGCAGGAGTCATTCTCCTCGGCGTGAGTGCTCGCACGGATTACAGCGGGTGACTCTTAGGAGAGGTGAGTATAAGGATTTTTTTTATTTTATTCCTATTTTTACAGTTGGACACTGCTGGAGTAGACTACTACTCTCATCATTGACCACATGCAGGGATTACCTAACAAACAGGTAATCCCTGCATGTGTTGCTTCTGTCTACCGCCGCAAAACATGCTACCCCGGGGACTCGAGCATATTAGCAGAGCACTACAAGATACTCAGATAACACTTGAACATGCTGGGATCACACCTTATCCGACCACACTCACTCAGCACTAGTTGCCAGGTGTTGCTGCCATGTTAGTCATTCAATGAAGCTCAGCCTGAGGTTGGGCTCCATAGAAGATGTCACAATCAAGGTACCGGACGTTATTGCAGCACCCTCACTTTGTAGTTCGTGGTGACTGTAATGTCTCCCTCCTTGCACCGACCCAATAACAGGAAGCGAGTGGCGGCAGGGAGAATAAAATGTAATTTTCTCTGTGTAGCCAATGCTTTTCCAATAAGCCGTCTAACCAGGCTTTACACCCTATTTACCTGCAGATTACCCTTTTATCTGCAGATAAATAGCGTTTTTCAAGGTGACAAGTTACCATTAAAGGGACTCTGGCAGTACGGAATGACTGTTCGAATATAGTCCTGCAACTTGGTGCTCCACAGCGCGGCCAATCATGTAATTATAGAACATTATAGAAAAGCATAACAAGTAATAAAACCGTTTATGGTGGGCTGTAGTGTGGGCCCCTAGAGTCAGTTCCCCTGGTGGGCCCTAGCCACCCCAGTCCGACCCTGGTTGTCAGCCTGCAGAATCACATCAAGTGTGTGATGACAGGGGGAGCATCTGGAGCAGTTCAAATTTGTTGAAGAGGTCCTGTTTACTGTGCTTATTACACAATAAGAAGATTTGATAAGTCCTGGGCTTGAGCTTTAAAGGGAACCTGTCACCAGAAAAAGCACTATTAACCTGCAGATATGGGGTCAATCATCAGGGTAATAGCGTTACTAACCTGCCTGGTGCCTGCACTTAGCTGAACGCTGCGAGGAGAAAATGAACTTCATTCCTTCCAGCAGTGTTCCAGTTTCAGTCACGGGGCGGTGCCGGCGCGGTTTCAGTCACCGGTCTGAAAATACAGAGCAGTGGCTGTAACTGCGCCCCCGGCCCTGACTGACAGTCGCTCTGCATTGGGGCCGGCTGTCAGTCAAGGCCAGGGGCACGGTACTGTAAACTCAGATCGGTGACTGATCCTGTGCCCCCATGACTGAAACTGAACGTTGCTGGAGTGAATAAAGGACATTTTCTCCCCATAGCGTTCTGATATGTGTGGGCACCGGGCAGGTTAGTAACGCTATTAACCTGCAGATTAAGCCTATATCTGCAGATTAATAGCGTTTTTCTCTGGTGACAGGCTCTCTTTACAATACCCAGCTGACTTGACTTGAGCAACCAATAGTTGCTCTAGAGGGTGAGGGGAGGAGCGCAGAACCACTGTGCAGAAAGGAGACCAGCCATTGGCAGCATTTCTCAAAGGTGCACAAAGAAAAGTTTAGTATTTTGTTGTGTCATATTCAACCTCAGGAAATGGATTTAAAGGGGTTGTCAACTACTAGGGAACCCCCTCTCAAAGGGTTTATCTAGAATTATATTAATTTTTTACTATGGGCATAAGTGCTGACAGGCAGGTGGTTACTAACTACCTGCCTATTCTACCCAGCGCAGATCTCTCCTAGCACAGAGTGGTCACAGACCATTCCTGACGATCATTCTGAGACTTCCGCTGACGTCACATTGTCGCAACAGCTTCTCTTCCGCTCTGTAGCCAGGGTGTAACTGCTGATGTCATGCTGACAGCCAGCTCCTCGCTGCCTCATTGCGGGGAGCCGTCTCTCAATTAGCATGATGTTGACAGTCACATCCTGGCAACAGAGCAGCCCAAGTTACACCACTGACACCAAACATCTACCGCAAAAACTACATAATAGCTCTGCGTTATCAATACAGTTGTTGGGACTGCTTAAGGATCTTTGATGACACCACAGTCGTAACCATGATATCATCACAGGTCCTGTACTGTGCAGGAGTTTAGAAGAAGTGAAGAGGAAAAGACAGACTGGTAAGTATTGTGCATATATACAGTACAGACCAAAAGTTTGGACACACCTTCTCATTTAAAGATTTTTCTGTATTTTCATGACTATGAAAATTGTACATTCACACTGAAGGCATCAAAACTATGAATTAACACATATGGAATTATATACTTAACAAAAAAGTGTGAAACAACTGAAAATATGTCTTATATTCTAGGTTCTTCAAAGCAGCCACCTTTTGCTTTGATGACTGCTTTGCACACTCTCGGCATTCTCTTGATGAGCTTCAAGAGGTAGTCACCGGAAATGGTCTTCCAACAATCTTGAAGGAGTTCCCAGAGATGCTTAGCACTTGTTGGCCCTTTTGCCTTCACTCTGCGGTCCAGCTCACCCCAAACAATCTCGATTGGGTTCAGGTCTAGTGACTGTGGAGGCTAGGTTATCTGGCGTAGCACCCCATCACTCTCCATCTTGGTCAAATAGCCCTTACACAGCCTGGAGGTGTGTTTGGGGTCATTGTCCTGTTGAAAAATAAGTGATGGTCCAACTAAACGCAAACCGGATGAAAAAGCATGCCGCTGCAAGATGCTGTGGTAGCCATACTGGTTCAGTATGCCTTCAATTTTGAATAAATCCCCAACAGTGTCATCAGCAAAGCACCCCCACACCATCACACCTCCTCCTCCATGCTTCACGGTGGAAACCAGGCATGTAGAGTCCATCCGTTCACCTTTTCTGCGTCGCACAAAGACACGGTGGTTGGAACCAAAGATCTTAAATTTGGACTCATCAGAGCAAAGCACAGATTTCCACTGGTCTAATGTCCATTTCGTCTGTTCTTTAGCCCAAACAAGTCTATTCTGCTTGTTGCCTGTCCTTAGCAGTGGTTTCCTAGCATCTATTTTACCATGAAGGCCTGCTGCACAAAGTCTCCTCTTAATAGTTGTGGAAACGATGTGTCTGCTGCTAGAACTGTGTGTGGCACTGACCTGGTCTCTAATCTGAGCTGCTGTTAACCTGCGATTTCTGAGGCTGGTGACTCGGATAAACTTATCCTCAGAAGCAGAGGTGACTCTTGGTCTTCCTTTCCTGGGGCGGTCCTCATGTGAGCCAGTTTCTTTGTAGCACTTGATGGTTTTTGCAACTGCACTTGGGGACACTTTCAAAGTTTTCCCAATTTTTCGCACTGACTGACCTTCATTTCTTAAAGTAATGATGGCAACTCGTTTTTCTTTACTTAGCTGCTTTTTTCTTGCCATAATACAAATTCTAACAGTCTATTCAGTAGGATTATCAGCTGTGTATCCACCAGACTTCTGCACAACACAACTGATGGTCCCAACCACAATCATAAGGCAAGAAATCCCACTTATTAAACCTGACAGGGCACACCTGTGAAGTGAAAACCATTGTTGGAAGACCATTTCCAGTGATAACCTCTTGAAGCTCATCAAGAGAATGCCAAGAGTGTGTAAAGCAGTCATCAAAGCAAAAGGTGGCTACTTTGAAGAACCTGGAATATAAGACATATTTTCAGTTGTTTCACACTTTTTGTTAAGTATATAATTCCACATGTGTTAATTCATAGTTTTGATGCCTTCAGTGTGAATGGACAATTTTCATAGTCATGAAAATACAGAAAAATCTTTAAATGAGAAGGTGTTTCCAAACTTTTGGTCTGTACTGTATATATATGTGCTTAATAAATATATATATATATATAAACACAAGTCTATATCTATGTGCTCATATATACAGTGGGGAAAATAAGTATTTGATACATTGCTGATTTTGCAAGTTTTCCCACCTACAAAGAATGAAGAGGTCTGTAATTTTTATCGTGGGTACACTTCAACTGTGAGAGACAGAATATAAAAAGTAATCTAGAAAATCAGACTGTATGATTTTTACATTTTTACATAATTAATTTGTATATTATTGCTTGAAATAAGTATTTGATATAATAGAAAAACTGAACTATGTGTATGTAGCATCCACAGTTATAAATCCCGGCAGCACAGACAAAAGTTAATAAGTGTAAAGATTGGCAATTGCCCAATGAATGAGCAAAATGCTGCTCATTCATCGGGTGATTGGATTGTTTATGGCAGAACAAAAAATCATTATTCTCAGCAGCACATCACTAGTAATTGTTCATCACTGTTCATCATGCGCTCATCATTGTTAGTCAGCCTGTCTAAAGACGCCAATATCAAGCACAGAACGACTTGACAATTGCACTCGCTTAACGGCCTGAACTCTGTGCATGTAAATGCAACTGAAATGTTTCTGTGTGATGGTACAATATATGAGCGTTTGGTGCCCCACTTTAAACTTTTGCCCAGGGCCCCACTTTGGCTAAAACCGGCCCTGGATGTGGGGGTAACAGGATTGGAAGATATGTCGCCTGCAGTGAGGAGAAGCAGAGAGAGGTAGAGCAGGTGGGAGAAGGAGAGTGACTGTTTTTTCATGTTTTAGTAGGATAGATCTGAGGTTGAAGAGCAGTATGGCAGATGAGGACAGGTGTGGAGATAAGAGGGAAGGAGAGATAATTATTTGGTTAGAGGGTGCTGAGGTTTGGGGATAGCGAAGGAGACTGAGGATTAGTGGAGCCAAAACTGTGAGCATATGTAAGCATGTTGAAGGAGTAGGAGTAGGTTAAAAGAAAAGCTAGGTACATGTAATAAGCAGTGCTTACTGTTCCCTTCTGGTTTATTCCTGGTATACAGTGGGTACGGAAAGTATTCAGACCCCTTTAAATTTTTCACTCTTTGTTTCATTGCAGCCATTTGGTAAATTCTAAATAGTTCATATTTTACTCATTAGAGTACACTCTGCACCCCATCTTGACTGAAAAAAAACAGAAATATAGAAATTTTTGCAAATTTATTAAAAAGAAAAATTTAAATATCACATGGTCATAAGTATTCAGACCCTTTGCTCAGACACTCATATTAAAGTCACATGCTGTCCATTTCCTTGTAATCCTCCTTGAGATGGTTCTACTCCTTCATTGGAGTCCAGCTGTGTTTAATTAACTGATAAGACTTGATTTGTAAAGGCACACCCCTGTCTATATAAGACCTAACAGCTCACAGTGCTTGTCAGACCAAATGAGAATCAAAGGAACTGCCCAAGGAGCTCAGAGACAAAATTGTGGCAAGGCACAGATCTGGCCAAGGTTACAAAAGAATTTCTGTATTACTCAATGTTCCTAAGGGCACAGTGGCCTCCATAATCCTTAAATGGAAGAAGTTTGGGACCACCAGAAGTCTTCCTAGACCTGGCCATCCAGCCAAACTGAGCAATCATGGGAGAAGAGACTTGGTGAGAGAGGTAAAGAAGAACCCCAAGATCACTGTGGCTGAGCTCCAGAGATGCAGTAGGGAGATGGGAGAAAGTTCCATAAAGTCAACTATCACTGCAGTCCTCCACCAGTCAAGGACTCCCAGACTATGAGAAATAAGATTCTCTGGTTTGATGAGATGAAGATAGAACTTTTTGGTGATAATTCTAAGCAGTATTTGTGGAGAAAACCAGGCACTGCTCATTACCTGCCCAATACAATCTCAACAGTGAAACATGGTGGTGGCAGCATTGCTATGGGGGTGTTTTTCAGCTGCAGGGACAGGATGACTGGTTGCAATTGAAGGAAACATGAATGTGGCCAAGTACAGAGATATCCTGGATGAAAACCTCTTCCAGAGTGCTCTTGACCTGAGACTTGGCCAAAGGTTCACCTTCCAACAAGACAATGACCCTAAGCACACAGCTAAAATAACAAAGGAGGGGTTTGAGAACCACTCTGTGACCATTCTTGACTAGCCCAGTCAGAGCCCTAACCTAAACCCAATTGAGCGTCTCTGGAAAGACCTGAAAATGGCTGTCCACCAACGTTCAGCATCCAACCTGACGGAACTTGAGAGGATCTGCAAGGAAGAATGGCAGAGGATCCCCAAATCCAGGAGTGAAAAACTTGTTGCACCATTCCGAAGAAGACTCATGGCTGTACTAATTCAAAAGGGTGCTTCTACTCAGTACTGAGCAAAGATTCTGAATACTTATGACCATGTGATATTTCAGTTTTTCTTTTTTAATAAACTTGCAAAAATGTCTACATTTCTGTTTTTTTCAGTCAAGATGGTGTGCAGAGTGTACTTTAATGAGTAAAATATGAACTATTTAGAATTTACCAAATGGCTGCAATGAAACAAAGAGTGAAAAATGTAAAGGGGTCTGAATACTTTCCGTACCCACTGTATTACTGCAGCACACTTACAGAGCAACACAGAATTCGTCACCAGACCTGTATCTACACATGTAAACCTACATAAGAGATATCACTAAAGAGAAGTGTGTTGTACCCCTAAGAAGATATCAAAACCAAAAAGAAGGGAATCCTAGTCAAGTACCGCTCAATATATATAATGTTAATAAATATGGAGGAGACGGAGACCCAAACGAAAACAAAGGTTTGTTAAATATATAAACCATTTTATTGTACATCAATTATAAATATAATACCAATAATACAACAATACAAGGTAAGGGGGAGAAGTGCAATTAAAAAACAGGGAGGATGGAAACAATCCCTGAATATAAGGATAGAACCAGATAATGAGGAGCTCCTGTGAGATGAAAAATGCTCTAGAGTTCTAGGGGCAAACACAATTAGGGCGGGCTAGTAATTACTGCAAACTGCGAGACTAAGAAATATGATGAATAGTCTATAAAAAGCAGGAAAAATTATGAATATACCTGCAAAAGAAGTATACTAACAAGTAGAATATGCAAGCATATAATCCGGTATAATTAAATAAATTAAATACTAAAACCTCACAGCTAACTGACAATTATATAAGGTATAAATATCAGAGAGTTTAGCTGATCAATTGTGAGTGGCCGTAGTTTTAATAAGAACCCGGAAAAAAGGCTCGATGTTTATAATACGTTTTAACAGTACGCAAAATATAGGTGAAGCAACCCTGATGTTCTACAGCACTAGTGTCTTATAAGTGGCGTGCATTGCAGTCAGTTAAATAAATACATAGTAGAGAGCAGGAAGGCAAAACTTTAAACTTTGCCTGTATAATACCCCTGCAATATCTAT
This sequence comes from Phyllobates terribilis, assembly GCF_046119375.1. Classification (NCBI taxonomy): domain Eukaryota; kingdom Metazoa; phylum Chordata; class Amphibia; order Anura; family Dendrobatidae; genus Phyllobates; species Phyllobates terribilis. The sequence continues at coordinate 3,878,207 of NW_027362876.1, read as the reverse complement.
ATAATAATCAGAAGTTGGTCAAAAGACGAGATGGCCGCAGTAGATGCTAATCCCCAATATGGGGTGCAGGTGAAAATAATGAAGCCAATTAACCCTGGTAGATATAATCATAACAAGAGCATAAAGAGATAAACATATGATGGTATCAGGAGAGCCCGAAGATAATCAGTCATAAAGTATGTGCACCAGTACCATGTCTCACGAGAAGCACAGGAGCATCCAGATGGTGTGTGTGAGCCTCGACATGCATTTCACCAACTGCGGCCTCGTCAGGCTCTCCGGACACCGTCATATGTTTATGTCCTTATGCTTTTGTTATGATTATATCTAGCAGTGTTGCTAGATATAATGCTATGATTTAACAAAAAAAAAAACCTGGCCTCCTCCACCCCTTAATAGCCAGCCATCACACACCTTATTTCCCCCGTCGCCCAGTACAGCTCAATGAGTTGTTATGGAGGAGGGGGAAAAGTGTAACTATAGTCACAGGTAAATGTAATTATTTTACATAGCAAAGCAATACAGCTTTAAATGCTATGATTTAAAAAAAAAATCTGGCCTTCTTCCACCCCTTAATAGCCAGCCATCACACACCTTATTTCTCCGTCGCCCAGGACAGCTCAATGAGTTGATATAGAGGAGGGGGAAAAGTGTAACTATAGTCACCAGTAGTCACCGGTAAATATAATTTTTTTTACATAGCAATGCAATATAGCTTTAAATGCTATGATTTAAAAAAAAAAAAAACTGGCCTCCTTCCACCCCTTAATAGCCAGCCATCACACACCTTATTTCCCCGTCGCCCAGGACAGCTCAATGAGTTGTTATAGAGGAGGGGGAAAAGTGTAACTATAGTCACCGGTAGCCACCGGTAAATATAATTATTTCACACAGCAAAGCAATATAGCTTTAAATGCTATGATTTAAAAAAAAAAAAAAAAACTGGCCTCCTTCCACCCCTTAATAGCCAGCCATCTCACACCTTATTTCCCCGTCGCCCAGGACAGCTCAATGAGTTGTTATGGAGGAAGGGGAAAAGTGTAATTATAGTCACCGGTAGTCACCGGTAAATATAATTATTTTACATAGCAAAGCAATATAGCTTTAAATGCAATGATTAAAAAAAAAAAAAAAAAAAAAAAAAAACTGGCCTCCTTCCACCCCTTAATAGCCAGCCATCTCACACCTTATTTCCCCGTCGCCCTGGACAGCTCAATGAGTTGTTATGGAGGAAGGGGAAAAGTGTAATTATAGTCACCGGTAGTCACCGGTAAATATAATTATTTTACATAGCAAAGCAATATAGCTTTAAATGCAATGATTAAAAAAAACAAACCAAAAAAAAAAAACTGGCCTCCTTCCACCCCTTAATAGCCAGCCATCTCACACCTTATTTCCCCGTCGCCCTGGACAGCTCAATGAGTTGTTATGGAGGAGGGGGAAAAGTGTAACTATAGTCACCGGTAGTCACCGGTAAATATAATTATTTTACATAGCAAAGCAATATAGCTTTCAATGCTATGATTTAAAAAAACAAACCAAAAAAAAAAAACTGGCCTCCTTCCACCCCTTAATAGCCAGCCATCTCACACCTTATTTCCCCGTCGCCCAGGACAGCTCAATGAGTTGTTATGGAGGAGGGGGAAAAGTGTAACTATAGTCACCGGTAGTCACCGGTAAATATAATTATTTTACATAGCAAAGCAATATAGCTTTAAATGCTATGATTTATAAAAAAAAAAAAACTGGCCTCCTTCCACCCCTTAATAGCCAGCCATCTCACACCTTATTTCCCCGTCGCCCAGGACAGCTCAATGAGTTGTTATGGAGGAAGGGGAAAATTGTAATTATAGTCACCGGTAGTCACCGGTAAATATAACTAGAATATTTTTTCTCTTATGTACTATATACATAGCGTAACACTATACATATAGTATCATAAGGCTCTTATTGTCAGGGGCATGTAGTGTGCATGGTATTCCCAGGCACACCATAATGCCACACATAAAAGTCCCTACTGGGCACTTACCTCCCTTGCCTCATCCATCTTTATGGCCATCCTTTTGAACAGGAATATCTTCTGTGTTCTTCTGGGGTCCTGATCCTGGCTTGAGTCCTGACACGCTTATTTCTTGCTTGTCCAGGTCCTGCTTGCCCTTCCGGATCTTCTTATTTTGATGTTCTTCTTGGGGTTTAGGAAGACAGCTTGCTCTGATGATATTAAAGAGCCGGTGGATGGTTTGGGGTTTTCCAGCTGATGTTGGTAAATGAAAACCCCGTGAACAAGGCCTGGTGGTCTGCTGAGAGGGCTGAGTTGTTAGCCTCTGCTGCTTCCAGAATTTGAAGATTGAATGGTCTGGAGCCGCGCTGGATGTTACTTGGCTATAAGAGAAAAAGAAAACACAAGAAGGTGATTACATAAGAACAGTATATAGTAAAGTTCAGGAAAGCTAGAGGCTCTCTACATATGTCAACCAATGATCGGCAGATTTTGTCACTATCTGCTGATCATTTAACATGTATGGGGGCTTACAATCTCACCACTGACAAATCAGCGACCTTCACTGTTATTAGTAATCTGACGAATTTGGAAAAAGTGATTAAAGCTATGTGAAACTATTCATAAATGAGTCTGTATAAAACATCTCCTCTAATACTTACTGGCACAGGAACATGTGGGGGACACATTCTAAGGGCTTCCACCGAGTCCCAGTCAATACGCTGGAAAAACCTATGGGCTCTGATGTTACCATGGACTCCGAGGCGCCTGGCAGGATCTTCCCGGAGGAGCTACAAAAGAAGAAAAAAAAATGTTTATATTTATATAACAGCTTCATAAATAAAATTTAACTAAAATAAATAAATATTATATATATTTATGAAAAAAAAAAGCCTAATATTAGTGTTTTTTATCTGACATCTTCAATAATACATGACAGGTAATATATACCATCACGTCACCCCTACAAGTGTTTACGTGTTATATTGAACACGTAAACACTTGACCTAACATGAGATTCCACTCCCACCAATGGAGCTGAATATAATAGTAAATTACCGCTAACATCACAATAAATCACACAATAATATAAAAGTAATACAACTTATATCATGTACTGACCTTTTTAATGATGTTCTTCGCCTCCTTGCTGGAAGCGTTGAATAGTCCTCGATGGTATTTGGACCTGCTGGTAATCATGATGTTCAAAATGATGCCAAATGCATACCAGTCTACCCCAGCATTGTACTCCTCCGCAGCCAGCATCTCAGGAGCCATGAAGCCTGGTGTCCCAGCGTATTCGGTGGCTGTCCGGTCTCCATAGATGTTCTCAAGTGCCAGACCGAAGTCGGCAATCTTTATATGGCCCGTCGCAGCCACCAAGATGTTAGAAGGCTTGAGATCTCTGTGAAGAAGACAAATGGATTCTTATCAGTGTCCGCTGTATAATTCTCAGTATTGCTGTGTATAGTTATAGGCATCACTGGTGGTGGAGGATTAGATGTATTTCTAGTTACCGGTGGATGATGCCCTTAGAATGCAGGTGTTGAATTCCACACACAAGTTCTGCGGCGTAGAATCTGGCCGAAAGAAAAGAGGAGAAAATAGTTTTTAGTGAATCAGAAACTCAGAAATATATATTGCCCAAAAGACTAGACAGGCAGGACTTATCAGGATTTTATATTTCTGGTTATTATATACAAGTATTTATATTATTATAATGGTCTAGAAGGGCAGTCGCACATATCGTATTGATTATAAGGCACCTGGACCTGCTCATCCTAAGTATAGGACATCAATGTTAAAGTAGTGGATAACCTCTTTAAGTTCCTTCTTGCCTATAGGGATACACAATTGCTACTATTACAATGTATATTCATATGGTGTTAAAGGATTATCCAGGATCAGAAAAACATGGTGTCTTTCTTTAAAAAATAACGCCACATGACTAATGTGAATGAGGATGAGCTGCGATGCCTCACACAACCTGTGGACAGGTGCGGTGCTATTTTTGGAAATAAAAATTAGAGCTGTATTTTTCTAAGTGTTTCCCTAATAACATCCCTGTGAATGGGAGATATGAATTTACGTGAACGTTAGGGCTAACAATCGAATCAATCTAGTCAGTCTCATTTAGAAAATACATAGCTGTATGGCTTAGACTGTGAATACTGTACCGTGCACTGGGGATGTCAAGACACCCCTTCCTCATCAGGAGATGGTGGAATTCGCCACAGGTGACATACTCCATCCCAAGAAGCACAAGCTCCTGTCAGACAAGACGTAGAAATCAGTCGTATGATAAAGTCATTGTAGCAGTCATACATTTACTAACACTCAATAATCAGTGATTTCTTCTGCGATTTCTTCTGTGATTAATCTCTGTTCCACTTACTCGTGGAGATATAGTTGCATAATAATAGCAGTAATGATACTTTCTTCTTTTACTATGTGTTTATTAGTTATTCTAAGTATATACATATAGAAGATATATCTACATATGTAGAATGTGATGTGCTAAATGTACAGCATTACTTTTCACTGTAATGTTGCCTTCTGCATTTCTCACCATTATGAAGTACTCATTAAGAATGACATCCATAGGGGTGGACAAATGACTTCAGATATTGGGAGCCAGTTGAACCACTCCAAGACTTTCCATAGACTTCAATAGAGAAACCCCAAAAGTTAACCGTCAGCATCATATTTCTAGGCACATTGCCTGGTTCCCAGGGTTTGTCCAGTGTTCCCACAGTAGGTGACAGCTACACATACAAGGAGCAGGACATGAAAATGTTTCCAATGCTGAAATGTTAACAAACACCAGATATAAACGTGGACATATCCTGTGCATATAGATGAGTGCACTTTATTCTTTATCCAATATTAATGAACAGGTCACAATTTTACCTTGGTCTGAAAGGCGAATGTGCCATGAAGAAGGAAGGGGCTGCCAGATGCAAGTTGTAACACACGCCGCTCCACCAACGCGCGCTCCTCTCCTTCAGCTAGCAGGTTCCTCTTTGTGATGACTTTTACAGCAAATTGCTGGCGGGTATATCTATCTTCCGCCAGCACCACCTAGAAAAAAATGGTCATTAGTTGATGATCTTCATTAAAGGTGTTGTCTGGCCTTGGGGTACAAGTCTGCAGACACTTTATGTGAGTGTAGACTCATGAGGATTCTCCAGTGATGGGAGCAGATGGTCATTTATCCGGCCTCACTCAATTCCCTTGTATTGAGCGAGCCTGTGTAAGGGGGTGTTGACTGGACCGTCGCATTCATACCCCTGAAGACACCAATCGTGTTGTATTGTAGTGTAAACGATGTCCTGCAGTTTTCAGTATATATGGTGTAATTACATAGTTACAGTATGTCATATTATGTGAATTGTAATATAGAGTGTGATATGGTCATATGTATAATGTATAGTGTACAGCATAGGATTGCGCAAGATAAGACATAGTTTAGGACTTAGGAGTTGACATAGGTAGGATGAGAATAGTGTAAGAAAGTGTTCATGTTTAGGACTAGCTCATAGTGGGAGGGAAAAGTGCCAGTTAAAGGAGACTGCTTCCTGTTTGTAGAGCGTTCGTGAGTGATATAAGATCAAATTCAAGGGCAGTTGGGGCTGATATCAAGAGTGAGTACATATTGTTCTGGGTGATATGAGGCCTTACAAAAATTCACTGCAGACATTCCTGCAATGTCCGGAGATCAGGGCTCGATTCAGGTGCTATGGCAAGCACCTCACCCCTTTACATACAGAGGAAGATGGACGTGCAATTGTGTATGGGAAATGTAACAGATCTCGGGTGTATTGTGGAACTCAACTGGGAAATCCTGGGGCTGACAGGATCAGTGAACGTAGGGATAGTCCAGTTAGAACGTAAATAAATGCTGAAAATGTTCTGTACTATGGAAATAAGAAATGGAGAATGTTGTGCCCGATACTGTGTATTACAATCTGATGCAATTGAACTGTCGAGTAAACTTCTGTGTGTTGAAACGAACTGAGTGTTCCCTAATCTATGTGCGGCAGCTCCTTAAGTTGAAGACCTGGAGACAGCTGGGGCCTGTGGCCTACAAGTGAGTGTAACGCACCCTACACGCAACAGCACATTTGAACTGGCACACAATTTTTCTGTAAAGTGCCAGGGCGACATGGACAGCTGCACATGTCTCGTCGGCACATGACCACATGTATGCAAATTGCATACCTGCAGTTATGCTCCTGCCCATTCCTGGCACCGGCACTGGAGAACCTCAACAGCACACACACTGCACACTGTGAGGACTCACAAGTCTGTAGTCACATAGTTACTGCAGACTTGTACCCTAAGGCCGAACAACTCATTGAAATAAGTGTGGAGGGGAGCAGGAAAGTGACACCATTGCTATTTCTTTAATAATTATTTTATATTTCTACAGTTTCTTACTAGCTTACATACAGGAGATCTAATAGCTATAAACATGGGCACTAGGAAATAACCCCACTAGAATTACCCATTAAAGCTAGGAGGTTAAAGGATTACTTCAGTCTTAGCCATGCATGATTGAGACAGGAATAACTACAACTCCAGAGCTGGTTGGCATTATTCCTGTGTCAGCCATGAAAAGCTGAGATGAGAATCAATATAAACAGACTGTGTTGGGGTGCAGAGCTCAGCTGTACATAGATGCTGGCATCAAAGACCATGCTGCAAATGTATGCCTATCTATACTAGGGTTATTTTGTGCAGCATATATACTTTATCACATTTGGCGTCTATTACACTTTATATGTGTGTAGGAATTATTTCCACCCAACATACCTTTTTCTAATAGCCTATTATGTATACATTACTTAATATTGCTGCATATTCTTTTGTTATGCACCATGGGGTTTGCCTGTGTTTTTAGCCTTATCTGATTTTCTCTTTTTTCATCAGATTTTATCATGTGTCTAAATTGTACTAATAAAATATATACCTTTTATGCTACCTTGGCTATTGCTCATAGTTTTTTGTATAGGTTATTTCAAGATCGATAAAGATTTAAGCAAAACAAAAGATCATTTTACCCTATGAAAGACCACTTTGCTTGTTTGTCGGGCGAACGTCAGCCTGTTTCTACTGGTTTCCGATAACTGCGCAGTGTGAATGCACCTTAATCTGCAGCACAGACCTGAGACTACATTTGCAGACACTTTGTCCTGATCCTAAACTCCTTTTCACTCCACAGCACCTCTGGTGTCAGGTTTTATGTTGCAGTGATGCCAGGAGTTAGGCTATGTGCCCACGATGCAGAAATGAAGCAGAAAATTTCTGCAGCATTTCTGCATCTCCCTGGCAGAAAAAACGCATGCAGATTGTACATGCAGATTGTGCATGCTTTTTTCCTGCAGAATACATGCGGATCCACATGCGGATTCACATGCGTTTCCGCATGCAGATTGACAAGCGCTTTCCAGGCGATAGCATCACTTGGAAAGTGCTTGACAACTAGGTCACACTGTATAAATCCATGCAAACAGCATGGATTTATACAGTGTGAAACGTAAAAATAAAATAAAATAAAGCTATACTCACCCCCGATGCCCCGGCGTGGCTGCAGCGCTCCTTCCTGTCTAGTTCCCGGCTGCCGGCATATCGTTAGACAGAGCGGTGAAGGGCCTGCGGTCACATGACTGTGACGTCACCGAAGGTCCTTCAGCGATGCCGGCATGCAGAGAAGCCTTCGGAAAGGTGAGTATTAACTTTATTTATTATTTTATTCTTTTTTTTACAGGAACAATGGTACCCAGGTCTGGATGAGAGTCTTCTCTCCTCCTGAACTGGGTACCATCCGTACATAGAGACGCATAGAATTCACTTGTAGAAATGTACAGACGCGCATTCTATGCGTCTCAATGCAAGTCAATAGCGGGGCTTCCGCTGCGCTTCCGCAAAATTAAATGACATGCTGCGGATTTTTGTACGCAGCATAAACGCTGCAGAAAAATCCGCAGCATGTGCATAGAACATGCGGAATCCCCTTGGGGACCATGGGGTGCGGATTACCTAGTGTTTCACAAGCGTTTCCGCTGCGGAAATTCCGCATCATAAACGCTTGAAAAACGCTACGTGGGCACCCAGCCTTATAAGAATTGCAGAAAACACGAGAGGTGAATATATTGTGAAGAGTATGCTTTGGGATATTTGCTGGCTTCTCTGGTAATCAAGGAGCTCTCTCCTTTTCCCAGGAATGTCCTAAAAAATCAGAGAGTTGTCTGTAATAGTATTAGGAGGCTTGTCCTCAATTCGATTTTTGTCCTAACTTCAGGGAGTAGTATGATTAAAAAAATAAAACGATACTACCCTGATAAATCCTTTGCTATTCCAGAGCCTGGCACAGTAGTCCAAACCTGCACTTGTTTACCTTGCTGCAGACAATCACTGGTCTCATTGAGGATGTCTCTATTTATTGGACAAAACCATTGAGACGAGTCATTGGTTAGCAATCAGGAGAATGTATGAGACGTCACCACTGCTGACACGGAATTTTTTGAATTATTACTTTTTAACTGTGGACAATATCTTTAATAAATGTCATTCTCAGTAAACACACATATATTTACTCATACTTATGTAGCTACGTACATGCAGATGTACAATGTAGTGCCTTGAAAAAGTATTCACATCCTGTGAACTTTTCCACATTTTTTCAAGTTACATGCAAAAACTTAAATGTATTTTATTGGAATTTTATGTGATATACCAACACAGAGTACAAGTATTTGTGAAGTGTAAAGGAAATGATACATGTTTTTCTGAATATTTTAAAAATGTAAATCTGAAAATTGTGACGTGCATTTGTATTCAGCCCCTCTGAGTCAACACTTTGTAGGACCACCTTTTGCTGCAATTACTGCTGCAAGGTATTTTTCTACCAGCTTTGCACTATAGGTTGAAATTTTTGCCCACTCTTCTTTGCAAACTAGCTGTGAGATTGGATAGAGAGCGTTTGTGAACAACAATTTTTAAGCCTTGCCACAAATTCTCAATGAGATTTATGTCTGGACTTTAACTGGGCTATATAAACACACGAGTATGTTTTTATTTAAACCATCTTATTGTAGCTCTGGAAGTATGTTTAGAGTCGTTGTCCTGCGGGAAGGTGAACCTTCATCTCTGTTTCAAGTTTTTCCAGCCTCTAACAGGTTTTTCCTACAAGATTGTCTTGTATTTAGCTCCATCCATCTTCTAATCAACTCTGACGAGCGTCCCTGTTAAAGAAAAGCATCCCCACAGCATGATGATTCCACCACCATGTTTGACGGTGGGGATGGTGTTTTCAGGGTGATCTGCAGTGTTAGTTTTCCTCCACACTTAGTGTTTTTCATTTAGCAAAAAATTTAAATTATTGGTCTCATCTGACCAGAGCACATTCTTCCACATTCTATGTGGGTGACACAGCTAGCATGGATAAAGGTGGATGAAAGTGCTCTGGTCACATATTTGCATGTAGAGTTTCTACGGCAGCTGTCACTTCTGCATGATGTTGTCTATACAGGTGTCTGGCCCACACTTGCACAGCCAACAGGATCGTGCACCTGTATTGAAAAATAGATGTTGTTATCTGCTGGCCATCCAAGATTCCAAGGTGCAGGCATGTGGGGAAAACAGCAGCACCTGCAACTTCCTAGTGCAGAAGTTAGAGGCACCAGAAAAATACTTTAACCCACTGTAGACTATCAGAAAACACTATTACACATATATAGGTAGCAACACATTTGGAAACCGCCCTGCATCTGCCTTTGTCAGAAACACCTGAATTTGGGGATCTAAGATGGTTATTAACAGTGTTATTCTCTACTTCATTCATGATCTTATATTGTATAGCAAACAATATACAATCTGGGCTCGTAATGTTATAGGTTCTTACCTTTCCAAAACTCCCCCGGCCAAGCACTTGATGAAAATCTAGTCTCTTGATGTTGTCAGAGATTGTGCTGCCGGGGAGAGATGGCCGCACACCACTGTCTCCTAAAATGGCAAACAGAAATAAGACGAGAAATTAGAAAAAGAATTTACTGTCCATGTATAAAGTGTTGGTTATTTTGTAACCTTAGCAGAGAATTCAGTTTTGGTCAGCATTGGAGTATTCATCTTTGTAAACATATTGCTTTATGCTGTTAATTGAAAAACAGACTATAATTTACTATTCAGTTTAGCACAAAGGGTTAATTATGTTATTACAAAATGGAGAATCAGTATCATTTATGTGCGGAATAATACTGGTAGCACAGTGATTGTCCTATATTAAGTGTACTGCCTTAGAAAACAATTACAGCTCAACGCTAATATTGTCCTGCAACAGTGTTAAAGGGCCCCTTCCCCTGGGACTGAGAAGTGGGTATACGTTTCGCATGTATAGGCACTCTACCTGAAGCCCTCCATTAGCTCCCCGATGCCTCCTCTGCTGGGATAGGCGTTCCTTTCCTCCTGCTTCCAAGATGAGAACCCCTTATTCCTTTACAACCTTAGGCTGTGTGCCCACAATGCGTTTTTAATGCGTTTCCGCAGCGTTTTTATAGCTGCTGAAATGCATTAAAAACGCATGGTAGAAGGGCAGCAATGTTCCCCAATGATAATCCGCATGTGCTGTGCACATGCTGCGAAAATTTCCGCTGCGGAAAAAAACGCAGCGCTACCAATTATTTTGCAGAAGTGCTGCGTCTTCGCCGCCATTGACTTGCTTTAGATCACATGGATTACGCATCACTGCATATGTAGATGCGTAATCCACGCGTTCCAATGTGCAGATGGTACCCGGGTGTAGATGAGAGGAGAGTCTCCTCCACACCCAGGTACCATTAAAAAATCTGTAAAAAAAGAATAAAATAAAAAATAACTGTCTACTTACCTTCTGTCGGCCCGCGCTGCGCTCCTACTTGCTTCCCGGCACTTTGCAATGAATTGAAGGACCTGCGCTGACGTCAGAGTCATGTGACGGGTCACGCGATGCTGACGTCGGCAGGTCTTTCAATTCACTGTTGCCGGCAAGGGAGAACGGAGTGTAAAGCAGGACACCGGGGGCCATCGGAGGGTAAGTATACATTTATTTTTTTATTTTTACCACTCTCTCGGGTCACACTATATAAATCCATGCAATTTGCATGAATTTATATAGTGTGACCTAGTTGTCACAAGCACTTTCCAAGTGATGCTAATCGCTTGGAAAGCGCTTGTCAATCCGCATGCGGAAATGTCAGTGAATAAAGCTCCATTTCCGCATGTCCCTGGCAGGAAAACGCATGTACAATCCGCATGTGCAATCCGCATGTACAATCCGCATGTACAATCCACATGTACAATCCGCATGCGTTTTTTTCTGCCAGGGAGATGCAGAAACGCTCAGGAAAAAATCCTGAGCATTTCTGCATCGTGGGCACATAGCCTTATATATGGTCAATAAGTAGGGCAAAGAGCAGCTTGGATTAGGAAATCCATGTCTTGTGCCCATAAAAAGGACAAAAAGCTGGGACATAACCCCATGCACCTACTACTTTAGGAGGGCACCATCTAATAACTGGGATCTACCTGCCACATGTCATACAACATCATACGAATTTCAAAAAGAAAAGAAGACATGCACCTAAGCGGTGATCACCTGAAGAAATAATCACGGAATATTTGAATATAAATTACATCAATTTATTACAGTATCTCCTGACACATATATAAGAATATGCACAAAAAAAATTATTTTAAAACACCATTAAAAATAGTGGAGGAATCCACTGCTTGAGGAACCCACTACTTTAGAGACCTTCCCATATTATAATGACAGAAAATACAATAAAGTGCAGTCAAATAGATGAACTCTAACAGGCTGTATAGAATATCTATGATGGTCAATATTGCACAAGCCCAAAGTATTCTATATAAATAGAGAATACACAAAAAACAATATGTATATAAAGTGCAACAACAGGTATCTGTGTGAAAATCAATATGGTGTCCCTGTATACAGGGTAATAGGTCTATAGAACAGTATAATTGTAAACTGGCGATTGCCAATAGACCCTTTCACCTCACACTGGAGATGACTACTCCATAACCACTCCATCACATACACTCAATTGTGGCCACCCGTGCTGCCCCAGCAAAAAATAATAGTAGAGCCAATTAAACAATATGATCATAGAAAGCAAATACTCAATCAAATCAGCCTGTAAATGGGAAGGTGCAAATGGGACCTCAGTGCCCAGTGCGTGTCGCCACACACGGTGGCTTCATCAGGGGCATTTAAAGTACATATCCTCGTGTCCCGGTATATATGTAGCCTAGAATCAAAATAATTACCGAGAAAATGTTTAATTTACCTGGAGAGTGCAGTTTATGAAGTCCGAATAAACCCACCTTGGACATTTTTAAAGAAACTGACTCCTGTGACTATCTTAAAAGTGGCTGAGTGAGTACCAACCCAGTTACAATTAGTGGAGAATGTGGGCAAGATTCCAGGAAAACGTGTACCTGCCACAGAGATCGATGGATGTCCTGGGTAAAGGCCGCCAGCCAGCCAGAGATGTCCGGCACCATGAAAGAGCCACTCAAACACCTGCTGCAAAGCCAACAACAGCAGCACCGGCAGCACTTGCAGAGCCAGCAGAGCCTGCAACAGCAGCACCGGGAGCAGCAACAGATGCAGCAAGAGACTAATAAACTTCTGATGCAGCAGATTCAGCAGCAACAACGGCAGATGGAACTTCTAGCGGGGAAAGTTCGCAGCAGAGAGGCCGTCCCTCCCTCAACTCCAGGTAATGATTCACACGTCAGGAAGACGTTAAGAAGAGCATTGCAAAAGATTACTCCGGGTGATGACGTCGAGGTCCTAACGTTCTTTGGGAGGGTGGCGGAGCGGGAGAGATTGCCTCCAGAGCAGTGGGCGGAGGTGCTGGTGCCATATTTAATGGGCCAGCCTCAGAAAGCCCATTATGACTTGTTTGGCCCTGCAGGACGCAAAGGAGTGCGCCAAATTAAAAACAGAAATTTTGGCGCGCTTGGGAGTGACTCTGACTGTTAGGGTGCAACGGGTGCACCACTGGGCCTATTGCAGTGACAAACCTCCCAGGTCCCAAATGTTCGACCTCCTACACTTGGTTCAAAGTGGTTGTAACCTCAATCTTCCTCCCCAGTACAGATGGTGGAAAAGGTCATCATGGACAGGTTCATCCACTCCCTTCCAAAGTCGGTGCAAGCCTGGGTTGCCCAGGGAGATCCCCGTAAAAGCTGCTGAGTGAGTATCAACCCCCTTAAAGGAGTTTATACAAAATTTCTCCATTGCCAAAAACCATATCAATAGGGAATCAGGATTGCTAAGTCTTAGAGTAACATGAATCCTGATAATCCTTGAGATTAATAAGCCTCTTCCCCAAAAAATTCTTCCAGAGGATTGGAAAAGATGTTGTATCACTAGACTTTGACGCACGTCTACATGATTTTCTATTACAGGTAAAGTCAATTACAGTATTAAAATCTCCTACAATCAAAATCGGATATTGCAAGTTTTCACTTTCTTCATAGTGAAGCTCAGATTTATATGGGAGAGGAATACAGGTGTTTGCAATTTCTAACCTTATGTTGTTAATTTTACATTTCAACAGTTTATATATATATATATATATATATATATATTTATATATATATATATATATCTTACTTCTACCCTGTGTAATACATACTTATATTTACACCCCTTTGAACAAGGATAAAGACCCTCGTGAGTAGATATTATGTACAGCATGATATACATGTACTTGACAACCCACTTTTAGCTACTTTCTTGAATCACTATCTGAATGTGTCTTTTGAAGACATATCAGAGACATCAGATCTCTTCTCATCCAAGCAAAGAAATACCATTTCAACTTATCTTAAACCCTTCTAACATTAAATTAGATAACTTTCACCATATTAAAATAATAATTAAGTTAAAATATCCCTCCTCTTCTGATACCTCCCCCACTCCACCTTCCACTTCACCCCTTCAAACCATCTCCCACTCTTAGCTCCCCAACTACACGTTAGGCCGGGTCACACAAGTGTTGATTCTCTCATGTGAGAGAATTGGATCATTTATGCTAATGACACTAGGCTCAAGCTCTGACCAGAGTTTGAGCCGAGTGTCAGTTTACTGGGATCCGTTTCTCTTGTTTGAGACAATCATATTACAGGTGCGGAGAAGATGGAGAACTTCGTTTCTCCAACTTTTCCATCGTCTGTGTCTGCATAAATCAAACTGCACTGGGATGAAATCCAAGTCTGGGCCAAGGTTTTACACGCACCCATAGACTTGTATGGGTGCATGTGATCCGATTTGCTGAGCCACTCTCAGCGTGCTGCAATTGTTTTCCCATGCCGAATCGTCATGAGCAAAAACATTTCAGATCTGCACTGCCCCATAGTATAATATTGGGCTGAGTGCTGTCTGATAAAACATCAGAGAGCACTCTACTATGTCATACAGCAGTGTGAACGAGTTCTTAGAGAACTCCTCAACCAGACATCCACCCACCCTCCAACTAACCTGCCTTAAATAAATGAATCTTCCATAATCAATTGTAAGGGAGAATATCTCTCTATTTACATCTCAAAAACCCTTAGATTAGCCACTGACACAGAATTTAAGAAAACAAATAGTAAGATATTGTATGGTAATTCAATAGTGTATTAAATAATGTTTAAGTGCATTTATAAAATGACCCTAAAAATTCTTTATTAGATGTAGATATTTGAGTCTTAAAAGAAGTAGTAATAAGATCTTATTAATACGTATTTTGTCTCAAACTCTGTTTGCAGTTATGAGGAAATGGAAGGTAAAAGAACAACCTGAATTAAATTAATTGATAAGCGAAAAAAGAGAAAGTGGTCTACGATAATAAAAATCAGACAACTGTTTATGAGCATATCTGGGAAGAATGGACAGGTGTAGAGCAATGCTAGTTATGGGGTGAAGGGTTTTCCTTGTATCCTCCCCTTCAGTTTGGGGGTGCAGGTGGGGTTTGTTTTGATTCAAGGGAGGAGGGATGATGGAATAATATGGAAGGGTTAATATTTGTTCCATTTTGTTTTTCTTAAACAGATGATTGAAGCGTATGGATATTTATTGTATATGAGAGAATATAAATAAATGTTATATGTGAAGTACTATAACTGCATTAAAATAAATGAGATTATTGCAACATATTACTATTTAATAAACTATTTGTAATCTTTAAGAAAAAAAAATAGCAAGGAGGGGAATTTTATATGCATTTGTTGGAAATGTGTTTTTTGAGTATAAATGGTGCAAGATAAAAGATCTTCACCCTGAGGTTTCTGCCCCCATAATCAGTGCAGGAGAGCAAATGCTATGCAAAACCATGAATCTGCAACAACAGTAGTGGATTTTCTGTTTCCCATTTTGCTACAATGAATAATAATGGTACATACCCTCAAAATGGTACTTACCACACTAAAGAAATAGAGGCTACATACACATGCATCTCACTAAATTAGAATATTATCAAAAAGTTTATTTATTTCAGTTATTCAATACAAAAAGTGAAACTCACATATTATATAGAGTCATTACAAGCAGAGTGATCTATTTCAAGTGTTTATTTCTGTTAATGTAGATGATTATGGCTAACAGCCAATGAAAACACAAGCGTCATTATCTCAGTAAATTAGAATACTTCATAACAACAGCTTGAAAAATGTTTTTAAAATCTGAAATGTTGGCCTACTGAAATGTATGTTCAGTAAATGCACTCAATACTTGGTCAGGGCTCCTTTTGCATCAATTACTGCATCAATGCGGCAATGTGGCATGGAGGCGATCAGCCTGTGGCACTGCTGAGGTGTTATGGAAGCCCAGGTTGCTTTGATAGCAGCCTTCAGCTCGTCTGCATTGTTGGGTCTGGTGTCTCTCATCTTCCTCTTGACAATACCCCATAGATTCTCTATGGGGTTAAGGTCAGGCGAGTTTACTGGCCAATCAAGCACAGTGATACTGTTGTGTGTAAACCAGGTATTGGTACTTTTGGCAGTGTGGACAGGTGCCAAGTCCTGCTGGAGAATGAAATTTCCATCTCCAAAAAGCTTGTCGGCAGAGGGAAGCATGAAGTGCTCTAAAATTTCCTGGTAGACGGCTGCGCTGACTTTGGCCTGGAAAAAACACAATGGACCTACACCAGCAGATGACATGACTCCCCAAACCATCACTGATTGTGGAAACTTCACACTAGACCTCAAGCAGCTTGGATTGTGGCCTCTCCACTCTTCCTCCAGACTCTGGGACCTTGATTTCCAAATGAAAATTGGAACTCTGGGACCTTGTGGGGTGTGTCAATGACTGCCTTCTGGACATCTGTCAAGTCAGAAGTCTTCCCCATGATTGTGGAGCCTACTGAAACAGACTAAGGGACTTTTTAAATGCTTAGGAAGCCTTTGGAGGTGTTTTTTGTTAATTATTCTAATTTACTGAGACAATGACTTTTGTGTTTTCATTGGCTGTAAGCCATAGTCATCAACATTAACAGAAATAAACACTTGAAATAGAAAGGGTGCTTCTACTCAATACTGAGCCAAGGGTCTGAATTCTTATGACCATGTGATATTTCAGGGTTTTTTTTTAATAAATTTGCAAAAATTTCTACATTTCTGTTTTTTTTCAGTCAAGATGGGATGCAGAGTGGACGTTAATGAGAAAAAAAATGAACTTTTTAGAATTTACCAAATGGCTGCAATGAAACAAAGAGTGAAAAATTTAAAGGGGTCTGAATACTTTCTGTACCCACTGTATGCCCACATACTGTCCCTCTCCAAAATATTCCCCTGTACATTGCCCGATTGAATGAAGGACCCCCCACCACAATTGTGCCCCCTTTGACAATTGTCAACCTCATTATGTGCCCTCACTGTAACATTAGCCCCTTCCTTCCTCATCCACAATGATATAATTAATTTAATCTTTGGCTCCTTGACTTACTATTGGCTGTGCCATCTCTTCTCCTCTGAGGTGTTTGGGTGCCGACAATAGTGTGATGACGTCAGCAGCGTGCCGAGCAGCAGCATGTCGAGGCTGGGACTGACGAGCGCTGTTTTACCCTAGTCCCGATGACAGTGTTCAAATATGTTTGCGTCTGAAACATTTGAATATAAGAAGATGGGAGCTCCATATCCTGGACGGCTCCATGGGCTGCAGCAAAACTTTGGTGGGCTGCATGCGGTACATGAGCTGTTTGTTGTGCAGGTCTGTTCTAAAACAACACTACATTGTATAACACCTGCACCAGATTGTGCAGTTACCTCAGCCCCGAGCCTACCGGCAGTCACAGTCGGACTCCCTATAGAGAAGGTAGAGAGGATTTATTACCATCTCTGGCTTTTCAATTACTGTGATAGATGTTAGAAATGCATTGGGGAAATATTGGCCCATTTTGAAGCAAGACCTAGTCCTTTCCAAATGTACTACACCAGTCCCTTCCACCACCTATAGAAGGGCGATGAACCTGAGGGACTTGCTGGTACATAGTTACCATAAAGATCCGGGACCAGAGAAAGCCTTCAGCTCAAAAGGCCCCAGATGGGGCTTCTATCCATGCAAGAACTGTGCGGCCTGTGTAAATCTGGTGCGGTGTACATCCTTCCCATCAAGTGATGGTCATAAGGAGTTTCAAATCACACAGCATACATCTTGCAATACAGAAGGTATAATCAACCACGCCTTGTGTCCATGTGGCCTCATCTATGTGGGTCTTACTTTTCGCCAACTGAGAGTGCGTGTGAGGGAGCACGTGCAAGATATTAAGAATGCATCAGAATCTCTTGCCGATACTGTATTGAAGCCTATCCCAAGGCATTTCAAGTTAAAACATGGGTGTGATGCTAGCCTCCTCCAAATTCGGGGTATTGACAGGATATTAATTGACTAGGGGGGGGGGATTGGAGAAAGACCGTTGGTGGATTATGAAAATTGATTGCATATGCCCCAAAGGCCTCAACGAGGTCCTCAGTTTTGTCCCTTTCTTGTAATGTGCTATTGTGTTTAGGTTTTACTTATGTTTTATGCTGTTTATAACTTCTCACTTTTTTATTTACATGCAGGGTATCCAGTATTTTTGTACACTCTACTGTGAGACAGATGCTGGACCACCACTCACTTGGAGGATCTTCTTCTCCCTTCCCTCCCTCCCTTTTTCTGCCCCCCTCGGGGACCGGGTGCCTGATCGTCCTTGCGGGCCAGCGCTCCACGCGTCTCCCTTTTTATGGATATGTACTCACCTTTCAGCAGCATCCCGCCCTGCTGCTCTCTCTTTTTCGGACCTGTCTATTTCCTGTGCGGTGTGCCACTAATTGATTCCATCCGCTATAAGCATTTTTTATAAAACATTTTACTCACTATTGTTATTCATCGGCTTTTACTCTTTGTTTATTGTTGCTTTAAATCTGTGATTTTGGATGCACAAAAAAGGGCACTTTAAGATGCACTTCCTGTGTCACACTGACACGTCAGTATTCCTATCACTTGTATATTTTTTATTTTATTTTTTCGATTCCTCTTGCCCATTGTGGCTTATAATTTTCTGATTTTTTTATTGTACATTTTCCATTATACTGATGTCAGTAGCTATGTTACTATATAACACATGTCTATGCTCACTCGTATGTGAAGGGCACACATACATTTGTATTGTGACATTAACTATCTCTTCATACTATTGTTATTTATTATATTTATTTTACCTGTGATTGGTCTCACTAGTAGTGATGGGCGAGCGTGGTTTGTTAACCCTTTCAGCGAGCATGCTCGGGTGCTCGCCCAGTATCTTCAGCGTGCTGAGGTGTTATGTTTGAGTTATTGTGTGTGCATGATTTGCGACTGACAGCTTTAATACATGTGAGGAAAGCCTAACAAACAGGCATTCCTCACATGTGTTAAAGCTGTCAAACAGTCGCAAATCATGCACACACAATAACTCAAACATGATATTCAAGTACACTGAAGATGCTCGGAAAACACCCGAGCATGCTCATAAATCTCGAGTAACGAACGTGCTCGCTCATCACTACTCACTAGTGTAACACTTTCACGTAACATATGTGGTTTTTCACGTTGCTGTGATTCTGGTTGCCATTGGATGCATCCGACATCTGCACCACATGGGCTTGGTCACGAAATAATAATAAAAAATATTCACACAATTCGTGCACTCTCTGTTTATTATTGTTTCCATGTTTTCATTCACTTGTCACATCTTCATTTTTTCTTCCTTTTCCCTTTCCCTTCCCTCCCCTCTTTTTTACCACCATTAGTTTTGCACATTTATGCACAATTTATAACTTTGTTCTGTTGATACTCATGGTATTCCCATATTCTCTGTACCATATTGAGTACATATTATATTATATTGTCTCATGACTCTCTCTATATATACTCCTTTATATTTAATAATGATACTTTGGGTATTACTTGGTGGACATTATACTTTATACACATATGTTGTACATAATTCTCACAATATGATGTCTATTCCTGATTGTGTGTTTTCATATATTATTTTCCCTCTTTTATCTACATCTTTGTATCTTTGTGTATTTATATATATATATAGTGGTCCAAAAGTAGGTGGACAGAAAATAATAACATTTATTTTGATTTATATATAAAATTATATTTACTAACACAAGCATAACATTGACAATTACATTTTATTCTGAACAATAACACAAAAGCCCTTAAATGTTATCAATGCAGGGGCTCAAACTGTTTTCCATTACAATTTGCACAGCTTTGAAGTCGCCTCTTGCGCTTCAACAAACTTTTTTGCACAAGTCTCTTTGGGTATTAATTTCTTGAAGTGCATCTCTTATGTCATTTTTCAAGTCACTGACACTTTTTGGTTTTCGACTATAAATTTTGTCCTTGAGTACTCCCCAAAAGAAAAAATCCATTGGGGTCAAGTCTGGTGAACGTACCGGCCAATCAAGTGGGCCTCTTCAGCCAATCCATTTATTAGGAAATGTTTCATCAGGATACTCGCGGATTACTCTTGAATAATGTGGAGGGGCCCCAACTTGTTGGAAATAGACTTTTTTTTTCAAAGAGTCTGTGAGGAATGAAAAGTGGAATCTGATTGGTTGCTAAGGGCAACTGAGCCAGTTTTACTTTACACCATGTTTGATAAATCTCCCCCTTCATAACCTTATTACACTTTCTGTCCACCTACTTTCGGACCACCCTGTATATATATATATATATATATATATATATATATATATAATATAACCGGGGATGCATCCCTCTGTCTGAAGCCTCGATAGACTGCGCATGCGCGACGCACAGTCTGGCTTCAGACAGAATCATGCATCCAGCCGTTACAGGTAAGAGGAGGTGTATGGCGCCGGAGATCGCGGTATGCGTAGACACTGAACGCATACCGCGCTCTCCGGCGCCATACTTGCATACTTACCTGACCGGGAGGAGCGTTGCCACGGCACCTCTCTTCTGGCCGGAGACCGGGGGCAGGAGTGAGGCGTCGGATCGGCGCGTGCACATAGCGCTATCCTTCGCCATTTTACTGAAGACACATTTACAGTGTGTCTTCAGCAAAATGGCGCCGGACAGCGCGGTGCTCCGGCGCCGGTCTCCGCCCCCGGCCTCCGGCAGAAGAGGACGCAGCAGCGCTGGAGCACAGAGAACAAAGGTGAGTATAACTGTTAATTTTTTTTTGTATATGTGTACAGTGTGAAAGGGATGAGGGGGCCACACATATCAGGATTGTGGGGTGAGGGGACCATGCATATACCAGGATTGTGGGGTGAGGGGACCATGCATATACTAGGATTGTGGGGTGAGGGGTACCACGCATACTAGGATTGAGGATGAGGGGAGCCACGCATACCGGGATTGGGGATGAGGGGTGCCACGCATATCGGGATTGGGGATGAGGGGTGCCACGCATACCGGGATTGGGGATGAGGGGTGCCACGCATACCGAGATTGGGGATGAGGGGTGCCATGCATACCGGGATTGGGGATGAGGGTTGCCACGCATACCGGGATTGGGAATGAGGGGTGCCACGCATGCCGGGATTGTGGATGAGGGGTGCCACGCATACCGGGATTCGGATGAGGGGCCATGCATACCAGGATAGGGATGAGGAGTGCAATGCATGCCAGGATAGGATGGTGCGGACAGGATGGGGGCAGCACAAATACCAGGAGGGGGGCAGCACATACCACACATACCAGCATGGGAGACCATATACCAATAAAAATGCTCGCCACCCGGGCATAGAACGGCTTCAATAGCTAGTATATATATATACATAGAAAGTCATGATTAACTTACACCAGGTATGGGCCGATAATGTTCTCCGCAATTTCTTTCTCTCCCTCTAAGTATGTCTGCATCTCTTGGCATCCTGATGATTGTGCACATTCTGCCAGCCGGCAAGAAGCACCTGGTTGCCATGGATACGTGTCCCTATGACGCGGCACTTCGGGGACTCCTTACTGGTGTGTCAGCGGGAGGCGGGCACCTGCTGCGTTGGACACTGACTCCCTTGCTTCCGGCGCTGGCTTCCGCCACTGGAAGCGCCGCTGTACCCCCGCTACACGTGCCAAAATACTTTGGATATATATACCCCCCTGCCTGTCACCCATACACAATCGCCCCCTGGAGAAGCAGGACTTGAAACGCGCGTCAGGGCCGCTTTCATGCCATCCACAGGTTGTAACTAGGCTGTACTCTCATTTTATGTGGGACCATAACTTTCTATATGTGTCACTGTGTATTACTCTCACTAGAAGATATACTTATGTTGTGACATCTGTGTCATAGGCATGATTCTTCTCCTTATTTGGATATTAGCAACTTGTACTGTATAATTAGTTCCTGCTGTGCACTCGTACTTTATATGCTTTACTTGTGATCTGGACTCTGATACATTCTTTTCCAGTTGCTCTATGTCTTATCCCTAATTTAGTGTATCATTAACCTTTGTGCATGGGATGCAGTAAGTATGTTAATGAATCAATTGAACGTATTTATTGATTTTTCTCTGCCTCCCTTGGGACGAATCATGCTTTAATAACACTTGTTGATTATTCCTTCTTTATAGACACTTAACTGTATGTATATATATATATATATATATATATATATATATATAAAGTTATAAATATATATTTTTACATAATGAAATGGTATTCCTACTTATGGAGGGAATTGGATTGTAATGTATTCCCAATTAAACACCTGAGATTGGGAAGGAGGTGGAGACCTGTTGAAGGTTCCTCCTCTGACCTATTAATCTCACTCCATGGATGAACCTAGGAATAGGGAATTCCATGGAAGGGTGTTTGGGTTATGTAATAAATATTATCCCTCAGTTCATTTATGGACACAGGAATCACTATTTGAATACTGTCATTGCAATGCAAATATATTGGGAAACTGCTAACAGAATGTTGTCCCTAATAATGAGAAATAGTGCGCTTTTATTATAAATAGGGGATAAGAGAAATCATTAAAGCACATACGTTGTTTACATTTGAAGAAAAGCTTTTGGTGGGGCTTGCCAATTTAAAAGATGGCGATTGTAGCAATAGAAGTGTAATGCGCATGCCCGGTGACGTCACGAAGCGGGCGGACCAGGTTTGCCCCGATCATGTGACGAGATAATGGGGATTTCCTGGGAGACATGCGCAGATGGGATTTTGAGACGCCGAGGACAGCGTGGAGGAAGTAAGAAACGTGGTCATGCATGATTGCTGCAGTGTGAGTCGCAACCTCAAATATATTATGATTTATAATGTACACCTGGCACTGATAAATACTAATCAAAGCACTTATCACTTTATGAGAGTTATGGATACTGTAATTGATGATAATAATATATCTGTCTAAAATTTTATCACTATGTATGTAACTGAATAATATTTTGTGATATGCACTACTGCACTTTTTTTATGTAATCATGGTTTTGTATAAATTAATTATAATTATGGAATCACTGTTTGTAACTATATATATTGCACTATATGCACTTGAACTCTGCTTGAGAAAGGTTCTGTGAACCGAAACGTTGCCTTTGGGCTCATTAAAGTCCATTTTTCTATAATATTTTTGGAGTGCTGCCTCTTGATATTCTTTCTTTCTATATATATATATATATATATATATATATATATATATATATATATATATATATAAATGTAGCACCCTGAGGATTCGGCTGCTACAGGGGTATTGCACCTCAACCCAGAGGTGTGATATTCCACTCCCGGATAAGGATGGAGAGTGGAACTGAGCTCGGTAGGCTGCATGCACTACACACATCCCATTTCCGGGGAACAGACCAACGGTACTCCCACTTAGAAATGTGCAGGTACGACCGAGTCTGTTCCTGGCTGGAGTGGGAGGGGGGTGGTACATCCCAAGTAGTGTAGGGGCAGATAGGGGGAGCAGCCTGGGTAAAGTTAGGAGCTCATTGGGTGCTGGTCACCTGAGCTCACACATAGAGGGAGTATTTAAGGTGGGCACCATCAAAGATCAGGGTCAGTCTGTCAGAGTCAGTCAGTCAGTCAGCCTCTGCAGAGGAGTGAAAGAGAGCAGAGGAGCAGAGCGGCCTGAGCCAGAGTGAGAGAGGAGAAGAAAGAGAGACCCAGAGGGGGTAAAAAGAAAGGACTCTAAGAACCCAAATTCAATCCCCGGGTGAAGAGTCGGCAATAGGGTACCGGAGCCCAAACTGGTGGGGGCAAAAGCACACCCTAGCCAGAGACCGGAGGCCGTGGGCAGCGTCTGCCACGGCCACCCACCACATCCACCCCGAAGGCAGACCACGTGGAGGGTCAGGGAACCCAAGGCCAAGGGTCTCCCAACAGAAGGCCCGAGGGAGCTGGACCTAGGTGGATCACTAGTGGGGACTGCCAGAGGAAAGGACAGAAGGAGAGCTCAGGGCCACGCTCCGGACTTGTTTGGGGGTTTGCTGGATCCAGGACCTGGTGGACGCAGCACGGCTCGGGTGGTCACTTGAAGCTGGAGTGACCGGAACATCAGCAGTGAGTAAATACCCTAAACTGCACAACCCGACTCTGTCTTCATTACCATCTATGCTGCACCACCACAACCCCCATCCTCTGCACCTGACCCCCTGAGGCTATACCCCACCCGTTGGGGGTTATACCACCAAAAGCTGCACCAACACCATCAGCCTCAGCGGACCCTGCTGCAGCGGCGGCCATAGTGACCGCAATACAACGGGTGGCGTAGTCGACATTAAGAACTTAATAACATCTGTAGGACTGCCACATACAACTGAGTTTGACACCCTGGGCACGGACCGGGTCACAGCCACTCGGAGACTACAACCCCCATCTGATCCGGCTCCGGGTATTCCCCTAAAGAATATGGCCCAGGGGGCGCGTCAACTTTGGCGTAGTCGGCAGGATTACGTGCCCGCAACACCCGGGTACTGCGTGCCTGAAGAAAAGAACAAGTTTACCTCAGAAAGAAGTCTCCCGCCGGTTCCGGAGGGTCCCCGCCATCGGACTCCATCACAGATCGATTCCCGCCGGTTGTCCGCCATTAACAGCTTTTTCCCGCCATCTGCAGAGTTTCCCGCCACTGGGAGACGATTCCCGCCATTTCCAAAGGTTTCCCGCCTTGTCAGAGCGGACGCCATTATGGGCGTGCCAGAGGATGGCAAGAGGCCGCCTCCCATCGTGGGCCAGGACCGAAAATGGCGCCAAAGGTGGAAACCGCCCCCACCAACAGAGACTGTGATGCTAGAGGTGTCTGTCAGCGTGAAAGAACAGCCCCTGGAGCTGACAATCACCAAGTTGCCCCGGGACCGCCCTCGAAGGGGGAGGAGACGAAAGGAGAGAGCAAAGATGGGTGTCGCTTGGAGCAGTCTGGAGAGAGCGCACCCGGAGGCAAGAAGCCTGGAGAAGAATATCGGAGGAGCTTACCCGGAGATGGCGAGAAAGCAGAGCAGCACCGGCCCGTTGGCCAGGAGCCTGCTAGAAACGAAGGAGGGAGAGCAGAGCAGCACCGGCCCGCTGGCCAGGAGCCTGCTGGAGATAACGGAGGGAGAGCAGAGCAGCACCGACCCGTTGGTCAGGAGCCTGCTGGAAACAACGACCCCACTAGGCCTAGTGGAGGTCCTAGCACAGCTCCCCCGAGACCGGGAGTGTGCACAGACCGCTCTGGAGGGCCTCGCAAGGAGGATGGCCCGGGTGCAGCGAGAGACGTTGGCGGAGTGGAGCCGTGAGATGGCCCAGCAGACCGAGACCTGTCAGCGGAGCACGCCACCCGAGACGAGGAGACAGACCGCCTCTAAGGATGGCGCGGGAGGACTGAAGGCCGGAGACGGCGCCGAGAAGGGAGCCGAACGAGTGGAGGCAGGTAAAGGGGACGTCTATACCCCAAACCGGGAAACCGCGTACCTGCCCCAGCTCCCCGTCGCAGAGCCCGAAGTCTATCCTGCCGTGCCCGTCGCTGCAACGTCACCGCCGCAGACTAGGCCTCAAACGGGAGCCGCGACCCCTGTGACGTCACACGCCCCGACCCCGAGCGTGACCAAGCAGGAAGTACCACCAGCCTGGTCGCAAGGCCTAGTACCCCCGGGCGCCGCAATACCAACAGCGCCCCCTACCTCCGCGGAGCCCCCGGCCTGGTCGCAGGGCCAAGTAGCCCAGGGCGCCGCCGTCCTTACGGTGCCCTTCACCTTCCATATACCCCAGGCCTGGCCGCAAGGCCCGGACAACCCGGGCGCTAACACCACCGCGCCCATAAGACCAAGAGTGCCGCATCTGGGAGAGGACCTGTACGCCCAGCATACGTGCCCGGATGGGCAGCCATTTATATGGCCACCGGAGTTTCACCATCCCCGACTCCGGAGAGAGAGACCCCTGGATGAACCCCTGATCCCGGCTCCAAAGCCCGTAAAGAGGATCTCGCCCCCGCTAGCAGAAGCGCAGTTTGAGTGGGACCCCACCGGAGAAGATCTCATGGGGTTCACTCAAGAGACTCGGGCAGCTGCAGCGGAGCGTGCTGAGTGCTGCCGCCAACAGCTCGAGGTCTTCGAGAGGGAACGGAGAGAGAGGCGGGTCCGGGAACAGCAAGCTCAAGTAAGGAGCGCGGAGCAGAAGAGCCGGGCCAGGAGAGACCCCCGTGCAGCGCATAGTCCCCGCACCACCGGGACTGTGATTAAGTTTAACATGCAGCATGGGTGGGGCTTCATCCGAGATCACCGCACCCCAGGTGACGTCTTCGTGACAAGAAGAGACGTTGAGTCCCACCTACCGGAGGGACACAGAGGTCGTGACCTTTATATAGGGGACGAGGTCACCTTCACCCGGCACAAGTGTGCCAAAGGATCCTACGCCCTCCATGTGCACCGCCTGACTGAGGAGGAGCTGCGGTGCGAAGAGGAGGAGCAAGAGGACCCGGACGGGTCTGAAACAAGAACTGAAACGGTCCACAAAGAGAGAACAGGAGGACGTCGTCGTTAAGTACGGCAGAGTAGAAGCTGTATATAGTTGCCCGTCGGGGCACAGTGAACTGTTGCTGCTATTATAGTCCCCGTTGGGACCAGCGAATTGAACTGTTTACCCGTTTAACCCTTAAATCCCACTGACCGAGGACTGAGAGCGGTCATTCCTCCCTAATACCTGGCCGAGGACTGAGAGCGGCCACCTTCCCTTGTATATAGTTGCGCGTCCTAAAGCGCCCCCTACCGGTTTTATAGGAAAACCATTTTTCAAGAAAAGACTGTCGCACTTTACCCGGTCACGCGTTGCACAGTGACCGGAGGAGGAACAGAAGCGAGGAAAAGTCTACAAGAATGTTTGATATGAAAAAGTTTTATTGATATATATATATATAATGTTTTGTATGATGTTTTATATGTTTATGAAAAAAAAAAAAAATGTATGTTTGTGGATGTTTATATCTTACAGCCCGAGGGCGTGCTGTGATTTACCAGGGGGGAATGTAGCACCCTGAGGATTCGGCTGCTACAGGGGTATTGCACCTCAACCCAGAGGTGTGATATTCCACTCCCGGATAAGGATGGAGAGTGGAACTGAGCTCGGTAGGCTGCATGCACTACACACATCCCATTTCCGGGGAACAGACCAACGGTACTCCCACTTAGAAATGTGCAGGTACGACCGAGTCTGTTCCTGGCTGGAGTGGGAGGGGGGTGGTACATCCCAAGTAGTGTAGGGGCAGATAGGGGGAGCAGCCTGGGTAAAGTTAGGAGCTCATTGGGTGCTGGTCACCTGAGCTCACACATAGAGGGAGTATTTAAGGTGGGCACCATCAAAGATCAGGGTCAGTCTGTCAGAGTCAGTCAGTCAGTCAGCCTCTGCAGAGGAGTGAAAGAGAGCAGAGGAGCAGAGCGGCCTGAGCCAGAGTGAGAGAGGAGAAGAAAGAGAGACCCAGAGGGGGTAAAAAGAAAGGACTCTAAGAACTCAAATTCAATCCCCGGGTGAAGAGTCGGCAATAGGGTACCGGAGCCCAAACTGGTGGGGGCAAAAGCACACCCTAGCCAGAGACCGGAGGCCGTGGGCAGCGTCTGCCACGGCCACCCACCACATCCACCCCGAAGGCAGACCACGTGGAGGGTCAGGGAACCCAAGGCCAAGGGTCTCCCAACAGAAGGCCCGAGGGAGCTGGACCTAGGTGGATCACTAGTGGGGACGGCCAGAGGAAAGGACAGAAGGAGAGCTCAGGGCCACGCTCCGGACTTGTTTGGGGGTTTGCTGGATCCAGGACCTGGTGGACGCAGCACGGCTCGGGTGGTCACTTGAAGCTGGAGTGACCGGAACATCAGCAGTGAGTAAATACCCTAAACTGCACAACCCGACTCTGTCTTCATTACCATCTATGCTGCACCACCACAACCCCCATCCTCTGCACCTGACCCCCTGAGGCTATACCCCACCCGTTGGGGGTTATACCACCAAAAGCTGCACCAACACCATCAGCCTCAGCGGACCCTGCTGCAGCGGCGGCCATAGTGACCGCAATACAACGGGTGGCGTAGTCGACATTAAGAACTTAATAACATCTGTAGGACTGCCACATACAACTGAGTTTGACACCCTGGGCACGGACCGGGTCACAGCCACTCGGAGACTACAACCCCCATCTGATCCGGCTCCGGGTATTCCCCTAAAGAATATGGCCCAGGGGGCGCGTCATATATATATATATATATATATACTGTATATATATATATGTATATATATATATATACATATATGTATACACAGGGTGGGCCATTTATATGGATTCACCTAAATTAAATGGGAATGGTTGGTGATATCAACTTTCTGTTTGTGGCACATTAGTATATGGGAGGGGGAAAACGTTTCCAGATGGATGGTGACCATGGTGGCCATTTTGAAGTCGGCCATTTTGGATCTAACTTTATTTTTTTCAATGGGAAGAGGGTCATGTGACACATCAAACTTATTGACAATTTCATAAGAAAAACAATGGTGTGCTTGGTTTTAACGTAACTTTACTCTTTCATGAGTTTTTTACAAGTTTATGACCACTTATAAAATGTGTTCAAAGTGCTGCCCATTGTGTTGGATTGTCAATGCAACCCTCTTCTCCCACTCTTGACACACTGATAGCAACAACGCAGAAGAAATGCTAGCACAGGCTTCCAGTATCCGTTGTTTCAGATGTTGCACATCTCATATCTTCACAGCATAGACAATTGCCTTCAGATGACCCCAAAGATAAAAGTCTAAGGGAGTCAGATCGGGAGACCTTGGTGGCCATTCAACTAGCCCACGACGACCAATCCACTTTCCAGGAAACAGTTCATGTAGGAATGCTCTGATCTGACACCCATAATGTGATCGTGCACCATCTTGTTGGAAAAACTCAGGGAACGTGCCATCTTCAGTGCATAAAGAGGGCAACACATCAACATGTAGCAGTTTCAGATATCCAGTGGCATTGAGGTTTCCATTGATGAAGAATGGCCCCACTATCTTTGTACTCCATATACCACACCATACCATAAAGATACGAGATGTGCAGCAACTGAAACAATGGATACTGGAAGCCTGTGCTAGCATTTCTTCTGCGGCATTGCTGTCAGTGTGTCAAGAGTGGGAGAAGAGGGTTGCATTGACAATCCAACACAATGGGCAGCACTTTGAACACATTTTATAAGTGATCATAAACTTGTAAAAAACTCATGAAAGAATAAAGTTATGTTAAAACCAAGCACACTATTGTTTTTCTTATGAAGTTCTCAATAAGTTTGATGTTTCACATTACCCTCTTCCCATTGAAAAAAATAAAGTTGGACCCAAAATGGCCGACTTCAAAATGGCCTCTATGGTCACCACCCATCTGGAAAAGTTTTCCCCCTCCCATATACTAATGGGCCACAAACAGGAAGTTGATATCACTTAGGTGTATCCATATAAATGGCCCACCCAGTATATATATATATATATATATATATATATATATACATATATATACAGTAGATATATTGTCTCTTGCCTTACATTGGTTTATTCCTGTGGTTCCGTGGCACTTTGCTGTCACCTCTTTCCCTTGGATTTTTTATCTCTTTTGATTATGTCTGATTTTACTTACATTTTTGCAATAAAAATGTAACTTTTATTGGATTTGCTCCTGTTTCCATTTTTCTCTTTTTGGGTTATATAGTTATGGAAGAGCATTTAGAGGGACCGACTCTTTTCTTTTTGGATACTCCCTATAGAGAAGGTAGAGAGGATTTATTACCGTCTCTGCCTTTTCAATTACTGTGTACACAGCTCTGAACAAGTGCTGTGTATTCAGTATGGTAAGCGCAGATAGCGCTTCCTGCTCCAGACCCAGAGATCATGTGATGGCCGGGTGTAGAGAAAGAGCAAGAGCTTCTGGGTCCTAGGAGACCCAGTCAACCCTGCTATATAGGC
Organism: Phyllobates terribilis; assembly: GCF_046119375.1. Lineage (NCBI taxonomy): Eukaryota > Metazoa > Chordata > Amphibia > Anura > Dendrobatidae > Phyllobates > Phyllobates terribilis. The sequence continues at coordinate 3,848,229 of NW_027362876.1, read as the reverse complement.
AGTAGGTTGAATGTCCCCTGTAACTAGGATCAATATACCAGCAGATGTGTTTGGGACACAGGTTTATTAACAATTACTATTATATAAGTATGGCAGGTTCTCCTCCTGCACTTGTTAGTTCAGCTTTCCTCACATACTGCACAGCTCTCCAGTCCATACAATGGTCACTGATGGAGGAGCATGTAACCAGACCACTCCATCAGCCTTGTCCTATTGAGAACCTCCCATGAGAAAGATGCTTTTATAGTGAAGTAGACTGACGGACAGGTCTGGTCACTGCTCCTCCACCAGCAGCCATATTATAGACTAGAGAGCTGGGCAGTCTGTAAGGAAAGCTGCAGTAACAAGAGCAGGAGGAGAATCTGACATACCTACAGTATATCATAGTAAATGCCACAAAATCATGTCCCCAACACATCTGTTAAAGTAAAGATAAAATGGTCAACCTCATTAACTAATTCTGCAGCCAGCAATAGACAGCGCAACACAAAGACTATAGGAGGCAAACGACTCAATTTTATTTTAATGAAACCATATTGCAATTTTTTTTATCCATTCAAGCAAGAAAAAAATCAAATGTTTCAAAAGTTAAGACAACCCCTGTGTAAAATCATTGAAATAAAGAGCAAAAAAAACAGGAAAAAATAAATAAAAAAACAATGACTATCCAAATTGCATTTACAAGCCCCATCCCTAACAAAAAACCATGTAACTAATATATAAAAATAACACAAGCACAGAAATCCTTTATTTACTACAGATATTACCAGAAAAAAAATAAAATAATATTAAAATATTGTAAAATTTAGACTCGATGTTTCACAAAAAAATATTTAAATATCCAAACATTACAATTTTTTACAGTTTTTTAAACCATATGTATGAAAATAAGAAAAAAATGTGCCTTGGCAAGAATGGGGAAAAATGGCCTGATCATGTAGGGGTTTAACAAAGTACTGAATATATACATATATATAAATGGACTGGGGAACAGTTCTACAACCCTCCAGCTTCAGATCTTGCTCATGTATCACATCCTCCACCTGTCAGATTTAAAAGATGTGTAACTTGTGTAAAGTGACAACATTGCCCTGATCTGTAAGTGTGGGCATGAGAAGCTACATGTCATGGTGCTCCCTGTGGTAAGCTGATGTATAGTATTACCTGTGCCCTTGGTGGTCTTCTGCCCTTCTTCTTCTTTCTTGATTGAAGAGCTTTCATGTGATGAGCCAAAGATTTGTCTTCTCCTCTTGGCTCCACTTCTTCTAGCTAGGACCTCCTGATGACATTCCTGTTCTTCTTTCTGGCCTTGGTGATCAATCTTCTGAGAGACGATCTCCAACTCTGAGCCATTTCTCTTCTCTCCTCTCCTATGGCTCTTCTTGATGGACGGCTTCTCATCATCCGATGAGTCCAAAACATTTCTTCTCCTTTTCTTCCCTCTCATCCTAAAGTCCTCCTCTTTAATCTCCATAATGTCGCTTTGCTGAAGGCAGCTCCTCCTCATCCGCATGCAAGCCAACCGCAACTCTCCAACTGCCAACCGGCAACATTCCAATGTGCTCACTGGTCATGTGATAGGAATTGACCATAAGCAGTCATATATATGAGTTATCAGATATTGGTGTTTTTCTATTTTATTCTCATCATATCACATAGTATTAGGCCAAGCTCACAGATAGAGGTTTATTTTAGCTTTTCTGCTGCCTTTTTTCCTATAGAAAGACTCAAATATCCAGATCTTTTTCACATTTTCAGGTTAAGACTTGAATATACTTTGCAGCAATCTCGATAGTAATATTTACACGTAATGACAACTATAGGTTTCTAAAGAATAATTTCTAGTTACTATAATGGCTTCTTAGAAAACCCACATGTGTGAGTTTGCTGTTTTGCAGAACGCTCTTTGCCACCATTTTCCTTCTGACGCTGTTTTGCAGCATTTAGGGGATGTGCACACGGTTATTATTTGTAGAGGAAAAGAAATACTAGAGTGTTGGCGGGTAAAATGCTGCCTAAAATATGTGCAAAAACGCTTCAAGAATTGACATGCAGAAGATATGAAACTTCTTCAAATCTGCAAGGAAAAAATAAGCAGAATGTACATGAGATTCCATAAATCTCATTGACTTTGCTAGTACATTAAAACACTGCGTTTTTTCATGCAAAGAACGTGCGGAAATAACTTTTGAAAATACGGCAAAAATGCAACATGTGAACATGCCCTTGGCTTCTAGTCCATCAAAAATAGTGTAAGTCTGAACTTGAGATGCCGCTGTGGATACTCATTCTGGTGTTAATACTATAGGAAATGACAAGGCAATGATCGCGCTTTTTATTAGTGTAAATAGGGAAATACAGCCCTCCTAGACCGGACACAAGGATTTTATTTGCCAATAGTAATAATATTGGTGGGTTATATTTTTTACACTATACTACATACTTTTTTCACATATAACTATTTTCCTGTGATAAATTGTATTATCAATATATGGACTGGAGTTATTTGTAATTTAATTCCATATTTGGTGCACACAGATTGTTCTTTCTGCTGAATTCTAGATTAGTCATTGCTAGTGTCTCGGCATATTAGCATGTTTTTGTAATTTTTTGCTAAACCCTAATGAGGATTATTTGCTTATACTTGATATTCGCTTCTCAATAGTATTCGCTTATTCACTATATTCTAGATTATACATTTTGTCTTAGATGTATATTGGAAGTTCTTCATATTTTTTTCTTATGTCACATTATTATTTTTCACAGTGAATGTTTGATAAAGATCATGTTGACGCTTTTGTATTATACATTTTACTTTGACTTAAAAATAATACTTAGTACAATTTTAATGGAAACAATTTGCTTCAATAACACAGACCCTTATTAAATGACCCAGCATGCCACTTCTGGCCTGAGCTTTCAATGTAGAATTACATATTTGCTGTGTAACTAAATAGCTGTAATGCATAGAATAATTGGGCTTACTACAGAAGGGATAGATGCTCTTCTAGTGAAGCTTCATGATGTCCATTGCTCCAGAGTAGACGACCTTCTCTATGAACACTAAATGCCTGTAAGGCACAGTGTGATTATGGGGTGGGAATGCTTTAGGACATTTCTTTAGGATACAATGACATTGGTGGCAGACTGGTATCTGGTGTCACCACTAAAGGACGGCAGAAGTAATTCAGGCACATACTGGTGACAGTTTAGGATAATGTTACTGAAAAGAGGCAACAAGCTTACTGGTCACAGAGTCTCCGAGACGCCAACATGCTTCATAACTACAAATACTCTTAAATAGGGGAACAGCTTCACCACAGATAGATGACTGGCAAAAACATTTACGCTGGGCTTCCACTTTCCAAACTTTACACCACCTGCTGGAAGGCTCCTCCGCAGTATCTCAAGCTGTCTCGGTGTCCGTCCTCTTACAGAACAGCACTCACACGTTCAAGCAGTTATATGACCAGGTTTCACAAAGCAAACTGTAAAAATACTATTAATCAGATCTCGGACCAGATGGGGCTGATGTACGTACTCTGAAAATTCACATCAGGATGGCTGTGCAATCCTGATGTTAAGAGGAGCGTTTTATCCTTATTTTAATGTGATAAAGGAAAAGTTTCACAAAGGATTATACAGCCATCCTTATGCATATGCTGACAAGTACACCAGCCTCATCTGGGCTAACAGATTTGTATAATAATATATAATAATATAAGCAGTATGTATTGTAAAATCAGTGCTTGGATGTGGCATGAGGCATCGGAGGAGCTCAAGGACCCTGAAGGTGGCTGAATCCAGGTATCTAGACAGCTTCTCAGCAGCACTCACAAGCTCCATGGGAAACAACTTGTAAGCGCTGTCCTCTGTAGCGCCGGCGTCCCTGCCCTCTGCTAGGCAGGGACGCTGTTCCCCTCACCTCCCTGCTCCGTGCCCAGCGTCCTCCTCCCGCTCTGCTGGCAGCGCGCGCTCCTTCCCGGCCACTGTGCTTAGGGCGCGCGCGCTCTCCCTCCCTCTTAAAGGGGCCGCGCGCGCCGTCCTAAGGAGTCCCCGGCCAATGGCCGGAGGACTTCACCATATATAAGGCACCTCCTCCAAAATGGAGGTGCCCGAGCAATGTTGTTGCACTGTTCACTACTCTGCTTCAGCCCTCAGGTCCCGTTGCCAGTTACCTGCCAGTTACCTGCCTGATTTCTGCCAGAGTCCTGCCAGTTTGCTGTCTGTTTCCTGCCTGTTGTTCCTGCTACCTGCTTGCTAGCCTGAGGTCCGACGGTCTGCCTTACAACTCCTGTCAGTCTGTCTAAGGACCAGCTTGCCCGCTCACCTGGGAGAGCTTCTCCGCTACCTGCCTGCTTGCCTACCTGGAGGCTCCGCCGTCACGTGCTGTGACCACCAGCTATTCCAGAGACTCTTGCCCGCTCACCTGGGAGCGCTTCTCCGCTACCTGCCTGCTTGCCTGCCCGGAGGCTCCGCTGTCACGTGCTGTGACCACCAGCTATTCCAGAGACTCTTGCACGCTCACCTGGGAGCGCTTCTCCGCTACCTGCCTGCTTGCCTGCCCGGAGGCTCCGCCGTCACGTGCTGTGACCACCAGCTATTCCAGAGACTCTTGCCCGCTCACCTGGGAGAGCTTCTCCGCTACCTGCCCGCTTGCCTACCTGGAGGCTCCGCCGTCACGTGCTGTGACCACCTGCTATTCCAGAGACTCTCGCTTGCTCACCTGGGAGCACACATCCTCCATCTGCCTTGCTAGCCTACCTGGAGGTTCAGCCATCACAGGTCGTACCTACCCTTTACCTAGAGACTGCCCCGGTCACTTGCCGTGACCTCCAGCCCGTTCTTCCAGAGACTGCCCCGGTCACTTGCCGTGACCTCCAGCCCGTTCTTCCAGAGACTGCCCCGGTCACTTGCCGTGACCTCCAGCCCGTTCTTCCAGAGACTGCCCCGATCACTTGCCGTGACCCCCTGCCCGTACACCCAGAGACTGTCCCGGTCACCTGCTGTGACTGCCTGCCTGGTCGCCACCCGCTCCCTTACAAGGACCGCCCCCTTGTATAGTAGCCCAGAGGTTCCGCCTCCCAGACCCGTTACAGTTTGCTCGGGCCATGGAACCCGGTGGCACCCAAGCTCCCTCGCTCTTGGACCTCTGTCATGAACTGTCCCGTCAGAGGTCCCAACAGGAGTCCATCCTGGGTCACCTGCGGAATGTCAATTCTCGCCTGGATACTCTGACTGCTCCACCAGCAACCTCCGCCAGTGCCATGACTCGCAACCCGGCAGCTCCGCTGCCCACCAATACCATGATATCCTACCCCGGAACCCGGCTTTCTGCACCTCCTCGCTTCGGAGGCGACTCCGCCCAGGCTCGGGGCTTCATAAATCAGTGCACCCTGCACTTTGAACTGTTGTCCCACCAGTTTAACTCCGACCGGGCCAAAATTGCCTTCATCATGTCCCATCTCACCGGGGAGGCCCTGGCCTGGCTAAATCCTCTATGGGAGAGAGGAGACCCCCTGGTGTCCGACTTGCCTGCCTTCCTCACGGCTTTCCGGAAAGTCTTCGACGAACCCGGACGGAAGACCTCATCCGCATCATCTCTGCTACGCCTCCGTCAGGGAAGTCTCACCGTGGGCCAATATGCCATACGGTTCCGTACCCTTGCCTCGGAGCTGGCCTGGGATAACGACGCTCTGGTATCCGTCTTCTGGGAGGGTCTGTCCGGCCGTATTAAAGATGAACTTGCCGGTCGGGACATTTCTACCACTCTCGATGACCTAATAACTCTTGCCACCCGGATTGACCTACGGTTCCAGGAGCGTGCCAAAGAGGTCACCCGTGAGAGGAGGTTTCCACGTCTAGCTCCTTCTTTTCAGAAACCCGTCACTCCCTCCGTCTCTCCCCAGGTACACTCTCCTGAGTCTATGCGGGTCGACCAGACCAAGATGGTCAAAACACGTCAGGACTTACGCCGTGCCGAGGGGAGCTGCTTCTACTGTGGCAGTAAGGAGCACCGGATCCGTGCCTGCCCAGAGAGGTCGGGAAACGCCTGTGTCTAGGTTCGCTCAGAGAGGTCGACCTAGACAAGAATAAATCCTCTCCATCTCTGCTGCTGTCAGTTTCAATCGTCTGCGGGGAGAACCGTTATTTCGAATTAGCCCAACTGGACTCTGGAGCAGCCGGGAATCTTATTTCACAGTCCCTGGTAGAGAAATACCGCATCCCCACCAAACCTCTGGCTGTACCCTTGTCTGTTGCTGCCGTGGATGGGGGTCTCTTACCACGCCCCATCCAACTCATCACCGAATCCATTACTCTACAGGTGGGAATGCTGCATTCTGAGAGTATCTTCTTTCATGTTCTGCCTGGACTCTCTCACGCCCTCCTGCTAGGTCTACCTTGGCTCCAGAGACATGCACCCGTGCTTGACTGGCAGACCGGAGAAGTCCTTCGCTGGGGACAGGACTGCCATAAGACCTGTCTGGTTCCCGTCCATCCCGTCCGTCCTTCTCCTACCCCAGCTAATCTACCTGGACTTCCGATTCCTTATTGGTCTTATGCTGATGTCTTTAATAAAAAGGAAGCAGAGACACTACCCCCTCATAGACCATACGACTGCCCTATCGACCTGTTACCCGGTACTACTCCTCCCCGTGGGCGTATTTATCCATTATCCGCTGCTGAGACCCGGTCAATGTCCGAATATATTGAGGAGAATCTGGCCAGGGGATTCATCCGGAAATCTACCTCCCCGGCGGGAGCAGGCTTCTTCTTCGTAAAAAAAGGACGGCTCTCTCCGTCCCTGTATAGACTATAGAGGCCTAAACCAGATCACGGTGAAGAATAAGTACCCCCTTCCGCTCATTCCGGAGTTATTTGATCGTCTGAGAGGGGCTAGAATCTTCACCAAACTGGACCTCCGTGGGGCGTACAACCTGGTTCGTATCCGTCAGGGGGATGAATGGAAGACGGCATTCAACACCCGGGACGGCCACTATGAATATCTGGTAATGCCCTTTGGTCTCTGTAACGCTCCTGCCGTCTTTCAAGAGTTGGTCAATGACATCTTCCGGGACCTTCTCTACTCCTGCGTAGTGGTGTACCTGGACGACATCTTGGTCTTCTCTCCGGATCTCCAGACTCACCGGAGGGACGTTCATCAGGTCCTGCTCAGGCTCAGGCAGAATCACCTCTTCGCTAAATACGAGAAGTGCCTCTTTGAGCAGACCTCGCTTCCGTTTTTGGGCTACATTATTTCTCAGACCGGCCTACGAATGGATCCAGAGAAACTGTCTGCCATCGAGAAATGGCCTCGACCGGAGGGGTTGAAGGCCATTCAGCAGTTCCTGGGCTTTGCCAACTACTACCGCCTCTTCATACCACACTTCTCTTCCCGGACTGCCCCAATTTCCGCGCTCACCCGTAAGGGTACTAATCCCAAAGAGTGGCCGCCCGAAGCAGAGGAGGCCTTTCTTTCCTTAAAACAGGCCTTCTCTTCCGCCCCGGTGCTGCATCGCCCGGACGGCAACAAGCAGTTCTTCCTGGAAGTTGACGCCTCCTCCTCTGGAGCCGGAGCGGTACTTACTCAAAAATCATCTTCCGGGAGGATGGTAACTTGCGGCTTCTTCTCTAAACTCTTCTCCTCCACAGAGCGCAATTATTCCATAGGAGACCGAGAGTTATTGGCCATCAAACTGGCATTGGAGGAGTGGCGTTACCTGCTCGAGGGGGCTCTTCACCCGGTAATAATTTACACTGACCACAAGAACTTGGCTTACCTCCAGCATGCCCAGAGACTTAACCCGCGCCAAGCCCGGTGGTCCTTGTTTTTTGCTCGCTTTGATTTTGTTCTTCATTTTCGCCCGGCTGACAAAAACGTCAAGGCAGACGCCTTGTCTCGATCCTTTCTGGTGTCTGATCTCGAGGAAGATCCGAAACACATCATCGATCCCGCCAGAGTAATGCAGGTGGCTCCCGTGAGTCTAAATCGTCTCCCTCCCGGAAAGACGTTCGTATCAGTACCTGATCGGGAGAAGATCCTTCACTGGGGTCACTCGTCTAAACTGGCTGGCCATGCCGGTCAGAAAAAGACCCTCCAGCTTATTACCCGGCACTACTGGTGGCCTACCCTGCACAAGGACGTAATAGACTTTGTTTCTGCCTGTGTGTCCTGCGCCCGCAACAAGGTTCCGAGACATCTGCCAGCCGGTCGCCTCCTTCCGCTCCCAGTACCTGCTGCCCCCTGGCAGCATATAGCAATGGACTTTATAACAGACCTCCCAGTCTCTGCCGGTTGTACGGTCATTTGGGTGGTCGCTGACCGCTTCTCCAAGATGGCTCATTTCGTTCCCCTGCCAGGCCTCCCGTCTGCACCCGAGCTAGCTAAAGACTTTATTCGTCACATCTTCCGTCTTCATGGCCTGCCCCTCCACATCGTGTCGGATCGTGGGGTACAGTTCACCTCACGCTTCTGGAGAGCCACTTGTAAACTGCTAGACGTCACCCTGGACTTCTCTTCCGCTTACCACCCACAGTCCAATGGTCAAGTGGAGCGGATCAATCAGAACCTGACCAGTTACCTCCGGCACTTCGTTAATGCCCATCATTCAGACTGGGTGGATCTCCTACCATGGGCCGAGTTCTCTTATAACAATCACGAGAGTGAATCCTCCTCCAAATCCCCGTTTTTTGTAGTCTTCGGTCAGCATCCTCGGATTCTTTTTCCTGTCTCCACCTCTGTGGACAACCCGGCTGCGGAATCTCTCGTTAGCAAATTTTCCTCCATTTGGGAGAGTACCCGATCCGCACTCCTTCAGTCGTCCGAACGGATGAAAAGACACGCTGACAAAAAACGCCTGGATCCTCCACAATTTCGTCCCGGAGATAAAGTCTGGCTCTCATCTAAATATGTCCGACTCAAGATACCTTCTTACAAGTTAGGGCCTCGGTTCATCGGCCCCCTGGAGGTCATCAGTCAGATCAACCCGGTGGCCTATAAATTGAAACTCCCGGCCAACTTACGGATCCCTAACTCCTTCCATGTATCTCTCCTCAAACCTGTGGTACTTAACTCTTTTTCCAAGTCTACAGGTACGCCTCCTGCTCCGGTTTCTGCTGAGGACGAGTTTGAGGTAGAGAACATTCTTGCCACCAAAAGGGTAAGAGGAAAGACCTTTTTTCTAGTAGATTGGAAGGGGTTTGGTCCTGAGGACAGAACGTGGGAGCCCTGGGAGAACATCCATGCCCCTCTTATCCTTGCTAAATTTCTGTCTGGCCTAAAAAAGGGGGGGCCTAAAGGGGGGGGTACTGTAGCGCCGGCGTCCCTGCCCTCTGCTAGGCAGGGACGCTGTTCCCCTCACCTCCCTGCTCCGTGCCCGGCGTCCTCCTCCCGCTCTGCTGGCAGCGCGCGCTCCTTCCCGGCCACTGTGCTTAGGGCGCGCGCGCGCGCTCTCCCTCCCTCTTAAAGGGGCCGCGCGCGCCGTCCTAAGGAGTCCCCGGCCAATGGCCGGAGGACTTCACCATATATAAGGCACCTCCTCCAAAATGGAGGTGCCCGAGCAATGTTGTTGCACTGTTCACTACTCTTCTTCAGCCCTCAGGTCCCGTTGCCAGTTACCTGCCAGTTACCTGCCTGATTTCTGCCAGAGTCCTGCCAGTTTGCTGTCTGTTTCCTGCCTGTTGTTCCTGCTACCTGCTTGCTAGCCTGAGGTCCGACGGTCTGCCTTACAACTCCTGTCAGTCTGTCTAAGGACCAGCTTGCCCGCTCACCTGGGAGCGCTTCTCCGCTACCTGCCTGCTTGCCTACCTGGAGGCTCCGCCGTCACGTGCTGTGACCACCAGCTATTCCAGAGACTCTTGCCCGCTCACCTGGGAGCGCTTCTCCGCTACCTGCCTGCTTGCCTGCCCGGAGGCTCCGCTGTCACGTGCTGTGACCACCAGCTATTCCAGAGACTCTTGCCCGCTCACCTGGGAGCGCTTCTCCGCTACCTGCCTGCTTGCCTGCCCGGAGGCTCCGCCGTCACGTGCTGTGACCACCAGCTATTCCAGAGACTCTTGCCCGCTCACCTGGGAGCACTTCTCCGCTACCTGCCCGCTTGCCTACCTGGAGGCTCCGCCGTTACGTGCTGTGACCACCTGCTATTCCAGAGACTCTCGCTTGCTCACCTGGGAGCACACATCCTCCATCTGCCTTGCTAGCCTACCTGGAGGTTCAGCCATCACAGGTCGTACCTACCCTTTACCTAGAGACTGCCCCGGTCACTTGCCGTGACCTCCAGCCCGTTCTTCCAGAGACTGCCCCGGTCACTTGCCGTGACCTCCAGCCCGTTCTTCCAGAGACTGCCCCGGTCACTTGCCGTGACCTCCAGCCCGTTCTTCCAGAGACTGCCCCGATCACTTGCCGTGACCCCCTGCCCGTACACCCAGAGACTGTCCCGGTCACCTGCTGTGACTGCCTGCCTGGTCGCCACCCGCTCCCTTACAAGGACCGCCCCCTTGTATAGTAGCCCAGAGGTTCTGCCTCCCAGACCCGTTACAGTCTCCTTGTTTGGGAGATCAGTCAACTCTGACAGACAGAATGGTGGCTGACCTAGGCAACAAGCAAATTCTAGAATTCAAAATACCTCCTCTCATGAGAAATGAAGAGAATTTTTAAAAAGGGGTTATTTGCAAAGTTCCTTATTTTTACAAGCACTTTGCAATTTTACCCAATTAAGAAATTGCGTATAGCCTTTTAATAATGTAATTAATCTGACTGATGTAAAAAACTATCCTTTTATAGACAGCACATTAAATATAAAATACAGGTGGATACAATTCTGTTACCATATACTGGGAATATAACTAGTGCCATGAACTGCCCATATGGGTAATGCCATTCAACTGTGCCATATAGTTGCCATATGTACAATATAGGAGCTATAAGAAATGTGCACTTTGAACTTCTGAATTCCAGCACCATGCGGAGCCTACACATGTATCGGTATAATGTGCCATAATGACTATTGTCATACCTGGGTTTATAATATTGGTGGTGAATATATTCTTATGGGCTCTGTATGACATTACTGACATGGGCAGCATTTGCCACTAATGATGGAGCACTGCATGACACTTTATGTTGGCGTTTTGTCCTATTATCTTGGGATAATCTTATTTTTCTGATCACTGTATATTACTAATATTCTGGATACTATACTTTTGGAATCATCTTCTAGTTGTAGCTCTGAAACTTGGGATAAAAGTGACTCTGTAAATGTCAGATTGACATTTTCTAGAATTGAAGAGCATTGTGGTAAGTATGAGAATGTACCAGGCAATAGATGTGTGTAATGCAATGCACATACCGCAGCCTCATGCTGAACCCCTCACCGCAGATTCATGAGTGTGAATGGCCCAAAGGCCAGACCGAAATCCCATTGAGGATCTGTGGCAAGACTTGAAATTGCTGTTCACAGACGTCTCCATCCAATCTCACTGAGATAGAGCATTTACAAAGAAGAATGGGAGAAAATGTCACTTCTAGATGCAAAGCTGGTAGAGACATACCTGAAAAGACTTGCAGCAGTAATTGCAGCGAAAGGTGGTCCTACAGACTATTTACTCCGGAGGGATAAATACAAATGCAAGTCACAGTTATCAGATTTATATTTTCTCAATATATAGAAAACCTTGTAGAATTTACTTTACACTTCACACATACAGTGGTGTGAAAAAGTGTTTGCCCCCTTCCTGATTTCTTATTCTTTTGCATCTTTGTCACACTTAAATGTTTCAGATCACAATACAAATGGAAATATTACACAAAGATAACACAAGTAACCACAAAATGCAGTTTTTAAATGAAGCTCTTTATTATTAAGGGAAAAAGAAATCCAAACATAGCATCCAAGCATATCGAGTGGATTATGTGTATAATAAATGTTAGTACAGAGCGTAGAAATAAGAAATAGGAGGGATAATGCACTAATACAATACAATATACAGTCCTGCTCATCATTATTTGCACCCATGAAGATGAAGTACATAATGTGGAATGACTGCTGAAAAAAAATGAATCAGTTGAAACAGTTTTTTGTATAGAGCACTCATGTTAAATACAAAAGAGCAAATGATAAAAAATAATTGAAAACAAAAAACAATTAGGGGGGATAGAAAAACCTAAAGCTTGCTGTGTCACTGGTATTGGCACCCTTTACATTAATTTAGTATAGAAACACATTTTGACTCGCCTGTGGTAAATCACAAAAGAGATTCACCTGTGATTAATTATCCGAGTCCATGTGACATGAATTAGCCAATGACTGATGACTTCAGTGTTTTAAAAAGCCACATGGCAGGCTCTATTCCTTTGTCACAATGGTGAAGACAAAAGAGCTGTCTGAGGACATCATAACTGCTATTATTATCAAACACAAGACTTCCAAAGGGTATAAGGCCATCTTCAAAGACTTTGTTATCACAGTTTCAACAGTGCACAATGTTATTAAGAAGTTTGCCAAGCATGGAACTGTCAAGAATGTCCCTGGGTGTGGGGGAACGAGGAAATTGACAAGAGATGACTTTGAAGGTTGGTGTGAATGGTGGAAAAACCACCACACCAAACATCCAAAGACCTGAAGGCCAACCTGGAACAGTCTTGGGTCATGGTTTCAACAAGTACCATACGCCGCACACTAAACCAAGCAGAGCTTTATGGGTGAAGGTCAAGAAAGAAACCATTGCTGAAGAAAAGACATAAAAAGGAATGATTGATCTTTGCCAAAGAGTACCTTGACAAACCACAATCCTTCTAGGAAAATGTTCTGTGGACAGATGAAACAAAAATAGAACTTTTTGGCAATGCAAAGTAACAGTTTGTTTACAGAGGGTGCAATGAAGCTTTTAAGGAAAGAGCACCTTATCAACAGTTAAGCATGGTGGAGGATCCATAATGCTGTGGGGTTGCTTTGCTGCATCTGGTACTGGAGGCCTTGACCGTATCACAGAAATCATGAAATCAGAGAATTATCAAGAGATTTTAGAATGAAATGTCCAACCCAGTGTAAGAAAACTTGGTTTGAGTCAAAGATCATGGGTCCACCAGCAAGATAATGACCCAAAGCACACATCGAAAAGTACACACGAATGGTTGAAAAATAAAAATGGACTGTTTTAAAATGGCCAGCTATGAGTCCTGACATCAATCCTATTGAAAATCTTAGGGGTGAGCTGAAATCTGCCATTGGGAAAAAGAACCCTGCAAACATTCAAGAGCTTGAACAAACTGCAAAGGAAAAGTGGGAGAAAATTCCAGCTGAGAAGTGCAAGAAGCTTACAGATGGCTACAAGAAACGTTTGGAGGCTGTCAGCAATGCCAAAGGGTGTGCAACCAAGTATTAATTAGGGGTGCCATTATTGTGGCACATTCAGTTTTTTCTTTGAAATTGCAACATGGAAGTTGAAAAACAATATTGTATTGTTGTATTACTTTGGACCACAAATCCTGAGGATATAACTTTGGTACATTTCCATTTATTTCTGAAGATATTGTACAGTCTACGAAAAAATGAAGGCGTGACAAGAATGGTGAGCAGCACTGTAGTACAATAAATCATTAAAAATTTAAATATATATAGAATATAAAAAATAAAAAAAGCTGAAATTAAATTAATAATTAATTTTTTAAAACCTTTTTTTAAAAAGCATTTTCCCTTGCAATTATATACTGTATATATAAAGGATAGAGTTTATGTGTTCAGTAATAATGTTGTCGTGTCAATGGAAGGGTGAAAAAAAATGGTAAGAGGAGGATATATAGATGGAAAACGTCCAATCACTAGCTGCCTCTATCTGTACCAGAAGCTTGGTACCACCCGACCAATTATCCATAGATCATCGCAACCCAGGGAATCATCTATTAACTTTCATAGCTGCAAATCATTATCCGGTAATCTTAAGACAAATTTACATACCAAGAAAGGGGGACATTCAACTCATTTTGGTGAAACATTATTTCTATGTCTGTTATTCCTTTCATTCATCCTGCTCTGTTCAGCCGCTGTTTAGCGTGATAGTATCAATCCTTTATCTAGTAGCCATTCTTCCTTACGGGTTTTCACACAGGACCCGCTAATCTATCAGCAGCTTCCAGCAATACCCACTCCCCTTTTTTCGGCGCTAGTGTTTTAAAGCCTAATTTCTTTCTAGATTCAGCTCCGGACATTTGTGATAGATTATTTCCTCCTATACTCGTATATAGATATAGCCATTTGAATTGCTGTTATGAAATGTTTTGAAATGATTGAAAGTGCATGTTTAACAAAAAAAAATTTCTATTCTTATTAATCTGTTCTCCTCTCCTTTTTTAAGAGGTCTCAGAGTCCTGCCAATATATTGCTTTGAACATGGGCACTGAATTAAATCTATAACTCCTTCACTTTCACACCTTAAAATGCACCCAACAAAAAAATGCAAGTGTATTTCTGCAATTGTCCCATCTTTAATGTAACGGCAGTTCACACATTCATTCCTAGTGCTGTATATGGGAATCACTGACATTTCTACAGTATGTTATATTTTATCTTGATTATCAATATTTCTTGCACGGGGTCCCCATGGTATCATATTACTGATTGTAATTTTTTTATGTGTAATAAATGATTATTAATAGGGGGATTTATATGTGCCTGTAATTATTTTTCTTCAATAAACATAAAGCTAGAATCGCTACAGAATGTGCCTCTGCCATATACTAGTCTGTAGAGTTTGAATACTCGTGCAAGAAGCATTTATCAGGTTTGAATTTTATGAGAAAGTTTGCAGATATATAATGAATATGTGTAAATCAATCTGTACCACTAGGTAAAAATCCTTACATCAAGGAGACCAAGTAGACAAAAGTGAGCACTTCAAGTTAGTGTGTATAAAAAACAAATGATTTTACTGAACAATATCATAGACATTACCAAACACATACATAAAATAAAAACAGATGCCTCTTGTTTGAGGGATGGTAAGAAATGCCAACCCAGTATGCATGAATATTATCTCCTGGTGCACCCCACAAAATAGCATAGAACAACCTAGCAGAGATAGTCACTGCAGAGTAACCTATACCATTACATAATCCAACGATTCCAAGGATTGAAACTATCCAAAGTGCATGTGCATGTCAAAGAAGGAAATTGTTCATTAATTGGGGTGGTCCAGTGGTTAAACAAAAACAAAATAAACCCTGCTTCAAAGTCACCAATCAAGAGATAAATACATAATAAACCCTTAAAGTGCATGTGTATGGAGAATTATAATGCTCAGAATTATAATACACCAATGTCTGGAAATGACAGGGCTCCTACAGAGCATGTATATAACTTAGTGTTCACAGAAGCAAAAGCGTAGAGGAGAAAAGCAGTTTATATGCTTGTTAGAAACTCACAACATGTATGGCTATACATGCAATACCGCACGCCTGGAAAACATGGACTGCCTCTGATGTACAAAAGCCCTGCTAGATGCAATCAAAAATAGGTAAAATGCAGTGGTGTACCACTAATGGAGGCAGACCACACGACTGCTATGGGGCCCGTGAGCTGGGGGGCCCCATAGCAGTCCAGGGGCGGACATATCGCTGCTGGTGCAGCTGTGCCGGGGGGCCCGCCGGTGCAGCGTCTCCCTGCTCCTGGCGAGCAGGGAGCGATCCCTGCAGCCCCGCTGCTGACAGGACAGAATGGCAGCGGAGCTGCAGAGATCCATCCTCTGCTTCCTGCCCGCCGCTTCCTCCCTCACACAGGCACGCGCTCCTTGATGACATCATCATGCAGCGTGGGCCTGTGTGAGGGAGGAAATTGCAGACAACAAGGATGCTGCGGCCTGCGGGGGAACGGGCAGAGAGGTAAGTGTTTTTTTGTTTTTTTTTACTGAAACGCTGGTGAGAGCAATAATGGGGCTGATGGAGCTGGAGAGCGCAATAACTGGGCTGATGAGGCTGGGGAGAGCAATCGTGGGGCTGGTGGGGCTGGGGAGAGCAATCGTGGGGCTGATGGGGCTGGGGAGAGCAATCGTGGGGCTGGGGAGAGCAATTGTGGGGCTGATGAGTCTGGGGATAACAATGGTGGGGCTGGGAAGAGCAGTGATGCTGCAGCTTGCGGGGGAACGGGCAGAGAGGTAAGTGTGTTTTTTTTTATTTTTACTGAAACGCTCAGGAGAGCAATAATGGGGCTGACTGGGCTGGAGAGAGCAATAGTGGGGTTGATGGGGCTGGTGAGAGCAATGGTAGGGCTGATGGGGCTCGGGAGAGCAATCGTGGGGCTGGAGAGAGCAATGGTGGGGCTGATGGGGCTGGGGAGAGCGCTGATGGGTCTGGGGAGAGCAATGGTGGGGCTGGGAAGAGCAGTGATGGGACTGATGGGGCGGGGAGAGCAATGATGGGGATTAGTAGACCAATGACGGGGATGGGGAGAGCAATGATGGGTTGCTGGGAGAGAGCAATGATGGAGGTGCTGGGAGAGTAATTACAGGGGTTGCTGGGAGAGAACAATGATAGGGGTGCTTGGAGAGAGCAATGACGGGGGTGCAGTGAGAGAACAATGACGGGGGTGCTGGGAGAGAGCAATGACGGGGGTGCTGGGAGAGAGCAATGATGGGGGTGCTGGGAGAGAGCAATGATAGTGGTGCTGGGACAGAGCAATAATTGGGGTGCTCGGAGAGCGCAATGACGGGGATGCTGGGAGACAACAATGATGGGCTGCAGGGATAGAACAATGACGGGGGTGCAGGGAGAGTGCAATGACGGGGGTGCTGGGAGAGAGCAATTACGAGGGTGCTGGGAGAGCAATGACTGGGGTGCTGGGACAGAGCAATGTTGGGGGTGCTGGTAGAGAGCAATGACGGGAGGTGCTGGGACATAGCAATGACGGGGGTGTTGGGAGAGAGCAATGATGGAGGTGCTGGGACAGAGCAATGATGGGGGCGCTTGTATATTTTCCGTGTGCACATAGCCTTACAGTTAATTGGGGGGAGTCACAGAGACTGAATAATTTACATTATTGGCAGGTGGAGATTATAGTTAATGGGGGGCACAGTGCTGCTTATCAGTTTATATTTTGATTACTAAGTGGCTACCCCTAGTATATTAATGGGGGGTTACAGATCTGTATTCAGGGGCTCAGTGCGGGGGAGACACATGTATATATACAATATATGTGACCTTGTATTATCTAGGCTGGAGATCATCATGACAAGACGAATCATGACTGGGAGATGTCGACATGAAGGTCTGACCAGATGGAGAAGAAGCAGCAGAAATCGACTCTGATCAGACGAGACGTCAGCGGTAAGTGCCTGGATGTAAATATTATTCTGTATCTGCGCTGTATGACTTGGAGTGATAATGTTACATGTAAAATCCCTTAGGCTGCATTCTCACATTTGTGTAAAATGTCAGATTTTTTTATCGGATGGTCCACGGACTTGTAGAGTTTTATAGATCACGGATCACGGATCTGAGAATGAGATCTGTGAGGATCAGAGAATGTCCTGTTCTGATCCGATTTTGAGGATTAGAATAGGACATGCTCAATGCGTCTGTAAAACAGGGTAGCACACTGACACTGCACACAGATGCAGGAATATAGCCGTATTATGTATAGCACAGTCCCTTAGTACATAGTGTACTCACTTATTATGTATAGCATACACCCTTAGTATATAGTGTACTCGCTTATTATGTATAGCGCCGTCCTTAATTATATAGTTTCATCTTTTATTATATATAACACTGCAATCCTCGGTGTGGGGAGGATGTGTTCCGTCCCAAGGTCCGACTGGGTCCCGGCTTCCACTATGTTTACCCAGTGTGCCGTCAGAGAGATGCACCGTCCCTGGCCAGAAGCACTTCTCCACGTGTCCGTTGTCAGGTGGACTCTCCCAGTAACTGAGTTGTTGAGGGCACGGCAGATGCTTTGGGACACGTGCTTGTGTAGTGCGGGGATGGCACACCGGGCAAAATAGTGTCGGCTGGGGACCGAGTACCGAGGGACGGCCACCGCCATAAGATTGCGGAAGGATTCCGTCTCCACCAACCTAAAAGGCAGCATTTCCAATGCAAGCAGTCGTGAAATGTGCAAATTTAGGACTGTGGCCTGTGGGGCGTTATCTGCGAATTTCCGCTTTCGTTCAAAGGTCTGGGATATGGACAATTGAACGCTGCGGTGGGACGTGGACGTGGACGTTGATGCTGTTTCTTGAGAAACTGCCATAACAAGTGAAGACTGAGAGGAGGGGGCATCTTTACATGCAGTATGGACAGGGGATTGACTTGCACACACAACAGGGGGTTCTATTGCACGCACAACAGTGGAACAAGCAGTGGTGACACCCGCTGACACTGGTCGTGGACCCTGGGTTTCGCCCCACAAAGTCGGGTGCTTTGCTGCCATGTGCCTGATCATGCTGGTGGTGGTCAGGCTGGTAGTTTTGTCACCCCTGCTGATGCTGGCATGGCAGGTGGAACATATGGCCTTTTTGGGGTTATCAGCAGAGTCTTTAAAAAAATTCAAGACTCTGGAAGACCTACCGCTTGTACTGGCAACGTCCCTCGTGTTGGTGTTACGGGGAACGGTTGTCTGCCTTCTGTCTGCGGCCACCACACTGCTTCTTCCTGCCTGTTGGGGTACTCTGCCTCTCTCCCCCTGTGTGCTGCTGGCCTCACTCTGCATGTCCTCCTTCCATGTTGGGTCAGTTACTAGATCATCCACCACCTCCTCCTCTTCCACTTGCGCACCACGATCCTCCTCCCCACTTCCTGGCAATTGTGTCTCGTCATCGTCCACCTCTTGTGACAGATTGCCAACGTCGACTTCCTGTGGTCGTGGCTGTTCAAATATTTGGGCATCGCAACATGGGATCTCCTCTTCCACCACTTCAAGCGTATCAGGCGAGGGGCCCAAATATGGAAATGGACCAGTGAACAGCTCTTCAGAGTGTCCAAGTGTGGGATCACTTGCTGTCTGACGACACTCGGCATGGTGGGAGGAAGGAGCATCAGGGTGAGGAGGAGTATGCGGTCGAGACTCACGGCTACTAAGAGTTGACCGTGTGGAAGACAGACCGGAGGTGGTGGTGCCCAGGTAACTGGAAGTATTGTCTGCTATCCAATTAATAACCTGTTCACACTGATCAGTTCTCAATACTGGTGTTGTTCTGTGCTTCCCTAGTAATTCGGACAAGAAGTGGGAGCGAGAAGATGTGGCTGTTGGTTGTGGCACATTTTCACCTTAGCCACGGCCCCGTCCTCTGCACGAACCATCACCAGAACGTCCACTTCCACGTCCCTTGCCACGCGCCTTGCCCATTGTAAATGAAGTAAAATAGCTTACACTTGCACTATCAATGGAAAAAGGGTAATAAAGAGTAGATTAGAACCGTGGAAGAGGAAAACCACAGTTATTGTTTACTGGGGTATACCACACTTTTTTAAATAGAGATATTTGCGGCTGAACAGTGAGCGACACACTCAAACTGCTTTTTTTTTAGATACCAAAGGCCCAAAACTGGATAGTACAGCGATTTGACCCGTGGAACTGCGAAACCACACTGGGATGTCGGGCCTACACAAGACTATTTTCAACAGATATATTTTTGTGTCACAACAGTCAGGAGACACTACTGTTTTTCTTTACGGAAAAAACTACCAAAACCTGAATAATAGAGATTTTTTACCGTGGAACAGTAAAACCACAGTTATAATTTACTGGTGTATACCAGGCTTTTTAAAATATATATATATATATTTGCGGCTGAACAGTGAGCGACACACTCAAACTGTTTTTTTTAGATACAAATGGCCCAAAAGTGGATAATACAGAGGTTTGTACCGTGGAACTGCAAAACCACACTTGTATTTCTCGGGCCTACACCAGACTATTTTCAACAGATATATTTGTGTCTGAAAAGTCAGGGAGACACTATTTATATTTTTTTTACAGCAAAAAATGCAAAAAGCAGGATAATAGAGATTTTTTACCGTGGAACAGCAAAAGCACACTTCTGTCTCTCTGGCCTACACCAGACTATTTTCAACAGATATATTTGTGTCTGAAAAATCAGGGAGACACTATTATTATTTTTATACAGCAAAAAATGCCAAAAACAGGATAATAGAGATGTTTTACCGTGGAACATCAAAACCACAGTAATAATTTACTGGTGTATACCAGGCTTTTTAAAATATATATATATTTGCGGCTGAACAGTGAGCGACACACTCAAACTGTTTTTTTTAGATACAAATGGCCCAAAAGTGGATAATACAGAGGTTTGTACCGTGGAACTGCAAAACCACACTTGTATTTCTCGGGCCTACACCAGACTATTTTCAACAGATATATTTGTGTCTGAAAAGTCAGGGAGACACTATTTTTATTTTTTTTACAGAAAAAATGCAAAAAGCAGGATAATAGAGATTTTTTACCGTGGAACAGCAAAAGCACACTTCTGTCTCTCTGGCCTACACCAGACTATTTTCAACAGATATATTTGTGTCTGAAAAATCAGGGAGACACTATTATTATTTTTATACAGCAAAAAATGCCAAAAACAGGATAATAGAGATGTTTTACCGTGGAACATCAAAACCACAGTAATAATTTACTGGTGTATACCAGGCTTTTTAAAATATATATATATTTGCGGCTGAACAGTGAGCGACACACTCAAACTGTTTTTTTTAGATACAAATGGCCCAAAAGTGGATAATACAGAGGTTTGTACCGTGGAACTGCAAAACCACACTTGTATTTCTCGGGCCTACACCAGACTATTTTCAACAGATATATTTGTGTCTGAAAAGTCAGGGAGACACTATTTTTATTTTTTTTACAGAAAAAATGCAAAAAGCAGGATAATAGAGATTTTTTACCGTGGAACAGCAAAAGCACACTTCTGTCTCTCTGGCCTACACCAGACTATTTTCAACAGATATATTTGTGTCTGAAAAATCAGGGAGACACTATTATTATTTTTATACAGCAAAAAATGCCAAAAACAGGATAATAGAGATGTTTTACCGTGGAACATCAAAACCACAGTAATAATTTACTGGTGTATACCAGGCTTTTTAAAATATATATATATTTGCGGCTGAACAGTGAGCGACACACTCAAACTGTTTTTTTTAGGTATAAATGGCCCATAGAACTGCAAAACCACACTTCTATTTCTCTGGCCTACACCAGACTATTTTCAACAGATACATTTGTGTCTGAAAAATCAGAGGCACACTTTTTTTTTTTTTTTGGGGGGGGGGGCACCAAAAGGTTAATAAGATGGGTATTTGTACATTGTGAAGGAGGAAAAAAAACAGAGGATTTAGATAAAAAAAAGGATTTTTCCTGGCCCCCGGGACCTGGAGCTAAGTCTAGTAGAGATGAGCGTTGTTCTACTCGAACTGTTCGCCAATCTCAAATTCGAGCTGTTTTGGGCTCTGTTCGAGCCATTCGGCTAACACGAACAATTTGAGAAAAATTCGGCTGTTCGAGGTTATGTTCGATAACTGTTCGTGCACCAAAATCATAACTGGATTTTTTCTCAGTAATGATGAAAATTAATGTTAATACGCAGTTTGAGTGTACAGCGGGGTGGGGGGAGGGGCAGGGGATGGATCTCTGCAGGAACAATGAAGATCTCCATTTTTTTTTCTCTTTCCCGCATTTGCAGTGGGGAGGTGCAATCTGTCAGCCTATCAGCAGCGCACACACGGAGCGAAGTGCTTTTTTTCACACAAGCAAGGGCATGTGTCATTGGCAGTGTATGTCACATGTCCTTGCCCTATAAGACCAAGCCATTTTCCCCGTCGCCACCATTTTCTCACTGCTGCAGCTGCGTGTTAGACGGCACCGCTGTTGCTGTGTGCGCTATACCTTGTTAATTTCAAGCCAATTTTCGCACAAATATACAGATAGCTTGGGAGTAGGGAATAGTTGTGATTGCAGTCCTTTTAAGGACTAGGTTACAGCATTTCCTACGACTTTTATCAGGGAGGTCTGTGCTCTTAAATAGATAGGTTGTGGGAGTAAAGACTAATTGTAATTGGAGTCCTTTTCAGGACTAGGTTACATCAGTTCCTATCAGTTTTTGCCATGCAGGTCTGTGCCAGTGCTGTGCAAGTTTTTTTCACAGCATTTGGCTGAATCTAGCAAAGCTAATCCTTTTTGGCCTATTGCAGAGTGTGTTAGTCAGTGGAGTAGCCTATCTGTGTTGCAAGATATACCACCTGTGTATAGAATACCAATTTTTTTACTGCACCTAGTGAAGTAAAATCTTTTGGGCATAGCATCATTCTATTAGTCCATCTATACTGACCTCCATCAGGTTGCAAACTGAATATAATTTTTTTCTGCATCTAGCTCTGAAAAAATATTTGGCCTTCTAGCAGTGTGTCGGACTTTCTCTATTAGTCCATCTATACTGACCTCCATCAGGTTGCAAATTAAAAATAATTTTTATCTGCATCTACAGTACCTCTGAAAAAATATTTGGGCTTCTAGCTGTGTGTGGGACTTGTTGTATTAGTCCATATATACTGACCTCCATCAGGTTGCAAACTGAATATATTTTTTTCTGCATCTACCTCTGAAAAAATATTGGGCTTCTAGCTGTGTGTGGGACTTGTTGTATTAGTCCATCTATACTGACCTCCATCAGGTTGCAAACCGAATATATTTTTTTCTGCATCTACCTCTGAAAAAATATTGGGCTTCTAGCTGTGTGTGGGTCTTGTTCTATTAATCCATCTATACTGACCTCCATCAGGTTGCAAACTGAATATAATTTTTTTCTGCATCTAGCTCTGAAAAAATATTTGGCCTTCTAGCAGTGTGTCGGACTTTCTCTATTAGTCCATCTATACTGACCTCCATCAGGTTGCAAATTAAAAATAATTTTTATCTGCATCTACAGTACCTCTGAAAAAATATTTGGGCTTCTAGCTGTGTGTGGGACTTGTTGTATTAGTCCATCTATACTGACCTCCATCAGGTTGCAAACTGAATATATTTTTTTCTGCATCTACCTCTGAAAAAATATTGGGCTTCTAGCTGTGTGTGGGTCTTGTTCTATTAATCCATCTATACAGACCTCCATCAGGTTGAAAACTGAATATAATTTTTTTCTGCATCTAGCTCTGAAAAAATATTTGGCCTTCTAGCAGTGTGTCGGACTTTCTCTATTAGTCCATCTATACTGACCTCCATCAGGTTGCAAATTAAAAATAATTTTTATCTGCATCTACAGTACCTCTGAAAAAATATTTGGGCTTCTAGCTGTGTGTGGGACTTGTTGTATTAGTCCATCTATACTGATCTCCATCAGGTTGCAAATTGAATATAATTTTTTTCTGCATCTAACCCAGCCAATAGTTTTGGCCTAATACCACAGTTTGGCCACTCAGCTCTGCTCGGTTACCATCCATTGATTTTTTGTGCAAACAACTCCAGAGTTGTGAATTGGTTAACCTCCAAAATGAGTGGAAAAAGGCCTGCTGCTGGTGGAAAGGGGAATAGGCGTGTTGGGAAGGGGAAAAAAGGTTGTGTCCGTGGGGTAGGTGTTAAAGCAACAGTAACATCTGCAGAAGAAAGACCATCTTCCAGCCAAACTAAAATGTCTACTTCTTTTAGCGGACAATGTGATAAGATCCCTTTCTTACGGCCACGCCAATCGCTACAAATTCCAGATGAGGCACAAAAACAGCAGGTGCTTCAACGGATATCAAGTGCTCCTTTAAGTGGGCTCTCCTCCACATCAACTTCAACATCACAAATACTCCAGTCCTCAAAGGTGTCACCCCAATCGCACTTGCTTCCTCACAGCTCCCAAATCTCCAGCTGCCCATCTGAGTATGAGGTAGAACAGATGGTTGAGTCTGCAGAGCTGTTTACTCATACTATAGCCTGGGAATCAGAGGTCGACTCCAGCGCTTCTGTGAATCCAGACGAGGAAATGATCTGCACTGATGCCCAGAATCTTTATGAGTCGGATCCAGGACCAGACGCAGAAGGTTCTGACCATAATGTAGACCCTCATTCCCAAACTGTAACTCGTGTTGGTGGAGACAATGAGGAAGACGATGATAAGACTCAAATACCTGATTGGAGCGACAACTTTAGTTTTTTGTCAGGGCAGGAACAGGTTGGCTCTGAGGACGACGGGTGTGATAACGCACAGGGTGATGATGATGAGGTTGGAGATCCCACTTACTGTCAACCCACAGTCAGCCAAGAGATGAGGTCATCAGAGGAGGAGGAGGAAGATGCTAGTGACGACGAGGTCAGGTTGCGCCTTCCTGGACAGAGATGTAGTACTGGAAGCACGTCAACAACTGCATCCTCAAACACAACTCTGCCTCTCACCACAAGTCGTGGTGGCTCTTCAGGTCGCATGGGTGCTAAGCCTTGCATAGCCTGGCCATTTTTTCAGATCGATAAAGATGACCCAACTCGTGTTATCTGTAACATTTGTCAGCAAAAGCTAAGTAGAGGCCAAAAAATACATAGTTTGAGTACTTCATGCATGAACCGGCACATGGACATGAAGCATAAGTTGCAGTGGGAAGCTCAGTGTGCTACAATGCGGCATAGCTGGCCGGGCCAACCACCATCTGCCATATCTTGTGCATCCGCGGCCTCTTCATCCTCTGTGACTGGGGGGACAGCAGTCACACCTGTTTTGGGGCGCAGACCTGCCACCTCTTTACCCGCAACAGCCAGCGTGATTGGCAGGTCATCATTTTCTTTGGAGGTGGTAACACCAGCTGGTGTTGAGCGCTGTCCGACATCGATAGCACCACCTTTGGATCAAGGCAACCTAACATGTCCGCCTGCATCTTCCTCACAGACCGGCAGTTTGCCGGGGACACCCTTATCAACCCCGTCTAAGCACAATAGCCAGCCCTCGGTCCCTCAGATGTGGACAAGTAAAAGACCATTTCCTCCTAGCCATGAGAAAGCTAAGAGGTTGAATTTCACCATCTGCAAGCTCTTGGCTACAGAAATGCTGCCTTTCCGCCTGGTGGACACAGAGGATTTTCGAGACCTTATGTCCGTCGCAGTGCCCCAGTACCAGATGCCCAGTCGGCACTACTTCTCAAAGAAAGGTGTGCCTGCGCTCCACCAGCATGTCGCACACAACATCACCGCTTCTTTGAGAAACTCTGTGTGTGACAGGGTGCATTTCACCACAGACACTTGGACGAGTAGGCATGGACAGGGGCGTTACATGTCGCTGACTGGGCACTGGGTAACTATGGTGACAGCAGGACAAGGGGCTGCTGTCCAAGTCTTGCCGTCCCCACGAGTTGTGCGTCAATCCTCTTTATCTCAAAGTTCCTCCACTGCTTCTGCCTCCTCAACCTCCTCTCGGTCTTCCACCTGCACCCAAAGCCTGTCTGGTCATGCCAGAAGCTTTCTAACTGCGCAGAAGGAATCCTGCACACCTCCTTACTATGCTGGCAGTAGGGCTCAACGTCATCAGGCGGTTTTTACATTGAAATGTCTGGGAAATGTGAGTCACACAGCTGAGGAGTTGTGGTCAGCTCTGGAGAACCAATTTCATGAATGGTTGTCTCCACTGGACCTGAAACCAGGGAAGGCCGTGTGCGACAATGCTGCAAACCTGGGTGCGGCCCTTCGCCGGGGCAATGTCACACACGTGCCTTGTATGGCTCACGTGTTGAACCTGGTTGTCCAGCAATTTTTAGCCCACTATCCCAGACTAGATGGCCTTCTGCAGAGGGCACGGTCGCTGTGTGCTCACTTTCACCGTTCGCATCCCGCAGCTCAGTGACTTACATCTCTACAGAAGTCGTTGGGCCTGCCACTTCACCGGCTAAAATGCGATGTGCCTACCCGGTGGAATTCAACTCTGCACATGTTGCAGCGACTGTGGCAGCACCGACAAGCCCTGGTGCAATACGTTCTGACGTATAGCCTGGGCCAACGAGATTCAGAGGTGGGGCAAATCACGCTGGAGGAGTGGTCTCAGATCAGGGACCTATGCACCCTTCTGCACAGTTTTGAAATGGTGACGAAGATGTTTAGTGCTGACGATGCCATTATCAGCATGACTATTCCGGTGATTTACATGCTGGAGCACATGTTAAACAGAATTCGGAGTCAGGTGGTGGCACAAGAGGAGGTGGAGGAAGTAGAGGAGGAGGAGTTGTATGCGGAAGGGCTAACATCTGCAAGGTCCAGACGGTCGGCAGCACCAAGGCGGCAGGCATGTGAGGGTGGGGGAGATGGTTTTACCAGGGCGCATGGTAGCAGCCAAACTAGTGAGGAAGGTGCAGGAACCCAGGAAGAAGTGGAGGACGAACTGATGGAAGACTCATCAGATGAGGGAGACCTTGATCACATTTCTGTTGTGCGAGGTTGGGGGGAGAGGACAGAGGAAGGAAGCATGATTGTTACCTCGCCACCAACACAACAGGGACTTGGTGCTCCTGGATGCGCAACACACATGAGTGCCTTCTTGCTGCACTACCTGCAACATGACCCTCGAATTGTGAGAATTAGAAATAATCCTGACTACTGGGTTGCCACACTGTTAGATCCCCGGTACAAAAGTAAATTTGCAGAAATTATTCCTGCCATAGAAAGGGATGCACGCATGCAGGAGTATCAGCAGAGA
The DNA here is from genome assembly GCF_046119375.1 of Phyllobates terribilis. Classification (NCBI taxonomy): domain Eukaryota; kingdom Metazoa; phylum Chordata; class Amphibia; order Anura; family Dendrobatidae; genus Phyllobates; species Phyllobates terribilis. The sequence goes on along the minus strand of NW_027362876.1, from coordinate 3,821,565 downwards.
CTGTTGCAGAATCTTACTTGTGCTTTTCCACAAAATACCAGTGGTGCACGTAGTGAATCTCACAGTTCCAACTTGCCAACCGTGGGACCGTCAAGTGTTCAGCACTCAAACCGTAACAGAACCACAGTATCTGCTGGTAACATCAATTTTGCGGAATCATTTCACCACTTTTTTAGCCCATCCTTTGCAAGGCCACAGGAGACAAGAAGTCTGACACATAGTCAACGCCTAGAGACGATGGTACAGGAGTATCTCCAAGTAAACATTGAAGCCACGACTGTGTCACTGGACCCTTGCTCTTTTTGGGCTTCCAATCTGGATAAATGGCCGGAGCTAGCCACTTACGCCTTGGAGATCTTGTCATGCCCCGCAGCCAGCGTTCTGTCTGAACGTGTGTTCAGCGCTGCTGGTGGTGTGCTGACAGATAAGCGCACGCGGCTCTCCACTGATAATGTAGACAGACTCACGTTCATAAAGATGAACAAATCATGGATCCGAAACGACTTTTCTACCCCTGTGTCATCCTGGGGAGAGTAAAAGCTTGATGATTGGTTAAAATCACCCTACCAACCGTTTTAAGCTTTCAAATTACTAATCATGTTTATCTGTATCTTGGCTGGAAAATAATTTGGGCTTTGTAGCAGTGTGCAGCACTGATTCTATTAGGCCATCTATAATAAGCTCCACCAGATTTAAAATTACTAATCATGTTTATCTGTATCTTGACTGGAAAATAATTTGGGCTTTGTAGCAGTGTGCAGCACTGATCCTATTAGGCCATCTATACTAAAGCTTCACCAGATTTAAAATTAATAATAATTTTTAGCTGCATCTAGCCCGGAAAATAATTTTGGGGCTCCGAGATGCGCAAGACACATAAGTGCCTTCTTGCTGCACTACCTGCAGCATGACCCTCATATTGTCAGAATTCGAAGTAATCATGACTACTGGGTTGCCACACTCTTAGATCCCCCAAACTTTTCGATCAACCTTTTCATTTTAATAAAGACCAAAAAAATGGTCATTTTTGAAATTATAAGCATTAGCAGGTTGTTAGAAACTGAAATCAAACAGTTTTCAACTCAAAACTTTATTCTAGGTGATGTTACATTTTCACATAGGACCCCTTGTTCGAAAGGAGCTTCTGAACTCTCTCGTCCATTGAATTTGTCAGGTTTTGGATGGTTTCTGCTTCAATTGTTTTGCATGAGGACAGAATACCCTCCCAGAGCTGTTGCTTAGATGTGAACTGCCTCCCGCCATCATAGACACTCCTTTTAATGATGCTCCAAAGGTTCTGAATGGGGTACAGGTCAGGGGAGCATGGGGGTCACACCATAAGTTTGTCCCCTTTTATGCCCATATCAGCCAGAGATGCAGATGTTTTATGTGCAGCATGAGATGGTGCATTATCATGCAGAAAAATGATCTTGCTGTGAAATACACGGTTCTTCTTCTTGAACTATGGCAGGAAGTGCTGTTTGAGAAAATCCACATACATTATGGAGTTCATCTTTAGCGCCTTCAGGGATCCTAAAGGGGCCGACAATCTCTCTCCCCATGATTCCAGCCCAAAACATTACTCCACCTCCTCCTTGTTGGCGCTGTAGCCGTGTTTGCGTGGGGTGTCCATCAACCAGCCATCCTCCACTCCATCCATCTGGACCATCGAGCGCTGCACGGCACTCATCCATGAACAAAACAGTTTTGAAATCAGTCTTCATGTAATGTTTGGCCCACTGGAGCCATTTCTGCTTGTGTGAAGTGGATAGAGGAGGTCGACAGGATGGCGTATGCACAGCTGCAAACCTCTGAAGGACCCTGCATCTTGTTGTTCGGGGGACGTTGGAGGCACAAGCAGCTTCAAAAACTTGTCTGCTGCTATGACAAGGCTTTTTTGCCGCTGCTCTTTCAACCTGACGTAATTGCCTGTAGGAAAGAGTCCTCAATTTGCCCTTATCAGCACGCACACGTGTGTACTGTGAATCAGCTACATACTTCTTGATTGCCAAGACACTTCATCCTGATCATCGCACAATGTTTATTGTAGTCATGCCTTGACCTAAACACTCCACAATTTGTTGCTTCTCAGCAGCCGACACATCCTTTTTCTTTCCCATTTTGGCAGAAAATGTAGGCTGCTTAATAATGTGAGAGAGCCTTCTTAAGTAGTCTTGCCTTTCATTGGACACACCTGCCAAACTAATTAGCACAGGTGTCTGCAATTGCTTACAGTGATATAAAGAGCCCTGACACACATCACCATCAATGAGTTTAACTGACAAGCAAACATATTCTTCCCTTATCACTCCTAACCACTTTTTGCATAATAATTTGGAACGCAGTGTACATGTGCTTTTCCACAAAACACCAGTGGTTCACGTAGTGAATCTTACAGTTCTAACTTGCCAACCGTGGTCTGTATGGAATTGTTCAATAAAGGGCCCAAAATTAAGATAACATAGATGGGAGAGGTCTCTATGAATAGAAATTCCTAAGTATTTGATACCCTGTGAGGGCCAGGCAAAGGGAAAGTTGGACTGGATGGAATCCTATATGGATTTGGGGAGGGAGACATCGAGGGCCTCAGACTTCGCTGCATTGATTTTAAAATTTTACCATGTAACAAAGTGATCTATTTCAGCCATAACAGCATGGATGGATATATGTGATTGAGTGATATATACTAGGACATCATCAGCAAATAGAGAGCACTTGTACTCGGTGCCTCCCACCTCAATCCACCTAATATTGGGGTTATGGCGAATTGATGAGAGCAGGTGCTCCGTCACTAGGATGTATAAGAGAGGGGACAGAGGACATCCCTGCCTTGTCCCATTGGTGATTGTGAAAGGTGATGAAAATGTTCTGACGCACCCCCTGGGCCTTGGGACACCCGGAGCCGGACCCTTTTTGGTGGATGCTGGTGGTTGTAGTCTTCGTGGCGGCGACCCGGTTCCGTGGCTCAGGGCGGTCAAACCAGTGGCGGAACTATTTATGTGGTTTTGATGTTTAAATGTCCGACTACGCCACCCATGGATTGCGGTCAGAGTGAACCGCCGCTACAGGGCAGACCGCTGAGGCTGGTGTTGTGGGTGCAGCAGAGCGTAGCATAACTCCCCACGGGAGGAGTATAGCCTCAGGGCAGTGTATTCAGAGGATGGGGGTGATGGTGCAGGGCAGCAGCAGTAACGACACGGAGTCAGTGATGCAGTCCAGGGCCTTTACTCACAGTTCTAATTATCCAGACCACTTCTGCAGGTAACGGCTGCCCACGTCGTACTGTGCTCACCAGGTGAGGGGCTCAGACAGCTCCCAGATAACTTTGGAGCACTTCACAGGACCCCCTTTGTGTGTCCTTTGTCTGGCCTTTCTTACCAACACTTCTGTCCGGCTGCCTCGGGCCTCCTCTTGGTAAACTTGGCGCCAGTTTCCCTGACCCTATGTGGTGCCTTCCTAGCGGGTGTAGCGAGGGGCTGCGCCACATAAAATGTCAGAGCCTCCGGTTTCTAGCTGAGGGTCGTTTCCTGCCTCCACTAGTTCGGGGACCGGTCTCCCCCTTTGGCCTGACCCCTCCACGCAGGTGGATTCGGGCGTGCGGTGGCGACTCGCCCGTCCTCACCCCTGGGATCCCTTCATTCCTCGTTCCTGGAGCCTTCTCTGCTCCTCTTCCTTCCTTCTCCCTCTTCCAGGCCTGGGCCTCTGTTACTAGGCCCGCCTCCGGAGCAGAGCTCATGCAGAGCCCCTGCTCCCTGCCACTTCTGCTCAGACTTCTCTGCACTGAACTAAGATGGTGCCCACCTTTTATACTCCCTTCTCAATGCACCCAGGAACTGCTTCCTCCCTGCTCCTGCACTACAGGGTTCCCCTTCCTCAGTGTTCCCTCCCCCCACTCCAGCCAGGGACAGGGACTGTCGTGCCCATCTCAGGGGCATATTGGTCGCCCTGCCCCACGGCAATGTGGTGTAATGCATGCAGGTGTCGGGTCCTGATCCACACTCCATCCTTACCTGAGAGTGAGATATCACACCTCTGGGTGAGGTGCAATACGTCTGTAGCAACCGAGCCCTCAGGGTGCTACAGTTCCATTTATCTTCAGCCTAGGTGACGTATTGTGATACAGGGCCATGATTTTGGCTATAAAAGGGTCCCCTAGACCCCTACCCCAAGCTTTTTAAGAGAATCATATATGGCGTGCCAGGAGACTCTATGGAATGCTTTCTCAGCATCCAACGAGAGTATCTAATTACAAATTTTTAACTGCATCTAGCCCAGGAAATACTTTGTGCCTAGTAGCAGTGTCTGCTAGTCAGCGGTTTATCCCGGCTGTTAAGCAAGCTGCACCACCTGTAGTTTAGACACTTAATTTTTTCAAAGGAAATGCTTCGGGACCATGGGATACTTAGTGAAGAGCATCAGGAGGCACCCCAAGGCATAGGGGCTGGGACTGGCAGTAGGATGCCTTGCGGTGGACAGCCGAGCTCGATCCTTATAAAAGCTTTTTAACTGCAGCAGCTTTAGTGGACGCTACTGGAGCTGGAATTACGTGGCTGCTGGCATGAGACTTGCCCTCCAATAGATCCTTGTAAATGGATTTAAAGTGTATTCATTCAAATTAGAGAGACAATTTAAATTAAAAAGCTTAGAGCTGCCTCCACCACAGGGGGGCTCGCTCGACCCACCAGCGGACAGGCACCAGTATTGGGAGAGGGGGGCTGGCCATCAGGGTTCACCGCGGCTCTGGCACAAACCCGGCGACACGGAGGTGGCACGGGCAGGAGCGGACTGGCCGTGTCGGCTTCTCACTTTTTGGATTTTAGAAGGGCATGACATGCCTATATCTGTGTCTCCCCCTCCTTTTACTCCTCCACCTCTTTTCTTTTCGCATGACTATATGTACTTGTCACTTTTCCATGTGTTAGTTATGTCTTCTGAGCAGTTTGTCAGCTTTTGGACACCTTTGAAGGTGTTTTCTATGTGTTTCTATGTGTTTTTGTTTGCCTGCCATTGGTTTTAATGGTGTTCGAAGGTGTTCGACGAACAGTTCGACGAACAGTTCGGCGAACACACGGGTGTTCGACGAACCGAACCGAACTCGAACACTACGGGGGTGGCTCAACACTAAAGTCTTGCAATTTCAGCAACAGGAGCACACAGGACTGTAATGCAGCGTTTGCTGGTATAACCACTGCGTCTCCTATACAGCCTGCCTGCCTGCCTGCCTGATATACCTGGGATGGATATTAGTCCTGAGAAGGACTGTTTGTTTGATCTGGCAGCCTTTACAGACCCTACACTAACTATTTTGCAGGATATATCTCTCCAGGGGCGGACACAGACTGTAGTGGGCCCCTGTGCAAGAAATTTTTGGGGGCCCCCCCCTGCCCTTCATAAGGCAACAAAGTTATGTAAACATAACCCCCCCATGTGCAGCCCTCATCCCCCCCATATGCAGCTCTCATCCCATGTGCAGCTCACCCCCCCGTGCATCTCTCATCCCCCCCGTGCATCTCTCATCCCCCCCTGCATCTCTCATCCCCCCCGTGCATCTCTCATCCCCCCCGTGCATCTCTCATCCCCCCGTGCATCTCTCATCCCCCCCGTGCATCTCTCATCCCTCCCATGTGCATCTCTCATCCCTCCCATGTGCATCTCTCATCCCTCCCATGTGCATCTCTCACCCCCCCGTGCATCTCTCACCCCCCCGTGCATCTCTCATCCCCCCCATGTGCATCTCTCATCCCTCCCATGTGCATCTCACATCCCTCCCATGTGCATCTCACATCCCCCCCGTGCATCTCTCATCCCCCCCGTGCATCTCTCATCCCCCCCATGTGCATCTCTCATCCCCCCATGTGCATCTCTCATCCCCCCCATGTGCATCTCTCATCCCCCCCATGTGCATCTCTCATCCCCCCATGTGCATCTCTCATCCCCCCCCATGTGCATCTCTGATTCCCCCCACTCCTGATTAATTAATTGTATTTAAAAAAAATAAAACTTGTTATACTTACCCCCATGCGATCCCTGCAGAATCCTGGCGCTCGTCCACGTCGCTGCCACCAGGTTCTCCTGACGTTCGGCCATGTGACGGCGCCACATACATAGCCATCAGCTTTTGTTTTGGCAAAAAGATTTTTAAAGCCGCCACCACGATAAGGTAGACTCTTCTGGCCGGGCCCTACTCTAAGCTATTAAAATTTTCTTAAAATATCCAATACTCTTTTTAGATATATTTTTATTTAGTTTTCTTTAAGGGAATGTGTCATATACATTTTTTTTTTAAATGACCAATAATACCACATACAGGGAATACCGCCACACCATGACCAGACCACATATTACCACAACATAGTGGCCGAATAATACCACACAGAAGGGAGAAAAAGTGCCACACCATGACCAGACCACATATTACCACCACATTACTAATATTACCACCACATTACTAATATTACCATAAGTGTCATTATACACGGGAGCTCTATACATGGTATGTATAATGTAAGTGTCCAGGTAATCTAGTGATCACCAGTGACATTATACACAGGAGCTCTGTATATAGTGTCAGTGTACAGGTAATACAGTGATCACCAGTGACATTATACACAGGAGCTCTGTATATAGTGTACAGGTAATACAGTGATCACCAGTGACATTATACACAGGAGCCCGGTACATAGTATATAGTGTAAGTGTACATGTAATACACTGACTCACTGGTGACGTCTCTAGGTGAAGTCCTTCAGCTACGCTTTTCTCCTTCATTCAGCACAGACCGCCATCACGTCTTCCAGCCAGGACTTGTCTCTGCATAAAATAACACAGTTATCTAGAGCACATTCCCCAACTTCTACATTACGCAGCTGAATACAGACGTGCATCCACCATCAATATATGGTTAGTTATTATGCCACCTACCATTCCAAATATAAATTGTAATCCACCACGGTGCCCCCATTAACTGTAAATAGGCACTTAATATATAATTTAATTAGAACCTCTACTCTTTCCGCCAATTTGTTACCAGTTACACTCCTGCATCCGCAACGCCCCCTACTCTATGCTTCCTGCTCCCCGCATTCATTATTTACATGCACCCCCTGCCCCAATTCATTATATCATGTCCGTGCTCTCCCCACCCCATCATCATTTACTCTCCCCCACCCCACATTCATTATGTGCAGCTCATTATCCCCCTACTCCCAATTCCCCCATGTGCAGCTCATTTTCTCCCAATTCCCCCATGTGCAGCTCTCATCCCCCCCATGTGCAGCTTTCAAACCCCCCCCATGTGCAGCTCTCAAACCCCCCCATGTGCAGCTCTCAAACCCCCCCATGTGCACATCTCTCACCACCCCCCCATGTGCACATCTCTCACCCCCCCATGTGCACATCTCTCATCCCCCTCCCCCACATGTGCCCCTCTCTCATCCCCCCCATGTGCGGCTCTCACCACCTACCCATGTGCACCTCTCTCACCCCCCCATGTGCACATCTCTCACCCCCCCATGTGCACCTCTCTCATCCCCCTCCCCCACATGTGCACCTCTCTCATCCCCCTCCCCCACATGTGCACTTCTCTCATCCCCCTCCCCCACATGTGCACTTCTCTCATCCCCCTCCCCCACATGTGCACCTCTCTCATCCCCCCCCCACATGTGCATCTCTCACCCCCCCCACATGTGCATCTCTCATCTCCCCCCCCACATGTGCATCTCTCATCTCCCCCCCCCACATGTGCATCTCTCATCTCCCCCCCCCCACATGTGCATCTCTCATCTCCCCCCCCCACATGTGCATCTCTCATCTCCCCCCCCCACATGTGCATCTCTCATCCCCCCCCACATGTGCATCTCTCATCCCGCCCCACATGTGCATCTCTCATCTCCCCCCCCACATGTGCATCTCTCATCTCCCCCCCCCACATGTGCATCTCTCATCTCCCCCCCCCACATGTGCATCTCTCATCTCCCCCCCCCACATGTGCATCTCTCATCTCCCCCCCCACATGTGCATCTCTCATCCCCCCCCACATGTGCATCTCTCATCCCGCCCCCACATGTGCATCTCTCATCCCGCCACATGTGCATCTCTCATCCCGCCCCCACATGTGCATCTCCCATTCCCCCCCCCACATGTGCATCTCCCATTCCCCCCCCCCACATGTGCATCTCCCATTCCCCCCCCCCCACATGTGCATCTCCCATTCCCCCCCCCACATGTGCATCTCCCATTCCCCCCCCCCATGTGCATCTCTCATCCCCCCCCATGTGCATCTCTCATCCCCCCCCATGTGCATCTCCCATTCCCCCCACTCCTAGTTAATTGTATTTTAAAAAAAATAAAACTTGTTATACTTACCCCCATGCGATCCCTGCAGAATCCTGGCACTCGTCCAAATCGCTGACACCAGGTTCTCCTGACTTCCGGCCATGTGACGGCGCCGTCACATGACCGGAAGTCAGGGGAATCATGAAGGCGCTGCTGCAACAGCGCAGCTCAGCGCTGAAATGTCCCGGACCCGGCGCATAGCATGGGGCCGGGGGCCCCATGAGGAGAGAGACGCACAAGAGGGGGGCCCCCAACGGGGCTCCGAGGGGGCCCCTACCGGCCGGGCCCCATACTGGAGTCAGAGCAGTCATGCCCTGATGGCGGCCGTGCTGGAGGCTGGAGGGGCCCCCTCTCCCTCGGGGCCCCCGTTCAATGAACCGGCTGCACGGGCGGTAGTTCCGCCCCTGTATCTCTCCCTAAATCAGCAGCGCTGTCCCTACACTGTCTGATCCGGAGCGACTGTGTCCAAGATTGCGGCGCCCGGTTTTAAATACTCGAGGTGACGCTGTGCGGCCAGCCAATCACTGTAATGCCCACAAACAACATGGCTGCGGCATTATAGTGACTGGCTGGCAATCCCTTCATGTTCATTGGCTCTGTAAAGAGCGCCAAACATGCAGGGCGGAGACCCGAGCTCCCGCCCAAGTAACCCGGAAATGCTCGGTGCTCGCGGAACATCCTGAGTAGCGTGATGCTCGGGCGAGTACCGAGCAGTGTCGAGCATGTTTGCTCAACACTAATGCTAACCACTCATCCCTTGAGTGGTTTTTAATCCAAAATAAAATTTTATAACTTGTACCTATGTGCTTTTGAGCTGTCACCTGCGACCCTTTTGGAATGTTTCGACTGCACCTACAGTGGAGTCTCTATCATTATCCACAGGAGCGCCTCCGGTAATCTCTTATTGTGATAGATAGGTCAGGCAGGGAAGATACATGAGATGTAGGAAAGATGATGAGTTCAGTTTTGTCCACATTGAGCTTGAGGAAGCAAGAGGAGAAGAAGGAGGATATGGCTGATAGACACTCTGAATTTCTGGACAGCAGATAGGTGATGTCTTGGAAACAGATCTGAGTGTCATCAGCGTATAGGTGATACTGTAAGCCATGGGACTTTGAGTTGTCCCACGCAAAGGGTATAGATGGAGAAGAGTAGGGGTCCTAGGACAGAGCCTTGAGGGACTCCAACAGAGAAAGGGCGGGAAGAAGAGGTAGTGTGGGAGTGGGAGACGCTGAATGTGCGGTTGCAAAGGTATGAGGAGATCCAGGATAGGGCAAGGTCTTTGATGCCAAAGGAAGAGAGGATCTGTAGTAGGAGGGGCAGTGGTCAACTGTGTCAAAGGTGGAGGACAGGTCTAGAAGGAGGAGTATAGAGAATTGACTGTTAGCTTTGGCTGTAAGTAGGTCATTAGTAATATTGGTCAGGGCAGTTTCAGTGGAATGATGGGGACAGAAACAAGATTGTAGGTTGTCAAAGAAAAAGTTAGATGACAGGTAGGAGGAAGGACATGTGGCGTCCTGCTATGCACTGGTGCCACAGAACCCAGAAGGGTGCATGGATGGACTTCTCCACAAGAGGCCCTCACTACATTCACACACCTCCACCCTTCCACCTCACACCAGCAGAGGGAGCCCGTTAGGGACAGATATATATGGGGAAGGTGGAGCCAGGCAGTCCAGTTAGTCTCTCAGTGAGAGAGAGAGCGTGCTGCCGCTCAGAGAGCAACAAAGAGGCGGCACGCTGCTGCTGTGCTTAGGCGAGCCAAGGCCTACAGCACGAGTAAAGGCCTAGTGAGGGCCCTGAGTGTGGCCGAAGGCGAGAGGAAAATGAAGAAGTAGCAAGGGGGCAGAGGAGCATACCAGGCTCATCCCGAGATATATACCGGACACCGGGTCCACGCCTACGGGGTCCCTTTATACCCAGTAGGGACCACCAGAATCCCTGGAGGACTACAGGTCCCAGGTTTCCCAAATGCTGACTACAGTACCAGGGCTAGGAGTCACGGAGGCCCCAGCGACCAGGGAGAGTGATCTCCAGGAGAAGGCCCTACCACCAGGTCAGCAGGAGCAAAGGACAGAGAGAGACAGTAACCACGCTAGGCCTAGCTCCAGTCAGGTCAGAAGCTTAGGAACAAAGTCACGGATCAGGAGGCCCTATACCCGCTCACTGGGGAGAGTCCAAAAGTGCGCCGTTCATCCGGAGCACCCTGGACCGTGCCTGCACCATCACCAGTAAAGGTACTGAAGCTTACCCCAGTGTGAGTGTCAGTCTTTCCTCCGGGACCGTCCTGCTGTCTCTCACCAGCATCCACCATCTACCCCCACACTGCCCTGGAGCTTGCTCTACCTGTGGAGAGCCACACCATCCCTGCTGCCGTAACACCGGCTCCAGAGGACTGCTTCGCAGCAGCGGCTCCCTTTAGCTGCAATCCACAGGTGGCATCACGAACTCTTATAATCCCCTGTATATAATTCCCTTCTTTATTGACCGCCCTGGGTCATGGACCGGGCCAGCCATCGTGACATCCCCCACCGGCATCCATAGGCCCGGCTGCCAAGTACCCCACGGCCCTGGGGGAGCATCAGACATGCTACTCAAGGGGTTTGGAAGCAAATGGGAACAGCGATATGGGACGATAGCTTGACAAAGCAGACGAGTCGAGGGATGGCTTTTTGAGGATAGGCGTGGTTGTGACATGTTTGAAAGCAGAAGGGAAGGCACCAGAAGTTAGTGATGGGTTGTTGAGATGGGTTAGGGATGTGATAAGTATGGTGGTGAGGTTGGGGAGGAGGTGGGATGGGATAGGGTCCACTGTACAAGTGGTGAGGTGTGATTTGGAGAGGAGGCGAGTAAGCTCTCCTTCAGTGATGTTGGAGAGGGAGGTTATGTGGGAAGGGCATGAGTCTGATATACAAAGGGGTGGTGGTGGTCGACAAAAAAACTTGCCTTGTTTGGTCTAACTTATTTTTGAAGTGTGTGGCAAAGTCCTCGGCAGAGATGAGGTGGTTGGAGGGGGCAGTGGTGGGCAGAGGAAGGAGTTAAAAGTATTAAATAACTGTTTGGACTTGAAAAATAAGGACAGGGTCGGACTGGCCTGGCGGGATGCCGGTGAAATGCCCGGTGGGCCCCACAGAAGGAGGGGGAAAAAAAACTTTTTTTGTAAGGACATGGGCCTTTTAAAAGTGGGGGAGGCAGGAGAACGCGCATGCAGACCTGACCCGCCGTGATGACCATGGCCGGCGTCACCGCCACTCGGCGCACCCAAGTAAGTGTTGGGGCCCCGGGGTTGAGGGACACCGGCACACTACTGGGCCTATGAGTCGGGGGAGGGAGAGCCCCCCTTCGGAGAGGGGGAGCGCCCCCTTCGGGAGGGAGGGCCCCGCCCCCGAGGGAGGGCCCCGCCCCCACCTCTCCTCCTCAAATACTTACCTCTCCTCCTCGTTCCCTGCAGCTCCAGTGATGTTAGCGTCTTCTGATTCTGACATCTCAGGGCAGAGGGCGAGGTGACGTCACTACCGCACTCTGCTCTGAGCACTGCAGAGTCAGAAGACGACGTGCTGAGTACACCAAACCTGCAGGGAACGGGAGAGGTATTTGATTTTTTTTATGTATGCAGCATCATGGGGGCCCATATACTGTATGGAGCAGCATCATGTGGGCCCATATACTGTATGAAGCAGCAGCATGGAGGCCCATATACTGTATGGAGCAGCATCATGGAGGCCCATATACTGTATGGAGCAGCATCATGGGGGCCCATATACTGTATGGACCAGCATCATGGGGGCCCATATAATGTAAGGAGCAGCATCATGGGGGCCCATATATTGAATGGAGCAGCATCATGGGGGCCAAATACTGTATGGAGCAGCATCATGGTGGACCAATATATTGTATAGAGCAGCATCATGGGGCCCATATACTGAATGGAGCAGCATCATGGAGGCCCATATACTGTATGGAGCAGCATCATGTGGGCCAGTATACTGTATGGAACAGCATCATGGGGGCCCACATACTGTATGGAGCAGCATCATGGGGGCCCACAAACTGTATGGAGCAGCATCATGGGGGCCGATACAATGTATGGAGCAGCATCATGGGGGCCAATACACTGTATGGAGCAGCATGACATGGGGCCAATATACTGTATTGAGCAGCATTACATGGGGCCAATATACTGTATGGAGCAGCATTACATGGGGCCAATATACTGTATGGAGCAGCATTACATGGGGCCAATATACTGTATGGAGAAGCATTACATGGGGCCAATATACTGTTTGGATCAGCATGACATGGGGCCAATATACTGTATGGAGCAGCATGACATGGGGCCAATATACTGTATGGAGCAGCATGACATGGGGCCAATATACTGTATGGAGCAGCATCATATGGGGCCAATACACTGTATGGAGCAGCATCATATGGCACCAATATACAGTATGGAGCAGCATTACATGGGGCCAATATACTGTATAGAGCAGCATCATATGGGGAAAATATACTGTATGGAGCAGCATTACATTGGGCCAATATACTGTATGGAGCAGCATTACATGAGGCCCATAATTCTGTATGGAGGTGGTCACTGTATTACCTGTATATTTCTGTATTACAGCATATATAGGTACTCTGTATATGCTGTAATGTCTCTGGTGATCACTGTATTACCTGTACACCGACACTATATACAGAGCTCCTGTGTATTATGTCACCAGTGGTAATAATAATGTTATTAGTATTGTGTTTTTTATTAATGATCAGTATTGTATTATTCGGTCACTGAGGTGGTAATATATGATCTGGTCATGGTGTGGAGGTATTTGTTCCTTGTACAGTATGTGGTATTATTTGGTCACTATGTGGTGGTAATACATGCTCTGGTCATGGTGTGACAGTATTATTCAGTCACTATGTGGAGGTAATATGTGGTCTGGTCATGGTGTGACTGTATTAATTGCCTGTATGTGGTATTTGGTCAATATGTGGTCTGGTCATGGTGTGGCGGTATTTATCTCTTGTATGTGGTGGTATTGGTCTTGGTATAGTGGATTTGTCAGGGTAAGAAAGAATATATATTTTCTCTACTTTTATACTTTTATACGCTTTGTTTATGTACTAACCATCATTTTGTGTCTCAGAACAATAAGCTTTCCTTGCTACGTGTTAGATCGAAACTTATGCTAAGATGGCGCCGGTATCAGCCAGCACCTGTTTCAGAGAAATGAAACCGAATCATCAACTGACGGTTGTCTGCCCAGAGACTGAGTTAAGGAGACGTGGACCAATCAGGAGTGGCCGGATACTAGACATATATGGCTTACCCCGCCCCGAACACTCCATTTATGGCTTACCCCGCCCCGAACACTCCATTTCCCTTCCCCATTATGTAGTGTATTTAAGTTTGTGCATGCGGAAATAAAGGCAGAACATTGCTGAGATCGTGGCTTGCCAGTAGCCTTCTGAGCATGCTCTGAGTTTGAACCAGCTTGTTGTCTGACTCATTCTTTGAATGGTTGACCCATGCTCATAGCCTTAATTTGGAGTGACTGGAGGACGAGTGGAATGTCGCTACGACCCCGACAAATGGCGCCCAACGTGGGGCGTGGCTAGCGGTACGCCGCCCTCTCGGACCCATATTGCTGACTTCCCTGGTGGTGACCGCGGCGGCTGAATTTGAGGCCTGATCAACCTCCATTGAACACGGTAAGTTGAGATATATTTTATATGTTTCACTTGCCTGTGTGTCAGCCGCAGCGGTTCCTGTGGGATTATCAGTTTGGATCTGGGTGGGTGACCGGTCGAGTGGTGAGACCTCGGGCGTCCCGCGCCACGTCCCGAACCAGCAACTGTGAGACCGAGTGACGTCGCATGCCTGCGCGTGCTCGTGTGCACACCACCTCCTCCTCCCCCGGTCACTGTACTTTTCTTAGATAGCTGCCTCCCGTTACTGATAGTCGATTCCAAGCCATCCCTAGATTGTAGTGTAAGGAAGAAAGAATCTGTGACGAATTGAGGAGTGCTCTTCGTCTACCACAGAGACTGCTGTAAAGTCAAGGTTAGGAAAGGAGATAGATTGAGGTGTCTCTCTATCTCACCAGTGTATTGAGGAGTGCTCTACACTGACGGGTGGTGACCTGTAATCAGGGTACCGTGGTGAGTCGCACTGTAAAGTCGCCATTCAAGGTTAGGAAAGGAGATAGATTGAGGTGTCTCTCTATCTCACCAGTGTATTGAGGTGTGCTCTACACTGCCCGGTGGCGACCTGTGGACTGCATCAGTGATCTGAGTCGCGACAGATCATTGCATTCTATAAGAAAATGTTGCGTATGTTTAAATCTGAAAGACCTGGCAAGTTGCCGGATGGTGCTGTGGGAGTTATCCAGCTACTAGAGTCACGGGAAAGCAAGGAGGCTGTTAAGAATGTTAGGAATCTGTATTAAATGATAATGTAGTACCCTGAGGATTCGGCTGCTACAGGGGTATTGCACCTCAACCCAGAGGTGTGATATTCCACTCCCGGGTAAGGATGGAGTGTGGAACTGAGCTCAGTCAGCTGCATGCACTACACACATCCCATTTCCGAGGAGCAGACCAACGGTACTCCCACTTAGAAATGTGCAGGTACGACCGAGTCTGTTCCTGGCTGGAGTGGGAGGGGGGTGGTACATCCCAGTAGTGTAGGGGCAGATAGGGGGAGCAGCCTGGGTAAAGTTAGGAGCTCATTGGGTGCTGGTCACCTGAGCTCACACATAGAGGGAGTATTTAAGGTGGGCACCATCTAAGATCAGGGTCAGTCTGTGAGGAGTCAGTCAGCCTTTTGCAGAGAAGCCAGAGGAGAGGAAAAGAGCAGAGGAGCAGAGCAGCCCCAGGCCCAGAGAGAGTGAGAGAGGAGAGCCAGAAAGACCCAGAGGGGGAGACAGAAGGAACTCTGAGAACCCAAGTACAACCCTAGGGTGAAGAGTTGGCAACAGGGTACCGGATCCCAAACTGGTGGGGGCTAAAGCATACCTCAGCCAGAGACCGGAGGCCGTGGGCAGGATCTGCCACGGCCACCCACCACATCCACCCTGAAGGCAAACCACGTGAAGGGTCAGGGAACCCAAGGCCAAGGGTCTCCCAACAGAAGGCCCGAGGGAGCTGGACCTAGGTGGATCCCTGGTGGGGACGGCCAGAAGAAAGGACAAGAAGGAGGGCTCAGGGACACGCTCCGGACTTGCTTGGGGGTTGGCTGAATCCAGGACCTGGTGGACGCAGCACGGCTCGGGTGGTCACCCAAGGCCGGAGTGACCGGAATATCTGCAGTAAGTAAACACCCTGAACTGCACAACCCGACTCTGTCTTTACTTATCATCTACGCTGCACCACCACAACCCCCATCCTCTGCACCTGACCCCCTGAGGCCATACCCCTCCCGTTGGGGGTTATACTATCTAAAGCTGCACCAACACCATCAGCCTCAGCGGACCCTGCTGCAGCGGCGGCCGTAGTGACCGCAATCCAACGGGTGGCGTAGTCGACATAACGAACTTTGTAACATCTGTAGGACTGCCACATACTCTGAGCTTGACACCCTGGGCACGGACCGGGTCACAGCCACTCGGAGACTACAACCCCCATCTGATCCGGCTCCGGGTATTCCCCTAAAGAATATGGCCCAGGGGCGCGTCAATAAGACTACCCAGTACGGGCAGACTTCAGCCTTCAGTGTAGAAGGAATGCGTTATACAAAATAAGGGAAGTTGAGTGATGAAGGACACCTGCACCAGGCTCAGACACATCTTAGAGTAGATGGTGCAGGGGGGAACAGAGAATGCCGAGCCTTTGTTCGGATACATGAAAGCTGCAGAATGTGATTTGTTATGTGACCCTAAATTGGCCGTAACCCCGTTGATGCCTGTCACTACACCGAGCCCTCAGCCACCACCCTATAATGGTGCCGACGCCAAATCATCGGAAGGATGGACGTGTCGTATGTGCTGAGAGCAGAACCCGCCCTGGGAGAAGTTCTGCTGTATCTGTGGGGCGGGCCGCCCATGGCATGATGCCCAGCCTGCCCTCAAGAACAATCCCACCCCCACTCCAACTCCTCCCTCCAACGGCCATCTTACTACACCTTTTACTTGTTGTGGGAGGCCCGGGAAGCCCCAATCCGGCCTATATCCAGTACTAGATCCGTCCAGTGCTTATTACCAGCCGCCAGCACGGGTGGAAAAGCCCGCAGTCCCAGAGCACCCATCTGAAACTAATGTGATACCCTCTGCTCCAGTCCACGATGCTGAGGCGCTCCCTCTGTTCCCCATGGGGGTCGCCCATAACCCTGGGGATATCCTCCTCAACTCCCCAGAATTTCAGGCCAGACTGCTCTCCCTCCGCCAACATACTGTTACTCAAGACGATACGGAGCCAGATGAGGGATGGGCTCAAGATACTCCAGCGCCCCCCCCCCCTTTACCCCATACGTCTCCTATGGCATCCTCCACCCCACATTCATTACCCATACTCCGGCCCTTGCTCCAAGCAACTGCTGAAAGAGCACCACCCCCCAGCCCCTCAGAAGTCTGGGACCCCTGCCGCTCCCGGAATCTAGTAGACCCATCAGGACGCCCTGTCACTCTGTCAATAGGCTATGGTGACATCCTTACACATCGGGTGGGGGCCATAGTCAACCCTGCAAATACCCGTATGAGCCATGCTGGAGGATTGGCTCGTAAAATTGCCCTTGCTGCTGGTTCCACTCTGGCTGCAGAATGCCAGGCTCACTTAGCCGAAAACGGAGAGCTTTCAAAAGGCCATGGATTCCACAAAAGCAGGATCCCTTAGTACGTATGAATCCGGCCTAGAATACATGAAACAGTTAAAAGCCTGGGCTCAGAATCGCTTGTCAGATAAAGCTGGGTCTGTACAAGATGTTCAACAAGACCCTGATGAATCTGTGGAAAGATATGCTGCAAGACTCAGCATGCATTTTGAGGATCTCGGATACAGTCCTCACGTCAAGACGCAGGCCGCCCTGTTGGTTCAGGCCCTAGTAGATGGCCTACAATACGCTCTCAGAGATGAGGTTCTGAGGGTACGCCCCGAGATCCATTCTTCTTCTTTTAACGACGCGGTGGACATTGTCAAAGCTTTCCAAAAAGCCATGCTAAAAATGGAAAAGGATACTAAGCCAAAGAAGAAAGCCGCTCCTGCCATGGTATATCAAGCTCAAGAAAGCTACCCACCCCCTGGCAACCAACATGGAATCAAGTGGGTAATGGTTAAAGGCACAAGTGATGATACTCCTCCCACATATAGAAAACAAGACAGAAGAAATGACAGGGGGCCACCTAGAGACAAGAGATAATCTCGTGATTCTGAAGGACGCATACTGTGTTGGGAATGTGGTAGCCCTAATCACATTCTCAGAGACTGTCCAACCCGCAGACAGTACCATGACCGCTCGTTTTATGACGGTCCACACAACGATGGTCCTTCCCGTGAACCATCTCACCCACGCCAATGACGGCCCGGTCAACCAGTGTCCACTTTCCCGGCTACGCACCCCACGGCCGCCTGTGGGACTGTCACTTTACAGGTGGACCATCAACCATTGAAGTTCCTGGTGGACACTGGGGCGGCCACATCTGTCATTTCTTCCTCACAGTTCCCTCACTCTCTGTGGTCCAGCGGGCCAGAGGACGTTGGCCTCCTGCAGGTTCCCCCGGTCCAAGTACACCTCAAGCCTGGACACAGGTACCCACGGTTGCCACAATACCCCCTCAAGGCGGCACAAGAACAAAGCTTGGGTACCCAAATCGCTTCCCTCCTGGAGTCAGGAGTCCTTGTTAGATGTGTATCTCCATGCAATACACCACTCTTTCCTGTAAAGAAGAAAACCGCTCCGGGAGAGCCTCCAAGATACCGGTTGGTTCAGGATCTCAGAGCCGTCAATGCAGCTACCATTTTAGAAACTCCGGTGGTACCCAACCCAAACACCCTCTTGTCTCAGGTGCCTCCAACGGCCACCTTGTTTAAGATGTTAGATCTGGCCAACGCCTTCTTCAGTATACCCTTGCATGAAGATTCGTGGTTTCTTTTTGCATTACCTTTCAAGGAGCACAGCTTACATGGACCAGGACTCCACAAGGAGCCCAGAACTCTCCTAACCAATTCATTCATTCTATGAAGTCTATTCTGGAGCCATGGGTTCAAGATAACCCTCAGGTCACTCTTCTACAATATGTGGATGATCTTTTACTCTGCGGCACTGAAGAAAATTTGCCAGAGATGTCAGCATCCCTTCTCTGGTTTCTTCACTCAGCTAACTGTAAGGTCTCGAAAGGCAAAGTCCAATGGTGTCTGCCCAAGGTCATTTTCCTCGGACATTGTATATCACAAGGTGCTAGACATCTGACTGAAGAAAGAAAACAAGCCATCATGGATATCACCTTCCCAACCACCTACTCCGCTATGCAGACTTTCCTTGGCCTCATCACTTACTGCAGGCAATGGATCCCGGATGCCTCAAAGCTTATGCAACCCCTGTATGACTGTCTTAAGGACGAAGGCTCCGTCTGGCTTCATGCTGAAGATCCACGTGTCTCTCACCAACGCAGACTATGTTTTGACCGCCTTAAACAGGCTGTTGTCTCTGCCCCGGCCTTGGGCTTACCAGACTATACTCAGCCATTTCACCTGTTTGTCTCTGAATCGGAAGGTCATGCCTCTGGAGTTCTAGCACAACGCTATGATCATAAGTATCGGCCTTTAGACTACTACTCAGCCCGCCTGGACCCTGTCGCTCGAACTGCCCCCACGTGCCTTAAGGCGGTCCACGCTGCTCACATCCTCCTTGACAAGTCAGCTGATATCGTCCTTGGACATGATCTAGTTATACAGGCTGGCCATGATCTCTCGGCTGTTCTGCAACAAACATCTCCGAAACATCTAACCAACCAAAGACACCTGCGGCTGCAGTGTTCCCTATTGTTGCCCTCCAATATAACATTTACCAGATGTCTGACTATCAACCCTGCCACTTTGCTTCCACCTTCTAGGGGGGAAGATGAACAGGGTGAAGGTCCATTGGTGGAACCTCATGATTGTATAAAAATTTTGCAGGAAGAGACTTCTGCTCCAGAGAATATGGTGGCACATCCGCTCGCACACCCTGCCTTGCACCTATGGACTGATGGATCCCGTTTCGCAGACCCTCAAGGGAAGTTCCACACGGGATATGCTGTCACAACAGACCTAACAGTCCTCAAGGCTGAAGCTCTACCACCATACATGTCTGCACAAGAAGTTGAACTTGTAGCTCTCACAGAAGCCTGCCACCTGGCAGCTGGAACAACGGCAAACATATATACCGATTCTAGGTATGGACATGGAATTTGCAATGATTTTGGACTCTTGTGGAAGTCTAGAGGATTCATCACAGCTGCAGGTACACCAGTGAAACATGCCTCATGGATTAAGGCCCTAATGAAGGCCCTGGAACTACCCATTCAGGTTGCTGTTATCAAGGTCAAGGCTCATGGAAGACTAGATTCCAGGGAAGCCAGGGGCAACCACCTAGCTGACCAAGCAGCCAAGACTGCAACAGTGGAGAATGTGTCATCAAAGTGGCAAGAAAAGGAAGAAGAGATGGGGGAGACCCTGCAAACCGTAGCTGTGGCGCTCACTAGAGCAAGGGCCAAAGAACAGCCGGCGGAAGACCATACAAGTCCAGCGGAGACACGAGTGGAATCCAGGGGGGTCAGGATGCCTGAAGAAAAATTGTGTGAGGAACAAAGGAAGACCCCCACTGAAGAAGTCAAGCAATGGAAAGCGGCGGGAGCCGTGCTGGCAGGTCGCAAAGATTTAAAGGTCGACTCAGCTCTTTATCAAGTGGACGGAAAACCTTGCTTGCCCCGGCGCATGTACTCAGCCGTGGCAGCATGGGCTCACGGGCCTACACACAGAGGAAAGAATCAAGCCTTGGCATGTATCAAGAAACTGTACTTTGCACCCGGAATCTCTTCCACTGTGACTGCATACTCAAAATCCTGCTCTGTCTGCGCTACCTGCAACCCGTGTACGGCACGGGTCCCTCTCCAACACCTGGCTAAACCAGACTACCCTTGGCAGAGAATACAAGTCGACCATATCCAAATGCCTAAAGCAGGAAAATATGAGTACGTTTTGGTAGCCGTGGATATGTTCTCAGCCTGGCCCGAGGCCTACCCGGTTGTCAACATGACTGCTAAAGTCACAGCCAAAAAACTGATCACTGAAATTGCCTGCAGATTTGGAGTTCCCCAAGTCATAGAATCGGATCAAGGACCAGCTTTCACAGCAAATATCTACAAAGAACTTTGGAACATGTTGGGAACAGATTTGGGCCTCCACACTCCATACCATCCTGCCAGTTCAGGCAAAGTGGAAAGAATGAATTCCACACTCAAGACCCAGCTCTTGAAAATGACCCAAGATCATCCCCTCCCCTGGCCCGACCTACTCCCTATAGTATTGTATCATATCAGACACACCCCACAAGCTAAACATGGGCTAACTCCCTATGAAATTTTGTTTGGGACCCCACCTAAAATAGGAGAAATTAGGCCCCAAGAGTTGTCTGAAACACATGATAGAGTGGTAAAATTTGTGATTGCTCTGTCTAAAGAATTGACTAACACCCGCTCTGCAGTGTCTGCTTCTCTCCCAGAATCCACAGGTGATGCGGTACATGATTTCACCCCAGGCGACCTGGTGTACGTAAAGAAGTTTGTCCGGAGAGACTGTCTCCAACCCAGATTTGAGGGCCCCTACACTGTGATCCTGACTACTCCTACAGCTCTGAAGCTTGAGGGCAGGAGCACCTGGATTCACGCCTCCCACTGCAAGAGAGACAGAACGAGCCTATAAAAGATGACTACCTTCTTCTATATCCTTTCCATATGCTTACTGTCTGTCCCAGGGTGGACAGCTACCACATTCTGGGTAGATACTCACGCAAAAATCCAGACGTATCGATTTGATTACGGTGACATAGTGAATTGCGCAGGAATGACATGGTATGCTGCATAGTCCCCTCATACAGGAAAGCTATAAACAATGCTGTTCCAACCTCCGGGACCTTTTTGAATCAAGAAACCACATCTCTGTTACATGATGATACCAGTAAGGAAGATATGGAGAAATACACTCCTTTAAATAAGCCTGACCAGACCCCCCATGACAGAGTCCAATTGAGAGATCTAGTTTAGGGTCAGTTGGGAGAACTCCATGTGTCATTTAGGGTAGGGCTCAATTGTTTGGGGGCGTCCCATAAGGGGGCAGCTTCTAAGATGATTGGGTGAAGAAATCCACCTCCCCTCTCCCCACACATGGACAGTCTCAAAGGCCCCGAAGCAAGGGAAAGCTTAGTGTTTAGGGGGGAATGTCAGGGTAAGAAAGAATATATATTTTCTCTACTTTTATACTTTTATACGCTTTGTTTATGTACTAACCATCATTTTGTGTCTCAGAACAATAAGCTTTCCTTGCTACGTGTTACTTAGATCGAAACTTATGCTAAGATGGCGCCGGTATCAGCCAGCACCTGTTTCAGAGAAATGAAACCGAATCATCAACTGACGGTTGTCTGCCCAGAGACTGAGTTAAGGATACGTGGACCAATCAGGAGTGGCCGGATACTAGACATATATGGCTTACCCCGCCCCGAACACTCCATTTATGGCTTACCCCGCCCCGAACACTCCATTTCCCCTCCCCATTATGTAGTGTATTTAAGTTTGTGCATGCGGAAATAAAGGCAGAACATTGCTGAGATCGTGGCTTGCCAGTAGCCTTCTGAGCATGCTCTGAGTTTGAACCAGCTTGTTGTCTGACTCATTCTTTGAATGGTTGACCCATGCTCATAGCCTTAATTTGGAGTGACTGGAGGACGAGTGGAATGTCGCTACGACCCCGACAGATTGTGTTGTGTATGGAGGTCACTTGTTCTCTTTGATATCAATAAGGGGAAGATTCATGATTTCCAATGGAGATTAAATACTTGGATGTTTAACCCCTCCCTGTCCTGTGGCTATTGCACAGTAGCAAATATGCGCTTACAGGGGTTCTACGGTGAAAACAAGAAATCACCTATCCTAAGGCCATGTTCACACGTTCAGCATATGGTCAGTATTTTACATCAGTATTTGTAAGACAAAACCAGGAATGGGTGAAAAATGCAGAAGTGGTGACATCTTTCTACTTTACTTTTCCTCTGATTGTTCCTCACCTGGTTTTGGCTTACAAATACTGATGTAAAATACTGACCAAATGCTGATCGTGTGAACGTGGCCAAAGGATAGATAAGTTATGGACTGCTGTGACCTGGAGAATGTGCAACTTTTATCCCCATTAGTATGGAACGGCATGTACGACTCGACCACTAATCCATTTATTCCCTAAGGGGCTGCACTTGGCTTTTTCTGGAAGCCCCCAAAGAGGATGAATGGAGCTGCGGTCAGACATACCACATACCACTCCATTTTAAAATGGGGATAAAAGTGTCCTGTCAGGGATAAAAGTTCCCCATTCTTTCAATCAGTGCGGTTTGCAATGCATAAGGAGAAAGGATTACCAGCTTCATGAATAGTTCAAAAAATAGGTTTCTTTATTGTGAAAAAAGCTCTTTAAAACAGATTCCATATTCTGCAAAAGGTACAGTGAGTGGACTGCTGAGGACTGGGGCAAAGTCATTTTCTCTGATGAATCCCCTTTTCGATTGTTTGGGACATCTGGAAAACAGCTTATTCGGAGAAGAAGAGGTGAATGCTACCACCAGTCTTGTCTCATGCCAACTGTAAAGCATCCTGAAACCATTCATGTGTGGGGTTGCTTCTCAGCCAAGGGAATCGGCTCACTCACAGTCTTGCCTAAAAACACAGCAATGAATAAAGAATGGTACCAGAATGTCCTCCAAGAGCAACTTCTCCCAACCGTCCAAGAGCAGTTTGGCGCCCAACAATGCCTTTTCCAGCATGATGGAGCACCTTGCCATAAAGCAAAGGTGATAACTAAATGGCTCATGGAACAAAACATAGAGATTTTGAGTCCATGGCCTGGAAACTCCCCAGATCTTAATCCCATTGAGAACTTGTGGTCAATCATCAAGAGACGCGTGGACAAACAAAAACCAACAAATTCTGGCAAAATGCAAGCATTGATTATGCAAGAATGGACTGCTAGCAGTCAGGATTTGGTCCAAAAGTTGATTGAGAGCATGCCAGGGAGAATTACAGAGGTCTTGAAGAAGAAGGGGCAACACTGCAAATATTGACTTACTGCATTAACTCATTCTAACTGTCAATATAACCTATTGGTACTCATAATATGATTGCAATTATATTTCTGTATGTGATATAAACATCAGACAAACACTAATAAAAACCAGAGGCCAGCAGATCATGGGAAAATATAATTTTGGTGTCATTCTCAATACTTTTGGCCATGACAGTAGGGTGGGCCCCTAGGGTCAATTTCCCCTGTGGGCCCCAGACACCCCAGTGTGACCCTGGATAAGGAAGATACGAGGGTTGTGAAGTAAGCCTGTTTAGCAGAGGTAAGGGCTGATTTGAAAGTGAGTGTTGCTTGTTTGAATGCAGAGAAGTCATCTTGCGAATGTGTTTTCTTCCAATGCCGCTCCATGACCCCAGGGCCGCCATCAGGGCATTACTACCCTTACTACTGTATGGGGCCCGGTGAAAAGAAGCAAGAAGGAGGGGCAGGCACGCTGGCAGCCCGGGGCCCCTCTCTTTGCTTCTTCTTACCGGGCCTCAGGGGTAACAGTTAAATGCCCGATGCACCCGGCAGACGGAAATGGGTGCTTTACCTTTAAGCAGCGGCCAGGTACATCATGGTCCTGACTCCAATCTCCTGACACACTGAATGCTCATCTTCATTCCTGAGCAGAGCAGCATGTCTCGGAGGCGGTGGCCAGTGTGTGAGTAGCAGGAAGAGGAAGCTGCTGCTGAGTTTGGTGGTGAGTGGGGCCTGGTGGTGCTCAGAGGGGCCTGCTGATGGTGATGAGGGGGCCTGCTGATGGTTATGCGGGGCCTGCTGATGGCTGTGGGGGGCCAGGTGATGGCAGGACCTGCTGCTGGTGATGGACGGCCTGCTGCTGGTGATGCGGGGGCCTGCTGATTGTGGTGGGGGGGCCTGCTGATAGTGATGGGGGCCTGCTGATGGTGGTGGGGGGGCCTGCTAATGGTGATGAGGGGAGGCTGCTGCTTCTGGTTGTGAGGGGAGGCTGCTGCTGGTTCTGAGGGGAGGCTGCTGCTGGTGCTGAGGAGAAGCTGCTGCTGGTGCTGAGGGGAGGCTGGTGCTGAGGGGAGGCTGGTGCTGTTGCCAAGGGGAGGCTGCTGCTGGTGCTGAGGAGAGGGTGCTGGTGCTGAGGGGAGGCTTGTGCTGAGGAGAAGCTGGTGCTGGTGCCAAAGGGAGGCTGCTGCTGGTGCTGAGGAGAGGCTGCTGGTGCTGAGGAGAGGCTGGTGCTGAGGGGAGGCTGGTGCTGGTGCTGAGGAGAGGCTGCTGATGCTGAGGGGAGGCTTGTGGGGAGGCTGCTGCTGGTGCTGAGGGGAGGCTGCTACTGGTGCCAAGGGGAAACTGGTGCTGGTGCCGAGGGGAGGCTGGTGCTGGGAGGAGGCTGGTGCTGGTGCCGATGGGAGGCTGGTGCTGGTTCCAAGGGGAGGCTGCTGCTTGTGCCGAGGAGAGGTTGGTTCTGGTGCCGAGGGGAGGCTGGTGCTGGTGTCCAGGAGAGGCTGCTGCTGGTACCGAGGAGAGGCTGCTGCTGATGCAGAGGAGAGGCTGCTGGTGCTGAGGGGAGGCTTGTGGTGAGGCTGATGCTGGTGCTGAGGGGAGGCTGCTGCTGGTGCTAAGGGGAGGCTGCTGCTGGTGCTGAGGGGAGGCTGTTGCTGGTGGTGAGAGGAGGCTGGAGGTGAGGGGAGGCTGGTGGTGGAGAGGGGAGGTTGCTGCTGGTGCTGAGAGGAGGCTGGTGGGGAGTCTGCTGCTGGTTCTGAGGGGAGGCTACTGCTGGTGCTGAGGGGATGCAGCTGCTGGTGCTGAGGGGAGGCTGCTGCTAGTGCTGAGGGGAGGCTGGTGCTGGTGCCGAGGAGAGGTGACGCGCCCCCTGGGCCGTGGGGTACTCGGCAACCGGGCCTATGGATGCCGGTATGGGGGATATCACGGTGGCTGGCCCAGTCCGTGACCCAGGGCGGTCAATGAAAAGGGGGATTATTTATAGGAAATTTGGAAAGTTCGTGATGCCACCTGTGGAATGCGGCTAAAGGGGGCCGCCGCTGCGGAGCAGTCCTCTGAGGCAGATTGTAGGGCAGCTTGTGATGGAACGGCTCCCCACAGGTGTAGCGGGCCTCAGGGCAGCGTGGGATGTAATGGTTGGTGATGCAGGGGAGAGACGGCAGGGTGGTCCCGGAGGAAAGACGAACACTCACACGGGGATAAGCTTCAGTACGTTTAATAGTGATGATACAGGCACGGTCCAGGGTACTACGGATGAAGGGTGCACTTTTGGACTCTCCCCAGTGAGCGGGTATAGGGCCTCCTGATCCGTGGCTTTACTCGCTAAGCTTCTGACCTGCCTGGAGCTAGGCCTAGCTTGGTTACTGTCTCTCTCTTGCACCTGCTGATCTGGTGATAGGGCCTTCTCCTGGAGATCACTCTCCCTGGTCGCTGGGGCCTCCGTGACTCCTAGCCCTGGTACTGTAGTCAGCATTTGGTAAACCTGGGACCTGTAGTCCTCCAGGGGTTCCGGTGGTCCCTACTGGGTATAAAGGGACCCCGTAGGCACAGACCCCGTGTCCAGTATATATCTCGGGGTGAGCCTGGTATGCTCCTCTGCCCCCTTGCTACTTCTTCCTTCTCCTCTCGCCTTCGGCCACACTCAGGGCCCTCACTAGGCTTCAGTGCGTGCTGGAAGCCTAGACTTGCCTCACACAGCAGCCTGCGTGCTACTCTCTCACTGAGCACACTCTTTCACTGATCTGAGCTGCCTGGCTCCACCTTCCCTATATATATGTCCCTAACGGGCTCCCTCTGCTGGTGTGAGGTGGAAGGGTGGAGGTGTGTGAATGTAGTGAGGGCCTCTTGTGGAGAAGTCCATCCATGCACCCTTCTGGGTTCTGTGGCACCAGTGCGTAGCAGGGTGCCACAGAGGCTGCTGCTGGTGCAGAGAAGAGGCTGCTGGTGCTGAAGGGAGGCTTGTGAGGAGGCTGCTGCTGGTGCTGAGGGGAGGCTGCTGCTGGTGCTAAGGGGAGGCTGCTGCTGGTGCTGGGGGGAGGATGTTTCTGGTGGTGAGAGGAGGCTGGTGATGGTGAGGGGAGGTTGCTGCTGGTGATGAGGGGAGGCTGCTGCTGCAGCTGCTGAGGGGAAGCAGCTGCTGGTGCTGAGGAGAGGCTGCTGAGGTGGTGAGGGAAGGCTGCTGATGTTGGTGAGGGGAGACTACTGGTGGTGGTGAGGGGAGGCTGCTGGTGCTGAGGGGAGGTTGCTGCTGGTGATGAGGGGAGGCTGCTGCTGGTGATGAGAGGAGGTTGGTGCTGAGTGGTGGCTGGTGCCGAGGAGAGGCTACTGCTGGTGCTGAGGGGAGGCTGCTGCTGGTGATGAGGGGAGGCTGGTGATGAGGGGAGGCTGCTGGTGGTGGTGATGAGGGGAGGCTGGTGGTGATGAGGGGAGGCGGCTGGTGGTGGTGAGAGGAGGCTGCTGGTGGTTCTGAGGCGAGGCTGTTGCTGGTGCTGAGGGGGGCCTGTTTCTGAGGGGAAGCTGCATCCGGCAGGGTGAGGCTGGTGCTGAGGGGAGGCTGCGACTGGCAGCGAGAGGCTGAGGAGGCGGTGGCGAGGACGACCAGGGCTAGTCGACAAGGATATGCCAATTGCATATCAAGATGATGCCAACCTCTGTGGACAGGTAGGAGGAACAAGAGTAGTTGACAAATAGGGTGATCAATAGATCTTGGAATAATAATAACTTCCACAATTGGATGTGTTTAAATAAAATGTTCCTGTGCTGAGATAATCTTATACATGTGCCCCTGCTGTGTACTGTGTAATGGCTGTGTCTGACCGTGCAGGAACATGGTCTGATCATACCACATCTCCTGGGCAGGGGAGGAAGAAAAAGAATATACAGACATTACAGCAGGGGATCACAGCTGATTCTTTCTGTGAGGTAAAACATTTCACTGCCTGTTTTTAAACAATGTTTTACTTCAAAGAAAGAAACAGTTGGGATCCCATGCTGAAATGTCTGTATACTCTTTTGTTTCCTCCCCTTAGCATGAGATGTGGTTGTGGCACCCCAGGGGTCCGGTTTAGAGATGAGCGTTGTTCTACTCGAACTGTTCGCCAATCTCAAATTCGAGCTGTTTTGGGCGGTGTTCGAGCCGTTCGGCGAACACGAACAATTTGAGAAAAATTCGGCTGTTCGAGGTTATGTTCGATAACTGTTCGTGCACCAAAATCATAACTGGATTTTTTCTCAGTAATGATGAAAATTAATGTTAATACGCAGTTTGAGTGTACAGCGGGGCGGGGGGAGGGGCAGGGGATGGATCTCTACAGGAATAATGAAGATCTCCATTTTTTTTTCTCTTTCCCGCATTTACAGTGGGGAGGTGCAATCTGTCAGCCTATCAGCAGCGCACACACGGAGCGAAGTGCTTTTTTTCACACAAGCAAGGGCATGTGTCATTGGCAGTGTATGTCACATGTCCTTGCCCTATAAGACCAAGCCATTTTCCCCGTCGCCACCATTTTCTCACTGCTGCAGCTGCGTGTTAGACGGCACCGCTGTTGCTGTGTGCGCTATACCTTGTTAATTTCAAGCCAATTTTCGCACAAATCTACAGATAGCTTGGGAGTAGGGAATAGTTGTGATTGCAGTCCTTTTAAGGACTAGGTTACAGCATTTCCTACGACTTTTATCAGGCAGGTCTGTGCTCTTAAATAGATAGATTGTGGGAGTAAAGACTAATTGTAATTGGAGTCCTTTTCAGGACTAGGTTACATCAGTTCCTATCAGTTTTTGCCAGGCAGGTCTGTGCCAGTGCTGTGCAAGTTTTTTTCACAGCATTTGGCTGAATCTAGCAAAGCTAATCCTTTTTGGCCTATTGCAGATTGTGTTAGTCAGTGGAGTAGAATATCTGTGTTGCAAGATATACCACCTGTGTATAGAATACCAATTTTTTTACTGCACCTAGTGAAGTAAAATCTTTTGGGCATAGCATCATTCTATTAGTCCATCTATACTGACCTCCATCAGGTTGCAAATTGAATATAATTTTTTTCTGCATCTAGCTCTGAAAAATATTGGGCTTCTAGCTGTGTGTGGGACTTGTTGTATTAGTCCATCTATACTGACCTCCATCAGGTTGCAAACTGAATATATTTTTTTCTGCATCTACCTCTGAAAAAATATTGGGCTTCTAGCTGTGTGTGGGACTTGTTGTATTAGTCCATCTATACAGACCTCCATCAGGTTGCAAACTGAATATATTTTTTTCTGCATCTACCTCTGAAAAAATTTTGGGCTTCTAGCTGTGTGTGGGACTTGTTGTATTAGTCCATCTATACTGACCTCCATCAGGTTGCAAACTGAATATATTTTTTTCTGCATCTACCTCTGAAAAAATATTGGGCTTCTAGCTGTGTGTGGGACTTGTTCTATTAATCCATCTATACAGACCTCCATCAGGTTGCAAACTGAATATATTTTTTTCTGCATCTACCTCTGAAAAAATATTGGGCTTCTAGCTGTGTGTGGGACTTGTTGTATTAGTCCATCTATACTGACCTCCATCAGGTTGCAAACTGAATATATTTTTTTCTGCATCTACCTCTGAAAAAATATTGGGCTTCTAGCTGTGTGTGGGACTTGTTCTATTAATCCATCTATACAGACCTCCATCAGGTTGCAAACTGAATATATTTTTTTCTGCATCTACCTCTGAAAAAATATTGGACTTCTAGCTGTGTGTGGGACTTGTTGTATTAGTCCATCTATACTGACCTCCATCAGGTTGCAAACTGAATATATTTTTTTCTGCATCTACCTTTGAAAAAATATTGGGCTTCTAGCTGTGTGTGGGACTTGTTCTATTAATCCATCTATACAGACCTCCATCAGGTTGCAAACTGAGTATATTTTTTTCTGCCTCTACCTCTGAAAAAATATTGGGCTTCTAGCTGTGTGTGGGACTTGGTGTATTAGTCCATCTATACTGACCTCCATCAGGTTGCAAACTGAATATATTTTTTTCTGCATCTACCTCTGAAAAAATATTGGGCTTCTAGCTGTGTGTGGGACTTGTTCTATTAATCCATCTATACAGACCTCCATCAGGTTGCAAACTGAATATATTTTTTTCTGCATCTAGCTCTGAAAAAATATTTGGCCTTCTAGCAGTGTGTGGGACTTTCTCTATTAGTCCATCTATACTGACCTCCATCAGGTTGCAAATTGAATATAATTTTTTTCTGCATCTAACCCAGCCAATAGTTTTGGCCTAATACCACAGTTTGGCCACTCAGCTCTGCTCGGTTCCCATCCATTGTTTTTTTGTGCAAACAACTCCAGAGTTGTTAATTAGTTAACCACCAAAATGAGTGGAAAAAGGCCTGCTGCTGGTGGAAAGGGGAATAGGCGTGTTGGGAAGGGGAAAAAAGGTTGTGTCCGTGGGGTAGGTGTTAAAGCAACAGTAACATCTGCAGAAGAAAGACCATCTTCCAGCCAAACTAAAATGTCTACTTCTTTTAGCGGACAATGTGATAAGATCCCTTTCTTACGGCCACGCCAATCGCTACAAATTCCAGATGAGGCACAAAAACAGCAGGTGCTTCAACGGATATCAAGTGCTCCTTTAAGTGGGCTCTCCTCCACATCAACTTCAACATCACAAATACTCCAGTCCTCAAAGGTGTCACCCCAATCGCACTTGCTTCCTCACAGCTCCCAAATCTCCAGCTGCCCGTCTGAGTATGAGGTAGAACAGATGGTTGAGTCTGCAGAGCTGTTTACTCATACTATAGCCTGGGAATCAGAGGTCGACTCCAGCGCTTCTGTGAATCCAGACGAGGAAATGATCTGCACTGATGCCCAGAATCTTTATGAGTCGGATCCAGGACCAGACGCAGAAGGTTCTGACCATAATGTAGACCCTCATTCCCAAACTGTAACTCCTGTTGGTGGAGACAATGAGGAAGACGATGATAAGACTCAAATACCTGATTGGAGCGACAACTTTAGTTTTTTGTCAGGGCAGGAACAGGTTGGCTCTGAGGACGACGGGTGTGATAACGCACAGGGTGATGATGATGAGGTTGGAGATCCCACTTACTGTCAACCCACAGTCAGCCAAGAGATGAGGTCAGCAGAGGAGGTGGAGGAAGATGCTAGTGACGACGAGGTCAGGTTGCGCCTTCCTGGACAGAGACGTAGTACTGGAAGCACGTCAACAACTGCATCCTCAAACACAACTCTGCCTCTCACCACAAGTCGTGGTGGCTCTTCAGGTCGCATGGGTGCTAAGCCTTGCATAGCCTGGGCATTTTTTCAGATCGATAAAGATGACCCAACTCGTGTTATCTGTAACATTTGTCAGCAAAAGCTAAGTAGAGGCCAAAAAATACATAGTTTGAGTACTTCATGCATGAACCGGCACATGGACATGAAGCATAAGTTGCAGTGGGAAGCTCAGTGTGCTACAATGCGGCCTAGCCGGCCGGGCCAACCACCGTCTGCCATATCTTGTGCATCCGCGGCCTCTTCATCCTCTGTGACTGGGGGGACAGCAGTCACACCTGTTTTGGGGCGCAGACCTGCCACCTCTTTACCCGCAACAGCCAGCGTGATTGGCAGGTCATCATTTTCTTTGGAGGTGGTAACACCAGCTGGTGTTGAGCGCTGTCCGACATCGATAGAACCACCTTTGGATCAAGGCAACCTAACATGTCCGCCTGCATCTTCCTCACAGACCGGCAGTTTGCCGGGGACACCCTTATCAACCCCGTCTAAGCACAATAGCCAGCCCTCGGACCCTCAGATGTGGACAAGTAAAAGACCATTTCCTCCTAGCCATGAGAAAACTAAGAGGTTGAATTTCACCATCTGCAAGTTCTTGGCTACAGAAATGCTGCCTTTCCGCCTGGTGGACACAGAGGATTTTCGAGACCTTATGTCCGTCGCAGTGCCCCAGTACCAGATGCCCAGTCGGCACTACTTCTCAAAGAAAGTTGTGCCTGCGCTCCACCAGCATGTCGCACACAACATCACCGCTTCTTTGAGAAACTCTGTGTGTGACAGGGTGCATTTCACCACAGACACTTGGACGAGTAGGCATGGACAGGGGCGTTACATGTCGCTGACTGGGCACTGGGTAACTATGGTGACAGCAGGACAAGGGGCTGCTGTCCAAGTCTTGCCGTCCCCACGAGTTGTGCGTCAATCCTCTTTATGTCAAAGTTCCTCCACTGCTTCTGCCTCCTCAACCTCCTCTCGGTCTTCCACCTGCACCCAAAGCCTGTCTGGTCATGCCACAAGCTTTCTAACTGCGCAGAAGGGATCCTGCACACCTCCTTACTATGCTGGCAGTAGGGCTCAACGTCATCAGGCGGTTTTTACATTGAAATGTCTGGGAAATGTGAGTCACACAGCTGAGGAGTTGTGGTCAGCTCTGGAGAACCAATTTCATGAATGGTTGTCTCCACTGGACCTGAAACCAGGGAAGGCCGTGTGCGACAATGCTGCAAACCTGGGTGCGGCCCTTCGCCGGGGCAATGTCACACACGTGCCTTGTATGGCTCACGTGTTGAACCTGGTTGTCCAGCAATTTTTAGCCCACTATCCCAGACTAGATGGCCTTCTGCAGAGGGCACGGTCGCTGTGTGCTCACTTTCGCCGTTCGCATCCCGCAGCTCAGCGACTTACATCTCTACAGAAGTCGTTGGGCCTGCCACTTCACCGGCTAAAATGCGATGTGCCTACCTGGTGGAATTCAACTCTGCACATGTTGCAGCGACTGTGGCAGCACCGACAAGCCCTGGTGCAATACGTTCTGACGTATAGCCTGGGCCAACGAGATCCAGAGGTGGGGCAAATCACGCTGGAGGAGTGGTCTCAGATCAGGGACCTATGCACCCTTCTGCACAGTTTTGAAATGGCGACGAAGATGTTTAGTGCTGACGATGCCATTATCAGCATGACTATTCTGGTGATTTACATGCTGGAGCACATGTTAAACAGAATTCGGAGTCAGGTGGTGGCACAAGAGGAGGTGGAGGAAGTAGAGGAGGAGGAGTTGTATGCGGAAGGGCTAACATCTGCAAGGTCCAGACGGTCGGCAGCACCAAGGCGGCAGGCATGTGAGGGTGGGGGAGATGGTTTTACCAGGGCGCATGGTAGCAGCCAAACTAGTGAGGAAGGTGCAGGAGCCCAGGAAGATGTGGAGGACGAACTGATGGAAGACTCATCAGATGAGGGAGACCTTGATCACATTTCTGTTGTGCGAGGTTGGGGGGAGAGGACAGAGGAAGGAAGCATGATTGTTACCTCGCCACCAACACAACAGGGACTTGGTGCTCCTGGATGCGCAACACACATGAGTGCCTTCTTGCTGCACTACCTGCAACATGACCCTCGAATTGTGAGAATTAGAAATAATCCTGACTACTGGGTTGCCACACTGTTAGATCCCCGATACAAAAGTAAATTTGCAGAAATTATTCCTGCCATAGAAAGGGATGCACGCATGCAGGAGTATCAGCAGAGACTGTTGCAGAATCGTACATGTGCTTTTCCACAAAATACCAGTGGTGCACGTAGTGAATCTCACAGTTCCAACTTGCCAACCGTGGGACCGTCAAGTGTTCAGCACTCAAACCGTAACAGAACCACAGTATCTGCTGGTAACATCAATTTTGCGGAATCATTTCACCACTTTTTTAGCCCATCCTTTGCAAGGCCACAGGAGACAAGAAGTCTGACACATAGTCAACGCCTATCTCCAAGTAAACATTGAAGCCACGACTGTGTCACTGGACCCTTGCTCTTTTTGGGCTTCCAATCTGGATAAATGGCCGGAGCTAGCCACTTACACCTTGGAGATCTTGTCATGCCCCGCAGCCAGTGTTCTGTCTGAACGTGTGTTCAGCGCTGCTGGTGGTGTGCTGACAGATAAGCGCACGCGGCTCTCCACTGATAATGTAGACAGACTCACGTTCATAAAGATGAACAAATCATGGATCCGAAATGACTTTTCTACCCCTGTGTCATCCTGGGGAGAGTAAAAGCTTGATGATTGGTTAAAATCACCCTACCAACCGTTTTAAGCTTTCAAATTACTAATCATGTTTATCTGTATCTTGGCTGGAAAATAATTTGGGCTTTGTAGCAGTGTGCAGCACTGATTCTATTAGGCCATCTATAATAAGCTCCACCAGATTTAAAATTACTAATCATGTTTATCTGTATCTTGACTGGAAAATAATTTGGGCTTTGTAGCAGTGTGCAGCACTGATCCTATTAGGCCATCTATACTAAAGCTTCACCAGATTTAAAATTAATAATAATTTTTAGCTGCATCTAGCCCGGAAAATAATTTTGGGGCTCCGAGATGCGCAAGACACATAAGTGCCTTCTTGCTGCACTACCTGCAGCATGACCCTCATATTGTCAGAATTCGAAGTAATCATGACTACTGGGTTGCCACACTCTTAGATCCCCCAAACTTTTCGATCAACCTTTTCATTTTAATAAAGACCAAAAAAATGGTCATTTTTGAAATTATAAGCATTAGCAGGTTGTTAGAAACTGAAATCAAACAGTTTTCAACTCAAAACTTTATTCTAGGTGATGTTACATTTTCACATAGGACCCCTTGTTCGAAAGGAGCTTCTGAACTCTCTCGTCCATTGAATTTGTCAGGTTTTGGATGGTTTCTGCTTCAATTGTTTTGCATGAGGACAGAATACCCTCCCAGAGCTGTTGCTTAGATGTGAACTGCCTCCCGCCATCATAGACACTCCTTTTAATGATGCTCCAAAGGTTCTGAATGGGGTAGAGGTCAGGGGAGCATGGGGGTCACACCATAAGTTTGTCCCCTTTTATGCCCATATCAGCCAGAGATGCAGATGTTTTATGTGCAGCATGAGATGGTGCATTATCATGCAGAAAAATGATCTTGCTGTGAAATACACGGTTCTTCTTCTTGAACCATGGCAGGAAGTGCTGTTTGAGAAAATCCACATACATTATGGAGTTCATCTTTAGCGCCTTCAGGGATCCTAAAGGGGCCGACAATCTCTCTCCCCATGATTCCAGCCCAAAACATTACTCCACCTCCTCCTTGTTGGCACTGTAGCCGTGTTTGCGTGGGGTGTCCATCAACCAGCCATCCTCCACTCCATCCATCTGGACCATCGAGCGCTGCACGGCACTCATCCGTGAACAAAACAGTTTTGAAATCAGTCTTCATGTAATGTTTGGCCCACTGGAGCCGTTTCTGCTTGTGTGAAGTGGATAGAGGAGGTCGACAGGATGGCGTATGCACAGCTGCAAACCTCTGAAGGACCCTGCATCTTGTTGTTCGGGGGACGTTGGAGGCACAAGCAGCTTCAAAAACTTGTCTGCTGCTATGACAAGGCTTTTTTGCCGCTGCTCTTTCAACCTGACGTAATTGCCTGTAGGAAAGAGTCCTCAATTTGCCGTTATCAGCACGCACACGTGTGTACTGTGAATCAGCTACATACTTCTTGATTGCCAAGACACTTCATCCTGATCATCGCACAATGTTGATTGTAGTCATGCCTTGACCAAAACACTCCACAATTTGTTGCTTCTCAGCAGCCGACACATCCTTTTTCTTTCCCATTTTGGCAGAAAATGTAGGCTGCTTAATAATATGAGACAGCCTTCTTAAGTAGTCTTGCCTTTCATTGGACACACCTGCCAAACTAATTAAAACAGGTGTCTGCAATTGCTTACAGTGATATAAAGAGCCCTGACACACATCACCATCAATGAGTTTAACTGACAAACAAACAAATTCTTCCCTTATCACTCCTAAACACTTTTTGCATAATAATTTGGAACACAGTGTACATGTGCTTTTCCACAAAACACCAGTGGTTCACGTAGTGAATCTTACAGTTCTAACTTGCCAACCGTGGTCTGTATGGAGTTGTTCAATAAAGGGCCCAAAATTAAGATAACATAGATGGGAGAGGTCTCTATGAATAGGAATTCCTAAGTATTTGATACCCTGTGAGGGCCAGGCAAAGGGAAAGTTGGACTGGATGGAATCCTATATGGATTTGGGGAGGGAGACATCGAGGGCCTCAGACTTCGCTGCATTGATTTTAAAATTTGACCATGTAACAAAGTGATCTATTTCAGCCATAACAGCATGGATGGATATATGTGATTGAGTGATATATACTAGGACATCATCAGCAAATAGAGAGCACTTGTACTCGGTGCCTCCCACCTCAATCCACCTAATATTGGGGTTATGGCGAATTGATGAGAGCAGGTGCTCCGTCACTAGGATGTATAAGAGAGGGGACAGAGAACATCCCTGCCTTGTCCCATTGGTGATTGTGAAAGGTGATGAAAATGTTCTGACGCACCCCCTGGGCCTTGGGACACCCGGAGCCGGACCCTTTTTGGTGGATGCTGGTGGTTGTAGTCTCCGTGGCGGCAACCCGGTTCCGTGGCTCAGGGCGGTCAAACCAGTGGCGGAACTATTTATGTGGTTTTGATGTTTAAATGTCCGACTACGCCACCCGTGGATTGCGGTCAGAGTGAACCGCCGCTCCAGGGCAGACCGCTGAGGCTGGTGTTGTGGGTGCAGCAGAGCGTAGCATAACTCCCCATGGGAGGAGTATAGCCTCAGGGCAGTGTATGCGGAGGATGGGGGTGATGGTGCAGGGCAGCAGCAGTAATGACACGGAGTCAGTGATGCAGTCCAGGGCCTTTACTCACAGTTCTTATTATCCAGACCACGTCTGCAGGTAACGGCTGCCCACGTCGTACTGTGCTCACCAGGTGAGGGGCTCAGACAACTCCCAGATAACTTTGGAGTGCTTCACAGGACCCCCTTTGTGTGTCATTTGTCTGGCCTTTCTTACCAACCCTTCTGTCCGGCTGCCTCGGGCCTCCTCTTGTAAACTTGGCGCCAGTTTCCCTGACCCTATGTGGTGCCTTCCTAGCGGGTGTAGTGAGGGGCTGCGCCACATAAAATGTCACAGCCTCCTGTTTCTAGCTGAGGGTCGTTTCCTGCCTCCACTAGTTTCGGGGACCGGTCTCCCCCTTTGGCCTGACCCCTCCACGCAGGTGGATTCGGGCGTGCGGTGGCGACTCGCCCGTCCGCACCCCTGGGATCCCTTCGTTCCTCGTTCCTGGAGCCTTCTCCGCTCCTCTTCCTTCCTTCTCCCTCTTCCAGGCCTGGGCCTCTGTTACTAGGCCCGCCTCCGGAGCAGAGCTCATGCAGAGCCCCTGCTCCCTGCCACTTCTGCTCAGACTTCTCTGCACTGAACTAAGATGGTGCCCACCTTTTATACTCCCTTCTCAATGCACCCAGGAACTGCTTCCTCCCTGCTCCTGCACTACAGGGTTCCCCTTCCTCAGTGTTCCCTCCCCCCACTCCAGCCAGGGACAGGGACTGTCGTGCCCATCTCAGGGGCATATTGGTCGCCCTGCCCCACGGCAATGTGGTGTAATGCATGCAGGTGTTGGGTCCTGATCCACACTACATCCTTACCTGAGAGTGAGATATCACACCTCTGGGTGAGGTGCAATACCTCTGTAGCAACCGAGCCCTCAAGGTGCTACAGTTCCATTTATCTTCAGCCTAGGTGATGTATTGCGATACAGGGCCGTGATTTTGGCTATAAAAGGGTCCCCTAGACCCCTACCCCAAGCTTTTTAAGAGAATCATATATGGCGTGCCAGGAGACTCTATGGAATGCTTTCTCAGCATCCAACGAGAGTATCTAATTACAAATTTTTAACTGCATCTAGCCCAGGAAATACTTTGTGCCTAGTAGCAGTGTCTGCTAGTCAGCGGATTATCCCGGCTGTTAAGCAAGCTACACCACCTGTAGTTTGGACACTTCATTTTTTCAAAGGAAATGCTTCGGGACCACGGGATACTCAGTGAAGAGCATCAGGAGGCACCCCAAGGCATAGGGGCTCGGACTGGCAGTAGGATGCCTTGCGGTGGACAGCCGAGCTCGATCCTTATAAAAGCTTTTTAACTGCAGCTTTAGTGGACGCTACTGGAGCTGGAATTACGCGGCTGCTGGCATGAGACTTGCCCTCCAATAGATCCTTGTAAATGGATTTAAAGTGTATTTATTCAAATTAGAGAGACAATTTAAATTAAAAAGCTTAGAGCTGCCTCCACCACAGGGGGGCTCGCTCGACCCACCAGCGGACAGGCACCAGTATTCGGAGAGGGGGGCTGGCCGTCAGGGTTCACCGCGGCTCTGGCACAAACCCGGCGACACGGAGGTGGCACGGGCAGGAGCGGACTGAACGTGTCGGCTTCTCACTTTTTGGATTTTAGAAGGGCATGACATGCCTATATCTGTGTCTCCCCCTCCTTTTACTCCTCCACCTCTTTTCTTTTCGCATGACTATATATACTTGTCACTTTTCCATGTGTTAGTTGTGTCTTCTGAGCAGTTTGTCAGCTTTTGGACACCTTTGAAGGTGTTTTCTATGTGTTTCTATGTGTTTTTGTTTGCCTGCCATTGGTTTTAACGGTGTTCGAAGGTGTTCGACGAACAGTTCGACGAACAGTTCGGCGAACACACGGGTGTTCGACGAACCGAACCGAACTCGAACACTACGGGGGTGGCTCAACACTAGTCCGGTTGCCACAGTGGCATTGCCTCCCTCACAAGAGTTGATGCCATGCTTGGAAGCAAGCAGGGGTCCCCTAATCAGGTTTTACTAAGCATGCAACACTTTCCTGGCTCCAGACCAGCAAGGGGAGTCCCTCCCCTTGGCAACTGGGATCTGGAGGCGTGGTTAGTGAGACTTAGTGTGTGAGGAGTTGAAGTCAGGACATCGAGGAGAGAGGAGCTGGGGACTGGAGCTGCGCGGCAGCTCACCCCAGAAGAACCAGCACAGAAGAACCGGACACCGGAGTCCAAGGCTGTGGGGCACCGAAGGCCCAGCAGTAGAAACCGGAGGGCAGGAGACTGCAGGTCTCCTGGCCTCATCAGACGCCCAAAGGCTCAGCAGCACCGCAGGGTTCAGCACCGCCACGTGAGAGCGACGCACCAGCAAGGCCCGAGCTGCCTGCCATACGGGTGAGCACAGAAACGTTGCACTCAGGGACGAGGGACGCGCACAGCTACAAGCAGCAGGGCTAAAGAGTTTAGTGTAAAGGGAAGGCCTCCAATTTCACCTGGCAAGGAGGATTCTTTACTTGCTTCCAGGTTGCCCGGACTTCCACTTCTAGCCAGCACCCTAGTCCCGGCTTGTCTAATCACCACCAGTAAAGATAAGAGGAAACCGCCATTGAGTTGTGGACTGATTATTGCTGCGCCATCAACCCCTGCACTACAACGCCGAGCATAACCCATAACATCTACACTGCCCTGGAGCTAAGCTCTACCTGTGGAGAGCCACACTATCCCTGCTGCAGTAACATCAGCTCCAGAGGACCTGCTCCGCAGCGGCGGCTCCCCTAGCCGCATACAACAGGCGGCGTCACGAACTTTATACAATCACCATAAATCCCCTATCAATAACCCCTGGGTCACGGACCGGGTCACCGCTACTGTGACATCCCCCAGCATTCACCGGCCCGGCACCGGGTACCCCACGACCCAGAGGGCGCGTCATGGTATGATCAGACCGTGTTCTGTACACGGTCAGACACAGCCATTACATTATTCAAAGATCTATTGATTAAAATTAACTTTTGTTCGTGGGAAAACCCCTTTAAGTTCATGTATTAATTTGTCCACCATCTCAGTACATGATTATATGATACAATCATTCCCTCTGCTCCTGAAAGGGGGGAGGGGAGGGAATGATTGATATAAGTGTATACAGTGCATTGTGAAAGTATTTGGTCCCCTTGAACTTTTCTAACTTTTGCCACATTTCTGGCTTCAAACATAAAGATATAAAATTCTATTTTTTGGGGGAAGAATCAACAACAACTGGGACACAATCGTGAAGTGGAACGAAATTTATTGGAAATTTTAAACTTTTTTAACAAATTAAAAACTGAAAAGTGGGGCATGCAATATTATTCGGCCATCTTGAGTTAATAATCGCCATCTTTTGCTGCGATTACAGCTGCAAGTCGCTTGGGGTATGTCTCTATCAGTTTTTCACATCGAGAGGCTGAAATTCTTGCCCATTCTTCCTTGCAAAACAGTTCAAGCTCATTGAGGTTGGATGGAGGGCGTTTGTGAACAGCAGTTTTCAGCTCTTTCCACAGATTCTCGATTGGATTCAGGTCTGGACTTTGACTTGGCCATTCTAACACCTGGATACGTTTATTTTTGAACCATTTTATTGTAGATTTTGCTTTATGTTTGGGATCATTGTCTTGTTGGAAGATAAATCTCCGTCCCAGTCTCAGGTCTTTTGCAGACTCCAACAGGTTTTCTTCCAGAATGGTCCTGTATTTGGCTCCGTCCATCTTCCCATCAATATTAACCATCTTCCCTGTCCCTGCTGAAGAAAAGCAGGCCCAAACCATGATGCTGCCACCACCATGTTTGACAGTGGGGATAGTGTTTTGAGGGTGATGAGCTGTGTTGCTTTTACGCCAAACATATCGTTTTGCATTGCGGCCAAAAAGTTTGATAATGGTTTCATCTGACCAGAGCACCTTATTCCACATGTTTGGTGTGTCTCCCAGGTGGCTTGTGGCAAACTTCAAATGAGACTTTTTATGGATATCTCTGAAAAATGGCTTTCTTCTTGCCACTCTTCCATAAAGGCCAGATTTGTGCAGTGTATGACTGATTGTTATCATATGGACAGACTCTCCCACCTCAGCTGTAGATCTCTGCAGTTCAACCAGAGTGATCATGGGCCTTTTGGCTGCATCTCTGATCAGTCTTCTCCTTGTTCGAGATGAAAGTTTAGAGGGACGGCTGGGTCTTGGAAGATTTGCAGTGGTCTGATAATCCTTCCATTTCAATATGATCACTTGTACAGTGCTCCTTGAGATGTTAAAAACTTGCGAAATCTTTTTGTATCCAAATCTGGCTTTAAACTTCGCCACAACACTATATCGGACCTGCCTGGTGTGTTCCTTGGTCTTCATGATGCTCTCTGCACTTGAAACAGAACCCTGAGACTATCACAGAGCAGGTGCATTTATACGGAGACTTGATTACACACAGGTGGATTCTATTTATCATTACCAGTCATTTAGGACAACATTGGATCATTCAGAGATCCGCACTGAACTTCTGCACTGAAAGTAAAGGGGCCGAATAATATTGCACGCCCCACTTTTCAGTTTTTAATTTGTTTAAAAAGTTTAAAATATCCAATAAATTTCGTTCCACTTCACGATTGTGTCCCACTTGTTGTTGATTCTTTCCAATAAAATTTAATTTTATATCTTTATGTTTGAAGCCAGAAATGTGGCAAAAGGTAGAAAAGTTCAAGGGGGCCAAATACTTTCACAATGCACTGTATATGATTGGGAAACATCTTTATTATTATGACAGTGTAAATACTGGAAGTGAGAAATCGTTCTGCTCTCAGTCTGCAGTGCTTGGACTGGGCACCAATCATGCTGACCCGCATCCTCATACATGCTGTGAGGCTGCTGAGTTGAGGTCAGGAGACCCGCGGCAAGTCCATGCATTGCGGTCCGAGCACAGACCGATATTCACTGATGGCTGAAGGAGCCTTAAAGGGGTTGTCCAGTCTAAATCCACAAGCCAGCAGTCCCTCTGTGTCACTGACTGAAGACTTGTGAATCCACACATCGTAAGCACTGTGAGGATTCGCTGGTGTCAGAGCCAGGAATGGCAATCACTTGGCTTCAAGGATGTGAAATGCAGACTCCCGGCCAGAAGGGGGGTGTGGAGATAGAGGGAGAACAAACAGGTGGGCAGGTGAATTTAAAGGGTTGGCACTGCCGTGAAGTACCGAGTGGTGGGACTTTATTTGAACAGTCATCCTGTGCTGACAGAGTCCGTTTAAACATAAGTCATACTCACC